>NC_142139.1:7008473-7633473 GCF_024610735.1 Ursus americanus
TCTCATATTCAAAATTAACATACTGCTTTCCATAGAAAACTCATCAAATGCAACAGTATATTTATTTCTTCTTAAAATTTACTTCTTCTAAGAAATATTGACAATGGATTTCTTAGTTTGGTCATAAAATGAGTCAAAATTCTCCTCTGGAAGTCTCTTTTATGTATGGAGAAGCTGCAGGGTGTTAAAGAACTTGGGAAAAATAATACTGTATGTGTGTTCCACATGAAGATTTTTTTTTCTTTTTTAGAAAGAGAGAGCAAGCACACAGTGGGGAGGGGCAGAGGGAGAGTATCTTTTTTTTTTTAATGTTTATTTATTTATTTATTGAGAGAGAGAGAGCATGAGCAGAGAGAAACAGACTCCCCACTGAGCAGGGAGCCCAATGTCAGACTCGAACCCAGGACCCTGAGATCATGACCCGAGCCAAAGGCAGACACTTAACCGACTGAGCCACCCAGGCGTTCCCACATGAAGATTTTTGATTGCTGAAACCCAGAAGGAAGTTCTAACAGTAGAAAGATTAGGAACTGGCTCGCATTTTATATCATAAAGCCTTGACTTAAAACCTTTCCAAGCCCCTTGTGAGCACCATTATTAGAATGCCTCCGCATAAGCCTGGCCCAGCGTTAGATAGTCTTCCTTCACATACTCACATCTATGGAGTTTTTGCCAACTTGTAAGTGGAAAGGATGGGGCTTTTCCTATCCGTTTTCCATGGAAATATTTGGTGTACTTATACAGATAAGGAAAATCAGGATCTAGATAGCTAGAAACTCTATTAAGGGAAGATATGATCCATTCAAGAATGTAAGGCTTCTTAGCCGTTTTTATTTTATTCCACTTGATAATTACAGGTTATACTAACACTGCTTTTCTTCCTCTCACAATTGTTTTTCCAAAAAAAATCATTTTTAATCATGTACATATTTCATCTGTTATGCAGCTTCATCCCTTACTGCCAAGAATAACTGTGCATTAACTATAGATTGAAATTTTATGTATCATACACAGTAAACCCAATGATAGAAAGGAGTCAGGTACCATTATCTCTAGCCACACTAAGTTGTCAATAAGAATTCTTTATTAATTATCAGAAAACTATAACCAAAATCACAAAAGAAGAGAAATTAAACAACAGGGAAATTTTTTCTACCTTCAAATCTTTACATTTAAAAGCAGAATATCTGACACTTGTAAGCAATTATACAACGCTTATAAATGGCATTTTTGTGCCTAAAATAAAAATGCTTTAAATAATTCCAGACAACTTGTTTTACTAGTAAATTAAAAGATTTATTTGGCAAGCAGAAGCTGGACACTTCTGGAACGTCTCTTAAATATGTTTTCCCTTGCTCAGCTCTGAATCAGGGGAACAGCTCGGCTGGCTGAGAAAACAGCATCATGGGGTCTTTTGTGCAACAGCCACTGTAGGGCATCTAAAAACTCCTCAAGTAGCAGCTCAGAAATGCCCCAGTTGAAGAGGCCTTGGGAGGTTAATTCTGTCATTACTGCGTTGACATGAGGCATGTTACAGCCTTCAGCACAAAATGTTACTTGTAATCTTTTAATCCCAAATTAGGTCAATATTTTATCAAGTTAATCTAGCATGAAGATTAATTGCATTAGTTACACACACATATACGCATGCGGGTTATTTGTTTTAGAGATACTTTTAATCAAAGAGCAAACCTTTGGTTACAATAGGCGATTTTTAAAAATCATCCTTTCTCCAATAGTATTTATCTTTATAAAAGAGACATTTATTCCTTCAATTGATCTTTAGTCAAGACTGATGTAAGAGAAAAGATAATGGTCTTATAATTACTAAAACAGTGACCACTTAGAAAAGCTGCTTATGAAGAAATAATGACTTCTGATTGAAATGTTTTTAATAAAGTATCTCATTATTAGCCTCTTATTTCGATTTAATTCTAGTTGTTTTCTTACAATATATGATTAGTCCTGCAAGGAAAGTCAATAGTTTTCTGTGTTTAAAAAATATTGTAACAAAGAATATAAACTAGAGTGGTTTTCTATAAAATTATTATCATACATTGTTTTTCTTTAGTTATGAAAATTGAGATCAAGCATTATCTTTTTTTTTCCCCCTTTTCTTTTAATCTAAGAAGTGAGTTTAGGGGGCAGGTAGGAAGGTAGAAACATATTGATCTAAGCAGCATAAATCTGCTAACAGAAGTCAGTAGAGTGGACAAATGCCTCTCTCCCTGAGTTTCTTAGATAAGAACTATCTCGTAGTTTAAAATTCTGAGGCATCATTCTGGGTAGTATTACAGGCCTCCTGGATGGCAGGAGAAGAGTTCATGCCCCATTTCATCAAATATCAAAAGACATCATCCAAGGGTCATGCTAATTATAGAAACTTTACAACCAATGTTTGAGAATACTGCATCTCAAAAATTTCAGCTCTAGTCTTCAAATATTGGTTTTCTGGCATTCTTTATTAGTGAAGTATGATAGGTAAAAGGATCCAGAAATATTTTCATGTGACTAGAATTTTGAATTAATTAACAGATGAATATCAAATCTTTCATGTGAAGAATAAATCAGCAATCTCAGTGTCAGATACTTTCTAAGAAGAGATTGTTTGATTGAATTTAGAAGTAAAATTCACAATCCTAAATGTCAACCTTACAGTTAATAAAGTTCAGACAAGCTATGCTGAAGAAACATGCCAAATAATTCTCTATTTTTTCCACTTAGTACAATATAATATTCTTCTCACAATAAATATTAAGAAAAATCTACATTCAACTTGCTCAAAATCAGCCAAATGCATGTTAAAATAAAAATGAATACTTTCAGGAAAGGATACTATAAAAAAAAATCCCAAATGAAACTTTAAAAAAAATTTAAGGTCCAAGATTCAATCTTTTTTTTTTTTTTTTTTTTTTTTGCTTAAAGGAAAATTAAGCCTCTTCCTCCTTCCTTTCAATCTCACCAGTTAGAAGCACCCAATATTAAAAATTTAGTGTACCGCCTCCTCACTTTTTTAATGTTAATTTAAAAATAATTTATAAGTATATACATATTTATAGTCTTCTTTTTAATTTCTAATTTTAAAAATGTACAAAGTAGGGGTGCCTGGGTGGCTCAGTCAGTTAAGCATCTGCCTCTGCCTTTGGCTCAGGTCATGATCTCAGGTTCCTGGGATGGAGCGCTGAGTCAGGTTCCCTGCTTAGTGGGGAGTCTGCTTCTCCCTCTCCTTCTGCCCCTTCCCCCAGCTTGTGCTCACTCTCTCTCTTTCTTTCTCTCTCAAATGAATAAATAAAATCCTTTAAAAAAGTACAAATGTAAACACAGACTGTCATTTTAAAAATATATAAATATACACATCGTTTTTATCACAATATTCTATATTTTTAAAATTAGTAACTTCTTATGCACTACTATCTTCATCAAGAGATATACATCTAACACATTTTGAACAACCACATTAGAAACTGCCCAGCCCTGAGAAAATGCAACCTAACCTCTATTAAATTAATCACTATTTCCCAAGAATTTATGTTATGTGTACTTGTCACAGGTCAGGTTTCTGTGGTATTCAACAAAAAGTATAAGATAGAATTCCCAGCAATATAATTTACAAGAGGGAAAAAAACAAAACAGAAACGTCATCTTCAATGGTGCGGTCTTGTAAGAACATAGACTCAGGAGTTGGGCAGATCTGGTTAGGAACTAGTTCTTCGCCATCTACCAACAGGGTAACCTCTGGAAAATTTCTTATCCTGTTCATCCCTCAGTTTCCTTAACTGTAAAGCAGGAATAATAACAGGACTTGTTGAATGAATAAATGAAATAAGGAAAACAATGTAGTGCCTAATACTTGATAAGTGTTTGATAAATTTTAGCTAATATTATTGTCACCATTACTTAGACGATCCATAAGAAAGGGTTAAATTATGAAGATAAAGGTGAGAGCTCCAGAGGTGTGAACTGCAATGTATAAACTGAAAACACTGGGAAAGTTTCACATAGATGAGCCGTGAGGTCAATCTAACTGGGCACATGTGAGTAATATTTCAGAGGACTAACTTCTCATTGCCCACAAGTTTTGCAGTCACTGTAAGGAGACAGGGCTGAGAACATGTGGGTCACTCAGGTAAGAAAGGGCTGCAGGGGATGGAGGCAGAGACATACAGGTCAAGTTTTGTATAGACTCATCCATAAGACTAAACTTTTCATCACAGGTATGTGGGATTTTAGAGTTGGAGGGAACTTTATGACTCCACTAGTTTTATTTTGCCCAAAAGGAAGTGGGGACCAGGAGAAAGACACATCCAAAGGCATCCAGCCAGCAGCGGTCAAGTCAGGACCAGAGTGTAGGCCTCCTGTCTCCCAGCTTATCTTCCTCTGCTCTGTTCTGCCTGCCATATCAAGCGACTAATGTGATGACAGCAACGTTTTAGGAAGATTGATTTAGCAGTCGAGTGTAGGCTGAATTAAAGGAGGAAAGCCTGGGGAGAGGGGGAGGAAAAAGGCTGTAATGGTAAACCAATCAGGAGGTGATCAGCCTCAATGAGGGACATGGGAATAAGATGAAAGAGGAAAGAACGAATTCAAAATGATGCCAAAATCATGAGATGGAAAAGTTGGCCACTCTTCAATATGGCTCAGCCTCATGTAACTTAACATCGCCTTCTATAACTTCTTATTTAACACAAAGTAAGCAATAGCATCAGGAAGTTAAGAAAAGCTTTCTATGACACTGTTGCTTTTCATATGTATCCATGCCCTCAGAACTCATCACCACCCCTCACACCACATAGGTAGACTGGTTCATCCCCACTCCATCCAACATTTCCGTCTCCACCAGCATCTAAATCAATGTGACACTGAACTTTTGGCTTATCGCAGCAAAAAATATGTTGCTTAAATTTATTTTGGGACGAAAATTTGGAGTTTTTTTGTGACCTAAAATAATTTTTGTTCTGTTTTGTCCCTTTACCTTCTATTTATTCCATTTACTTTGACTTTTTTTTTCAATAAAACTGAAAGAACAATTTTTTAAAATGTTTCAACACTGTATTCAATAGACAAAGCCAAGAATAGATAGAATTATGATAGAACTAATGGTAGCACACCAATAACAATTTTAATGCATCAAACTCTGAAATACTATCGTCCACATTGATTGTTTAGTTGACTCTGTGTTTCTGGGACAACACATCTTGTCTGAGACGTGCACAGAATCACTTCTCTAAGCAGTGAATATATCAAACAAGTGAATCATTCCTCTACAATGCCACACTCTACCTGTTAATTTAAATTTACCCACTTCCCCTTAGCAAGTTTTCTGAAGTGCTTAATTTTTTTAACAAGTAAATGAGGTTTCTTTCAAGTGTTTATGAGCATTAAATTACAAAGTAATCAGCTAGGAGAGGCCGCCCCCCCCCATCCATAATTTGATTTAACTGTATAGTGTTTAGCTTAGTCTAATTAGTGTATAAACACCCAAGTGAGGAACTCAAGGCCATAATCCTATTTCTTTTTTATTTTTACTATGGTATATTTATGTATTTAGTAAAAAATCAATTTTGAATGAATACACAATTCTATTTCCTCTAACATTTTATTTTGAAACATTTCAGACTACAGAAAAGTTTCAAGAGTAGTGAATAAGCACACATACACCTTTACCTGGATTTATCAGTTACTAACATTTTGTCACATTTGCATGCTCTCTTCCATGGTGCACATTTGTGTATGTATATGCACATTCGCATAGATTTTATATTTTATATATATATATATATATATATATATATATATATATATATACACACACACACACAGAGACTCTTTGCAATTATACATGACTGTATATATATGTATAATATATACACATGCATACATGCATACATTTATGTGTGTGTGTGTATATACACACATACATATATATACACATATACATGCATGTGTGTGTGTGTGTGTGTGTGTACACAGATGAATCATATCAGAGTGAATTAGATATACATCCATAATCTTCTTCCTAAGGCTATCAAGTGGCATGAGTAAAATAACATTTTTTACTTCTGCCTTAATACTTGTACATTGCCTTTCTCATGAGAATTTAACAAAGTTACCTCAATATATTTATAAATGAAAGGAAATTTTAGGTCATCTTTTTCTCAATTACCACAAAGTTAAATCACATTTTATTATTTCACTTAAACTAATGTCAGTAATTGGCCTCCTGGCTGCCACTCTTGTCTCCCTTCCACCCACACCCGCATCTCAAGTCTATTCTCCAGTCAGCAGCCAAGGATCCTGTAAAACCAGAATCACATCATTCTATGATCTCCTCAGAGCCCTCTGTGATTTCCCGTCTTACTCAGAGTTAAGCCTGATCTGAAATAGCCTACAGGAATCCACACTGACTCCCAACACCCCTTTAATCTCATATCCTGATGTTCCTGAAGGATCAGGAAAGACCCAGCTTCAGGGCCTCCGCTCCTGCTACTGCATGCACCTGGAACATTCTTTCCTCAATGTCTTCAAGACTTGTTACTTTTTAGATGGTGACTTAAATATTACCTTCGCATGGGGTCTCATCCTTGCCAACCTTTTTAAAACTATAAAACAAAAACACACAACCTATATGCAAGTGCTCCCTATCCACTTCCTTGCTCAGGTTTTATTGTTTAAGTACTTACTGACACCTAAAGTACCCTACCTTTTATTTACTTACCCACATGTAAGCTTCAAAAGGACAGAGATGTTTGGAGTATTTTTGCTGCTGTATTACCAGTCCCATAATGGTGTGTGGCACAAGGAGGCACAGATAGCTCCCCAGATTTTCGTTGTTGTTAATGAACGATACAAATACATATGGAGCAAACAATAAAATAATGTAATTTGATAGTTTTCTGCTTATTTGACTTGGTTTCTTTAAGGTCACTATTAACAACATTAATACATCAATATTATAAGCATGTTGTGCATTTTCAGCACCCTCCACATATGTTAGCTTATTGACTGTATTAGTTACCTATTGCTACATGACAAATGACCTCAAAACTTGGTAGCTAAAAGTAAGAAATGTTTATCATCTCAGTCTCGGTAATGAGGAATGTGGGTGCAGCTTAGGTAGTGCTGTGGTACCACATCTCTCCTGAGGTCGCAGCCAAGCAAGTTATCAGCTGGGTCTCCAGTTAGATCAGGCTTGTCGGGGGTGGCCATCTACTTTCAGGTTCATTCATGTTGTTGTTCACCCCATGTGGCACTCCATAAGTGTGTGTCCTCATGACATGGTAGCTAGTATGCTGAGGAAGACAGCTAGAAAGGGCTTCTGAGACAGAAGCCACCACCTTTTACGATCTGATCTCAGAAGTAACATCTCAGTCCAGCCCACTTCCTAGGTGAGGGGATTACATAGGTTGTAAACACCAGAGACCAGGATCATTGGGGCCGTCGTAGAGGCTGCCTAAATTTCTGACCATTGTCTAGATATAGAAGTTGAAATTTAGAGATGGCAACTTTTCCCAATTTACACAGTTAAAGTAAGGTAGAGTAATTCTGATTCCCTGTTCAATATCCTTTGAGGATTACTGATAAATTTAAACATAAGAATCATTTTCAAAAAGTCTAGAGATTGGGATGCCTGGATGGCTCAGTCAGTTAAGTATCTGCCTTCAGCTCAAGTCATAATCCCAGGGTCCTGGATCGAGTCCCAGATCAGGCTCCTTACTCAGCGGGGAGCCTGCTTCTCCCTCTGCCTACTGCTCCCCCTGTTTGTGCTCTCTCTGACAAATAAGTAACCAAAATCTTAAAAAAAAGAAAAAAGTCAAGAGATACATTTTTGCCTTCCTCTGTGCCAACAACTTAAATTGTTTTGCATATGTCATCATATTTAATCTATAAAACAATCCTATAAGGTAGGTATGCTTATTACACACATTTTACAGATGAAATAAATGAGGAATAGAGAATTAAAATAATTTTCTCAGGGTAATATAGCTAAAAAGTATTAAGGTTGACACTCAAACTCAGCATTCTGGATTGAGAGGATGACTTCATAACCAGTACTCTATACCATATGCCTCTTAGACATACAATTTGACTGTCCTCAATTCATCAAAACTCATTTTCTAACTCTTGTCTTTTTGAACTTTAAACAAGAGAGGTGTAGTGTTATTTTAAAATTTGTCTGGTGAGGAAACTTTCATACAACTGGCAAAAATCCCTCAGATTAAATACCTATCCATTGTGTGTTCTGACTTGCAGTGAGACGACAGACAAGCACATGTCCGTGGTTGGATCTGGTCTAGATAGAGTGTCTCATTGCTATCTAGAACAATCACCTGATGTCCTCAGGTGAATATTGTTCCCCTCTTTCAAAGGAATAAGAAAACTACACACAGAATGCCGTGCCGTGCATGGGAAATACTTCTCCTCTTTTCTTCTTCCAGGTTATAGAAGTACCCCTTCCAAACAGCAATAAGTCACTTCAGAGAATGCATTTTCTAAAGGATGATTGCCCTTCTTGAGTAGTGCCACACTTGAGGCAGGCATGCAGTAATCCTCAGAAATGTACTGCCTGGAGTGTCTTATTGCTTAATTAGAGCTGGCACTGGGCCATTTCTTCTTAGTCTTGAACCAGTGCAAGAGCACTGGAAGGAGGCACGGGTATTAGAAGTGCTATTTCAGGGGGATATCAAGTAATGGCACTGTGCCAGTCTGTAAAAAACAAAGCCAAACACTCCTGTTACCACAGTAAAATGTCAAAATGCCTGGTTCTATTGTAGGCAGAGATTAAATCTTTCATTGTGCCCACGGTCAGGGCTTAAATATGATCTCTGTTCTTCTAAAAGACTTTACAATCCTACTTACAGTAAACATATGACAATAAACATAACTTCCCCCAAAAGTATCCATTGAACAGAGGGAAGAAGCCATCATTATAATTATGTAAATATATTCTCTTACCTCCTTAAATAGCTGATATCTTTTCTGGGATTTTTTGGTGGTACTACATTTTATCAAAGAATAAATGGCTAGTCCACACCAATGGAATGATAAAATTCTGTGGCTTCAGCTAATGCCCCTACCAGCTTCCCTGTCTACTCAAAAGTTTCACAAAGCATCAGCATTACTTGATAATGACAGCAAATTTTACTTTTTTATAATCCCTATCTTAGTAACTTCCTATTTGGGTATTGAGACCGTTTAGCTAGGGGCCACAGCACCTTATTAACTAGTTCCTTTGCTCTTTCCTCAATAACTCGTTCCTGCTTTGTCTTCTCTGTCTCTTATAGAAGTGGAATTTCCTCCTGATTATCTCAGCCCCCCTGAAACTAAATTTCTGCCCCTGACTCTGTCTTTTCATGAACTGGTCCTAAACAACTACTATTCATCCTCATTGATGCTGGCTGACTATCTACTGAGAACCTCATTAATTACCTAACTTGAACTTTCTTGAATAGACATCCTGAGCCTCAGACCAAATTTGATTCTTTTGTACATGGTAACTGTATCTCACCCCTTCCTGTCTCATGTTGATCATTTTTCATTTTTAGATGACTAGTTACAGATTCTTAGACCAACAGTGGCAGCCTGAAAACAACTGACATTTTTTTTTCCAGTCCCGTATTCAGATCCCTGCAGTTTCACCAGATGTGTTTGCCTTCTTAATGCTGGCCTTCTCTTGGCTGGTCCTTGCTCTCACCATCCAAGATAAAGTCATGACAAATAGATAGGCAACAACAATAAGATAACTCTCATAGTCTCGATAGATGATGTTTTCAGGTAGAAAATACAAGGGGGGGAAGCTCTTCAGTTCACAAATACTGAGTAGAAGTGCACTGTAAAACTACAGTAAGTGAAGACCTCAACTGGAAACTGTGTTTTATAAACTGTGTTTTATAGACTGCTAGGAAGTTAGGTTAACAAAACCTCAGTGGCCATCCTTCTAAAAAAAAAAAAAAATACTTAACTCAATCTTAAATTTCCAGAAGGCAAAGCAGTTAGGGCTTCAAACCTATGTTGATTTTTTACTTTATATGAAAGCAAAATAAATTGCTTTACTTAAAGATCTTAAACTGAAGTGTGTGAGGAAAACTACAGGCAGATCTTAGAACACTGATGAAGGGCAAGGCAAGCTCCTTAAGTTAAACTTCTCTTCACCAAAAGATTTCAAGTTGTCCACTGGCTGAATAGTCCGTACGAACAACTCTTTTGTTTTTACGATGAAAATCAATGGAAAAATGTATACAGCTATTCTTTATAAACAATCTTTCATGATCATTGGATGCCTGTATTCTTCTTTCAAGATCAAAGCTCAGTCTAAACCAACTATTTACTGAGTCCCCACTATGTTCTCATGGACAATCAACCAGCCTTCCCTACTAGTAGTAATGTACCTAGAGGCTAAAAATTTGAAAGAATTATTACTGGATGTCAAGACCAGATATATAATTTGTGGAGCCCAGGGAGAAATGGAAGCCCCAGGTACCCCCTCCAAAAATCATTAAGAATTATTAAGAATTGCAAGGCAACAACAGCAAGGCATAAATCAAATGAAAGGTCCCACTAAATGTGAAGTCCTATGGAATTATATAAGTGCCATACCCATGAAGCTGGCCTTGCTGAAAGTCTAAAACACAGTATGTGAAATACAATTAAATATATATGCTCAACGGCATTGTTACATAGGTAGTTTTTCATGTATCCAGGTCGCCTGCTAATTCAGTCCTTACTAGTCAGTTCGGCACAACAAACAAAAATGTCTTCACTCCCACTGCACTGACCAAAAAAACCAGTATCTTACAAAAGGAAAATTCATCCTCAGATGACGTATTCATGCCCCACTGGCAAGGCTGGTCAATGTTCTCAAAATTAAAACAGAAAAAATTTAATATAATTATGCATGTGTTTTAGTCTGTTAAGTAGGAAGAGTTATTAGTGTGCAAAACCTTTTTCAAAAGGAGGACATGGCAAGTAAAGAAAAAAAGGGTGTGTGTATGGGAGGCATCCACTTAGGTATTAAGAGAAGAAATCTGACAGAGACTTGGCATCCAGGTTCCAGCTGAATCTTCTAGGGCATCATGTTTTGGAATTTAACTTGAAGTTTAGCATTCAGTGTTCATAATGCTGATATTCAGAAATACTACAAACCTCCAGAGCCATTTCTGTTTTTCTTTAAACATTGTATAGTTCTCCACCGTCCTGATCTGGGAAAACAATTGACATCAGTCTTGACAATATTAAAGTGGCAGGTTACAGAAATGCTCCTGGTGGAGGAAGTAAAGAGCAGATGATGCCATAGGCTGAGTTACCTCATTACTAATATATGCCCTACAAGGATTGGAGTTAGATTTATGTGCTGAGAAATCAAGTAATCATTGATGTTCCAGGCAAACGTCTCCAAAGCTTGGATTTTACTGGATCATATCAAATGAGGGAGAAGAAACAGATGTATCTTCCCAACTGGGGAAAAAAAAGACAGGGTTATAGCTCAGAAAGAAACTATGTGTGATGCATATGTGCCTGATTACACGACGATGCCTTTCCTTTTTATATATATCTAGAATATGCAATTTATTTCAATGTTTATGTATTTCTTGATATTCTATCAGCTTGGGAAAAAATGACTGTTCCTATAAATGTCATCATGGAATAGAATTATAACTTGTTTGTTTAGATAACTTTTGTTTATCTCTTTGAGTTATTCTGATAATGACGTAGACTCATACCACTCTCTTACCTCCAACCAAACATGTAGTCAGAAAAGACTCTTAGGAAATTATCTTTTTCTTGTTTAATTAGGATAAAATTCTATTTTCTCCTTTTGGCATCTTTTTTTTTTTTTTTACAGCCTCCTAATTTTATAGTCACTTCATGTTTTGAGAGTATTTTCAAAGGCTTGGAACAACAACAAAAAAGCCTTAGGACATAGTATTTTTTCACTGTATAAGGCATGTATGTGTATCATGAGAGAAGCACTATGATTCCTCCTTATTTTTAGGTATAAGTTCTGGGTTTATCACTGACTTGCTGAATGAAAAATTTTACCTTTAGAAACAGAGCCAAAGACACTCAATATAAAATGGAAATATTGTACCCTAGTCCCTGACATAGAGGCTGTGGCTGTCTTTAGGTTTCGGACCAGAGGAGTACTACACAAATGTTCTTCCCCCCAACTTAGCAACCTTTGCATGGAACTTCTCTCTATATTCATTTTTAACCACACGGTCTACAGGTTTGGAGGAAACTGTATGCAGGTCTAAGAATTCAGAGAAAAATTTTAAAATCCCTTTCTATAACACTATAAATCTAATCTGCTCTTACTTCTACTAATCCCATTGCCTAAATATATACAGAAAATGTTGTTTCGCCTTTCTTTCCTTCCTTTCCTTCCTTTTCTTCTAATTATCATTGAGTTCTTGTGCATACAAGCATCTCTAGAGTTCACATGACTTTCTAGGACCACTCTGGCTTACGCTTTGGTATCTAGGAATTTACCGATGAGATAAACAGGAGAATGGACATTATTTGCACTCTTTCTTGATTTATGGGGGTTATTGGGTTGCTTACACGCTCTTTACTTATTCAGCATCCAAAAAAGTCAACCAATATTAAATGACATATTTCAGTAGATATCAACGAAGTAAGCTGAACTCACACAGCCATAAATTTAAATTGGCAACTCCGACAGTGGCCCTTCCACCTTAGATTTCTTAAATGGTTTAGAAACAACTATTTTGTTCAGGCAGTAATATCTCAGCGCATGTTCTGTGTTACAATACTACTTTGAAATGACAATGAGTATGAGATTTTTTTTTCTTGAGTAGCCATAAATTAATGGTTTTTTTTTTCTTAAGTCTCAATGTCCTGATTTGTTTGTTACACACAGTTAAAAAATGATTGCCTGTTGCCTTTGTTTTGGTAGTAACACCATATCCTCACTGCATTTCTCCAGCCATATTAACAGTTTATGAGATACTTAATCCAAAAGAACATAAATGAAGTACATCTAATTCTTTCTGTCTTCCTTCTTTTATATATGCTACTGGATTTCTGGATTCCCATTGAAACCACAGAAACAAACGTGTTGAAATATATTCAGTTTTTGTAAATGGAAAAAAAAAGAACACTATTTCTGTCAATCTTTATTTTTCCTTTATTGAATTTAGAAAATCTTGCTATTTGCGAAATTGTGACTTTAAACATTCAAGAAACTTAACTGAGAACCTGTAGGTATAATTAGGTTCTCAGTTATCATTTAACATTTTGTATACTTCACACTTCATGACATAATAGGAACTATCATTAACATTCATTACCTAGGTTTTGTCAGTCTGAGATATTTACCGGTAGTAAAAATACAGCAGGAATGGCTGCAGTGTTAAGAATCTCTAGATGGTTACAGTAGAGCATTAAAGGGCCCAGGTTCGGGGCCCATATAAGTAGAGAACCATATGCAACTGCACAGGTCAGACGCCCATGGAGGCAGCCATGAATGGTGGCATATTTCAGCTACTTTTAAATCCTATGCTCTATCATCACATTTCCTATCAATAATCTTCATGGAAGATGTGCAACTTCAAAAAGTTTGAAGATTTTATTTCTATTTCTACATATCAAGTGGATATATGTTTTCACAGACTTTGCCTAGGATATAGATTTTTTTACATTCATGAACTTTTGGGTTACATTCAAATTGGTAAAAATCTTAATATTCTAAGATGGAAGAATTACAGTATCCCATGTGAATATACTAGGAAGGGGGGAAAGGACAGACTTCAGATTTAGTATTTACTCATTTCATTACGAATGCTTCCCCTAGATCTGCATGATTTGATTTTTGTGAAATACAATTTTTTTGCTGAGAAGACACAAATAAGATTTGCAAAATAATAACCTCAGCTTTCACTAATAAGCCAGGCAGTCATGCATTTAGTCACCTAGTCTGGGAGTCATCATTTTTATTCCCCAGGTGTCACACCTTCATAAAAAAGATGGTCCAAAAAAAGAAAGGGGAGATAGTCTATAAGGCAAATGCTGCCATCTAGAGAGAAAGAGAAAAGAACCTACTGACAGTGGTAATTTTCCAAATATAATTCAAGCAAAATCGAAAAGCCTCAGATAAAGAATGTGGACATTTTCCAAGAACAGATCATCCCTTAGAAGAAATCAGCATTTCATAAAAAGGAGCCAATGAGGATCCATTTAACCAGGAATGAGAGGTTACTCTGCTAATAATTTTGTATAACAGAACCTATCAAGAGTTGTTTTTGGTTTTGGTTTTGGTTTTAAGTATCAACCTTTAAAGATGATTTTCCTAAGGCTCTTTAAAATAACTGCGTGAGAGCAAATTGCTTAGAGCTAATTGGTGTTTAGAGCTAACTGTCTATAAAGTAAATGAGTATATAGCTTTGTTTCTAATTTATCTTGTTTAAGTACATGAAAGAAAATCACAAGAAGGTTGAATTGTCTGTAGTATACTGGCCAGTTTACCTTGTTTTCATGATGCATACAAAGACACTGTTTACTCTGTGAGTGGCTTTAAAGAAACACAAATTGTAAAACTGAAACAGAGAAACACAAAGGAATAGCTAAAAATACCTGAAAAACCAAGGGAAAGGCAGAGATTGGTTTGTCTCTACATATCACAGGTAAGGACATTTTAACAATTCACCTTCTGAGAATGAAGAGTGCATACTGTGTTGGTAATACTCAAATCAATCCACTTAGACACGCCCCAAAACATTTCAAGTAACTCTTATTTGAGTATACATTATCAAGATTACAAGAAAACAATCAAATTCTCATTTAAGGAACATCCTAAATCATGTTAAAACCTAAGCAGTATGAACTGAAGTAGGTGCTACAGTTCTCTTCTTCACCTGCTCAGTTTTTGGCTCTGTGAGAAGTTTTAACATTTAATATCCGATTGTAAATTTCAAATTTTTCTTTTTTTTTTTTTTTTTTAAAGATTTTATTTATTTGACAGAGATAGAGACAGCCAGCGAGAGAGGGAACACAAGCAGGGGGAGTGGGAGAGGAAGAAGCAGGCTCCCAGCAGAGGAGCCCGATGTGGGACTTGATCCCGGAACGCTGGGATCACGCCCTGAGCCGAAGGCAGACGCTTTAACGGCTGCGCTACCCAGGCGCCCCTCAAATTTTTCTGAGCTATATATTTACCTATATATATTTTAATGAGTTATTTACCAAATGGTATCTATGATACTTAAAGATATACAAGTATATTTAAGTACTTATATATAACATATATATAAGTTATACATACATATGTTACATATAAGTTATACATATATAAGTTTCTTGTACATATACTAGATATATTTAAAATTATAAAAATGAACAAACTGAGATCTGCCATTTAAATTGGTTTAAATCGAGAGTACATGCTTCTGCTTACTGAATAATAAGAATACTCATAATTAATTGAGCGATGTTATAAGCATTATTCATTCATTCAGTAAATACATATTAAGTACCTAGGCACTGTTATAAGTGCTAGGGATACTACAGAGAACAAATATATGTGCACAGCTCCGTGAAAGCCTCATAATATTCTATAAGCAGTACCATTTCCTATTTCACAGAATCTTGCCCAAGATCTTACTGCTTCCAAGTGAACGAGTGGACTTGAATTCAATCTCTGCTTACTTACAAATCATATTTTTTTAATGGCACATTGTGCTGCCCCCTGTATTGTTGTCCCTTCTTGCTCTGATGGAAGTTTTAAGAATTAAAGCTTGATTTTCAGTAATTTAAGAAGTTGTGACAGGTGAATATCAATGTGGCTCTTGCAAGGTTTACCATAATTTGGTTAAAACACTTAAATCCTTAACAAGCAAAATCTCTAGTCAGCAGGGGAATGAAAATCAGAACCAGGATGAGAAATTTCTTCACACCCACTAGGATGGTTAGTATAAAACAAAACAAAACAATAACAGAAAACAAACATTGATGAGGAAGTGGTGAAATTGGAACCTTTGTGCATTGCTGCTAGGAATGTAAAATGGTTCAGCTTCTGTGGAAAACAGTTTTGGTGATTTCTCAAAAAGTTATGCACAGAAATACTATGTGATCCAGCAATTCAACTCCTAGCTATACACCCAATAGAAATGAAAGCTGGGACTAAAAATAGATACTTTTACACCAATGCTCATAGCAGTGTTATTCACAATAGCCAAAAGTGGAAACAACCCATGTGTCCATCTAAAGATGAATGGATAAAGAAAATGTGGTATATACATACATTAGAATATTACTTTCCTGGCATATACATACAACAGAATACTATTCACCCTCAAAAAGCAATGAAATTTTAATATATGCTACAACATGGATGAACCATGAGTTCATCCTTATGCTGAGTGAAATAAGCCAGGCACAAAAGGAAAAACACTGTATGATTCCACTTATATAAGATACTTAAAATAGGCAAATTCATAGAGACAAAAAATAGAATAGAGGTTACTAGGATCTAAGGAAAGAGAAGAGTGGGGGAAGTTTATTGTTTATACAGTTTCTGTTTGGACTGATGAAAATGTTCTGGAAGTAGTGGTGATGGTTATACAACAATGTAAAAGCACTCAATGCCACTTACGTGTACACTTAAAAATAGCTAGAAATGATAAATTTTATGCTATGTGTATTTATCACAATTAAAAAAAGAAATCCTTCACAGGTAGTTATGGAGTTCTAGGCAGCCCCAAAACAATGGGGACCAGAAAGGGCAGGCAAACGATGAAAAAGGGAAGAGGAAAATATAGCATGGTGTCTCTCTTAACACCATTTTTAAATAAAGAAGCAAATAAATGTTTGCCTATTTCAAAATTTCAATAAGATATTCCCCTACATACATAGTTTAAAACAAACTTCTTATCCTTACCATAATTTATCATCCATAGATGTTGGAAAAAGTATCTCCACATTTGGCAGCAAAAGACAAGATCAAACAGAATGCATTTGGTGTGATGGTTTATATTAGGATATTATTCTTCTGAGTTATTTATTTGAAGAGTGCAACAATAGTCAACTTTCTTAAAAGATCACCATGTGGGGAAATGGGGTTTCACTAAAAAGGAAGTATTCAGGGCTTTTTTTAATATTCTTTGTTTTCTCAATCTCACATTGAGATACAGATTCTCTCTCACTCCTGTGTGTGTTTGTGTGTGCCTATTCTAAAAATTACAAAACAAACTAATAAGAATTTTTGCATTCTCAATCTCATCTGAGGCATTTAACACTGAGATCCATGTGTACCAAGCAATTTCTTACAAAATAATTTTATATCAGAGGAGGTTTAATAATTTGAGGTGCAATGTATTGGTATTCCCTATAAAAATAATTACGAAAAGGCAAAATATTATGAAGTATCCATGTCTGAGACTTCAAAAATTGTATATCCATATGGTGTTCAAAAAAAAATGTTACGTCAACATCTTTATATGTGGCACTTATTTGGCCAACATGCATGCCTACTGTTAACATCTACCTGGTTTTATATGAACTCAAGGAAGACTGACATTGATTAAATGTTAATATCCTTATATACAATTCACCACTAAATTTATATTTTCTTTTTCAACACTTTTTTTCTGTTAACTATTTCTACACATATTAATGTAGGTCCAGACTCTGAAAGCCTAAAGTAAATTATGTCAAATTGACATAGACTTAAATTTCAGCTAAACTGGGAAGGATCTCAGTTACACATTTTTGAAGTTCACCAGAATCAAATCATATGTTATTATTTTTAATCTAAGTCTAAAGGGCTAAAGAAAATTATGGAAGCGGATAGATTTTTTTGAAACTATATATAAATATGAAGCATCTACTACTTATGGGAGCATCTATCCTAACCTTTACTTTATGCTCAGAATGCCTCTAATGCAAGAAGGGTTAAATGATTAAAAATAGATGAACTAAAGTAGCTTTCCTGGATTCAAATCCTGACTCTGCTATTTATTAGTTTATTATTTGGACAAGCTATTTTCTTTATCTTGCCTCGGTTTCCTCATCTGTAAAATGGGAATAATAATATGCTGACTTCATAATATTGTTGTGAAAAGTCCGTAAAGGACTTAAAACAGCATTTGGCACAGAATGAGCAGTTACTATACATTACATATTACTATTAATCCTCTGTTCAAAATTAAGGAGATCGAGGCTAAAAAGCCAGTACTTTCTTCATGAAAATTATAGTAAGATGTGAGGTCAGATCCTAAATCCCTATTAAACTGGGATTATTTTGGAGGGGATAAAAAGGAAACCATCTATAGAACATTTCCTCATGGGAAGGTTATGATTATTAAAATTACATTAATGGTATTTAGGCGGGTAAACTCAAAAATATGACACTGGTTGCTTCTACTGCCCATTATAATAACAAAATTTTGCTGAGGAAAAAGATTAATAAAATTTCAAAGTTAAGCATCTTTCTTCATACAGACAGCCAAAAAGCACAAGAACATTTTCCGGCAATTGTTCATATATTATAAAGTTCTTTCTTTACAACATTCTTTGTAATAACTCAGAGGCTTTAACCAAAAGTCAATCTTGAATGGTCAATAACAATCAACAGATGAAGTTCTAATTTGGTCTGTAAAATATTTGTTGGTAAGTATTAGAGTAAAATCTTAGGAACAGTCTCCTCGGTTACAAGGCATTCGGGGTTTGATGTTAGTTAAGATCCAATGTCTTTCCACGTATTTTATGAAGTTTAGCATAAATCAAATACATTTAAAACCTTCCGTAGTTATTCTATCTAAAAAAAAAAAATGTTTCACTTAAATATTACTGATTAAAATGAAAAGTGCTGGGAAAATTTTAGGGTGAATAAAGAAATCTAAGAAGGACCTACTACCATAAACAGGGTGGCCAATCTTTTCCAAAACAAAGCAAAGATATCCTTGCTTAGGGCAATTTAATGAAGTTATTTTCTTATGTGATTGACCAATGTCTTGTTTTGCTTGTTTTTGTGCTATGTGAGTTTAATGTTTGTTTCTATCCGTTGTGATTTTGCCCTCCTCCCAAATGATAAACTCTGCATTCTACAAATAGTATCAGCTACAAAAAATTAACCAAACTAACTTTTATTAGCTTGTTTTCTTCAACTACAAACATGATGAGATGAGATGAGCCCCTGACCCCCATGACCATCAAGTCAGGTCATTACTGGAGTAACTGGCATCTATGGAAAGATCTGTTGTCAAAGCATTGTTTACAAATTAAGTGAGGAAATGTCTCTCACCTACTATGACAGAACAGTGAGTTGTTCTGTTGTTCAGCATCTAGGCTAATATTTAGCATTTAATTTTTTTAAAGCTTTGTTTAGGTGAATTTTATAGACATCTAAAATTAAAACTATTTTATAAGTTCTTTTTTCTATTTTATAAGTTTTAATAAGGTGTTTTTTTTTTTATCTTGTACTTTACATGTTTACCAAAGCTCCTTCTAAAGAAAAAGTAATGAACTTTTCTGTATTCAAGCTAAAAATTGACATCTGGGTTGGAGGTTTGAGAGGAGGGAAGGAAAAAAGCAGATACAATATCCCAACTCTAAAAAATATCTAAACTGAGATAGAAAGTAGCAGCAGGAAATCAGTACCAGGTTTTGATAAAAAAAATGCTAATATAATGAAGCAAATGTTGACCCAGATGCTACATATCAATGAGCCTCTCTCCTAAGCAGCACTGGGCACATTTATAATATCCAAGTGGCTCAATCATAAAGTTACCCTTCCTAAAGTTCCAGACTGAGGGGCGCCTGGGTGGCACAGCGGTTAAGCGTCTGCCTTCGGCTCAGGACGTGATCCCAGCATTGTGGGATCGGGACCCACATCAGGCTCCTATGCTATGAGCCTGCTTCTTCCTCTCCCACTCCCCCTGCTTGTGTTCCCTCTCTCGCTGGCTGTCTCTATCTCTGTCAAATAAATAAATAAAATCTCTAAAAAAAATAAATAAAGTTCCAGACTGAAACTCAGTAACTGACTTATTCTCAGGATTTGGCTTAAGAAAATTTTAGATTTGAGGGGCGCCTGGGTGGCACAGCAGTTAAGCGTCTGCCTTCGGCTCAGGGCGTGATCCCGGCGTTATGGGATCGAGCCCCACATCAGGCTCTTCCGCTATGAGCTTGCTTCTTCCTCTCCCACTCCCCCTGCTTGTGTTCCCTCTCTCGCTGGCTGTCTCTATCTCTGTCAAATAAATAAATAAAATCTTTAAAAAAAAAAAAAGAAAATTTTAGATTTGAAAAAACCACCATATTACTGTTTTGTATCTGTCACAAGTGATAAAATTTCTTCTAAACAATACTTTTCACTTGGAAAGCCAAGTCTGTCATTTTCCTATTGTTACCTTTTGTTCATGTACAAAAACTCGTGTTATTGTAAAATCCACAACAAGACTTTTTTTCAATATGCTTTTGACTCAAAAACTTAGTTACAACAGTTGGAAATGTGAATAACACTAGCATTGATCTGCCCAGGCATGCAGACACAGACTAAATCAATTCTGGGATACAGTCATTCGGACTGAAGGAAAATGTCAAAATCCACCTTTCCCTACGTATGAATCAACTTACCTTCTATAGCCATAACTGGCTCCTGAGAATATCTGACAAAAGTACTATAACTTTGGAGGAGAGAAGCTGACCAGTCTTATGGGAGCCCAACTGTTGGAACTGAACGTGGTAATACTGATTAAAATGCTTCATAGAAAGTTTGCCAGTCTAACTAGAAAGTAACCCAGCAATTTCAACAACATTATTAAATCATTAGCAAATTCCTTTAGTGAACTTTGTGACATGAGCTAGAAGAGCAGCCTCTTAAGAATCCCCAGGCATGCAGAGCACATGTATCCTTGTATGCCTTCAACCAAGCTTATTAAGATCTACAATCAGATGTTTTCCAATATACCATATAAACCCCTAGAGGGCCAAGGCCAAGGCCAGATGTGGTATTTTATCTATATTCTACCCTTGTCTGCCCCTTTGCTAACATTTCACTGAGTGCAGCACACAGTTCAGCACTCAGTGTCAAATATTTGTTGACTAAGAGAGCACACATATCCCTCTACACATCATATATGGTATCACAAAATGCAGACATTTCGAATATTAAAAATGTAGATCAACTTTCGATAAAAGAGAACAAGGCAGGGGAAAGTAAAACAAATGTTATGTCCTTTCACTTAATTTTTCTGGCATTGAATGTGCAAAATCAACTATTTCAAGAAGAATTTACATAGAACACAAACTTTTCTAACCATGGAAATGAGGAAAACTTTCAGTTCATGGAAGTCACTAAGGATAGATAACCGAAGACAACGGATCTCCCTTTTTTCACCACTTCATCAAACACAGCACTTAAAATTACTTAGGAAAGCATTGTGGTAATATGTTGCTCTAAAATGTTGCCAGTTAGAAAACACATTTTATCATCTGACAGGCCTTTATTTCCCCAGCCCTCCTTCATCATTAAAAAATACTTCTATAGTTTGATGCATTTTTCCAGAGAGCAATGAATAGGTTAGATCAGCAACTGACTTTATCCACTGACATACAGACTGACTGATGGAAACTTCTAACAGCCTTAAGACTTTAAGCCTTGGTACAAGGGTTTACATCAGACCCTTCACAGAAGAGGAAAGCCATTTAATCCTAGAAACTTGCTAAACTTCCTCCAAGACAAACCAGAGATTTTTGTGTATTTCATTAATTCCCAAAAAAACAGCAAAATAATACTCTTTTATCTGTGTGTGTTCATATTTCTTCTTTTCCTGTATATTTGTGCATTAGAAAAGACAAGTGCTTAAGACTGAGCTTTAGGTGGCAACCCCAATTTCACTCTGGACCATGCGTCATGCTTCCTATTAAGTGCTACTGCTTGCTTGGGTCCCTAAAAATAATTGCTACCACTTCATTCTGAAATGACATGCAGGTTTAAAAAAAAAAAAAATGAAGAAAGAGAAAGAGAGAGAATGCCAAGGGACACTGTGCTTATCCTCCTAAAAGCAAATCCAAAGGTTTCATAATTTAAATGGAAAATGACTCGAAGGCACATTTACCCACGTGCTTTTTATTAAATTATTGAAAGCTTTTTTATTTCTCTGCATTTTTAAATTCTCAACTCTAATGTATATTTTCTATGTATTTGTATTGAATGAGAAAAAACTCCCAAAAGATTGCATACCAAGGAGCAGAGTCTCCTGTTCCCTGAAATTGATGTATGTTTATGAGGAAATCCAGCATGCGATTTTCAAAACCTGCAGGTTCATTGTAAGTTAAACCATGTGGCCTCCACTCAAATCATCCCTTCCTTTCAAAATCACTCATAAGAATTCCCAATTGCCCTCTTCCCTTGAATCTTTCTGCACTAATCTACTCCCACCAAGCCCCGTGCTCTGTGCCAGTGGAGCCATTGGGGGTGGTGGTCCACCAGCCATCTGGGTGACCCCTTTCATCACTGAAGTACCATGGTAATGCCCTCTCAAACACTGAGCTGTATTTGTTTGTCCTTTACTCTCTTATTTCAGATAGGAAGTTTTTAAATAAAAAAGGAAACTTTCTTCAATAAGACATACAGAGAATGTTCTCAGCATGCATCAGAGTGACCTGGAGGGCTTGATAAAAATACAGTTTCCTGGCTTCCTTCTAGATGTTTTGAACCAGAACACTGATGGGTATGTAGGAATTTCCATTTTAAACTTTAGAACTTCTTTTGGGGCACTAATAATATGTTTATGCCATTACAAAAGTGAGAAAAATACACTTGAAAGAACTTGATTCTTTTCATTAAAAAACACAAATATTTTGAAAGTGTGTATTGTTGAATAGATAAATTAGAAGCAAGAATATTCAGCCTCAAGAAGTTAAAAATCTTAAGCTCTATATTATGTTTCATCAGTAAATCAAAAAGGGGGGAAAAGGAAACAGTAAAAAATGCAGCTTTTGTTTCATCACCTGATTTTTAAATCTTGCCACAGAAACCTGTGTAAAGCTTGGGAGTCATGCATCACTGTTGAAGACGACCTATGACCTTAATTCTCAGACAAAAGAATCAAAATACAATTTAGGTAAAGAATTTGCTGTACATTTTAAAATCTTTTGTTGTTCATTTTCACTTAGCCTTGGCCTCATTCACCTCGGGATTTGCACGGAATCCTGCTTGGAGGGCCTCCTCCCCGAGTTGTTAAGTGACAATCTAAAGGCCGCTTCAGGATTAACCAGTTTAACCAGGTGAGCAGAGAGTTTCATTTTGATTAGGACAGAAAGCGGCAGCCCTGTCCGGAAGTCCAGACTGTGGACTGCGAGGCCAGAAGGGCTTTATCAATCCTGAGGGCAGCGTGTTCGGTGAGGATGAGCTCACACTCAGCGCGGGGATTAACCGCGGCTCAAACAACACCCCACCAGTGCCGGCTGCCCCCGCCGTCCCTGCGGCCAAGAAGCCAGGGCACCAGAAGTATAAACAGCGGGTGACTCTTTCCTGTGTTAATTAGCACTTTCTAGGGGAGCTTGCTATTGAGTCCTAAGATGGTCACTCCACAATAATGTTGAAGAAGTGCACACGTTCAGAAGAGTCATAGCAGAAATCAGGATGACTTCTAATCTGCAAAACCAGCCAGGATGTGCTATTTCTTAAACACCAGAATGATTTGATTTGCTCATCCAGAGACGGCACTGTTTTCCTTAGAAAAAGAGAAGGAACGCTTATGGTACATTTCTTAATATTTTTATAGGAGGTGTTATTTCTCTAAGCCAAAGACAGTATTTTCCATCTGCACCCATCCCTTCAGTGATTTAAACTGTCCCTGTGTCGCGTGACCACATCCAAAGAGTCCTTCCATGTCCTTGGAATTCTTGACAGAGTAAGGGCGTGGTTCAAAGAACTGTGCTCACTCGGGGAAACTGGAGAACAAGGGATTTTTCCTTCAAGGGCACTGAGCTGTGGTTTTTGAAAGGAAATGCTGTGCCTGTGCGAAATTATTGCATTCATTTACATTTCTGTAGATAATACAAACTCAGGAAAAAAAGGTATACATGAAAGAGAATGGATAGGGGCGCCTGGGTGGCTCAATCAGTTAAGCTTTTGCCTTTGGCTCAGGTCATGATCCCAGGGTCCTGGGATCGAGTCCCACATCAGCTCCCTGCTCAGTGAGTGGTCTACTTCTCCTTCTGCTCCTCCACTTGCTCATGTGCGCTCGTGCTCTCTCTCTCAAATAAATAAATAAAATCTTTAAAAAAAAAAAAAGAAAAAGAGCATGGACAATTTCAAGTGGGCAAGAAAGGCAAAGACTGAAAAGGTGTAATGAGCAGAAGAAATGGCTATTGGCTAATGTAATAAGGCTCTAGAATCTAGATTCTCCCTATTTCACAGTGTGGTTCAGGGGTCAGCATCATCAGCATCACTTGTGAGCTTGTGAGAGCTGCAGTATCTTATGCCTTACCTGAGACCTACTGCATCAGACTCTGTATTTTAACTAGATCTCCAAGTTGTTCATCCGCACAGTAAGGTTTGAGGTGCACTGTTCTAGAAAACTACAAGAGAGCATGAGAAGTAGAGATATGAGCCTTGAGCTTCAGAAGGCATTCCAGATTCTATTTGTAGATGAAAGAAGGTAAAAGAAGAGTTTGAGCCGGGGAGTTACTTTAGAAAGAGTAACATACTATTGTGTATTAGAATTTGAAAATATACACACACATAGCTGTATCTTATATCTCTATTAATAGAGATACAGATATATAACACAGAGACAATTCGAATTCTAATGAGCAGTTCACTTGACAGCCATGCAGGGTAAATGATTTAAGAAATATTTAAATGGGGCACCTGGGTGGCTCAGTCAGTTAAGAGACTGCCTTCAGCTCAGGTCATGATCCCAGGGTCCTGGGATGGAGTCCCACATCCGGCTCCCTGCTGAGCAAGGAGTCTGCTTCTCCCTCAGCTCCCCCCCCACTCGTGCTCTCTCTTGCGCTCTCTCTCTCTTGCACTCTCTCTCAACTAAATAAATGAATCTTAAAAAAAAAATTTAAATATATTATACTTTAGCCTATTTTTCCTTTTATACTAATTCCTATGAAGACTCTTTGCTCCTCGTTTCCAGGAAGCTAAATGGTCTTAGGAGTGTCATTCTCAGGTAACATTTTATCAAATAACAATTCAACAGAGGTTAACTCCACAGATGGTAAGTTCACAAAATAGATGTCAACTCAGTTACCACCTTTGCAAATGAACTAATACAAAATTGTGATAGCACCATGAAAAGTAAGAGGGAAAGTAGGAAGATGAAAGGGTTGGAGACAAATTTGTGTGTGAGAGAGGGAAAGAAGACCAAGAAACATACAGGTGTGCCCTGCTATCCAAATTCAAGAACTTGATGAATTCTGTTAGCAGGAAATGTGTATATTGTCAGAGAACACTAGGTTAGAGAGACCGGTACAAGCAATATAACCAGCGCCATTTACTTCGAAGTTCACTGATAAAGAATTGATAGACTATCAAGAAAAGATATACCCCAATCATACTTCTATTAATGAATCATCGTGATTTACTGTTAGAGCAGTGAGCATGGTCCATGACTCAAGAGTAAGAAGTTGTAAGCCTATTATCTGTAGTTTCTTTTCCTCTGTGCCTTTAATGCTTTTCCTGTGAGTAAGTCCTTTTATTTAGAGGTAAGCAGAGCAGAACTTTCCGCAATTGTGGATAGAGGTGGTATAGAAAACCTTCAATGGAGGACTGTTATCTAGGGTATTATACCTCACTCAGACATCAAATAGAACAGTCTTCCTTCCACAACTGATATGCCACACTAATTCCTCCAGCCTGACTTACTCACATGCCTGTAGACAATGGCAGCAGCTAATCTAACTTGAAACAAATATCCAGTTAACAACCATTTCCCTAGATCTGCTTTCACAGTTCCATATGCTTCTCTTTAACAGTCCATACTATAGAGGTTCCTAAAGACCCATTTCTTTGGTGACAGTGTACTACAGGAGGCAGTTTGAAGGCCACTTGAGCTGTGTTGTCTGGGCAAGCTACCTAACACCTCTTTGGGCTCCAGGTTCGTCATGTGTAATATGGGGAAAATATCAATTCCTACTTCATAGTGTTGTTTTGAGGATTAAATGATAATGTGTAAATGTGTGTGTGTGTGTGTGTGTACATAGCACTTGGCACATGGTAAGTGCCATGTGCATAGTTATTATTCTCAAATATTACTGACACAACCTGTTGTTGAGTATATTGCTTTCCTCAGTAAGGAAAAAGAAAACCTTGGCAGAAACGTTGACAGTGTCGTGAAGGGGGAAGGAGGCAAGGTCAACATTTGTTGGGAATTGGAAGCTTGGTTTACGGTGGATCTTTCAGTTAAAGGGCTTGCTTATAGTTAGGATAGGATACAATTGCCTGTCCCTCTGTTTTGATGCTTTCCATTGGTAATTTGGTGGGTCTTTAGGGAAGTTCCTATAATGAACAGTAAAGCCATCTGCCTGGGCAAGAGTCTCATGAAACAGTGGCCAAGTTAATACAAACAGTTAATTGGTTGGCTTTCGCTGTTGTTACTGTTTTGGGCTTTTTTGTGTCGAGGGAGGGAAGATAGGGGGACATAATAGATGTGGTAAGTAGTTTCATTCCTCAGTGTATATAGGTAACAGTCCATGTGGTGATTATTATTATTTCTTCTTCTTGGTTTTATTATTGTAATGTTTCTCAGAATAGGTGCAAGTTACTAACTACCATATTAACTAGAGTAGTAAGATAATTTGCTTTTCCCGTAATCACCCAGGAACCATCAGGACTTTGAGAAATCAGATAAAACAGAGGGAAGCTCCTGGGAAATCAGATCTGAGTAAAGCAAAAATGTAGAGGACTCTAAGGGGAGTTGGGAAGGAGTGGAGTAAACAGAATGAGCAGTGAGATGATATCAGAAACACACTGCCTGTAGCACTTTTTTTTTTTCCGATGTCAGTCTGCTCCCTTCCAACATTTAATCATTTACACTGGGTTTATTCTTAGAGGGCAACAAGAATCAACCACTGTGTTGGTTTTCCTTTGTTTTTCTCTTTGAAACCATTAAGGTATCTGAAAGATCCTTTGAGGAAGGCATTGAACACAATATTATTAGAAATAAGAATGCCACTTGTAGATAGATGCATATACTTGTATTAAAGGGAGGCAGTGTGACAATGAGTAAATGGCAAGGGCTTTGACCTGGGTGGATGCGCCTTCAAATCCTGTTTCTGCCACATACTAGCTGTGTGGCCTTGGACATGTTATTTAATCTCACTTCACTTATTAAACTTCACTTTCTTATTTATAAACTAAGACCGCAATATCTACTTGCAGGAAATGTTATAAAGAAATGATTATTAGCACATAATTCTCAATAATTACATTTATATTAGAATATGCAGGTAGGCTTTGTATTTTACAGGTTATATCTAATTATACACTCTGGATATATGAGTAGATCACTATGTAGTAGTGAATTATATACTATATAAGTACAAATTAGTAACAGAAATATATGTCATTTCTGCTTTAGATAAAACTAAAATCTTATTAATTACACATGCACTCAAAATCACAGAATTTAGTTTTAATTGCCAATCATAACTGATTAAGTACATACCTAAAATTTCACCTAACAAGTAATCCTATTCTTATTTATGCTCAAGGTACTCAATTTTTATGTCACTTATTGTCATTAATTTCCACAGACAGTAATATTTGCTTTTGAGCTTTTTCCCATTTTCATAACATTATAAATTCTAAACTACCAAAAAAAAAAATCTGGAGTTATTCCAAAACCTTTTTTTTAATCACTATTGAAACTACAACATTTTTAAAAAGAAAACTTGTTTGGGTTTACAATCTATTTATTACAGCAAACAATACCAAATCCACATGCTTGACAAAAAGAATCCATTGACAAAACAGATTTCAAAGGATAATAAAAAAATTAAAAGCCAAACTGTAGTTCTTCCCTAAAGAAGTTTATAATGAGAATAGATGAAACTGGCATCATAACGAATGGCATTTTTTAACATGTATAATGCATTTCATTTTAATACTATGTTGAAACTGAATAGCAATCATGTCTTTTCTCTTCCTCTTCCTTTTCATGGTGCCAAAAGAGCCCATACATCCAGGTAGCCTTCAGATATAGTGTCAGAGAGCCCCCATTTCTATCACTCCCTGATGATGAATGAGGTTCTTCTTCTAAACAAATAAGCACTCCAGAGGGTTACCCTTGACAGGGTTGTTAATCCAGAGAGCTTGCCTTATCACTGCAGAACTCAAGGGCTGAAGGTTTACAGGATCCCTGCACTGCCTGGCTCTTGGGTAGTTGTCAGGAAGCTGCATGGCACATGGCCACACTTTTCAAAGAACAGCCAGCTTCTGCCCTTCTCTTCAATGTTCTATTTCCAGTACTGGTCCTCACCCTCAACTTGGGGTGTTTCCTCTTGGCAAATCGAAATCATTTATATTATGCATGCAGCGATTGGCTAATAGGCTACATTGATGTAACTTTCATTTTTTCTCCAGAAAAGCAAATTGCCAACATAAATTCTCCTGCATGCAAAGCAAATAAAAGACAGGGACATTCACTGATTGGTCCTGGTCTACAAAAGCAGATGTAGAACCACCACCTTGGATTCCAGGATATGAAACACAGAGACAACCTTCATCTCTTATCAGCCATGTATAAATTTCTTCCCAAAACCCAAAACTCGCTGGCCCTTGACTTTGCTTCCATTGACATCTAGACTAAAGGTCAGCATTTCTTTTACATTCCAGAAGTTATTAGGAATCAACTTCACTTTATATTCCTGCTAAGAATTGATGAGTTGGCTTTAACTCAATGAGGTTCAACAAATCTCTTAGTACCATCTCTAAAAATATGTGTCCAGATGATGATTCGGCAGTCAGGAAAAGGACTTCTCTAGTTAACATACACTCCCTTGATATTTTAAAAAGCATCAACATATAT
The DNA here is from genome assembly GCF_024610735.1 of Ursus americanus. Lineage (NCBI taxonomy): Eukaryota > Metazoa > Chordata > Mammalia > Carnivora > Ursidae > Ursus > Ursus americanus. The sequence goes on from NC_142139.1 coordinate 7,037,465, forward strand.
TTTTTTTTCAATGAAAGTAAAAAGTTAAAAATCAGTTTTGCCTCCGTAAATGATTAGCAGGCACTTCAGACCCCCTTCTAACCTCCTCTATTCTTCCAATCCCACATTTTAACACCGCAGGAGATATGCAGAAATAAAGAATGCATATTTTTTATCCCAGTCACAAGCTTATGTCTTAAAAGGTTTAGGAAAGGCATGTGACATGGCCTGTTTGAAAAGCAGAGCATAATGTGTTTTCAGTTTATAAATTATAAAATATTCAAAAGCACAGACTAACACCAAGGAATTGGTTACTGCTAGATATCTGGAACTGTTTTTTTCTTTCTTTCTCTTATCTCCTTGCTTTTTCTTTTTTCCCCCACTAAGAACAAAAGGCAAATAAAATGCAAATGAAACGCCTTAGGCCTGAGAAGATAAGAAGGAAAACATCTGTGTCAAAAAAAGAAAGAATAGGGGGGTCTCTTTGAATGCTTATCAAACAAATTATTTAATCATGGGATTTTTTTTTTGATTGACCAGTTCCTAGGATGTTATTTTCTAATTTGCATGTTGCTTGAATATTAAATTTTACATCCCTATACTTAAGCAAAACAGGGATACTATTTTGTATTTTGTTTTCTACTTCCTGCACAAAAAAGCCTAAAAATTATAGTTTATAAATACCGCTGTTCAGTACAGAAAGTTTGGTATTTTATTTCAACCCGGAATTGCCGCCTAGCAGCTACTACACGAAATGAGGACTCTCAACATCCTATTAGATTATGTCATTGCATTTGTTAAGAAGGAAGAGATGGAATATGCTCTATCCCAGTGATAATACTGAGCTTTCTAAATACTCAGAAGCTGTGTGGGTAGCAATTTAAGCTTTAAATTGGGATCTATATGCCTTTCTGAAGATTCAATATAAATGAAAGATTAAGTGGGTCGTATTAAAATGGCTCAAGAAGATTCCACACTAGGAGAGCCCAGTGTTTTCATGTTTCATATAAACCTACATACATGCATATCAGACCTAATTGAAAAGGCCAGAATCTAAGGAAGGACCAATTCTTGTGTAAATGCTCACAAGTAGGGTTTTTCGATTCACATAAAACCTTTTCATTCAAATTCTGTGGCTGGCTGGTTTTTTAAATTTTCTGTATTTATTATGAACTAGTAGAAGGGAAAACATTTTTTAGAGTCTCAACATAACTGAACCTTAATAAAATATTACAAGCAGAAAGTTAAGTGTAAGCCCCAACCTCTCCCAGCTCCTACCCCCTAGATACTTTATTTTGTGGCTATGTCATACTTTTCTTAGGCCATCTTCAATCTTTATGGCAAGAAAAAATGTTTCCCTTAAGTTGTAAGACTATAGAAATATGCAGTTATGAGAGTTACATCTACAAAAAAATCTGTTAAATATCTTTTTGACCTAACTTGAGACTCAATTCAAAACATCACCATGATTTATCTATCATTGTAGTACTTTATATATTTCATGGAGATTTCAACAAATAGATGAAAATATATTATCTCTAATGTCAAGTATATAGAAACTATATTACAAGACAGTAACTATTAATAGGAGAAAGTACTTAATTTCTAGGTAGCCTTTAATCAATGCCCGCTGTATCAAGATGGACAGTATTGCTGTAAGATAAATGTAAGTGTAACTAAACTAAATATACAATGGAGACTCTTAAAAGAGATTAGATAAATGAGAAACAATTCAAAAGAAAAGTAAAAAATGAATTAGAGGATTTACCCAGTTTGAAATGCCGTGGCTTCAGAAGATTATGACAAGAAGGTGACTATCTGTTAAAAAAAAGAAAGTAAAAGGAGGGAAAATTTATTTGCAGAAATAGATGATTTTTAAAATTGAAGTAGGGAAGATGAAAATTAGATGAACAAATCTTTTCTAAGTAACGGAAAAGATTTTGTCTGAAACAAACCCGAGTCACCTTAAAGCTACAAGTTTAGAGCCTTCAAGTTTTGTAATGGAAATAAGAGTATTTTAAAGAAACTTATCTTTGCTCTTAAATATCTTCCTATAGTCTTAGCTCGATTCTGTCGGATAAATTAAATCTTACGAGAAAATCTTACTTGTTTCTTAGAAGAATTGCTATGTCTATGTTAAGTGAGTTTATAGCCCCTTATCTTAGAATAAATACGTGATTGGATAGTTGTATTCCAATCAATGACATTTTCCAGAGACATTAACTAAAGAGAAAGAGTTGTGTTTGAGATGTTTAGATAGAGGAGAATCTTTCAGGACTTCCATGGGATGTATTCCTCCCCAATAATCAGGCAGATGTACATCTCAATTGCTCTTTATTTTTACGTATCTATTGACTAGGACATTCTGCTAAGGAACAAACACAATAGCATCCATGAGAGAGCTATCAAGTGTGATGTAACTGCCCGATAGAGAGATGTGTCCTTGTTTTCCTCCCTCTGTTATCTCACTAGACAAATCTCTCCAGCCTTTAATTGCACCCTTGACTGTGCAATAATTAACAGTTTGGGTTGGGGGAAGGGAAGGGTCTTTTTAAAAAACTATGTAATAGATTAGCCGTTTTTACCATATACCTCAACTTAGCATGGAATTGATTTGTAAAACAGAAATTGCTTGGCAACTGTCATTTAATGTTCTGCTTGGACACTACCGGAAAGCATTTAGATTGATCGAGTGTTCTTTAAGATGAATGTATAAAGTTGATTTAATTGATATCAGAGTTTCTCTTCCCATTTATCGTTAGATACAATCTGTGTAGTGCATTGCGTGTTATCTTCTTTTTGAAAAAGATCAACAAAAGGGAAAGAGATTCTCCCTTTGCAGTTCCTCTGAAAATAAACATTAACTCCTGCATCCAAGGCAGGAGGATGAGGCAAGGCTCCCAGTCTCCTGGTGCAGTCTGTTATGTATGCGAGGTGGATGGAGGCTGCTCCCCAGAAGCTCAGATTAGAGAATCCCCTTTAATAATGAGGTCAAATAAACCCCAGGCGAGATCATTCACTGAGCTTTCATCAGTTACATTCACATCTCATTTTATCACAGGACCAAGTCAAGTAAATGAATTGAACAAAAAGTTCTCCAGAATGAAATGAGAAACTGACTTCATATTACAGCAACAGGACTCACTCTTAGGCCTAACTTACATGCTCACAAAACAGAAACTGGTTCGATATTACAAAATATTTGAGCAAGAGTAAATAAAAACTAGTACTATTCTCAACAAACATTTTCTAATGGTGAGATGATAATATTATAGGACATTTATTTCAAATGAAGACTTTAAATAGTGGAGATATTTCCATAAGGAGATGTGATGAAGTTATGTCCCTTTGTATGTATGAAAACTTTAGGCTTGATCCAGATTGTTTTTATATTGTGAAATAAAATTGTGGTTTTTAAAATAACACGCAGTTTTTATCACTAAACATTCCTAGCTATGTATGTATAAATGTGTAAGTGTGCGTGAGTGTTCAAGTTTAGAGACTAAAACTTACAGTTTCTACTCAAGAACACAACCTAAGAATTAATTTTTTTAAATTCTATCATAAACATGAGTTGCAATGTGAAAATCTTCCAGATATAACATAGGCTTTTCGTCAAATGTAGGTTTGCTTAAATAAACCCCCTAAGCCTAGAGGAAGTAAAGGTAGGTCAGATGTTAGGTAGGAAAATAGGCTAGGAGATCTCTCCTTGCTGACCACTGTGACGACTATTTAAACCACCTTGGTTTCAAGGACTGTGTCAACCTATGGTTTCAGAATTGAAAAGTAAAATGTCATGTACTAAAACATAAGAAATATAGGTCCAAAACTTACTTGGCAGGCTCAGGAATGACTATATCACTTGTGGGACCCAGTGCAAAATGAGTATGTGGGGAAACAGCAGAGCGTTAAACGAGAGGCAAGTCTTGTGTGGCCCCACAGATCATGCCATATGTCCATGAAGCCAGCCCTGGTTATATGTACTGTAACTTGTAAGGAAAGAATAGCTTAATTTGCTTTAAGTAACTTCTCCATGTTTCATATTATTCTCCATCAAATAGTCTCCAAGCACAAACCTACATGTGCATTGATTGGCTATGCATTCAGAGACCTTTTACCTGGCCTCTGTTTGTGTGGCTTCATATCTTTATGACATGGAATGAACAGCTTGGCGCCACGTTGCTGTTATCCATTAACCATTCCTGTTTTCCTAATCATCTTTGACTCCATCTTTCTCTGTCCTATCTGTTATTGTCTTCGGAAAAGAGATGTGAGGTTTCCTTAGCCTGTGCTGGTTTACATGACATGATTTGTGTATCTGCCTACAAGAGTTTCTCAAATGAACCCTGTGCATTATCTTCTTCCCCCAGCCCCTCCTCCTCTGAAGAAAGAAGAAAAAGGTCGTACATCTGTAAAATGACAGCACTTATGAAAAATGAGAGTTTGGCCCACATGGCTCTCATCAGACACAGACTCATCTGCTGTGCCACAGACACTGCTCATTTCCTTCAGAATCAGACTACAGTTAAAAACAGGAAACACCTAATAAATTGCCGGGTCTATCAAATTAACAAAGCATAAAGAAACCTTCAAGGTAATCAATGAGTATTGCTTGCTTAGAGAAATGCAAGTGTCAAACAAAGGAACCTAGACTTATGACCATATTTTCCTCTATAAAACTACTTTAAGATGTCAACCGTAATTTAAACTTAGCAATAAAGAAACTTACTCAGAGAAAGTGTGGAAAAATTAAACTTTTTAATCTAATTTTTGGTCACAGATGGACTTGAAGTATTTCAAAAGCAAGAATTTTTATCATATATTCATTGTGCTAGGATTTTTAGGCACACACATTTTATTAAAAAAAACAGAATGAATTAAATATACAACAATCATAAGTGACAGAATTCTCAAAGTAATCTTCCTTTGTGAGAAATTAATCAATCCCATTTTAATGGGAAAAATATTAGTATTATGAAAAGGTTTTATCATAGCAATATCTAATTGCTAAAAGCTGCTTGTTTTCATGTATTTTTGCCTAGAAGTGAAATCAGTAATAAGCCATGAAACAAGGGGATACTTTCTTGAGCTATATTTTAGATAACAAAAATACAAGTAAATTAAATTTGGGAAAGAAGATACACTATGCAATTGCAACCCTTCTCAAACCTGCTCTTAAAAAATCCTTTCTTCTTGAGAAAATAAAGGGTAAGTCTGAAAAAAAACTTTGCCCTCATTTCCTTCAGAGCCTTTTAAAGTCTAATCTCTCTAATGCTATGTGCTCTGCGTTTCATTCCCATCCTTAAAACAAGTTTCTAGGAAAAAGCCAAGGAAATAAAAACTTTTCAGAATTGATAAGAAGAATATCCCTTATGTTCCTAAGTTTGAATATACTCATTAGGAAAATAACCTTTATTTCCAGAAAGAATTTAACTGCTCTGTCCTCAGAAGTCACACAAATGTTTCTACCACCACTCAAAGACATTTTACTATTCAAATCAAGAGTCTTGCCACTAAAAGTATTATTTGTCCTGTGTATGAGTGACCCCTTCAGGTGCTGTACTGAAAAGACTATTCTATGTACAGGGTGGAAGAGGTTCCCCTAACACAATGTATGCATGCTAAGAATTTTCGACAAAGCAATTTATTCAAAAGTTCCCTGAGAATAATAATTATAATTTTAAACAATCTAGGAAAAAAACTCTTCTTTTAACAATGCATTTCATATAGTATTCATATATATTAACCAGAAACAAATCTTGAGTCCTGCATACAAGAAACTATGCTAGAAATAACCATACTAGACAGAATACATCAGGTCCTATTTCAAATAATCCATGTTCTGATTTTGTAAGATACCAGATTTTATCAAATCATGTATCTGGATCTTTTCCAAAAATATATGGTGGCTAGAACAGCAAGAGATACAATAACACATAATTTTTGCCCTTTAAAAGTTTGGAATTGAATTGCAAATTGCTTGGAAAAAAAATAATTAAGCTAGAATTGTCCAGGAAGACATGATAATTTCATTGTCTTTATCGTCTCAGATAAAATGTCTGAAGCTACCTGAGCAGTAGGCTGGCACAAAAAAGCAAGTATTGGGAATGGCAATAATTCTGAGTCTGTGAAAAGTGAATGACTTTGGAGTTGGATCCAAGCAGAGATACCAACACTAAACCGAATGCCTAAGGATGGGGGGATTCATGACCTGGTGTTCCAGTCAAATTGACCGTACACAAAGTGCATTCTAGAAGGTAGGGTCATAATGAGATGATTCTGGAAAGTGGTAATCCCTGTCTATAGGCAAGTAGTATCTTGATGTGAGATAGTAGAAGATAGAATGAGGTGATGCCTCAGCCAGCATGGCTGGATGTTAAATATAGAATTCAAGTTCTTAGAAATAAAGGGTTAGTGGGGGTAGGGCCCAAGTCAGCCTGATATTCAGGGTAAGAGTTTATTTTTGGTTGTACTTGGATTATACTAGTAATCATGGGATCCACATTTGGATAATAAAAATACAAGTAAATTTAAATTTTAGGGAAAAAAAGATAAACTATGCAATTGCAATTGATATTCTTCTTATCAATTTTGAAAAGTATTTATTTCCTTGACATTTTCCTAGAAAGTTATTTTAAGGATGGGAAAGGAATCTAGAAGTTAGGGAAAAGGTAAGCTAGTGCAATCAGGGCTCATCTTCTGATGACCAGTTTCAAAGTTGAGAGCAGCAGATAGATTCCTTACCCCTTCCTCATGACAAGACTTATGGGTCCTTCATGAGTGGTCAAAACTGGCTTTCATTGCCTCAGCAACTGTGCCAAATATTGGACAAACCTGATGAGCAGGAATAGACCCAATAGAAGAGATTTGATAACAACCATTGAGCAAGGGCGAGATTTTGAAAAGGAAGCAGAGGAATGTGAAATTTGTAGGGGAGGAGTGATATTTACTACTGTATTTAGGAAATGAAATCTGTTTATTGGGCATTCTGCCAGACATTAATATCAATAATCAATACTTTTATATATGAATGATATAAGAATTATTACCATATAAAATGACATGGAGACAATAAAGATCTTCAAAGTCTACCTAAATGATTTTTAAATATTTTTTTAAAATTAAATTCCATGTTAAAAATATTTTTATCTTAAACAGAGTTAGAGATTACTTAAACCTCTTAAACAGATCGTAAATCTATGCCATTAAATATGGTGAATCTTGTGCATGTGACTTTACCTGTTAACAATTTTAACAATCATTTTGCTGAACACATAAAGGTATCCTCATCAAAATTTTGAAGTTAAGCAGATTAAGTTATACACCTAATGTGTATTACACAGATGACAAAACAAGATTTAAAATATCTTAATAAGCATAAAAATGAGCCCAACCACAAATATAAAATTGGACAACACAAGATATAATGTACTTCCTCGATGTTAAAAAATAACTCAATATTCTTAGATGAGAAACTCAAAACTATAGAGATTTAATTCTCCTATATTTATTTGTATATTTAATACAATTCTAATAAAAATATAGCTTATGACAGAGATACAGATTTCCTGAATGAAGAAATACATAATAAACATTTTTAGAAAGGAACGATACTGAGAAATTTGTTCTATCAGCTAGAGAAGTATACTATAAAGCTACAGTAAGCAAGCTGATACAATCAAGTTGGTGCATATACTCCTGTTTTGGGATAAATTCTTATGTTAGAAAAACCTATTATTTGACTCTGCTCAATAACTAAACTCTCTTTTTTAGGCAGGGCTTATCAATGAATTATTCTTTGCAATCAAATATTCCCAATAATAGGATAATGTAGTAACTAAATTAATAAAACTATAAAAAATCAACTGGATACTGACTTTTTGAGTCAGTCATTCTGCTGCCACAAACTAATTATCTATGAGCCTTAAGAAAACATTCAAGGCAATGTTTGCAACTGAAACAATTTACTTTGTAACCTCACAACCCCTCCTCCCTTTTTTTTTTTCTCCATGACTTTTTCAAGAAAAAATAAAAATCTTTCTCAGTGAAACCCTGCCTTAGGACATGCTGAGTTCCTCCCACCTCTGCCACAAACCCCAGGAGACAGAAAACAAACTGTGGTTCAAAGAGACTCATTACATTATTTCCAGGGTAAAATAGAATGGGTCTCACAGGCAGCATGTGTCATCAAGCAAACCTTCCCATGGTCCAGCCTCTGACTCGATCTGGCAGATAACTGGAAGCACAGACAGAACCTTAAAGACAGAACTCTGAACATTTGCAAGAGGAGAAACAACTCCATTATCCATGTTCAAGCCCTATGGAAGAAGACAAATCTTCCAATGCGGTCAATGAAGAAACCATATGGCCAACTCCATCTGACCAAGGGTTTCCACCCATTTTTAGTGAGGAAGGACCATCTTACCACCCTGTGGGGTTTTTTTGTATTTTTGAACTATATAATCATAATAAATTGTTACTTACCCGTGTATATTTCTCACTCCATTATCCATGTTCAGTTATTCTAGCTAATTATTTTTATGAGCAATGATAAATTCCCAAGAAAAAATACTCTAATAAATACCTTGAATGAGGTAGAAGTTATATTATTCAAATCAAGACTGTATTTTTTCTTAAAAAACTGCAGAACAAGCAAGTATCACCCCTTATAGGATGCCTCTTGAGAAAAATGATTTCTATCAGCATATGTCATGCATTGCATAAAAACACTCTAAAAATGCATTATCTAATCCTGTCATGGATTCTACATAGTCTGAATTAGTTTTTAAATTGGTGCACAGGGGGCACCTGGATGGCTGAGTGGATTCAGCGTCCAACTTTCGATTTTGTCTCTGGTCATGATCTCAGGGTCGTGGGATCAGGCCCCACATCGCATCAGGCTCTGTGCTCAGCATGGAGTCTGCTTGTCCCTCTCCCTCTGCTCCTCCCCCTGTTCGCTCTCTCTCTCTCTCTCAAATAAATAAATAAATAAATAAATAAATAAATAAATAAAAATTGGTGCATAGTGTTTATCAGTCAATGTGATAACATCAACATCTATTTATTTAGGTACTGAGTTTAAACAACTTTAGATTCTTTAGGTCCATGAATGTGGGCGTATGTGTATACACACATACACACAGGGACAGATATATACAAGTAACAGGTAAAAATGGAAAAACTATGTCATTAATTTAGTGCAATCCATTACTACTTTTGGACAAAGCAAGCCAACACATCATACTGAGATATCATCATTGAATAAAAACATCTCATTTTTCATTGTAAGTCTAGAGAAGTATCAATTTGAAGTAGTAAATCATTTGACTTATAAGACATCCCAATGAAATATAGATTTATTTCTCTGGGTATACACAGTAACAATACTAACACGTGTTCTTTTGGGATTCTAAGGAGTCTAACTTAAATGAACCAAGGATTATGACTTGCTGTAACATACAGACTGCTCACCTCACATGGGTTTATCCTAAGTTCTTGAAAGCAGGACTCTTTAGTAGGAAGAAAACTAGCCAGCATTACTAAACATTAAAAAGATCAAGTCTGTGTGGGCACTGTTCAAGGGCTTCACCCCACATTTACAGTCAGTCCTCACAATGACCCTATACAACTGAGGTAAAAAATAAAGTAACTTGCCCAGTATTTCACAGATAGCATTAAGGAAAGCTGGAATTGAATCTCAGGTATGTCTGGCCTCAGAACTTAAGTTCATTAACTGTTACATGATGTGGGCTCATGAAAATATCAACTATCTAACCCACAGAATTTTATAAATTCTTAATTTTTAAATAAATCATGTATCTTCAACAACAGATAAATTTAAATTGAGCTCTGGGGCGTCTGGGTGGCACAGCGGTTAAGCGTCTGCCTTCGGCTCAGGGCGTGATCCCGGCGATCTGGGATCGAGCCCCACATCAGGTTCTTCTGCTATGAGCCTGCTTCTTCCTCTCCCACTCCCCCTGCTTGTGTTCCCTCTCTCGCTGGCTGTCTCTATCTCTGTCAAATAAATAAAATCTCAAAAAAAAAAAATTTAAATTGAGCTCTTGTCTTAAATCAATTGGTCCCACAATATTTTTTTTTAGCTATATTTTATCATTCAATGTGGAAAGGAGATTATCACCAAATTGATAATTTCCCTAAACAAAGCATCTATACTGTTTATTTGTGGGAAAAGGGGAGACAAAAATAACTACATTTATACATATATATCTAAACCTATACCCATACCTATATCTATCTATAAAGATAGAGATAAAAATATCTGTATATATTTTTCTCTGCGTACTTGGGAGCAATTAAAAAGGAAATTCCAAGCCCACACACCAAATGTAGCAGAGAGAAATGTGAAACTATGCACCCTAATCTGAACCCTCATCCTACTGGAATGCAGGAAATTCTTCCTCAGTTATTATTGGGAGGATTTCCTTCCTCCATACAAGTATCACAATGGTCCAGAGGTCTCATGCCATGTCAGTACATCAGGAAGGCTCCTCTGCTTTTTTCTTTGAACAGTTTGGTGCAGAGATGTCCCTTGTCCAAGTTTAAATGGGACCATGGTAACCTTCTGCTCTTCCACCATATATAACACAAGAGAGTCTTGGCTGAGGCTGGAAACCAGAGGCCAGGGACTTGCCTCTAAGGCACAACCTGTCAGCATTGCCCGCTGAGGACTTTCTACCTCCCAGATAAGGACCAAATGTCTTCTAGGCCCACCCCAGCCTCAAAGAATGTCCTCATTCTCATCTTTCCCTCTTCAAAGAGCTCAAGCTTCTAGACAACAAAATGCAAATCACAGGTTGTTTGTAAACAACTTCCACTTTTTTCCTCTAAACAAACTTTCCAAGGGCACCAGAGTCTGGCTACAGGTTTGGACCTGGTGAATAATAAGAGAAAAAAATAAATTGATTAACATCTTCATAACCTACCCTGCACACAAGTAATATGTAAAGGTAAAGAAAAGAATATTTTTGCCTCTTTTCTCTCTACCACACCCTATTTCTCATTCACACTTGCTTTATATATTACTCTTTGTCTAAGTTTTTCCTTGTCTCTCGTGTTCTCATCTCTCTTCTCTCTCTCCAGGACTCATATCCCCCAATGGAAACAGTGATGCTCTCGAAAGCAGGGCTGTGTTGAATATGGCACTAGCTTAAATTAAACTGGTAGGAGAATCTTTAAAAGTATTTGTCAATAACTAATCCTAACTCTCAAGTTTTAGAGGCTGTGTGCATGTGTGTGTGTAAAATAATTTCTATTTTTTATTCTCAGCAAAGTCTGGCAATAGAGATCTTGATGGTCTTGAGGATATTCTGGTCAAAGCACCCTATCCACCACCCCCACACCCAAGTGGTGTTTATAATTTAGATGATAAAATGCCACTTTAACTTGCAAAAACTAGTTCCCTGTCTTTTTCAAACTTTCTTCAGACACAGGCACTTTACCTTTTTCAAGTTTCCAAGCCCCTTAACTGTTTAACTCATTGAAGTTTTAGAATGTTACAAAGTGAAGTTGCATTTAACAGATGTTCATTTCAAGGAGCTTCAGAACATTATAAATTATTGTAAATTAATTGCTCATTTTGGAGTTTGACAAAGCAGCTCTCAGGGTTTTTCCTGATCTGTGCCATAGGAAAGGAAGAGTGAAAAAAGCAATAGGTTGGGATCCCAGGAAAAAGGGTGTCTCCTGTGCTTAGTGAGTGGCTCTGTCACATAAAACTTATGTTGGCTGTTAAGTGGCCAAGCCAGCTGCATTCCATGTGCCACAAATGCTCTAGACTCTTATTTCTCCCGTTTAGTTATTGTGTCTATAAATTCAATGGGCCACCTGTGCAATGTGCTCATCCAGAAGAGCCCCAGAGGAAGCATTAATGTATCAAGGCTCATAAAGCACAAATCCTTAAACGTAAAAACCGACACTTTCATCCTCTTTAGGCTACATCTATATAGATTTCTTTTTAATGAAAAAGAAGAAAAGGTTTATTTTTCTGCTTACAATAAAATGCCTATGAATGATATAATTAATGATTATATATATATTTTTTAATTTCTACTATTCTAAAGCTACCTAATTTTATTCTCCTCTGAAACTGTATGTCAGACCACAGTTAGAACACCCATCACTATCAGTAACTCACTATTTAATCTAATCAGGAAAAAAAAAATCCATGCTAAGCGTCTAACAAGCACCAACTCACAGGACCAAAACAAAACAAAGTGCAAACTTTAAAAGTACCTGAACACATCTTTTTCTCCTTTTAATTCTCTTCTATTTTTCCTGAAAATCTGGGAAATTTAATAGAGAATCCATTCCTCTAATTTGCCTTTCGCTCTGACGATGTTCACCAACGTTAGCAACGTTTTGAACATACCCCTCTCAGAGTTTCACCTAAAGGGTTGTAATTATTTATTCATCTCATCTCCCCCACCCATACTGGAGACTTCTAACAGCAGTTCTTAATAGTGGTTGGAGAGGAGGCATGTGGATCATTTAGAGACTTCTTTGTATATATACATTCACCTTCCCAGCACTTTCTACTCCATCCTAAAGACTAACAAAACACAGGAAGGTAGGGAGTAGAGACTAGAGAAGAGAGGTCATGTGTATTTTGACAAAGTTCCCCACTTTAAGGAGGAGATATATTGCATTTATATTTGTGTGCATATCAGTACCTGGCACATCACAGAAGATTAACAGACTGAATGAATGAGAGAGTAAAACAAAGTAAAGCAAAAACTTCCGGTTCGAATAATTCAGTACTAATAATTTTGAGTCAATCATTCACCAAAGCCCATTTTGAAAAAAAAAAAAAGATTTTGATTATTATTTATATTTGAGTATTATCTTCTAATTAACACTTGTATAGTGATGGGGAGAGGACACAGGGAAGTGATGGTGTTTAGGGGAAGAAGACAGTATCGATTCATAAGGGTAAGTCTAGTGTAATATATAAAAGACACAGAGAAGCCCTATGGTTAAATGACTGTGTTAGGCCTCAGGTTCCTGCATTAGAACCAGAACATTTACCTTTGAATGTGTGCTGAAAAGCTGAACGACACTTGCCACACACTTCCATTATTTCCCTACTGATAAAATGTTGGAAGTCATCACCAAAACCTAACAACTATTTAAAAGGAGGCAATAAAACATATTTTGCGACACCTCGTGAGTGATCAGGATCAACTCCTTTCCTTAGCAGGGAGTGAGGGAAAGAGACAGATCAGATATTCAGTCACTTAAGTTAGTTCAACTTCAGAATCTATAGAAAAAAATTAATCTCACCCAAAAAGAGGTCTGGACTTTACCCTTGTCTCCTGGAAGATGATCTCTAGAAAGAGTGTCTTTTTTAAACTGAGGGCTTTGGGACACATAAGATATTCTAACAATGTGACTTATGATGGGAGTTTGGGGCCATGCAGCAAACACTCAGCTTCAGTTGGAGCTGGAAACTGAAGGCATCAGCTCTGCATCCAAAGGGGCTGGAGATTAAAGATCAAACACTTGGGCAGTCGACTCCATAATGGACCCCTAGGTGAATTTCCCTGGTTGGCAGTACTCCATGTATATTGTCACACATCATCACCAGAAAAGTAACGCTGTCCGTGACTCCATGAGAAAAGGATACCGGAAGCTCCTTGTTTAGAACTTTCTTGGATTCTGCTCCATGAATCTCTTCCATTGGCTGATTTTTTAAAAATCTTTATCTTTTCACTATAATAAACTGTGGCTGTGAGTATCACAGCTCTCAGTGACTGTAATGAATCCTTCTAGGGAACTAGCAAAACTGAGGGTAGTCTTTGGAACCCCCAAATTCTGCAGTTGGTGTCCAAAGGGCGTGGTCTTGTGAACTGTTCTCTAACTTAGTACAGAGTTCTCTGATTTTTTCTTTTCTTTTCTTTTTTGAGAGTCACAGACTCTTAGGCCGCAACATAGGAATTAAATGAGTAACAGAATTGTCTGAAGTTAGAAGGGTCCTGTGTATCCTCTACTGGGCTACAAAGGCTGCATGGTTCTCCAGAAATCCTGACTCACTGTCAGCAGTATCTCCAGTGGAGAAGCAATCCATGGCTTCACAACTTTAGAAAAACCATCTCTCTAAACTGTTTTTAATTTATTTGAAAGCTTACATGGTAATTTTCTAATTTCCTGCTGAAGGGTAGATGTACTACTTTGTTTTTTAATTCTTTCCTGATTCACTGTAGGGAATCACAGCAGGGCATTGCTTTAATATTTAAATAAATAATAACAGATTCGACTATCATAATCATAACCAAAATACATTCCTACACAAATAGTGTTTACTCTGTGTAGGGAATATTCTGAGTGCTTTCAATAAATTCATTCTCAATCATCAACTCCTATTATGACTGATGTTTGTTCAGCCACTGATAAACTTTTTACATTAAAAAGAAAAATGAAGTCATCCAATCAACTAAATAGCTATTAATCAACTGAACTTAGTTGACTGGTTTAACTAATTCGGTGGCACCTGAAAAGGCATTTTGTTTCAGTTAGGTTGTCCTCTAGTCCATTTTAGCTCAGAGCTCCATCCAGGATTTTGGTGTTAATCTTCTACAGAGCATCATAGGATCTGTTGTTTTCCTGGAAGTACTATTGCTTATCCCGACTACAAACAAGGACTTACAGGAAATCCAGAAGGACTGATAGAGCTGGGACCCTGGGACATGGAAGTGCCAAAAATCTTTAAAATGTTGTTGGGAGTTGTTGTGTAGAGCAGGAAAAGGATGTTCAGAGATAGCAATTTTTCCTTATCTTGTCTCATATATAAGTTTCTGATGAATTTTAAGGCTTATGAGGTCTGGCTTTCAGAAGTAGTTCATATATGTGCAACACATTCTTTGCTCTCATTGTAATGATATGAAATGTTGTTATAAATTTTTTTTTTTCTGGAGCATGCACTCATTTATTTATCTACTGCTATATATAACAAACTACCTTAAATACTCATTCTATCTGCAATGGACACAGGGCCCAGCGGAGACAGCTCATCTTTAATCCACTTAGCATCAAATGGAATGGCTTGAAGGCTGGGGGTGGGAAATCATCAAAAGACTGATTCACATGTTTAGTTGTTGATGTTGGCTGCTGTCTGGAAGTTCAGATGGAGCTGTGGCTTGATCACCTAGATATGGCTTTTGCATGTGGATGTTTGGCTTCTTCACAACATGGTATTTAGGTTCTAAGGGCAAAAGTTCCAAAGGAGAGAGAGCCAGAGGGAAGCTTTACCATTCTTACGACCTCACTTCAGAAGTCACTTCAGAAGTCACGCACTCTGAAGTCTGTTTATCGCTCAGCTGCATTTTGTTTATGGAGGGTCTCACAAAAGCCCACTTAATTTCAAAACAAGGGGAAATAGACCTTACTTCTTGATGAGGGCTGGCAAAGTTCTGGAAGAGCACATGGGACCAACAATAAGGCTTGTGCCATTTTGGACAATATCATCTACCACAGCAACTCCCTATGAGAAGGAAAGCTAATGACCTGTGTTCATTTTTTCATAAGAAAACAGAAGAAACAGTAGCACTATACTCTCATTCTATCTCATAAACAATATGTTATGCATGCACATTAAGAACTTCAAATTAAAGTTGATAAGCTTTTATGTTCTTTGTAACGTCATACTTTTCTCTGTTCTCTTATTGGCCCATTGGTGAGGCGACTGACCTGGGTAATTCTCAAGGCCTGAATAAAAATAAAACTCTTGTACGTGTTTCAGTCTTGAACGAATCAGGCCAGTAAAGAAGAATGGCTCTTTTTATTCTACTCACGCTAACCTTTTGTGAAATAACATTCCATGGAGTAATTATTTATACTTAAATGCCTTCAGAAAAAAATAAGATAGTCCATGTGATATTTTGCTAAAAATGGTTCTTTTTTGGGTTATGGAAAGAAGTCTTTTAGAAGTAATCAAAAGAGATTTCTGATAGACACTAGACATCAGACTAAATGGATTACTGGCAATATTTAATTTGTCAATTCCAATATTGCTAACCCATTTTCCTTAGTTGGGCATGCCAGGAGTAGTAGCCTCCAAAACCACAGCTCGCTTAAACATCAGCTTAATTCAACTGATAACACACATTCTTTTCCCTGAAGATAATTTTTTAAAATTGTTTTAATAGCTGACTTTGGCTTCAGATTAAGTATTCACTGCTGTCAATAAAATGCAAGATTATCTCATATGGTTTTTCCAGTTCTTCTCCATAAGTCAGGCCTTCTAGACTTTTATGATTTTTTTTTAACTCAGATTCTACCAATATGAAGTGAAGCTTACAGTCTTGAACACCAGTAAATCTCTCTAGTCAAACAGTGATATTTCTTCCTCTTTGCTAGTTATGTGAGAAACACAAACCAGAATCAAAAATATTAAAGATGAAACAAGTCTTAGAGTTTCCAACTTTTTTATAATTGTCCCCACAATTCAGGATCCTAAATTATGGGATATGGAAAGAAGGTAGGAACATAGGAGGAAGAAAAAGATAAAAGAAACATTAAGAAAGAAAGAAATTTTGAGTGTGATTTACTCCATTGCAATATTTTGTAAACGTAAAGTTACATTAGAAGCAATTTACTTTGAGTAAATGATCATAATTTTCAAAGCACAAGGATTTTGAATGTTAGCAAAGTTACCTCTAACTCTACTTCACTCTACTTCAAGGACAAAATGGAACAAGATTCTATAGTTTTTTAAACTGAGATTATTTTATAATTTTTTGAAAAAGTAAAATGTTACTACAGATAAAAGAAATCCCTTATACATTTACCAGTAAAATTTTCCCATCAGTTAGAGCCCAGAAGCATAGCTCATTATATCCTTTATGGTAGGCTAAGTATGGTGGAAAGGGAATGGGATTTCAAGACAGAGGGCCCAATTTGCCACAGTTTGAACATTCATGTCACTCCCCTAATGCTAGAGTTACAGATTTCTTTTCCTTTATTGCCCACGGTTCTTGGTCACACAGCTTCGAAGAAAGAAGAGGTAGACCAGAAGAAGAGTGGGTGGGCAGCAAAACAAAGTTTATTGAAAGTACAAAGCTCCAGAGAAGGGAGGGGACTGGAGAAGGTTGCCACCTGAGTTTCTAAGTCTAGAGGCTTTTATAGGTTGTTGGCTGTGCTGTTTTAATCTAATTAACCCTCTGTGAGCCAGTAACCCAATCAGGTCTTTGTCATCTATCTATCACATGGGAAAGGGTGGAGAGCTCCTTCCAGGGCAGTGTAAAATCCTTTTAAGGGTGATTTCCTCTTAGGATGGGGGGGGGGGGGTTGAGTGCGGGGTGGCCCTTGCCCTACCTGTCTTTCTTCCAACTATCCTTCATTACTAGTATCTTTACTTATCAAGTAAGACATGATAAAAATTAAATCACACTTTTATTTTATGAATTAAACAAAAATATGTACATGGAATTTATTTAAAAATTTAAAAGCACTGTATAAATTATATCATAAACACTATTTTTATCATTTTGAATATCACACTGCAAATAATGTGCAAATAAATTGTTCCTCTTTCCAGATTTATTTTTTTAAAAAAGATATTATTTATTTGAGAGAGAGAGCACAAGCATGGCAGAGGGATTAGACGACTCCCCACTGAGCAGGGAGCCCAATGTGGGACTTGATCCCGAGGCTCTGGGATCATGACCTGAGGAAAAGGCAGACACTTAACCTACTGAGCCACCCAGGCACCCAAGTAGAACATAGGTTTCTTTGAAGTACCTTTATACTAATTGATGTTTTACAAAGAGAGGAACTTGATTATCTTTCTCTTTACTGTTTAAGGTTTTCTTTCCCTAAAAATATCAAACAGAAAGAAGAGTTGGGGAAACTTAGCAATAAATAGAATACCTCAGGATTGTTTTTGAATTGGCATCAGCACAGAAAGTAAAGCATGATCAGTTTTTCCAAATAAATGTTGTATATCATAAATTAAGTCACCTCATTTAACTGTTCTTTTTGGCCAGTATGGGTTCATACTTTCAGTAGGGAGCCATAAATGTCCCTTACACCATATCATCAGTGCAATGAGAAAATCATGGACATGGCAGTAAATCACATGGCCAGTGTGGTGGGCATGTTTCTCACTAGAGAACTGGCATGCCCTGTTTGGAGTCTCCAGATCCATGACGTGATTCTCTGGATTTGACAGGAATGACAACTATGCTAAGATTCACATTTCCTGTCTGCCCACTGAAGGGAAGTAAAATAATCTTGCCCCTTTCAGCCAGTTACTCCTTGAGTTGAGACAGCACTCACCATCATGCAGTTGTTTGGCAAGAGCCTGAGTCTTTCCCCAGCTCCCAGTCACCACAGTTTGAGTTGCTTTGACAAGTCCGGGTGGCAAGCATGGGATGGAAACACTGATCAGATTTGGAGCAGAAAGAATATGATTCAAGTCCAAATTCTGTCACTTAGATTTGCATGAGCTTGAGCACGTCAATTTCCCTAAACTCTAGAGTGTTCTGTAAAACAAACTCAGTGCCCTATCACCTTATACCGAAGTGAGAACCCTGTGAAAACTCCAAGTCCATTTTAGTCAAGTTTTAGGGTGCTTCATTCAGCATCAGCTGAAGGGATTGTTGATACACAGATGGCTGGGCCCTGCCCCGAGAGTCCCGGATTCAGTAGGTCATGGGTGGGGCCTGGGAATGTGCATTTTGATAAGTTCCCAGGTGATGCTCCTGCTCCTGGACCAGGTGCCACACTTGGAGCACAGCTGCTCTAAAATACTATACAAACATAAGTGAATAACATTAATATCGTAGTGGGCGCCAAAGTAGCTATTAAACAGTCTGTAGGCGAAGCAAGTCTTCTGAAACAAAATACAGCCCATTGCATAAGGCTGCAGCAAGGCTGAACACAGCATGCCTCCACAGTAGGCAGAAACTTCTCAGATCACTGCGAGGATTACCACACAAGCCATGTACGTGTCGTGGTGAGATTTTTCCAACCAGACATTGCTGTGCTCAACAATCTGAGAGAGGAGAGTGTCTCCGACACCCAATTCTCTTCCAAGCCTCAAAAGGCTTTCTTTAGAGTAGAGATCAATTCCTCTGTTTGGAAGTTTGACTTTCTTCTTGTTTTTGCTTTTTAAATCCTCCTCATCAACTTATTTCTTCAGTCAAGTTTTGACAAAGAGCGATCTGGACTCAGTATTTAATAGAAATATGTGGTAAATAGTGATACACTTTACACAGAACGAATGGAAATGCATGAAGCTTCAGTAGTGGGGGCAAATGGTAATCCCATTCCCTCTCATCTAGTTTACTGCTAGTTCGTATAAAAACACAAAAATTATAGTCTTGAGACTGCTCTTTGGGCAAAATTCAAAAATTTAATTTAAAACTCTCAAAGACTCTGTGGAAACGTATTTCTCTGTGAAACTAACTTCTTTTCAAGAAAGCCGGAAAATATGGTGCTTTAAGAAACAGAATTATTAGTTGTAGAATTTACACACACACACAATGTTCCAAGGTAATGTTGAAGTTACCACTTTCTTCAAGTGCCCCTCAGAATAACACATGTTCTTTTTCTAAATGGATCCTGGACAAAGAAATTCTGTGAAAGTGATCTACTTGCAACTATGTATTCTGTCTTTTTAAAATACCTCAGGGCTCAAGTCTGCATCAAAAAGAATTGCTTTACTCTGCTCGATTTTACTCCAAATTATTACCCTGCAACATGAAATTGCAAGGCATTTTATTAACAGAACGAAATTACTCTTTTCCTCCTTTAAGACTCAGTACTGTATCAATGTATTTTTACTGCAGATCTACTTATAAAACCCAAGTGCTTAGAACTTGCCCTAGTTCAGAACCTGGTATCAGCTCCTGAGTCAGCTTTCTTATTAATTTCTGGCTTGTTAGAAAAATGCTATAGGAGATTTGTGCACAGTAAAGTATAAATGAGTTAATATTGAGAACCAAACAGCATTCTTTCTGACATCGCCAGCTAACATGATGGAAACTGGAAGCGATACCATCATTACGCTGACAATATGGATGCATATAAGCTTGCTGAAATAAATGTATCTTAAATTACAGGCTAAATTCATTAAGGACTTTCCCAACAAACTCTCCAATAGCTCTCTGGAAAGCTTTCTAGTAAACAGACTTGGAGAAGAGACTTCATTTACCTTTGTTTGATATCTTACTGCAAAATTAATATTGACCATTGGCATAATTAAGGACAATAAATGGATTTGAGAACCAGTCCTTCCATGGGGAAGGGGGAGAGAGGCACAATGAATAGCTCTGAATTATAGAATTGAATTCTCATTTCCAAAATCCACACGATACTCCCTTCTATACAATATGACTACAATTTGTGTTATATGTAGCATTTAATAAGTCAAGACTTTACGTTGCTAGCTGCTATTATATTGAATTCCAGGCCTGAACACACACCCATGCTTGTTGCTCAAATGCAGAAATAATGTACAATTCCAGCAAAAAGTACATATTGTATTTCCAACTGTATGCATTCTGGACATTCCACTCAACGTATCCCATACCCAGGTAAAATAAGCAACTTGTCACTCTGATGAAGTCTCAAATAAACTATTGGATAATTAAAAATGACCTAATGTGATGTGATAACAAAAATACATCTTAGGAACTATGTAACAAGTTTGCTCAGGACAAAGGGATCAAAGCAGCTGAAATAGACTTAGTGCCATAAAAAATAGAGAGTTCCATGCCCTCAAGGTCCATGGCTAGTGAGAAAAGACAAGTTCCCTGGCCTTTTTCCATCCCATTTTCTCAGGTTCTGAAAGAAACGCTTAAAAATGCTTAACGTTTTTTTTTTGTTTTGTTTTGTTTTGTTTTTTTTAAGGAACAGGCAGCCTGTTAAGGAGCAGGTAAATCCTGGTCAGATCATTTACGCACTCTTATTGTGCCCTAAATTTTGAGTTGTATTTGCATGGGGGAGGGGGGCAGTGCTCATACAGCGATGCCATGTACTATTAGCTTCCATAAACAACAAAACGTAAGATGGTTCAAGCCTTCTTCTCATATTAAAGTATATAAATGGCTTCAAGTCCCACTCTTCCTTCATGAATAGTGAAGTCATTCTACATGATCCTGTTTGTATTTTTTTCTATTTTTTTTCAAAATATGGGAGCAGCATATGTTCATAAATAATAAACATTCCAAGAATCACTAAATTAAAATCAGTGGGATACAAACCTTTTGGCACAGTACTATATATCAGTCTTGCAAACTCTCAAGCTCTTGGACAGTTAATCTTGAATTTATCTTCATTTAATTTTCAACTAGCCCATTGCACTGAATGTTACTTTACTATGAACAAAAGCCCAAAACAAAACAAAACACACCAACATCATATATGTATACTACATTGAAAATACATACAATTACATGAAATTATATATAATATATAAGTAAATCCATACACACATACACACATATTTATTTAGTTTTCAATACTCACTATAAGATTCTGTGTGTCCTAATTTGTTTTATTGGTTTAATTAATAATTATTGAGGATCTAGTAAGGTCAGGCAGTAATACTGGATAAAGATAAATTAAATATGTTACCCTGACTGCAAACCTCACACACTATTAAGAGAGATTTGGGAAAAAAGTAGAAAATAAACTTCGCTCATATACAGATAATTACAATGTAGCATGAAAAGTGCCATACTGGCATTTTTTATTCTTCATTGTACTACAGACACTAAGCTAGAGATAGCTCAATTGAGTTTCCCCAAAAGTTTTTGGTCTAGGTCTTTCTCCTCTGCATCCAAGAGTTTCCTCATAACTCATTAACTTGTAATACCATCCCCGTCTACTACACCAAACCACACACTCCAAGTGTTAAATCTAAACGTTCTTTAAAGCTGAACTCAGCTGCTTTGCAAACTCCCATTTCTAGCGCAGTTCATTATTATCAAATGATTTCAAAACTGCACTCTGCCCCCAAACACATTCACCTATCAGCAAAGCAAAATCAGTCCCACCGCTCCTCCAGGCACATCAAAGCAAATGTAAGCATTTTAAGTGCGCCACAAAGTGAGAACTGCTTTAGGAGTCCAGGACTCAAAAGAACAAAAGCGGTGGTACAAATGCCCAAGAAGTTTCCTTTAAAATACAGATTGAATATGCACTCACTAAATGCCTGTGGGAGGCTCTGGGCTGGGTACTAAGGATTCAGAAAGAGATGAGACCTGGTGACTGCCAGACAGGATCAGGTAATCTAACAATTGATAATTCAAATAAAGAACTGGGATTAAGACACCTTGTACTGGTAACAGAACAGTTATCAGCAAATTTGACTACACAATATATTTCTATAAAAAATGGGCTCCCTTTGTAGCTACCAATAGTATTGAAGGTCTTTTTAACTTCCAAAAATGAACTCTCAAGTTAGTCACCAAATTACCAATTTTAAATATCGAAGATGTGTTTCAATAGTGGGTGGGGGGTAAAGATGCTTCCTAATTAATTGGGTCAAATTTTTCTTTTTTTTAGGAAAGTCAGTATATATAGAGCATCTTAGAATGTTAACACATCCTTGGGCACCTGGGTGGTTCAGTCGGTTAAGTGTGGGACTCTTGTCTTTGGCTCAGGTTATGATCTCAGGGTGGGGAGACCGAGTCCCAAGTCCAGCTCCAGGTCGAATGTGGAGCTTACTTAAGCTTCTCTCTCTCTCCCTCTGTCCCTCCCCTGCTCACTCGCACTCAATCTCTCTCTGTCTCTTTCTATCTCCCTCTCACTAAAAAAAAAAGAGAGAGAGAACGTTTACACATACGTAAAGGAAGTGCTTTCCAACACTGGGCAGAATTCTCTTTGCCTCTCTTTAGCGCCAATTTTGGTCTATCTCCATTTACACATGGTCTCTCTGTCCATAAGATATTTTGACTCTGTAATTCCACCTATTGAGATAGTCTTTTTCCTATCTGAACTGGATGCATTTACCATTTATGTAATACATTTAGGAAGCAGTATTGCACTTCAGCAGTAGGTCTCTAGCAATTCCCCAGTATAATTTTTAGATTGACACTTAATTCATTATGAACTGAGTTAAGTTCGAAATTCTGCATAGTCTGCTACTTACAGAAAGGATACATCCATGCCCTAACTGCCATTAATTTACATGAAGTGTCTTTTATTTAACATGGGGGAGGGAGGAAGTTAGTTTAATTTTTTGGCATTTGTGACTTCTTTCCATGCTACGGAACTTGTCAAAGTCATGATCATTTCCCTATTTCTAAAGCCCCATGTTTGTCTTTTGGTTTGGTCATTTGGAAATGTCTCCTAGCTGAGCAATGTGGAGAGTTCTTTGCTATAAGGGATAAGAGAAAAATAACTTTTTTTCTCACCACAAATCCTGACTGTAAACACAGTCCTGCCCCTCCATGACCCTGGATGCTGCCAGTTACACACATGCACGAAGCATGGGAATCCTCTTCTCTGCAGCCCTCACCTGCCACTCCCATCACACTGCAGCCGCAGCTCCAAGCAGACAGTAAATCTGTCAGTGGGGCCTAGCACCAAATGGCACTGGGTTCCTATCTAGCCTTTTAAGACAAGTCTCTGAACACTTTCTTCCCTTTGGATTGACATCAATGCTTCACTCAGAAAAAGACTGATACCAAAATCTTTACTCAAGTTGCTTTTTCTCTTAAAAAATTTTATCAATACAAACTGATAAGAACAAATTTCAAAGAATCGCTAAATGTATCCATACTTGAAAAATCAAGGACACTCATTTTGTTTTGATTTGCCCGTAAATACTGCCTAGTGCCTGAAGAGCTGAAGATAAACTGAGGGGTATGTTGAGAGTGGATCACTTGGCTGTCAGGTTTGAAGACTGTACCTTCTGAAGCTCCATCAACTACTTCAAGTGAAAGGCCTGTGTTTATCTACCTTTAACTTGGAACAACGAACTTTCAGCTTCTCCGTCTCCCATTAGTTCCAGTCCAGTGCTATTATCAATGATGTATTGAAACAGAAAGAGGGTAACAAAGTAATCGGAGAAGGGGGAAAAAAAAAAAAAAAAAAACAAGACTCTGTATTCTAAATAATACAGCCATTTGGAAAGGATGACTAGCACAGAAATCCTCAAGCCTCACAACCAACTATATAGCTACTTTCTCCAAAATTAATTAATTTCTGCTATTTTAGATATATGCTTCATATTTAAAGTAAGTTTAATGGTTTGTTTTCTCCATATATATGTATATATATGTACACGTATATATATACATACACACACACACACATACACATGCTCACAAATATATTAAAAATGACTCCAACACTATATGAGACAAACAAAAGTTTGGAGTCACACATGGGTTCAAATTCTATTTTGGCCACTTACACCATAGGTGTAAGTAACTCATAGGTTTATGAGGACTAAAGGAGATAGCATATATAAGTATCTAGAATGTGACATGTGATAAAAATATATATATATTAGTCCTTACTTCTTCCTTGTTAACCATGAAATATTAGGGCTAAAAAAAACATTTAAATTACATTTACACGATCAATGTAAACTTGTTGTTTTTAAATCCCCTAATAACTATGACTTGATTTTTTATCATTTTAGTACTGTTCCTTTTGAATTTTTTTCCTCCATATGGACTGACATCATTTTATTTCATGAAAGGATAGTCTTTTCAACAAATGGTTTTGGTAAAATAGGATAACCGCATGCAAAAGAATGAAGTTTGACCTTTACCTTATACCATATACAAAAATAAACTCTAAATGGATAAAAGATCTAAATGTAAAACCTGAACCATAAAACCATTAGAACAAAACAGTGGGAAAACTTCATGACATTGGATCTGGCAAATATTTCTTGGATATGATCCCAAAGCATAGGCAACAGAAGAAAAGCAATAAATTAACTGGACTTTACCAAAATTAAAAACTATCTGCATCAAAGGACATTTTCAACTGAGCAAAAAGGCAACACATTGCATGGAAGAAAATATTTGCAAATCATATATCTGACAAAGCGTTAAACCCAGAATTTATAGTTAACTTCTACAACTCAACTACAACAAAAAACCAACAATTCAATTAAAGAACAAGTGAAGTTCTTGAACAGACATTTCTCCAAAGAAGAAATGATCAACAGGCAAATGAAAAGATGCTCAACATCACTACACATTAGGAAAATGCAAATCAAAACCACAATGATACCATTTCACTCATTAGGATGGCTATTAACCAAAAAGCAAGCAAACAAACAAGAAAACAAACAAACAAACAAAAAACAGGTGTTGGCAAGGAAGTGGAAAAATGTGCACTGCTGGTGGGAATGTAAAATGGTACAGCTGCTATGGAAAACAGTATGGTGGTTCCTCAAAGAATTAAAAATAGAATAACCACATGTTCCAGCAATTCTACTTCCGGGCATATACCCAAAAGAACTGAAAGCAGCTATTTGATATGTCTCCCGAGGCATGGGAAACAAAAGCAAAAATAAATTACTGGAACTACATCAAAATAAAAAGCTTCTGCACAGCAAAGGAAACAATCAACAAAACTAAAAGGCAACCTACAGAATGGAGAAGATATTTGTCAATGACATATCCAATAAAGGGTTAATATACAAAATCTATAAAGAATTTATACAATTCAACACCCAAAAACCAAATAATCCAATCAAAAAATGGGCAGAAGACATGAATAGATATTTCTCCAAAGAAGACATACAGATGGCCAACAGACAAATTTAAAGATGTTTGTCATCAGGGCACCTGGGTGTCTCAGTCACTAGTTAAGCGTTCAGCTCTTGATTTCATCTTAGGTCATAATCTCAGGGTTGTGGGATTGAACCCCACATCGGGCTCCATGTTCAGCAGGGAGTCTGCTTATCTCTCTCCCTCTGCTCCTCCCCTTCACACTCTCTCTCTCAAATGAATGAATGAGTAAATAAATAAATAAATAAATAAATAAATAAATAAATAAATAACTTTAAAAATGAAAAAGGATGTTTGTCATCACTTACTATCAGGGAAATGCAAATCAAAACTACAATGAGATATCAACTCACATGTGTCAGAATGGCCAAAATCAACAACACAAGAAACAACAACTGTTGGGGAGGATGTGGAGGAAAAGGAACCTTATTATACTGTTGGTGGGAATGCAAACTGGTGCAGCTACTATGGGAAACAGTATGAAGCTTCCTCGAAAAGTTAAAAATGGAACTACCTTACCATCCAGGAATTGCACTATTGGGAATTTACTCAAAGAACACAAAAACACTAATTTAAAGGAATACATGCACCCCTATATTTATATCTGCATTATTTGCAATAGCCAAGATATGGAAGTGGCCCAGGTGTCTATCAGTTGATGAATAGATAAAGATGTAGTGTATATACAATGGAATATTATTCAGCCATAAAAAAGAATGAACTCCTGCCATTTGAGACAACATGGATGGAGCTAGAGAGTATAATGCTAAGTGAAATAAGTCAGTCAGAGAAAGACAAATACCATAGGATTTCACTCGTATGTGGAATTTAAGAAACCAAACAAACAAGCAAAGGGAAAAAAGAGAGAGAGGCAAATCAAGAAAGAGCCTCTTAATTACAGAGAGCAAATTGATGGTTACTAGAGGGAAGGGGGATGGGAGAATGGGTGAATTAGGTGATGGCGATTAAGGAGTACATTTGTCTTGATGAGCACAGGGTGATGAATGGAAGTGTTGAATCACCTTTTATACACCTGAAACTAATATAACACTGTATGTTAATTAAGTGGAATTAAAATTTAAAAAAAGAAAGACAGCAGCTACTTGAGCAGGTTTTGTAATACCCATGTTCATAGTAGCATTATTTATAATAGCCAAAAGATGGAAGCAACCCAAGTGTCAACTGATGGATGAATGGAGAAACAAAATGTGGTATGTTCATGCAATGGAATATTACGCAAATGTAAAAAGGAAGGAAATTCTGACACATGCTACAAATGGATAGACCTTGAGGACCTACTTTAAGCCAGTCACAAAAGGACACATACTCTATGATACCACATAGATGAAGTACCTAGAGCAGTCAAAATTTATAGAGACAGAAATTAGAATGGTGGTTGCCAGGGGTTGGAGAAGAGAAGTGGGTAAGGAGTTTCATTTTGGGAAGACAAAAAGAATTCTGGAGATGGATGGGGAAATGGTTGCACAACAACATAAATGTACTTAACACCAATGAACGGTACACTGAAAAATGGTTAAGATGGTCACTTCTATGCTATGTATATTTTACCACAATAAACAAAACCATTTACAAAGATCTAGCTGATTCTACCCAGATTCTACCCAGAAGATAGTTTCAATCAACACAGGGGAGCTTGATAAGAAAATCCATTCACAGCTGCAGGATAGCACTCCACTTTAAAAAGGTGATCCCAGTACACTAACAAATTTCCCAATGAGTGTTACTAATAGCAAATTAAATATAAAAAGAGTCTTTGCTCACTTGAAATGCCATAGGTAGCCTATTTTAATGTGGCAATTACTTAAGAGTCAGAAAGAACTAATTCAAATTCTAGATCTACTATTTAGCTCTGGAAAACTATGCAATACTTTATACCATAGTTTCTTCCATCTATAAAACTTTTTCCTTTTAGGACCACTATAAAGATAGCTATAAGATAAAAATAGATAAATTAATAAAATAAATTTTAAAAAGAAAGATTGCTATAAGGTAATATAAATATATACATATATACATATACAGATATAATATAAATATATACATATACACATATACATATTTACATATCTATGTATATCTTTATTAAATATTTGCATAATCTGACTATTACATGCTAGATATATAGCAACTTACACTATCATTATACCCAAACTGCCTTCTCACATGTTCAGCTGAAAACACCCATCATCCAAATACTACTATGTCTGCAATGTCATCTAACTGTTAAGAGCAGTTCTCTCTTGCAAGTATTCAAAGACAGGCAGGCAGGTAGAGAGCTGCTATAAGATAAAGTATAGGCGTGCCAAGTAGCTAGTTCAAATTTGCGTTTGTCAACATTTCAGAAGAGGCAGTTTCTTGTCTGGACTTCCAGACCTAAGACATTTGTTTATTTGTACCATAGAGAAAGGTTTATTTTTTCATTTCACATTTTGTTATTTTGTCTTAGAAAAGAAATTCATGTTAATGGTATATAATGAAACAAGCTAAAATGCATGAAGAAAAAGTTAGTGATTTCCCTCCCTCTTTTTCCAACCCCTACCCTGGGTAATCAATGTTAGCATTTTTCTCCTTGACCACACAAATATATACAAGCAGACATGTACACAGAATTTTAAAGATTATTTATTTTTACAAAAGTGGAACTGTACCAAATACAATGCATCACTCACTTAGCATAAATCCAGTTCATAAATTTGAATCTAACTCATTTTAAATTATAGAATTATATTCTCTAGTATGATATACCACAACTGATTCAGCTTTGACATTCATGGGTTTGTTTGTTTGTTTCTTTTGCCTGTATAAGTGTTTGTAAACCATTACAAAAAATTCTGAGATAAATAGACTTATATAAATATCTTTCCATAATACAGCTTTTAAGCTAGAGTTTCAAAGAGCCAACGAATATATTTATTTTTAACTTTGAAACTGACTACTTCATATGCATTGATCTATATCCTATTTGCCTGATCTAGTTCTCTTTTTCTAGGGTGGTAACATATTGTTTTGATTACAGGTTGTGATAGAGATGACAACTGCTCATCAGTATCTGTGTTTTCCTCAACTTCCTGGGTACACCATTAGAATACATTTCTCATCCCTCTTGCATTTAGGTGAGGCCGCATGATTAGGGACTACTCCCCAAGGACGTTAAAGAAAAGTGAGACTTCTCCATCTTTTTGCCAATCCTGGATGAATGAAGACTTTCAGAAGGAAGGAAAAGCCACAAGACAAAAGGAATACAGGTGTGCTGATCTACAATGTTTTGCCTCTCAGCGCCAAATCTACCCTTCTTTGCCCTGCTTTGTTACACTGAAATCAGATCCTATAAATAAACACAGCTCTTCTGCCAAATGGCACAAGGCTCAGCCTGTCAGCAGAAGATGTTAGAGGGACTCTTTAAGAGGAATGGGCTTCTCATCCTGATTCTGGGGTGGTTTTTCCTATTGATTCTTGCCACACATGGCAACCATGTGCCAGACACCTAGTGGAGCCCACCCACCCAGCAAGCTTGCCCTGGCACCCAAGCAGGCAGCTTCTTACTGAGTCTCACCAGCACAGAGGGTGGTTTCCTACTTGCCAGCCCCAGCCTCTGGCACCTCAGCAAACCTGCCTACCTTCCAACTGGCCACAGCCACATCCTCTCCAAAGAGCTCTGACTCCCAGCTTTTGGGGGCTGAAGAGGAGGCTCTTCCAAGTCTATTCCTTCCTTGAGTACTTTGCCTCGGCCTTAGAGGTAGACACTACTTCCCATATCTGCTATTCCTCTATTCTTTAGGGTTCTCTCTATAACTTAGTAGTTAATTCCCCTAGTTCATAAATCTCCAATTTACAATTTCCCTGTTCAAATTACCGATATAGTTTCTGTCTCCTGAGTGATACAGCATAGCCCTGACTGGCTGTTGGAAAACAGCCTCCCACCTCACACCACCTATTATAAGAATATGAAATAGCATTTAGCCACTAAAATTTGAGGGTTGCTGGTTAAAGCAATTAGACTTCCTTGAACAAGCAATTGAATTACAGGATTATTGTAGCAGTTACAATCCAGTAAATCGAGTACTCTAGGCCCTTTTCCAAACTGGCATAACTATTCTCAGACAATAATACTTTGATATGAAATTTGACTTCATATATCTCATTCTAGCAATGAATATTTCACTCCACTGAAATTCCAACTGAAATAATATTTTTATGAAATTTTATATTTTTATAGTGTTAACTGTTTCCCCTGGGAAATATATTATGACTCTGTAGTTGTTTAGACTTTAAATAAAAGTCCTCTAATACTGTAATTTTTTCCCATAATGAAGTACCTTGCTTATTAAATTTCTTTTATTGTTACTTCAAATAAGATATATTTCTGTTTCAATTTTTAAATTGTTCTAATTCAAAGCATTTTTATAGATTTTTACATGTTGACTTTTTAATCTAGCTAAATTATAGTCTATAAATTTTATCTGTAGTTAGAAGAAACTACTTTGCCTTTGACTGTTACAAATAATGCTTCTTTGAATATTCTTGCACATCTTTTTTGGGTTGACATATACATTCAACTTAATTGAACATGTCTAAGGAGTGGAACAGAGATCTACTGAGCCAGAATCTTGTTGGCGCAGTTTCATGAACAAGACTTTGATATACTCTGAAAAAGTTAAATGGTCTTTTTTTTACATTTACAAGTATATGGCCCAGAAAAATATAACTGAACTAGTAAAATCATATGCTATGAAAGCAAGTGATAAAATTGTTGCTAAACAGTTCCCAATATTTAAACAGAAATGTCACTATATTTGAAAAGGTAATTAACCAGATATCACAATTTGATAGGCCCAAATTATAGAAGACCCTGACAGGCTATGATGTTTGCATTAAACAATGGATAATGGACACTCTACAGCAGAGGGACCTGGTCTAAATAATACTTTAGGTAGACACTCCAGCAAAATGGATGGCATAGAACAAAGTGTGAATTTAAGGTAGTGAGCTATTTACAAGCAGCTTGGAACTGATATTTTTTGGAGATATCAGAAAATGGGGAGACACAAGGAAAGCTTCAGACAATTGTACCAAAAGGGATCCAGAAACTTGTCTTCCTTTGTGGTAGTTACGCATATTAAATGTAACAAGAATGTTAACATTGAACTCTTCACAGGTTAAATTTATCTCACAACTTCCAGCCCAAATTTCAAGTTTGGTTCCAACGCTGCATGAATATCTAGAAATATACTGACTGAGTTAAAAGGAAAAAAATGTTTTACGATGACAATTACCAGAAGGCTTAGGAGAAAAATTTACCCTTCAAAAGCACAGTAGACATGCACAGAATTGTTGTAATGATTTTAGTCATGCTAATAAAGTCACTGGATTTCTACTTTATGAAGGAGTTTCTCAAATTACTTAAAATCTTGCTTTGGGTATTTTTGCTTTTAGAAACACAGGAGGTACAAGTGGAGGATAATTAATACCTTCCTGCACAGACAAAAACAGAATCCTCAAGAGAATCAAATGAAAAGCAGGAACAGGGAGGGTTCAGTGCAACGTGCACTGGAAAATCTGCCTGTCGGTGTGATGCCAGTTCATCCATGACATATCCATACCCTCTTTGAAACAGAAACTTTTAAAAAAAATCACTTTCTGTCACAGCCAGGAAAAGAAAGATTTGAAAACTACTGTCATCAGAGTAGGTAGTATCCCATTAGCACAATTTCTCCTACTGCTTTTGTTATTTTCCACACATAGAGACATATTGCAGAAATGCACATTCACAAGCATCTGTGTGTGGTATTATAGGAAGGGTTTGTGTTTCTATGTGTCATTCTTCACCAACACCCAGATAGCCTTAGGGACCCCTGAAACTGTACCAGAATTTCAAGGTGTCAAGTTAGTGCCCCCAAAAGGTTATCTCACAGTTAGGTTTTTGGACATGCTAAATTCAGGGTCCAGAGGCCCCACTTGGAGCTGTGTCATTCCTGTCAGGTAGATGAAGAGACAAACATATAACAAGCCAGGAGACTCCTTGGAGTTCTTTCTGTCAAAAATCACTCAGACATGATGTTTATTTGTAGTAGCATTTTTGCCTGGACTAAGAGAAGATGGATGAAGCAAAACCTAGTTGGACTTGTCATTAATGGCCCAAATCAATCATTACAAAAGGCCACTGCATTACCTCAAAAAGAGGACTAAAACCAAAAGTATTATGAAAAAATGAGAGATGACAACTTTACTTTGCTGACGCTTCTTTTAATGATAAATAACTTGTTAATGCATTCTATTAGTGATAGGCAGATTATCGATTTATTTGTATTAGTGTAGCAACATTGAATCAATTAACTTTACAGGAAAATTAGAGAAATTTAACCATATAAAAAGGTAGTATACAAACAAATGTATTCTGTTTCATGTGGTAATGCAAGAGATCAACAGACAGGAAGTTTGTACCAAATTTTCTATAACACTACTTTCAAAGCAGAGGATTAATACCTTTGTGAATTGTATTTAACACACAGATATTCAATTAGACCATGAATTTAAGGTAAAGTGGAACTAATGAAATGTTCTTCAAGAGACCACATTTACAGCTCAGAACAGCCTCAACTCAGAATTGCCCTTCATTTATACGAGGAAGTAAACAAAAGAAGCTTCATGAATGTAGAATTAGTGGGTATCATCTCTGTATTACTTGGTTTCCTAGCCTTTGGGGCCCATTGGTAATTGGCATTAGCAAAAACCACAACCTAAGCAATGGTTAAAACATTGTTGTGTGCACACTCCCCTCTTGTGCTAAATAAAAGAGCTATTCACAATTATATTGAATGCATGTAAAGAATGTAGGCCAAAGAGAGTGATGGATTATTTACCTTTGGGAAAATTCCAACATTCAGAGTATAAACACAACCATCTCCCCTAGCATATGCCTACTTTCAACAATGCAAGTAAGCATTATTGTAAACAGGGCCTAATTGTTTTCTACACTATTGACTCCAATATGTTACAACCAAGATACTGAAATAACTTGCAAATAAGATGGTAATATGTCTATCACTGAACACTAGAGACTGAGAAATGTCTCAATTTACAAAAATAAACAAAAAAACAGAGGAAAATAGGAAACATGAATTGAAACTGGCCAGCTTTGTATTGATCCTATTTAAGTGTGTAAAACCAGCCATCTGTGGGTAGTTTCTGAGTATTGTAAAGGAGGTGGTCACAAGAAGCCAAGTGAATTCAATAAAAGGAATTCATGGTGTCCTCCCACTTCTTTTGCTTTTAGGGTTATAAGAGCAGTTTCTTTTCTTTGGGAAAAGCATCCCATAAAAATCAAACGCTAATGCTAATTAAGTAAAGAAAACTAAAGGTGTTCGTTCTTTGACAGGAAATAGAAGTTTGGAATTAGTTAAGAGTAAAAAGATAAATTTGATGATAGTTCAGAACAGGACATAAACTTCACCATGTGCTCTAGGCAAAAAAAAAAAAAAAAGAAAGAAAGAAAGAAAAAGAAAAAGAATAATACTTGATTAGAGATAGTATTTGTTACAGTGATATTTGTAAATTTGATTTTTACAAGTCTCAAAACATAACATTATCTAGACCATTAATTATAAATTTGATTTTTCATAGAATCAAAATTATTAAATCTGAAGTTTTTCTGAATTGGTTTTATTATACAACCATCAGTCTTCAAATTTAGAAAATGTTCTGTCTTTACTTGCAGGTAAGGCAAATGAGACCTATGCATTTTCAATGGAAATAAATAAAAGGGGGAACTTAAAGTCTAGATATTATATAGATCTATGTGCCGCACTGTTAAATATCTAAACTTTAGACTTTATTTCTATTTCCATTATGCTTCCTCATGCACTAACTTCAACTGTTTATCTGTCTGCCCCTTACTAAGCTACCTAAGAAGGTTACAAAAGGAGAAAATAATGCATAAATTGCAAATTCAAAACTTTAGGTAAAGATTGCATATAATGATTGGAAGGGAAAAAAAAGGAAAAGTATTGGTATTTTGATATCAACTGCTGAGCCAAAGCTTTAAGATCTTTAAAAATTTCTACAAATTTTTGTGCAGTGAATATCTCAGATTTGATTTAAATTTCTGAAATGAAGAAATAATATATATAATATGCCCTTATCTCTGTTAGTCATTCTTTATTCCCTTACTCTGATGTTTCTTCTCAGCATTTGTGATTTTCTAAAATTATACTATTTGTACATTTATTTATTATCTGTCTTCCCATTTGAAACAATTTTGTCTGGTTTGTTCACATCTAACACCCATGCAGTGTCTGAAACACAGTAAGATTTCAATAACTATTTGCTAAAAGAATCAATTAATTTAAAATATCAAAACATGCACATATAACACGTGATACATATATTCATTAGGTGAACTGCATTAATTTAACATAGGTGCATATTTGCTAAAATCCTAACTAAATATTTCTTTCGTATTTCTATTTTCTCTAAGAAGAATGAGCAAGTCAAACATTCTCTGATTTGCAAGCTCTCTCTGTTTTCTAGGCCAATAGAGAACTTTAAACCTCAAAGTGATAAAATGATGCCCTAGGTAATGTTTGAATATATCAATGTTTCTCATGATACTCTTAGAAAAAGCATGCATTTTGTTAATTAGTAAACTTGGAAGCAAATATTTATTTAAATATGTGTCCTGATTATCTTACTGAGGTCCATACATTAATTTTTAGGACAGTGGGGCTAATTTAGAAATAACAGGAACCTTAGCCTTCTAACATGACTAGACCTATAAGATAAAGTATGATTTGGTGAGAAAATGGGAGCAAATGTAGAGATTTGATGGAAAGAAAACAAACATTAAGTACAAACACTAAACTGAAATTCAACAGATTATTGATACAAGGGTAGAATTTAACTAAAAAATAAAATAAAACTTTAGTAACTTCTTCAGATGCTTCCACAGAAGCAAAATGCTCACCTTAGTGTTTGTCTAGTCACTATATATATCATTATCATTTCCAGTTGGGTCCACATTAAACATCAAGTCAAACTCATTTTCTGAAAATTAGTTCCAGATTATGGCAGATGTTTGGGGTTGCATATTTTAAAAATAAACTACAAAATACAATAGTAGCCATCTGTTCCAGAATTTTCTGTTTATTGTTTTCTATGGAGTAATGGGCAAAAATAGAAACAAATAAATGAAAACAGCTGTCACGGAAAACTTTGAAAGGCCAAAAAATTGTGTGCTTAAACTAGTATTGAAATTAACAGATTGGTCAATTAAATAACCAGATTTGTTTTTAAAAAATGGTTTTGAATTTTTTTATTAAATTGTCCAGTTACATTGGCATCACTTTGTCTAAGCATTAATAGCTGAAGAACATTATAAAATCTTAACATTTATATAAACTGAATATGGCTTCCCATTGACATATATATAATGTACTGACATATATAATAAAGATTTTATTTAAACTTCCATTTAAAATGGCAGTGGGTTGGCAGTTCCATGAATTGGCCTCTCATAACTTTACATTTGAAATGTGTTCATATTGACAGAAATGATATTGCTGGAATTTTGAAGTAATTTCTACAAACAATAAAATTGATCTAACTGGATGGAGAAAAAAAAATATTTTCCTATCCAAAAGAACACAGGAAGAAAATATTTTCTCTTCCACTATACTTCTATGGATTTAGAACTCAAAGGAATGTACCTTTGTTTTCAGACAATTCTTACTTCCATTCCGGTCATATAAAACCTGCCCTTTAAGATTCATGCAATTTTATTACACTCTCCACTCCATTCTTCTTACCGTCATCAAACGAAATGAAGGTCTTTGTCATCCGGCCCAGTTTTCCTTCCATGTTAAATCCTCTCATCTGCCTGAAGGACTTTCCAGTTCCAACAAACCCAGCCCTTCAGTTTCCTGGCCTACTGGTTCCGTGTAACCTTCTCTTCCACTTCCAACTCAGACACCCAAAACCAGATTGGTACCCAGTCCTTGCCACAATCCACAACTGCTTCATCTTCAAAAATATTCAATCAAGTATCCTGCTTTCTCTCCACAACCGCTTCTCCTTCCACCTCACTTATTCAACCTCTTCCCTCAAACAGTGCTTTGGCTTCATTAGACTACCAACCCATTAATGTATCCACCACAGCTCTTTCAATTCATAAGTAATCTCTTTTCTTCACTTTCCTATCGTCCAAGTATAGCACTCCTTGCAAATTCCAACCATGATGAACACCTCACTCCAAAACCTAAGATCTAGATTCCAAAACAAAAACCAAATAACACACCTAAAAAAAAGTTTGATGGAAAGAAAAGAAAAAATGAAAGGCAAAACTTGCCCTTACTCAGCTCTATATTCTGCCCCTCTTAGTTGAGCATCTTCAAGGTCCATCCCCATACATGTTTTTTGTGTGTTTTTGTTCTGATTCCTGCGGATAAATATGAGCCATAGCCTATAGTACATGTCTCCTGAAGAGGTAGTAGTTCCCTAGGAAGACCATGCTGAGGCTTGGCTCTATTGGCTTAGAGGGAAAAAAAAAAGTGTAAGTAGCAAAAGATCCTGAGGAGAATGAACATCTTTTTCAAGTAATCTATTTCAGGGGGCGCCTGGGTGGCACAGCGGTTGGGCATCTGCCTTCGGCTCAGGGCGTGATCCCAGCTATGTGGGATCGAGCCCCGCATCAGGCTCCTCTGCTATGAGCCTGCTTCTTCCTCTACCACTCCCCCTGCTTGTATTCCCTCTCTCACTGGCTGTCTCTATCTCTGTCAAATAAATAAATAAAATCTTAAAAAAAAAAAAGTAATCTATTTCAGGTAAGGTCTTTGCCTCCATGCAGTGGGACATCACTGTCCTCTAGCAAGAGGGAGATGAACTCGTCTCCCTTCTGGGGCATTCATGGGAATTTGTGGGTTTGTGGGTTCTCAAGAGCATCTACCCAAACATCCCCATTCCACGTCTGTCTTTAAGAAGACATAGACATAGAAGACTAGCTGGGCCTATGAATTCAATCTCTTATAACTCTGCCAGTTTCATAATCAAACTTCATGCCTAATTTTCAGTACAGGTGGCTCTCTTTAAATGCTGCTCTGTAAGCTTTTTGGTCTTCGTAATATACCTTGGAAGGTGACTGTCCTGAGCCTGTCATTCTTGTCCTGTGAACTTTTGTATCAGTTAACAAATGAAAATCATCTCCACTATTGTTATAAGAAACATTGCCCCCCCCAATACCTTTTAAGTGCTAAAGCTATCACATAAGCTAGTACCTCTCCTTTCTTCTGTATTCCATCCTTGTTCCCTAACAAACAATGTGAAAATTCAGTCACACAGTAAGGTGTCCAAAGTGAATATATCAATACACTTTATATGTAAAAAATAACAAATCAGAAGATCTAATGGGAAAAATATTGCATTTACAATACCAATAAAAGATTTTTTTAATGATTAGTAAATAAATTAACCATTAAGTTCAGCTACGTGCAACAAAAGCCCAAATAAACAGTGGCTTAGATACACTAGTGGTTATTGTTTCATGTGAAAAGTCCAGTAGTCAGGGGTCCAAGACGAGAACAGCTGTTCTACAGATCCCTATGAGTCCTGGGCTCCTTCCTGGTTTCTGCTCTAGCCATACTGTTCCATTCTCACCACAAGTAAGAGAAAAGAGAACATACCTTCTCCCTTAAAGAACACTCCTCAAAATTGCATATACCACTTCCACTTATATCCCTTTGTCCCAAACTTAGTCAATGGCTAAGCTTACCTGCAATGGAGGCTATGAAATGAAGCCTTTATTCTGGGTGGACATGTTCCAGCTGAAATTCAGGGCTTTCACTGCAGAGAAAGAAGGGGAGAAATAATATTAGGGGACACCTAGGAATGTTTAAGAAGAAATTTGTAAGATCTACAAAGAAAGATTTTCAAATTGCCTGAGAGATACAAAAGATCTGAACAAATGAAAGAGCACACTATGTTCTTGGGTAAACAACAATAAAATCACCTTAATAACCCACAAATAAGTTGTAACAGCCATGAATTTTAGTGCCTCAAAAACTATAACAAAAATATATATAAAACAAGACTGTTAAATACATGAGTAAATAACAGAAACACATTATAGTAACAAATAACAACCTTTGGCAGATCAAATAAATAAAAATAAGGCCATAGTTATTTTTAACAGTAGAATAAATAATATCCAGATGTCTGTAAAGGTCATCTTTCTGTCAAAAATAAAATTGGTAAACACCCCCATTACACATCAGGCAAAGGTTCAATGGCCCCCCCAATACTTCTCGGAATTCCCATGTCTCCTTCTCAAAAGTCCTTCTAGCTTTATTCTTGCCCTCTGAACCTCATTAGATTCTTGCCTTTTGTTTCATTCTACTTTATCCACTGTGCATTGGCCCAGCATGGGAAACAGACCCTTTTCTTCATTGACCTAACAATAGTTCACAAAGGCTATTTTTGTGTGTAGTCAACTTAAATGGAAGTTTGAGTCAGTAAAGTAGGTAGAATTATAGCCCTGATGAGCAAACTACTTACACATACTAGGCGGCCTATTCCTAAAAGTCATTAGTGTTTGGCTATCCCCCCACTGTGAATTTCACCCATTTTTCTAGTAAATCTAGCTTCTTGCCTTGTTATGTATCTCTGCTTCCCCCAGGAAAACTGCCCTAACACTTCCCTGTTACTCTGTTTTCAGGTCTACTTCATTTTGCCTCATCTCAGAAAAGAATTCTCTCTCTCTCTCTCTCACTCTCTCTCTCTCTCCCAGAGATAGCTCCAACAAATAGCTGGGTACAAAATATCAGAAGGGTTACAACATCACCATAATTTACTGGCTCACAATTGACAATTATGTGGACTTCTTTCCTACTCCCCACTCAGTGACTTCACATAAGTAGGTTGAAATCCACATGGTGAAAGTATTTACACCTTGGAAGCTGGAAAACACTACACGTATCAGTATTTTTGTTTTGGTCTGGGGAGGGGGTTTGAGATTTTTTTGTGTGGTTTTCTGGGGTTTTTTCAGATTCTTTTGTTTGCTTATTTGGAGAGAAGTTTATTAGCACCACACAACGTACACTCTAGAAAGCTCTGTATTTAATCTGCAAATAAAGATTCAAGTTTTTTGACTACTTCCCACAAGAACCAGCTTAACACTCCAGGGCAGAAATAAGATCAGGGCAACGACACTACGTAACAAAATGATTCTTTTACTCGGATTCCACACAGACCACAGGAATATGATATTCTGCCTTATTCTAGTCTATGATTTTCTCCATGCAACCATATTGAGTAGACTTGTTCAGGCAATGTGGGTATGCAACTGTATAATTTATTAATTTAATTTGTTAAGTACACTAACCTTACTAGAGTTCAAACTTGAGGACAAAGATAAGCTATTATACCATATTCTAAAGAGAGGTTCTGGGCATCAATATCTCTCACAAGATCTAATGAAAAGTAGAAGAATCAGCCTACTACCCTCATCCAGGCCCCATTCCCACCACACCCCACCCCAACCACCTATATAAAGAGTTGACTGGAGGGATAGCAGGAAAGGTTGTTGAAGCCAGTGGACTTGTAGTGTATGTAGTATTCATAGGAAAATGTACTTTTCCAGCCCTCAAGCCAAGGTGGCAGGAGGGGATTCTCTCAGAGATTGTTGAACAGAATTTTTTTTTAGTTCCTCCATAATGAGACAAATGGCCTTGCATTGGGGAATGGCTAACTGCTAAGACTTGATGACTTGTCCCTACGATGACAGTAGAGCAGCCATGACATCATTTGCTGTTCCAAGGTTGTATGAATTTCTTATAGGTCCAGGGGACACCAGAAAAGGAACTAATTTTGAGATCTTTTTGCCAATACCTCATCCAAGAAGTCTACCCTCCAGACTGAGGGACTCCAGCATGGGGAGGCTATGGTATATACCACTGTGGATGGGAAATGAGTAGGAGAAATCAGAAATGTTTGTGCCAGAGAAGATGCCCCATGCCAGAGAAATGAGCCACAGGAAGATCTCACAGGATGGTGCAAAGAACTCGCACAAACCCCTCCATGAGAGATCCGTTCTTTCGATGCCTTTCACACAAAAAAAGCCACCATCAGCAGCCTGTCAGGATTAGCCAGAGAAGCAGCATAAACCAGCACAAGCCAATGAAGAAAGAAGGACAACATGCCTAGTTAAACAGATTAACTTTTCAGTCCATTTTCCTCTTGTCTAGAGGTAAGGGGGTGCATGAACTGCCCACGTTACTCTCCCACTCAAAGACACTTGAATCATGATTTTAAGAAGTGATTTGGCAAAGCAAAACTTGAGATCAAGTATGAAGGTAATTTTAAACTTGATTGGATTGAGTTTTTAAATCTGAGAGAGTCCAAAGTTTCTGGAATCTATCTATACACTTTTAAAGAATGAAGTGGAAGATTCGATAAAGCTGAAACCACTGATTAGAGAAAAATAAAACTTCACGTTTAACTCCACCCAGCTGAGATCCACCCCTTAATAAACAGTGCTTATTTGGATTTGCACAAAACAAAAACAAACTAAAACCTTCTTCCTTTATTGCCTTTTTTCTCTCCACCCAAAAATCCCCTTCAGTGTTCTCCCACTGCGACAGACCCCTGTTGGTTTATTCCAGTTGCTGCTACACTTCTGGTGGCTGATAATGGCCTCTTTGCATGAAACACATTGAAAAGAGTTGATTTCTCATGGACCTTCCTCACGTGTGAGTTCTCCACCCTATCCTGTGGCTGTTCTCTGGCATGGAAGATCAAGCCAGCACTTCCAGGTCCTTTCCCTAGCATGTCTTTTTATATTATGGTAAGTGGTTTGCTGTCCTAGGTTATCTCATCTCACACCAATGGATTTTTTTCCCTTTCAATAGCAGTCTATTTATTTGTAAAGTATTATTTAAGCCTAAATACATATTGGCACAAACTTCTTATCATTTTACTTCTCAATAAAGACAAGGTGTCTAAGTTCTCCCTCCACTCCCCTAAGTGCCAGCCCCCAGCCTCACCACCATTTATTTGCACGGTAATTTAGCTTTCAAAAGTCCAAAGATTAGATCATATGCTCTGATAAGCAAATGACCCAACAGTTTGAGTTAAACATAGAAGAATTAACAGAAGCCTTGGAAGTTCAATCTTTCCTTTCTCCTCCCATTACAATCTCTTTCCCAATAAAATGTACACATCATTCTTGCCTCCTCTCAGAACGTAAAAGCTGTTACAATTGTTTTGTTTTAAATAAAATTCCCCTTCCCAATAATTAGTCACACTGGAGTATGCAAATGTAGAGACAAGAAGCCAAATTATAAACATACCTGAGGCTGAGGAATTGTATCAGTACAATATATATATATAATTAATATTTGACTTTGTGTCTCTAGGCCAGGTGTGTTCTCCCTGTCAACCTCATTGGCACCACTTCTTAATGAATTACACTTGGCTGTTCAGCACATTCATATCACTCACCTGATTTCTAAAGGTGTTTGAATTTACCTGAAACAAATGTTGAATATATGGATGCATGTATGTACGTTTCCCACTAACAGTGAATATGCCTTCTTTTCAAGCATCCATAAAACATTTGCAAATATTATTTCAAGAATAGGCAAATCAACAGAATATTAGAGACTATCTTAAAACCAACAACATAGGGGCGCCTGGGTGGCGCAGTCGTTGGGCGTCTGCCTTCGGCTCAGGGCGTGATCCCGGCATTATGGGATCGAGCCCCACGTCAGGCTCCTCCGCTGTGAGCCTGCTTCTTCCTCTCCCACTCCCCTGCTTGTGTTCCCTCTCTCGCTGGCTGTCTCTATCTCTGTCAAATAAATAAATAAAATCTTTAAAAAAAAAAACCAACAACATAAAAAAGATCATCATAGATGGGAAAGAAGCATCGTAAACTAATGTATATAGATGAATTACCTAAAGGAATTGGGGAAATCGTACTTTTGAGGAAAACATTAAGTTGGATCACAATTTTAAACTATCATCCATTAGAATAAATTTTATTTAAAAATAAAAGCAGAAAACAGGAATAATGACTAACTGATCTCGGAATAAATACTTCTTAAATTTAGAAACAAATAGATCATTAGAATATGTTGGTTAATTTATCTACATAAGATTTGAAGTTCTCTGAAGACCAAAACCTCATAAAATTGGAAGACAATCCAAACTGAGAAAATTGTTTATATCAACAATGACACATTTAATAATACTTACTATATTAAAATAGTAATAAAAATAATAATAATAAATTAAAAATTCACTCAAGCTAAAAAAAAAGACACCAAAACTTTTATCGAAAATGGACAAATAATATGAATATAAAAATTA
Source organism: Ursus americanus (assembly GCF_024610735.1). Taxonomy (NCBI): domain Eukaryota; kingdom Metazoa; phylum Chordata; class Mammalia; order Carnivora; family Ursidae; genus Ursus; species Ursus americanus. The sequence continues at coordinate 7,079,530 of NC_142139.1, forward strand.
CAGAAGGTGGCATATAAATGACCAATAAAAGATGAAATAAATATTTAGGCTATTAAGAGAAATACCAATTAAAACAGAAAGAACCATTTTTTATGTTGTCTAAGCTGTCCTGTTTTAAAGATAGTGCTGCCAGGAGTATGGTGAGAAAGATCTCACACACATAACTATCAGAAAGGATAAACTGGTGTAAATTCTTAAGAAGATAATTCAACAACATGAACAAAGATTAATAAATGTATTGGTGTTTAACCTAAAGAAAACAGTCACAGGTGAGAATAAAGATTTATACTGAAGGAAGTTCATGACAGATTATACATAAAAGCAAATATTGGAAACAATCCAATTTCCAATAATAGAAAAATAAATAATTTTTAATAATATTAAATAATATGGTAAATGTTTTAAATATAATATTACATATAAAAGTACGTATGTCAACTTACAAAAATTCTAAATCATAAAAAACACAAAGGAAACAAAATATTATATTTAGATAATATAAAGTTTCATTTTCTTCTAAAAACGGTTCAGTATTTTCTGAATTTAGCAATATGTATATATTATAAACATTTTATAAAGAATTGCTTAAGCACGGAGTATGTTTTTTCAATAGTTTGGAAATCTCTAATGAAAACACAGCTTTATATCACAGTGGGTTTGGCACTGCTGTCACACCACAGAGGTCAAAGCATCTATTACAAATCTAAGAGAGACAGACAGATAGAGGCACAAACAACTTTCTCACCCTTAAAAAGTGTCCAGTCTAATGAAGAAACAGACAAGAAAGTCAACTACTAGAATACAATTTGCTAAGTGCTGTAAATTCACAGCAGCCTGTGCAAGGTCAGTTGAAAAACAGTGAATTCAGCCTAGAGGAGGGTGTTGGAAAAACCTCCACAAAGAAGGTGAACTTTGATCTGAATCATTCTTCTTCACTCTTTTATTCCTACAGTATATTAAAAATCAAGGAGATACAGTAAAGACAGAGAGCCTTCAGATTTTCCAACAAGGTCACAGTATGAGGGGTTCTTAAAATCAGCTGGAGAAAGGGTTATTTATTTTGACTATCTTAAATCTGAAAAATCTAAGACCTCTTCCTAATAGAGGAGAAAAATGTCCTCTTGATGGAAACAGAAATTGGGGATATTGAGGACTTTGCTGCACCTCGGAAGCGGGACTGGGATCCTGGGAGCAGGGTGTGGCAAAAAGAGATATTCCTCTTCCAGAAACGACAGGATGCTCAGCTACAGGCTATAGAGTGTATGACTGACAGCCTCCAGCCATTAACTCTATCAGGGTCTGCCTCAGCCTTGCAGCTGAGGTCACTCTTATCTGAGAACAGGGGAAGACAGTCTAGCCAATGACTGAACAAGACAGTTATATAGAAAGCTGGCTATTTTCATACAATATGGGACCCTCTAAGAGGCGACTGTTGCTCCAGGTTTCTCTGTCAAGCTTCATCAAGTCAGCATCACAGTCTGATGGCTCCTTTCTGCCACCTTCCTCCTTTCCTTCCCTTTTGCACTTCCACGCAGTCTCCTTATCTGCTTCCCAGAGAATCCAACTGTCACAAGGAAAGTGAGCCAAAAAGGCCCATGCAAGTGTGGGTAAAGAAGAGAAAAAGAACAGGACCAGAAAGGAAAAGAAATTTGGCCTCCGTGAGACTAATGGGGCCAACAGCAATGTAATTTTCTTTCTGGTAATGTCCTCTAGACTGTTGCAGATATTAAAAAGTATACAAGGAGCACAGTGAGATGACAACTTGTACATCAATTGGGAGGAATTAGAACATTAGGGAATTGTTGCCAGTCGGTTGGCTTGAATGAATAAAAAGGAAAAAAATGTACACTGATACATGGTAAGAATTAAAATTGGAAAGTTAGGAGTAGACCATGGAGAATGCTGCACTTTAAGTCAAATAAATGAACATCTTTCCTTTCAACTTTCTTAAATATGTTGTTTTTGGACTTCCATTATTTTTTTAGTCGTATGATAAGATAATGGAATTATAACATGAACCCAAAATGAAATTTATTGATATTATCATGCTTAAAGTGAATACTGGAAATAAAATATCAGAGGGGCGCCTGGGTGGCTCAGTTGGCTAAGTGTCTGACTCTTGATTTTGTCTCAGGTTATGCTCTCAGGGTCGTGGGATTGAGCCCCATGATGGGGTCTGTGCTCAGCCGGGAGTCTGCTGGAGATTCTCTCTCTTCATCTGTCCCTCCCCCACCCCCCCACATGCTCTCTCTTTTCTCAAATTAAAAAAAAAAAAAAATCAAGGGTGCCCGGGTGGCTCATCAGTTAAGTGTCTGCTTTTGGCTCAGGTCATGATCCCAGGGTTCTGGGATCAAGCTCTGATTCAGGCTTCCTGATAGGTGGGGAGTCTGCTTCTCCCTCTCCCCCACTTGTGCTCTCTCACGTGCATGCTCTTTCTCTCTCTCTCTCTCTCTCTCAAATAAATAAATAAAATCTTCAAAAACAATTAAATATCAGAGAAGTATGAACCTTGCCAGGACTTCTAAATATCTACTTACCCTTATGTCTGCCATAATATTTCATAGGCACACAATTAGACTATTAATTCCAGTGATCACAAAAAATAAGTGGCAATTTGAGCACAAATAAGATATGTATTGAAAGGTTTTTATCACCAGTGTTCTTTCAGATAATAACATTTTCTCTGTGATGTGGCCTTTTCCAGATCAAAGTTTCCAAATATCTTTACAAAATTATAGGTAACCACCTATTCAGAAAGCTGTTCTTTTCTGTGACATAGTTTGCCTTTCAGACATGTCACAACCACTTGAACCATGACTCACAACCACTTTGTATGGACAGCTACATCAAATTGATTGTGGTTTACAAGGCCTAGGAACTAGGTTATTTCCTCATGGCATTTCCTTCACTGTTATCTATCACACAATGACAAAATAGTAAGGACATAAATTCATTTTGTTTCAAGTGTTACAAAGAACAGGAGAGCTAAAATAGTCCACAAGGTTTTCTCCTAAGTGGGTATTTTCCAAGTGGTCCTCATTGGTTGACACTGCTCAATAAAACATTCCTAATACAAATGTCTGTGTCCATGGTAATGACTCAAATGGGCTTAAGCTGAGAATTGCTTGAAAGCAGGAGTTTTGTCTTATCTTATTCTCTGTATCTGTAGTGCCTAGGGTTACTTGTAGATAGCAATTTCTGACTTTTGTTTTAGTTTTGAAAATCAGAAATAACTTCTCTGAAACTAGAATAACATGCATCGTTCCAATGACTATGCCATTGGCCCAGCATGAACTTCATAAAGTGAGATGGCTATCATTTGTAAATACACTGCACTTAACTAGAATTAATTTTCTCTGATACTAATGAAAGTTTTTCAGTTGTATGTTTATTAACAAATAGGTTTAAAATGTCAGCCTTGATTTATTTCCTACCAAAGTCATTTTGTAGCATATTTTCTGCCTCTATCAGGATTATCATTAGTTTGATCAATATAAATGACAAAATAAATAAAAGAAAAACAATATAGATAAGCTTAAACAAAATTACCAAAGACAACAAAAGATAAAAATGTAAATGCCACTTGAGTTGCCTTCCTTTTCTGTCTTTCCACCACTCTTCTCCCTTCTCCAAAGATTTCTATGAATTATACTGAACAGATCGTTGCACTAATGCCCTGACTCTTGCTCTTTGGGAACATGAGCATGAGTTACACTTCTACAGATTTCTTAAAGGTTTTATCTGAGAATTTAGCTAGAGATGCAAAATTTAAAATAACAATAATATTTTTAGAAAGATAAATATAGCCTTAATCACCTTAGCAATTGTTCAATATTTATTTTCATACTTTTTAATTAACCACATGACAGTTGACTATAAATATGCATGCTACTATTGACCAAAATGCAGAATAAAAATCTACAGACATCTCCACTTAAAATGGTTTGACTTATAATTTTCTGACTTTGGGATGGTATGAAAGCTGTATGCATACAGTAGAAACCATACTTTGAATCTTGAATTTTGATCTTTTCCCAAGCTAATGACACACAATACGATACTTTCAAGTGATGCTAAGCAGAAACAGCAAGCCAGAGCTCCCAATCAGCCACATGATCATGAGGATAGACAACTGATACACTTAAAATCATTCTGCACTCATACAACCATTCTGCTTTTCACTTTCAGCATAGTATCCAATAAATTACATGAGATATTCAACACTTTATTATAAAATAGGCTTTGTGTTAGATGATTTTGTCCAACTGTAGGCAAATATAAGTATCCTGAGCATGTTTAAGGTAGTCTAGGCTCAACTGTAATGTTTAGTAGGTTAAGTGTATTACATGCATTTTCAGGTCATGATATTTTCAACTTCAATGGGTTTATCAAGACATAACCCCATTCTACATCAGGAAGATCTGTAGTTATATTTGAAGCAGGGAGGTTAACAAGGAAAACATTATTTGAGAAACCCTCTTGTTAAATTCATCAAAGTTTAATGAAAATTGTGAAATTAACTAGTTTTGCCTTTGATATTTTTCCCAATTCAAGGGAAGAATGAAGGAGGGGTAAACAGAAGGGGGATTGAACCACGAGAGACTATGGACTCTGGGAAACAAACTGAGTGCTTTAGAGGGGAGGGGGGTGGGGGATTGGGATATGCTGGTGATGGGTTTTAAGGAGGGCATGTATTGCATGGAGCACTGGGTGTTATATGCAAACAATGAATCATGGAACACTACATCAAAAATTAATGATATACTGTATGGTGACTAACATAACATAATAAAAAATTTTAAAAAAAATCATTTCCCTTTGATATATCCTTTGCTCCTTTAAAACAAATTATTATATTTTTCTACTACTAAAATGTCAACATTTAACATGAGAAAGTGCTCTGTATCTCTATGTTGTCACTTAATTATATTAACTATATTGATACATTTACATGACTTCCTCCCCAGAATATAAATTCTTCTAATCAGAAATAGAAGCTTTTGAGACTCTGGTGCCTTAAACAGCAAACGGCACATATTAAAGCACAACATGCTTTCTATTAAACAAATAATAATTAGAAAAACAAAAACACAAGTTCACCACAAAGTTATTTACTTATATTTTTGGTATTTCTTCCCAATTTTTAAATTCTCTTCTTTCTGGATCATTTTTCTAAGTTGGAAAATAATTCTAAAAATTTTTGATAAGAAAACTAAACATTTGGAAAGCCCTCAAGAATCAAACAAATAAATCTCATCTGGTGGAAATGAAGACACTATAAAAGGAAGATATTCCAGAAAGCCAGAGAATTTACTGTCATCACTAAACTGTGACAATCCCTACTCCACTTCCTTGTAATGTTAACCCTCTACTGTTAGGAAAGAGAGATCTTTACTATAAGAGGAAAGAGATAAAATATGTAATTAAAGATGGCAAAGAAGAGCCATGCAATATTAAATGACAATTGGTAATATTAGTATGAGCTCAAGATTTTTTGTATGTGTTTTCTAACTCTGTTCACTGGATGGATGTAGAAACAATGACATCCCTAAAACAATGAGCACATTTTATGACCAGATCTTGTATTCTAAACACCATTCTCCACTGAAAGAAAACAGAGAAATTTGGAGAAATTCTTCTTGCAGCAATCAGTTGGGAAAAAACAAAGTTAATCTAAGAAATCATGTTGCACTAGAAAGAAAGAAAAGTGCTCCAAGACTAGTGAGGTTGTATTAGTTATCTGTCATTATAAAATAAATTACTCCCAAACTTAGGACCTAAAAACAATAAATATTTATTATCTCACAGTTCTGTGATTCTAAAATATGAGGACAGCTTAGTTGGGTCTTCTAGCTTAGGGTCTCTCAAAAGGCTGCAATGAAGTTGTCAGTCAGGCTGCAGTCCTCCCAGGCTTATGTGAGAGAAGATATACTTTTAAACTCATTCATGCAGCTGTTGACAATTGACAATAAGTGTTTTCTCATTGCCTGTTATACTGAAAGCTTAAGTTTTTTGCTGGCTGTTGATCAGAAAGCATTCTCAATTTCTAGCCATGTGAGCTTCTTCACAGGAAAGCTGACAGCATTTGTGTCTGGTTTCCATTAGCCTAAGCAAATAAGAACGAAAGAGATGAATAGCAGGACAGAAGCCACGGGCTTTTCATAACCTAATTTCAGCCATGACATACCATCACTTTTACCCTGTCATGTCTGTTAGAAGTGAATCTCTCTGTCCAACACACATTCAAGGGAAAGGATTATATAAGGGCATGAATTGAGGAAGCAGGGATCACTGGGAGACATTCTAGTGGCTATCAATCACACAGATCACATGTGCAAAGGAACAAGCTTGAATGAGCTCCAATTAAATTGGCTATTCAGGACAATTTGATCATCAATAAAAATAACTGTGATAATTGCTTAGATGCAATGAATTTTAAAAAGCAGTCTATAGCTATTAGAAAAGGTAGAGGAGAAAAATAATTTTTTAAAAGATTTTATTTATTTTAGAGAGAGAGAGGAAAAAAAAGAGTGAGTGGGGGAGGGGCAGAGGGAGAGAGAATCTGAAGCAGACCACAATGAGCATGACAGCAGCTTCATCCCATGCCCATAAGATCATGACTGTGAGATCACGACCTGAGTCAAAATGGAGAGTCAGATCTTTAACCAACTGAGTCACCCAGGAGCCCCCAATAAAGAATTTTAAAGTGAGGGAAATGTACTATTTGAACTAAGATTGTCATTTTAAATAGGAAATCTAGACTTCTTTTTTGAAAATTCACACATTATCTTCAATAATTCTATATCTCACCCAGTTTCTATGGAAAGTTTACACATATATTTGATCCAATAAAAATTTTGGTCTCTCTCTTTAAATAGAAGGAAAAAAGAAAAGGAAAGAAAATAAAGGAAGGAAAACATGGGAACTACAGAGGAAGAACAGTCTTATCTATAAAAGAATGCTGGCTAATAAACATAGAAGAAATTAGAGATTTAGAAAAATCATCATCTTGTAACCCCTCAATATAACAAATGATTCAGTTAAGGATTATTAAAAAGAGCTAAAGGCATCGTGTGAAATGTAGCTGCATAACAGGATAGTTACAGAGTGCCAAAATATCATCTAATATATTAAATATTAATTTAAAAAACCAAAAAGTATATTTTTTATTATGTTACTCACCATACAGTACATCCCTAGTTTTTGATGTAAAGTTCCATGATTCATTAGTTGCATATAACACCCAGTGCACCATGAAATACATGCCTTCCTTAATTCCCATCACCAGTCTATCACATTCCCCAACCCCTCCCCTCTGAAGCCCTCAGTTTGTTTCCCAGAGTCCATAGTCTCTCATGCTTCATTCCCCCTTTTGATTACCCCCCTTATCCCTTTCTTCTCCTAACGATCTCCCTAATTCTTATGTTCCATAAATGAGTGAAACCTTATGATAATTGTCTTTCTCTGCTTGACTTATTTCACTTAGCATTATCTCCTCCAGTGCCGTCCATGTTGCAGCAAATGTTAAGAAATCATTCTTTTTGATAGCTGAGTAATATTCCATTGTATATATGGACCACGTCTTCTTAATCCAGTCACCTGTTGAAGGGCATCTTGGCTCCTCCCATGATTTCGCTATTGTGGACAGTGCTGCTATGAACATTGGGGTGCATATGGCCCTTTTCTTCACTACATCTGTATCTTTGGGGTAAATACCCAGTAGTGCAATGGCTGGATCATAGGGTAGCTCAATTTTTAACTTTTTAAGGGACCTCCACACTGTTTTCCAGAGTGGCTGTACAAACTTGCACTCCACCAACAATGTGGGAGGGATACCCTTTCTCCACATCCTCTCCAACAATTGTTGTTTCTTGCCTTGTCAATTTTTCCCATTCTAACTGCCGTAAGGTGGTATCTCAGTGTAGTTTTGATTTGAATTTCCCTGATGGCTAATGATTTTGAACATTTTTTCATGTGTCTGTTAGCCATTTGTATGTCATCATTGGAAAAGTGTCTGTTCATATCCTCTGCCCGTTTTATGATTTTATTTGTTTCTTGTGTATTGAGTTTGAGAAGTTCTTTGTAGATATTGGATACCAGTCTTTTGTCTGTAGCATCATTTGCAAATATATTCGCCATTCCATAGGCTGCCTCTTAGTTTTTTTGACTGTTTCCTTGGCTGTGCAGAAGCTTTTTATCTTGATGAAGTCCCACAAGTTCATTTTTTTCTTTTGTTTCTCTTGCCTTTGGAGATGTGTCATGAAAAAAAGTTGCTGTGGCCAATGTTGTAGAGGTTGTTGCCTATGTTCGATGGATTCCTGTCTCACATTGAGGTCTTTCATCCATTTGGAGTTTATCTTTGTGTATGGTGTGAGAGAGTGGTCAAGTTTCATTCTTCTGCATGTAGCTGTCCAATTTTCCCGGAACCATTTATTGAAGAGACTCTCGTTTTTCCACCAGATGTTTTTTCCTGCTTTATCAAGGATTAGTTGCCCAAAGAGCCGAGGGTCCATTTCTGGGTTCTCTATTCTGTTCCATTGGTCTATGTGTCTGTTTTTGTGCTAGTACCATGCTGTCTTTGTGATCACAGCTTTGTAGTATAGCTTGAAATCCAGCAATGTTATGCCCCCAGGTTTGTTTTTCCTTTTCAACAATTCCTTGGTGATTCAGGGCCTTTTCTGGTTCCACACAAATTTAAGTGCTGTTTGTTCCAGTTCTTTGAAAAATGTCATTGGTATTTTGATCAGGATAGCATTGAAAGTATAGATTGCTCTGGGTAGCATGGACATTTTAACTATGTTAGTTCTTCTGATCCATGAGCATGGAATATTTTTCCATCTTTGTCTGTCTTCTTCAATGTCTTTCAAGAGTGATTTGTAGTTTCTAGACTATAGATGCTTTACGTCTCTGGTTAAGTTAATTCTGAGATAACGTATGGTTTTTGGTGCTATTGTAAATGGAATGGATTCCCCAATTTCTCTTTCTTCAGTCTCATTGATCATGTACAGAAATGCAACTGATTTCTGAGCATTGATTTTGTATCCCGCCACATTACTGAATTGCTCTGTAACTTCTAGTAGTTTGGGGGTGGATTTTTTTGGGTTTTCCATATAGAGTATCATGTCATCTGCGAAGAGAGACAGTTTGACTTCTTCTTTGCCGATCTGGATACCTTTTATCCTTTTTGTTGTCTGATTGCTGTTGCAAGGACATCTAGTACTATGTTGAATAATAATGGCAAGAGTGGGCATTCTTATCGTGTTCCTGATCTTAAGGGAAAGGCTTCCAGCTTTTCCCCATTGAGAATGATATTTGCTGTAGGCTTTTCATAGATGGTTTTTATGAGATTGAGGAATGTACCCTCTATCCCTACACTCTGAAGTGCTTTAATTAGGAAAGGATGCTGTATTTTGTCAAATGCTTTTTCTGCATCTATTGAGAGGATCATATGATTCTTGACTCTTTTCTTGTTGATATAATCTATCACACTGATAGATTTGCGAATGTTGAACCACCCTTGCATCCCATGGATGAATCCCACTTAGTCGTGATGGATAATCCCTTTAATGTACTGTTGGATCCTATTACCTAGGATCTTGTTGAGGATTTTGGCATCCATATTCATCAGGGATATCGGTCTATAATTCTCCTTTTTGATGGGGTCTTTGCCTGATTTGGGGATCAAGGTAATATTGGCCTCATAGAATGAATTTGGTAGTTTTCCTTCTGTTTCTATTTTTTGAAACAGCTTCAGGAGAATAGGTATTATTTCTTCTTTGAATGTTTGGTAGAATTCCCCGGGGAATCCATCAGGCCCTGGAGTTTTGTTTTTCAGAAGGTTTTTAATCACTGCTTCAATCTCTTCATAATTAATTGGTCTGTTTAAAAAATCAATCTTCCTGTTTCAGTCTTGGTAGTTTATAGGTTTCCAGGAAGGCATCCATCTCTTCCAGGTTGCTTAGTTTACTGGCATAAAGCTGTTGATAAAAGTTTCTAATGATCCTTCCAATTTCATTGGTGTTGGTTGTGATCTCTCCCTTTTCATTCATAATTTTATTAATTTGGGTCCTTTCTCTATTCTTTTGGATAAGTCTTGCCAGTGGCTTATCTATTTTATTTATTCTTTCAAAGAACCAGCTTCTAGTTCTGTTGATCTGCTCTACTGTGCTCCTGGTTTCTAACTCATTGATCTCTGCTTTAATCTTGATCAACTACTTTCTATGCATGGATTAGGCCTGTTCTTCTGTTGCTGTTCCAGCTTCTTGAGGTGAGAATATAAAAACTGCATTTTAGATTTTTCTGTTCTCTTGAGTGAGGCTTGGATGGCTATGTATTTTCCCCTAAGGACTGCCTTTGCAGTATCCCATAGGTTTTGGACCATTGTGTTTTCATTCTTGTTGGTCTCCATAAATTGTTTAAATTGATTTTTGATTTCTTGGTTTATCCAATCATTCTTGAGCAGGATGGTTCTTAGTTTCCAAGTGTTTGAGTTTCTTCTGAATTTTTCCTTGTGATTGAGTTCCAATTTCAAAGCACTGTGGTCTGAGGATATGCAGGGAATAATTTCAGTCTTTTGGTATCGGTTGAGACCTGTTTTGTGACCCAGCACATGATCTATTCTGGAGAATGTTCCATGTGCATTCAAATAGAATGAGTATTCTTTTGTTCTGGGGTGTAGTGTTCTGTATATATCTATGAGGTCCATCTGGTCTAATATGGCATTCAAAGCTCTTGTTTCTTTGTTGATTTTCTGCTTAGGTGATCTATCTATTGCTGACAGTGGAGTGTGAGGTCCCCTACTATTAACATATTTTTATCTATATGTCTCTTTATTCTGGTTAAGAGTTGGCTTGTGTATCTTGCTGCTCCCCTGCTTGGGGCATAGATATTTATAAGTGGCACATCCAATTGTTGGATACAGCCTTTAAGAATAATATAGTGTCCCTTCGTATCTCTAACTACAGTCTTTAGTTTAAAATCCAATCTGTCTGATATGAGAATTGCTACCCCAGCTTTCTTTTGAGGTCCACTGGCATGAAAGATGGTTTTCCATCCCTTTACTTTCAGTCTGGATGTATCTTTAGGTTCAAAATGAGTCTTTTGTAGACAGCAAATGGATGAATCATGTCTTTTTATCCAGTCTGCAACCCTGTGGCATTATGGGAGCATTTAGGCCATTCACATTGAGAGTGATTATTGAGAGGTATGATTTTAATGATGTCATGTTGCCAGTAAAGTCTTTGTTTCTACAGATTGTAACTTTTTTTTTTTTAGATTTTATTTATTTATTTGACAGAGATAGAGACAGCCAGCGAGAGAGGGAACACAAGCAGGGGGAATGGGAGAGGAAGAAGCAGGCTCCTAGTGGAGGAACCCTCTGTGGGGCTAGATCCCAGAACGCTGGGATCACGCCCTGAGCCGAAGGCAGATGCTCAATGACTACACCACCCAGGCACCCGTACAGATTGTAACTTTCTGTTCTGTATCACTCTTGGGGCCTTTTACCTTTATAGAACCCCCTTTAATATCTCCTATAGGGCTGGTTTCGTGGTTACGAAATTGATCAGTGACTGGTGATTCTGGAAGGTCCTTATCTCTCCATCAATTCTGAAAGACAGCCTTGCTGGATAAAGGATCCTTGGCTGCATGTTCTTCTCTGAAAGAGCTTTAAAAATGCCCCCCCCCCCCAAACCCTTTCTCTCATTCCAGGTCTGTGTAGACAGGTCTGACATAATCCTGATACTTTTGCCTTGGTATGTGAGAAATTTCTTTGCCCTGGCCACTTTCAATACTGTATCCTTGGATCTAATATTTGCGAATTGCACTATGACATTATGTGGCATAGGTTTGTCATGGTTGAATTTGGGAGGGGTCCTCTCTGCCTTTTGGACATGAATGCTAGTTTCCTTTGCTAGATTAGGGACGTTTTCAGCTACAATTTGTTCAAATATCTCTTCTAGACCTCTCTTTTTCTCCACGCCCTTGGGGATGCCGATGATTCTGACATTGGAATGTTTCATTGAGTCAGTAATCTCCCGTAACCTACTTTCTTGAGATTGGATTTTTTTTGAGCCAAGTTTCTATTTTAGCTTTCTCTTCTACCATCCCATCCTCCAATTCGCTAATTCGTTCTTCTGCCTCATTCACCCTGGCCGTCAGAGCATCTAGTTTTGACTGCATTTGATTCATAGCATTTTTAATTTCTGCCAGATTCGCTCTCATTTCCGCCCTTAGAGATTCTATATTCTTATTAATATTTTTTTCATGTCTACACATCATCTTGACCATTGTTACTCTGAACTCCATTTCTGATAATTTGGTTATATCCATATCCATCAGTTCTGTGGCAAAGGCCACAGACTCATTGTCTTTTCTTTGCTGGGGGGGATTTCTCCTTCTCGCCATTCTGATGGGGAGAGGTTGCAGGGCTGTCCAGAGCCCAAATTATTGATCAGGACCCAGGCAGTGTGCTCTTGTTTTATAGGGACCTTAGGGATGTGGGCTTCTTGATTTTTCAGCCTGCCTTCTGGGGGAGGGGCCTGCCACACTGATACTCAGGCAACCCTGTTTGGGTAAAGCCTCCCTGTCCCCTGCAAGGGGGAATGGGGATGGGCACAATGTGAGCCGGTATTTCTGGGCTTTTGTTCTCTGGCGGCTTTCCCTGGTGGTTTGCTGTGGCTCTTCTGAGGTTCAGAGCAGCAGTGGCTGAATCCCAGCCTCTGTCTCAGAACAGAGAGATCGCAGTCCACTCTTCACTGAGCTCTTCTGGCCTCTTTAACTATGTTTCTGTTGGTGCTGCTAAACCCTTCAGCATCCCGGGATGTGCACCCCACAGCCGGCATCCCAGCCTTCACTTCCAAGGCCAGCACGTCTCTGTCCTTTGCGTTTCTAATACCACCAGCCGCCAGCCACCCCCATGCGTTCCGGAGCTCCATTTCAGTGTGGTTTGTGCGCACTACGGAGCTCCGGTTTTCAGACTGGTCGCACACGGTCTCAATCTGCTCTCTCGTGGGTGCCAGTCTGCGAGTCTGCCCACTCCCAGTGCAGGTGGCTACCGCTTCCCTGCACCCAAATGCGGAGGCTCCCTCCCCCTTCCATTTATCTTCTGATATCTGAGCATGGATTCACAGCTCCCCTCTTCGTACCTCAATACTCAGTGCTAGAGATGTTCATTTGTACAGGTCCAGGTGTATCTTCCTACGTCTCAGGCTGATTCTGTGGGTGTTCAGGATAGTCTGGTACCTATCCAGCTCGATTCAGGGGACCAGCTGAAAAAGGGGACCCCTACTCCTCCGCCATCTTAACTCCAATCCTCAAAAAGTATGGTTTTTTTCAATACTAATTCTGGTGGTCTGTACCTTAGCTAATCACTAACAGTGAGACAATTTTATTATATGCTTTCTGATAAAATGTAATACATAATATGGATCATCACCTATGAAATAGTCTTGCCATAAAGTTTTGAACTTAATCTAGTGAAACTTCTAGACCACAAATTCAAAGTACAGTAAATACAGGGGATAGAGAAACAAATTAAGTGATACTATGAGCAAGCAGTCAGACAAATCTAGAATGTATGACAACTATAAGAAAATTACCCTGAGTTCAAAAGTCATTGTCATTGGGTAAAAATTTAAAAGAGATGAGTCTTGTTTCAGATAAGACTAAAGAGAGATAAAAACCAGATGCAATGTATGAACCCTGACTAGATCGTGGATAGGAAAAAAATATATTGCTTAAGTCTCTGGGGGATGCCATCCATAGTGGTCACAGACAGGTACTAGGTTATACAACAGGGTTTATTGAGTGAGAGGTTTTAAAACAGAAACATTAGCAGAGTGCATGTAGTCCCTACGATTCCTATAATGTCACAATTTATGTTGGGCATAGATAACTTTTAAGTTCTTAGCCAATGTGAAGTAGAGAGGGGCCCCTCTCTACTGATGAAGCACTTACACTAGAGTGTAGGTTGGGCAGAAAGGATCTATGCAACTAGGTAACACTGGAAGCTCCGAGGTTAAGGAAACAGCCTCATTAGAAATATGGAGCTTCCAGAATTCAAGGTCTGTCTGCTATCAACCTCATCTTCCATGGAACTAACCTAGACTTAGACTGAGTTTTCTTTTATTTTTTTTTAAAGACTTTATTTATTTGAGAGGGAGACTGAGCAAGTGAGAGAGAGAGAGAGAGAGAGAGAACGAGCAGAGGAAGAGGGAGAAGCAGACTCCTCGCTGAGCAGAGAGCCCAATGTGGGGCTCAGTCCCAGGACCCTGAGATCATGACCAGAGCCGAAGACAGACACTTAACCGACTGAGCCACCCAGGCACACCTTTGCTGAGTTTTCTGCTAGGCTAATGAAAAGAACCTCCAAGAGCAGTGGGGGATCACATTGGGAGACAATTGGAAAAATTTTTAAATAAATTTGATATAAAATAAAATTGTTGAATTACTATAAAATTCCTAAAGTGTGATAACAGTTTTGTAGTTAAGTATGAGAAAGTTCTTTATTCTTAGAAAGTGCATGCTGAAGTATCCAGAGGTAAAATGTCATGATGTCTGCAATTAATTTTCAATAGTAGATGTGTGGAGAGACACAAACAGAGACAGAGAAAAATACAGAAAAATAAAATGTGGCAAAATGTTAGCAATTACAGAATCTAGGTGAAGGGTATGTGAGTGTTCATTGTGCCAGCATTTATACTTCTCTGAAGTTTTGAAATTTTCAAGATTAAATTATTCAAGACAAGTTTGTACCTAGAACACTGAAATGAGGACATGGCAAATAATGCGTCCACAGGAAAATTTTATCTAGGTCATTTTTAATTTCTTCTTGTTATTTCTAATTTACAATTTATTTATTATACATTGCTTGCATACTAGCTATTTGTTTGCCTAAACTTTGATATTAATACAGCAAAATCTGAAACAAAATCCACTGTCATTTAAAAATATTTCTTTTAATGATCATAATGTTTATTGTTCTAATAAAGTATCCCTTTCTTTCTACTTATTTCTAAGACTTCATTTGTTAAACTAAGGCTTTTTGTTAAATAACATAAGATCAAAGAAACAAATTAAAGGAATAAAAGAATAATCTTTCACTTGCTGCTCTTCTGTTGCTCTCTATAAATATTTCTTCAGTACCTGTGATTAAAGCAGATGTTATTGTCCTACTTAACTTCTCCAATAACCTTCTTTTCCCTATTATCCAATAAACACCTACTTCATTTAATATTTGAGCTACTTAAGAAATAGAAATCACATTTCCCCTCATTCTTTTTCTGATACACATATGTCATTTCCATCTACCTTTAAATGATAAGACAGTACCCAAAACCGAAACTGGAAGAAGAGACTCCTTAGAATCAAATCTAGTTACACATCTGAAGCTTGGCTAGGTAGTATTAATTAGATACTAGAGTAAGACACCTACATTTATTTCTTCACTGTGAGAATTTTAATAATTCTAAAAATTGATTTCTAGGAAAAGAGAACTACCTAACCTGTTAATCATTATAGCCTTTAGAGAATAGCAATGCAAATTTCTCTACATAAAGTGACACAAGCATAAAACATGGATTTGTTTTAGACTATTTTGACATATCACTCTAAACTTAAGAAAACATGAATTATGTAAACTAACATATATAACAATTTAAATTAAATGGTACAAAAATAAAAAAAGAAAAATGAGAGTGACATCATCAATATGGTGACATAGGTCATTCTTCATTTGACTCCCCCCTCACAAAAACAACTAAGATCTATTGAAGAGGAAGACACTGAGAGAATCCTAGAACATGGGGGATGAGTCTAAAGTACCACCCCTGCACCACAGAGACCAAGACAAACTGCATTAGAAGGGTAAGAGAAGCAGCTACATGTTGACCACATTACCCCTCCCCCAGGACAGCATAGCATCATGCAAGAGGTCTCCCCTGACCCTTCAGTTCCTTCAGTGGGAAGAAAATCCAGGCAGGAAAACCAGCATTGTGGGTCACTTTGTGGGAGCCCCTACTCTGATCTTGCACCATGGGGACTGGTAGGACATAGGAGAATCTGTAGCATCCAACTACTGGGAATCTGACTGTGACAGAGAAGGGCGGAGGGTCTTGCAACAACCAGCAAAGAATCTTGGCAGATCAAGTTCATACCTGCAGTGCCCACGTAGTAATCCCAATCAGCAGCTTTGCTCATCTGCAAAACCGAGTTGCGGTTACTCTGACCAGGAAACTCACTGGGGTTCAGATCTGCCTGAACTCAAGTGGGTTTTGCCAGCTCAGCCAGGCAAGATGTTGAGTCACAGCCTCACATGCTATGGAGAGTGTTGTGCAGCCCCATCTGACTAGAAGGACTAGTGACAACTCCTGAAAGCTCTGTAGCCCGGTGATGTTCAAGCTGAGAGGCAGGTGAGCAGAGCTGATTATTCTCAAAGCAAAGCCAGTACTGGACAGGGAAGCTTTGCATACTATGCACAGGCAGGGTATTAATTCACTGCCACGGCTAAGGGTAGCTCAGGGCCCCTCCCAATCAGAGAGCTTGTTTGGGAAATTGACAGTAGCCTGAAGATGCCCTCCAGCTACTACATAGAAAAGGGAGTTGAGACATTGTCCCACCTTTGTAGAGGGTGTCTTCCAGCCCCATCTAACCAGAAGGGCTAGTGAAAATGCCTTAAAGCTATGCAGCTCAGCAGTATTCAAGTGAAAGGGATAGACAGAGCTAATAGTTTGCAAAGCAATGCCAGTGGCCTTGTTCAGAGGGAACTCGGAGTGCGGGTTGGCTTGAGTTAAGACAACAGACAAAGAACTTTACCAATTTTGGAGATGCTTCTTCTGCTGCACCCAGGAAGAGAATCTAATTAGTAGCCCCACTCAATCCTGAGTCTAGCCTTCAGCCTGTCCCACCAGGAAACCTAACCAGAGCACATGGGAAGTTGTGTAGCCAATTCAACAGCCCTCAGCACAGTGGCACTTGAACAGACAGCATAGCCCATGGCTTCCCCAGTCTACAGAGCAAAACTAGTGGCCTCACATGACCAGAGAATTCAGTGCATACTCAGGCCTGATTTGGGCCCCCAGTGAACTCTAGAGGTCCTGGGCCCTGTCCTATAGCTCTTTCAGGGCAGGGATGATAATTCATAACCCAATCTATTATTGAATATGGTACCCGGTCTCAACCATCTAGTGAGCCTGACAAAAGAATTCAGGCAACCACAGAGCTCATCCTATAGCCTCACTTGGTAGGAAACAAATCCAGCAATCATATCTAGCAGTCCTCACAGCTTGAACAGTTGCCTCACCCAAATATAGACCATAATAGGAGGCCCTACTTGTCTAAGGACATTACCAGCAGACACCCTCAAAAACCCAAACTGAGCAGACTGTTGAAGAACTATCTCTGCCAAAGCAAGCTATAAAGCCTAGAAAAAAAGCCCCATTATTCAAATGTGCAGAGAGCAGTGTAAGGAATCAAAGAAAAATAGGTAAACATGGAACCACCAAAGGAAACTAACCAAGTTCCAATAACCGACCTTAAAGAAATGGACATCTAATAAACTGTCAGACAGAGAATTCAGAATAATCCTCTTAAGGAAGTATAGCAAACTACAAGAAAACACATAACTGAACAAAATTTTTTTTAAATGCATAAAAAAATGAAAAGTTGACAAGACAATAGCAACCATAAAAAAACCCATAAAATTAGAGTTGAAAAATGCAAAAACTGAACGGAAGAATTCCATAGTTTCAAAAGCAGGCATGCAGAAGAAAGAAGTGACTTGGAGGATAGAATATTGGAAATTACACAGTCAGAGGAGCAAAAAGAAAAAAAAATGAAAACATATGAAGAATGCCTATGGGAATTATAAGACACAAGGAAAAAACAACATATGCATTATGGAAATTCTAGAGAAAAAAAAGAGAGAGAGAAAGAGACAGAAAGTTTATTTAAAGCAATGATGGCTGAAAACTTCCCAAACCTGAAGAACGATGAGCATCCAGATCCAGAAAGCCCAAATGATCCCAAATAACTTGAACTCAAATAGGGCTACACTGAGACATGTTATAATTAAATTATCAAAAGTCAAAGACAAAAAACTTCAAGAGCAGCAAGATAAAAGAGAGAAGTTACATACAAGGGAATCCCCCAAGACTACCAGTGGATTTCTCAACAGAAACTTTTCAGGCCAGGAGAGAAATGAATGACATATTCAAAATATTGAAAGAAAATAGCTGTCAACCAAGAATTTTATACCTGACAAATTGGTCCTTCAGAAACAAAGGAGGGATAATAAAGACTTTCCCAAACAAACAAAAGCTGAGAAAGTTCATTACCACTAGATCTGCCTTAAAGAAATGTTAAAGGGAGTTCTTTAAGTTGAAGTAAAATAATGCTAATTAACATAATCAAAACAGGGGTGCCTGGGTGGTTCAGTCAGTTTAGTGTCCAACTCTTGATTTTGGCTCAGGTCATAATCCCAGGGTCCTGGGATCAAGTTCCACCTTGGGCTTCTTGCTCAACAGGGAGCCTGCTTCCCCCTCTGACTGCTGTTCCCCCTGCTTGTGCTCTTTCTCTCTCTCTGACAAATAAATAAAGTATTTTTTTAAAATGTAAATTGTAACAGCAATAACCTAAAATGTGAGAGGAAGAAGTAAAAGTGTAAAGTATGATAATTCTATTGAAGTTAGAATGTTATCATTTTAAAATAGTGTTATAGGTGTTTAAGATTTTTTTTTTTTTTCAGTTTAAAGATCACAGTTTATCTTTCTATAATTAGATTAGGAGAAAAAAATGAAGAACCCACTGGTAGCAGGAAGAAGCAAAAGTCTTTTAGGGTCTGGCATCTGATGAGACAGATATTCAGTTATTGTGCATTTCCATTTTTTTTTCAATGGCAGAACATACAGTAGAGACTTGGGAATGCACATTCCTGAAGCCACATTACTCTTGTGTCCCATGATTATGTTGCTTGCAGGGCTGTTGTTGCCACAGTAGTTGTCTGTGCCCCAGACCAATGGGGTGCTAGTCTGTTACCAAAGATTTTTATCTGTCTTCATCACAAGGAGCGCACTGCCATGTGCGCTCAGCCAGAGTCTCTTGTCCAAGTTTCCTGGTTTGTTGACAACATCCTGCTCAATACAACTTTTATCATCACAGCTTGAGATATGATGACTGATTTTGGCCCAAGGAACCTGATGGCAAGCATTAAAGGGACAGGTCGCCAATCTGTCACATCAAGATGATTCTTTCTATACTTGATAAGATGATAAGGAAACCTGCAGACCCTGATCTGGTGATTTTTATTATAGGAGCATTATAATAGCCTTTAGGGTCCAGGGAATTGTTGTAAGTTTCTTCCATGTTGGAAATGAAGGAGCTGAATCCAAGTGCTCAGTGGAGACATGATCTCCCCACAGTCACCTTCTCCTGACATCTGCACCCCAGGAATGCTCACGTCCAGCCTAAGATATTTTATATAACCCTCATGATAACCCAAGAAAAATCTTGTGGTAATTATTCAAAAGACCATGATAAACTAGTCAAAGCACACTGATATCAAAATATATTAAAACACATAAAAAAAACAGCAGTATAAGAAGCAAGGAAAAATGGATCTACAAAACAAGCAGAAAACAATGAAAAAAAAGGCAACAGTAAATCTTACTTACCAACAATTGCTTTAAATGTAAACAGATGTAATTATCAATTCAAAGGACACAGAATGGCTGAATGAATAAAAAAAAGCAAGATGATCTAACAATATTCTGCCTATAAGAGACTCACTTTAGCCTTAAAACACATAGACTGAAAGTGAAGGAATAGAAAAAGAAATTGCAAGCAAATAGTAACCAACAAAAAGCAGGAGTAACTGTATGTGATCAGAGAAAATAGACTTTAAACTAAAAATGATAGAAACAGAAAAGGAAGGTGATTATGCAATGATAAAGGGATCAATACATCAAGAAGATATAATGTTTACAAATACTTATGTGCCCAACATCAGAGCACCTAAATATATAAAACAAAAACTAAAAGAGCCAAAAGGAAAGATAAACAATGATATAATAATAGTTGGAGACTTTAATACTCCACTCTCAATAATTATCAAGAGATAATCAATAAGCAAACAACAGATTTGAACAATACCTTAGACCAAATGGACCTAACGGACTCACAGAACATGTTATCCAACAACAGCATAATACACATTTTTTTCAAGCATACATGGAACATTTTCTAGGATAGACCATATGTTAGCCCACAAAACAAATCTTAGAAAATTGAAGAAGACTGAAATCATGCCAAGTACCTTCTTTGACCATAATAGCATGAAACTAAAAATCAATAAGAGGAGGAAAACTGGAAAATTTATAAACTCATGAGAATTAAACATCATTCTCCTGTACAACCAATGGATCAAAGATGAAATTTAAAAAGTTTCTTGAAACAAACAAATATGGAAACACAACTTGCTAGAATTTATGGGATGCAGTAAAAGCTGTTCTAAGGAGGAAGTTGATAATAATAAATTTCTACACTAGGAAGCAGGAAAGATCCCAAATAAGCAACCTAATGATGCCTTAGCGACCAGGAAAAGGACAAAGTGAACCCAAATTTAACAGGAGAAAGGAAATGATAAATATTATAAAAGAAACAAATGAAATAGTGAACAGAAAAACAGTAGAAATGATTGACCAAATAAAAGGTTTGTTCTTTGAGAAGATAAAATTGACAAACCCGTAGCTAGAGTAACCAAGCAAAACAAAACAAAAACAAAGAAGGACCCAATCAACAAAATTATAAATAAGAGACATGCAACTGATACCATGGAAATTCAAGATCAAAATATGCCAACAATCTCGATAGCCTAGAAGAAATGGAAAAATTCTTAGAAACATACAACTTACCATAACTAAAGCAGGAAGAAATAGAAAATCGGAATATACCAATTACTAGGAAGGAGATTGAATCAATAATCAAAAACGTCCCAATGAAGAAAAACCAGGACCAAATGGTTTCCATGGTAACTTTTACCATTTAAAGAATAACAAACATCAATCCTTCTCAAACTCCTCCAAAAAATAAAAGAGCAAGAATACTTCCAAACTCATTTTACAAGAAGAGCATTATTCTATCCAAGACCAGAAAAGGACACTACTAAAAAAAAACAACAACAACAAAAACAACAGTAATAACAACAACAAAACAAACCTGAAGGCCATTCATTATTCCTGATGAATAAAAATGAAAAACTTCTTAATGAAATATGAGCAAATCAAATTCAGTAGGAAATTAAAAGGATTATTCACCATGACCAAGTGGGATTTATCCCTGTGATGCAAAGACAGTTTAACATATGCAAACCCATCAATGTGATATTAATAGAATGAAAGAAAATAATCATATGACTATCTCAAAAGACTCAGAAAAAGCATTCAATGAAATTCAACATCCATTCATGATAAAAAAAACTCTTAAAAAAGTGGCCATAGACGGAACATATGTCAACATAATAAAGGCCATATATGACAAGCTGACAGCTAGCATCATACTTAAGAGTGAAAGAATGAAAATTTTTCTTTTATGATCAGGGACAAGACAAGGGTTCCTGTGCTTACCACTCCTGCTCAACATAGCACTGGAAGTCCTAGCTAGAGCAGTCAGGCAAGTCAAAGAAATAAGAGGTATCAGAATTGTAAAGGAAGAAGTAAAATTGCTTGCATTTGAAGATGACATGATTTTATATATAGAAAATCCTGAAGTCTCAACTCAAAAACTTTTAGATCTAATGAATGAATTCAGTAAATTTGCAAGATACAAAATCAGCATGCAAAAATCACTGGCATTTCTAGACACTAACACCAAAATTTCTGAAAAAGAAATGAAGAAATCAATCCCATTTACAACAGCATCAAAAAGGATAAAATACTTAGGAATAATTTTAAGTAAGGAGGTACAAAATCTCTATGCTTAAAACTATAAGACGCTGATGTAAGAAACTTAAGATGCAAATAAATGAAAAGGTGCGCCATGTTCATGAATTGAAAGAATTAATGTTGCTAAAATGTGAATACTTCCAAAAGCCATCTATAGATTCAATGCAATCTCTATCAAGATTCCAATGGCATTTAATTGGATATCCACATGTAAAAGAATGAAGCTGGACCCATACATTACACCACTCACAAAAAATAACTTGAAATGGATAAAAAAACTTAAATATAAGACCTGAAACCATTAAACCCCTAGAAGAAACTCCTAAAAGAAAACATGAACAAAGCTCCCTGGCATGGGTCTTGGTAATAATTTTTTGTATAAAATACCAAAAGCACAGCAATAAAAAATAAACTAAGTGGGACTGCATCAAACTAAAATGCTTCTGCACAGCAAGATATTATCAATGAAGTGAAAAGACAATATACAAAATAGGAAACATCACTTGCAAACCATGTATCTGGTAAGGGTTAATATCCAAAAAATATAATGAACTCATGCCAACTCAATACCAAACAGAATAAAACAAAACAATAAAAACAATTTAAAATACAGGCAAATGACTCAAAGAAACATTTCTCCAAATAAAATACATGTAAGACCAACAGTTACGAAAAGACGCTCAACATCACTAGTCACTAGAGAAATGCAAATTAAAACCACAATGGCTCTCAGAATGGTTATCATCAAAAAAACAAGAGATAACAAATGCTGTGTGGATGTGGAGAAAAGAGAACCCTGGTACACTGCCGGTGGGATTGTAAATTGGTACAGCCACTATGGAAGACAGTATGGAGGACCCTCAAAAAGATTAAAAATTAGAACTGCCATATGATTCAGCAATTTAATTTTGGAAATATACCCAAAGGTATCAAAAACACTGACTTGAAAAGGTATCTGTGCCTCCATGTTCATAGAGCATTATTTATAATAGCCAAGACATGGAAACAACCAACTTAAGTGTTTATCAATGAATGAATGGATAAAAAAGTTGTGGTAAATATATTCAATGGGATATTATTCAGCTATAAGAAATGAGGAAATCCTACCATTTGTGACAACATGAACAGACCCTGAAGGTGTTATGGTAAGTGAAATAAGGTAGAGAAAGATAAATAATTGTATAATCTTACTTCTATTTAAAATCTAAAAAACAAAAACAAAAACCAAAGGAAAAAACCCCAAATTCATAGAAAAAGAGATCAGACTTGTGGTCACCAAAAGCAGGGAGCAGAGGGAGGGAGAATCAGAGGAAGGTGATCAAAAGGTGCAAGCTTGCAGTTGCGAGATAAATAAGTACTGGGATATAATGCCCAACATAATGATTATAGTTAATACCACTGCGTAATATACAGGAAAGTTGTTAACAGGGTAAGTCATCAGAAGGAGATGAATCATCACCTAAGAATTATCATAAGGAGAATTTTTTTCCTTTATTCTTCTTTCTTTTATTTATATTTTATCTATATAAGAAAATGGATGTTAGCTGAGCCTATTGTGATAATCATTTACAATATATGCAAATCAATGCTGAATACATTAAACTTATACAGTGATGTATGCCAATTATTTCTCAAGAAAATTGAGGCAAAAGAGAAAAATTGTTCTTAAGAGAATAGATGTTGGTATCACAGAGACCTGTTTTGACTATGTCTTTGACATTAACTGTTCAAAGTTGTATATATTATTTAACATCTGCACTTGAGTTTCCTAATCTGTAAAATATATAGTATTTTTATTGTGTTATTGGGAATAGTAAATGAACAAATACATATAAAATGTCTGGAACAGAGCAAACCCTCAACAAAGGCTCATTTTCTACAAAATAACTCCCTCAAAATAATCTGCCAATACTGTATCTTTCTTTACAAAACAGTATCTTAATAATGGTGGTGAAAAATAATTTTCCAGTCATATCTATAACTAAATTTTCTTCCAAAATAGTCTGGTCACAAACATGGGTATGATTCTTCTTTTTAGTCATGAAAAAACGACAGGTTTGATTGAGATGATCTTTTATGGTCACAAAATTCTATTGTTTAATTTTAATTTTTTTTCCTAAAGAAGAGCCTGCCCTTTCAAATATAATGAGCATTAATATATAGTTCACATAAATCTGGCACAGCATTAATCCACTTAAAATTTTAGGATTTTTTTTGTTATTATTCTTCAAAGAGATAGCTGATTATATTGCAGTTAAATGGAAACAGGACAAGATTATGACTCTCTAAAATGCCTGGTGAGAAAATAAAGAGACTACTAATATAGTCTCATCAAATGAGGGATCCTCCTTACAGATAAGCTAAGCAAAGGGTGTCAGAGGCACTGGTCCCTTTGTTTGCAACACATTAATTAAGGTTTGAAGTCACTGGGTTTACAACCTTCTTAAATCCCACATCCAAGATTTCTCAATATACATTTGACCCCATTCCTCCAAAAAAAGATTTAAAATAAATCCCAGTTTCTGAGGTGAAACACCATTCTTTATTTAATTTCATTACTCTTTCTCAGTTTTTTTTTTGTATGGCTGTGTTCAAACAGTACACAAAAGAGCCACTGGTATAAACTGATGCAGGAGTAGTAGCCCCAGTATCTCTGCTACTTTATCTTTCTGCTTCCCACAGTATGGAGAATCTCTTGACATTATGATTTAAGATTATTTCTAGATATTGTTAAAAAATAGATTCCATTTAGAGACAGTTGAGAGATGCAAAACAAAAAGAATGAAATTTAAAAAAAATTATATATACATATATATATATATATATATATATATATATATATATATATATATGTATATATAATCTCCTTAAATGCTGTTTGTCTGATTTTTCTAGACAATCTGGGAGCTGTAACAGCTCAACATGGCCTTATAACCTAAACAAGACAAGTATATTTGGAGTTTTAACCACCTCACAGCTACCAACCTGAGAAGTGCATGCCAAAGGAAGATAGGAAAGCAGTGCTTTGCAAGTATGCATTTCTCCTTCAACATACATTCCCTTTTTCATTAGTTTCCATATCCTCTAGAGAAAAAAACGGGAGAAATTCAAATACAATATTTGATTCAAATTTAAACCCATAAATTTGTCAGTTTGAATTGCTGCTTTCTTTCCAAAGACATTTAAAACAATTTACTTTTCATATTGGCCACAAGCTAAATATGATCTAACCTTCCTTAAAAAGGGACTTTGTTACAAAGTCTGAGAGAATATGGGTATGTGGCTCCCCCCAGCGGCCACCAGGAATGTCAGAACAGTTCAGAGAGACGGGGAGAAAGTGGTGCTTTGAATTATCGCCAGCCAAGGCCCACTGTCCAATCTTCTTCACCACCTGGTAACAGCTGGTGTGTATGTAAAGATGACATGAAAAACGGATAGAGGTCAAATCCAGGAGGACTTGCTTCCCTTGTATAGAAAATCAATTTAAAGTAACAAAAGTACCAAGATAAAATTTCCAAGAACTTCTGAATCTTTAAATAACGCGGCTAAACTTTAGGGAGAAGAGAGGGCCAAAGCGAAGATGGGAGCAAGGCTTTATTCCACATAGCATTTCATTTAATAGTTTAATAGTTTCAGATTTACAAAAGTAGAAGAAAAACCGTAACACTGGGGGACAAGCTAATACCAGAATATTCCCAAGCTGACAAGCAATTTGGAGTGAAAACTGACACAATAAAAAATTTTAATGTACTGAATATATTCCAGCTGAGAGCCCACAATATCAGCAACTCCCAGAGGTTCCAGGCAGACACTAAGATTCGCTGCATCAGAATTTCTGGGCCTTGGCCCAGGTTTTAACCATATCCCACATACAACATTGCCTTGATTCTCTTGAGGGTTCGACCTTCAGAGCAGCCTCTAAATTCAAAGTGCAGCTTCTGAGAAGGGAAAATGCTTTAGAATCAAGATAGGAAGATATATCTGCCTTTCAAATTTATAAGCCTCTATATTCGGCAGCGCCAGTGAGCCCACAAGCACTGTGCACAGACAATGCACAACCATGGTGACTGCTCAGATAAGAACTGGGAGGGAGGCTAGGCTAACCCCTCCTACCAACAAGTCTGACTCCCGAATTCTGAGAGCTCATCCCACCTCTTAAATGTGTCTCCTTTGCTAATTCATGCATAGAAGCCCTCCTTACCCTTGTCCCTTTTCTGGTTTCCTTTCTTCTTCTATTTTTTACCTCCACCTGGCCTCTCTCCCTAACACAGCCACCTCTACCCGGTCACTTTCCTCTACCTCCAAATACCGTTCTTTTCTGGGTTCAGAGCTTGACTTCTCTCTCTTGACTTTTATTTCCCTTAATCTTTATCTAATGAACTTTCCTCAGCCTCCTGTTATTACTAACATGTGAAGCAATCTGTTAAGGGATAAATTACTGAAGAGGTTCTGCTACAAAGCATTACAGAGTCATAGAGCTTAGAGCCCCAAAGGGTCTCAAAATATAATGTGGCAGAGCCTTCAGCTTACAGGCTGTTAAGGCACCTCTTTGAATTTTTCAGATACTGAAATTGAGGCTTAAAGCAAGTAAGTGTCTTGCCCAGTGATAATTACCTGGAATTTGCAGCTTCATAAGACGTAATATTTCCCATTATAAATACCACCTCTTACACATAACAACATGGAAAAAGTTTTGAGAAAAGGGTTAGGTTTTTTGTACTCGTTGAGCATTGTCACTTAAATAAAAAGCCACCTGACAACACTCACACTTGAATCCCAGTATTAGAAACGATCTACTTTTTAATTATAACTATTTTGTCTTTTACATTCTTCCTTTTTTTTTTCTTCACGTCAGTATGAATAATTAGCCCTTTTTTAGATAAATGTCTCTTCTCTGGTTATTGTGTATGAACACAAATATGTTCTCATTTTAAGGTATATTGTTTTCACCTGCCAGCTGTCATTAAAAATTGCATCTGCAAAACGCAAGCCTACCTCATGGTTTTTTATGTTTTGTTTTGCCCATGAAGGTTAATTGCAGTTCTGCTCCCATAGCTTCCTCACTGCTGTGGCGTTAACCATGGGTTTGCTGTGCTGGGAAAGGTTTATCAAAGGTCTGGAATGCAAAACAATGGCAACAATAAATACCAATTAGACCCAAGTCTTCTGCTCCCACTGCCTCCACCGGTTGAAGAGGCAGACCCAGCTTTTGACTTCAGTGAGACTGGACTCTCCTGAAGCCACGGAAGAGGCCGAAGACCTGTTTCCAAGACAACTTTTAGAACTCAGGTTTTCCTGCTGATTAATATGATAACGTGGAGGCACAAGTGAGCAGCTTCTCGGCCCTCTACCTTCTCAAAACAGGTTCTCTTGAGGGCTTGCAATTGTATCCAGCCTTAATTAACCCATTAGGAGTGTAAGTGACATGTGCATGTGTCACCTGAAGTTTACTTTGTCACAGGCTAATAGTATGAGAAATTGAAATTGGGACTTGGTTGTAGAACAAAGAACATCTAAAGCAAAGTAAAAACATACACTTTCCAATTTTGACAGACATGCCCATTTCTCACCTGTCTTGTATATTTCCCTTTTTTTAAATTATTTGCTTTCTAAAATAGAATAAAGAAATATAGGTAGAGTTATTTAAGAATATAAATATATAGAGATATATAAGCTATTCTATCACATCAGGAAGATGGGATTCCCTTTAAAACAGTTATTTAAACAGAAAATTGCTAGTAATTTAACAAAATCATTGAAATCGTGACACAAATACTAGCTACAGTGACCTCTAGTGTTCTAATGGCTAAACAATCAACAGTCATAATAGCTGCTTGCCCCATTCATTGTTGATTAACAAGTATCAAATCAAGTTATAATTTCTGAAAAAGAAAGAGATCCCACAGTCAGTCTTACTTTACTGGTTACCATCTCCATGAAAAGAATATAACAATAAAATCTGGAGCACCTGGGTGGCTCAGTCAGTTAAGTGTCTGCCTTCAGCTCAGGTCATGATCCCAGGGTCCTGGGATCAAGCCCCATGTCAGGCTTCCTGCTCAATGGGGAGTCTGCTTCTCCCTCTCCTTGCCCCTGCTCATGCACTCTATCTTTCTCTTACTCCTTCTCTCTCTCAAATAAATAAATAAAAATGTTTTTAAAAAAGAATATAACAATAAAATTAAATCATTTTTAATTATTAACATCTCACCATCCTAATGATATCTTTCTCATTGTCGTCAACTTTCCAAGCATTGTTCACATGAAAACGTATCAATATATTTAACATTATATTTTTGTCCCATTTAGTGTGGCTATCAATTTTTTGTAATTTTAGAAAATATTTCAGTTTCTTGACTCTCAACTTGGAAATTAGAAGTTATAAACAGAGACATCAAAGGATTTCTCACTGGAAAAGTGTTAAGTGCTGACATTATGCTAATTGCTTTCAGTGGCATGAGTTTAGCCCTATCTTCCAAAACGCAGGCCCTATTAGCCAATAAAGGACATCACTAAACATAAAAATTAGGTAAAAGAATTTAGAGAATAAATACCAAAGCTACAGAATGCCTGGAATTGTTATTCAGATTTTAGTCACCTGCAAGAGTGACAAATCTGTCTGAACCTGGTATGCAAAACAGGAATTGTTTAACTATGGGATATGCTATTACGTTAGTTCTGATAACCTGGTAAAAATCTTGCAATTATGATTTTTCAGAAAAAACAAGTTCTATCCACTCAGGTCCTACAAATTGATGAGCAAATGTTCAAAATATGGAAATTAGCGATTTACATTTCTCTTCTAATGAATCCTATCCTCCACAAAGAAACAGTGACTGAAAACAAACATTTCTATAATGTCCTCATTTGCGTCTTTCATTTGGTCTGATGGCAGGATGGTCCTCTCATCTCATCTATCCAGTATAGCAGGAGGCATGGTGATCTCAGAATAAGATGGTTAAGTGATAATGATGTATGGGCTAAGCTCTTGGAAACTATGGATAGGCCATACCTCATCTTTTTAAGAGGACACTGAAATCATTAGCTCATATTTCATGAAACTGCATTTTTCATCCTTTCATCCTTTTCATTTATGTTACTGTTATGAATGGAGTCATACAGACAGAGAAATGAAAGATTAGGAGTAATTAACTTTAAACTAGGACTGCTTTTTACACATAGTACTTATAACTATGTTTCTCACTTAGCTGTTTAAGTCACTGAACCAAGTTTGATTTTTATTATTTAGGTATATTGGTATTTTAAGAAAAAAGGGGAGAAATATGTATGTGGATAGATGGGGGAGCTTTTAAAAGGTACATAAACTAAGATGAGTTCGACACTCTCTAAGAAAGAAAGATAGAAACTGAGACATTAAATCACAAGGAAAATTAAAGCCAAAAGTTGAAGAGAGGTTGACAAGTAAAGATCAGAATAATGCAAGAACTAAGCAAAAAAAAAAAAAAAAAAATGAGGGTTATATGGGGACAGTATAGTTACCAGTGATTCCCCAAAAAGCTAACATGATCTATATAGCCTAGAAAAGTAGATCACTGAACTCATGATGATATCAGAGACTCCAGAAACTGGATCAAAGACATTTCCTATATCTTTAGCAACTCGAGTGTAAGCAAGAGCTTCAAAATATTGTGATATTGGGGTCTCTGGGAATTGTCTGCTTCTATATTATCTACTAGTTTGATGCTTGTTATATTAAACCTCTTTTTAAAGATTTATTTATTTATTCAGAGAGAAAGAGAGAGTGCATTGTGCATTGGGAGAGGCAGAGGGAGAAAGAGAATTCTCAAGAAGACTCCCCACTGAACACAGAGCTGATGTGTGGCTCAATGCAGGGCTCAATCCCAGGACCCTGAGATCATGACCTGAGCTGAAATCAAGAGTTGACCACTTAACCAACTGAGTCACTCAGGTGCCCCTATATTAAACCTCTTTTTAAATAAACTTGTGACAAGAATTCAAAAAAAAATAGAAAGGTAAAAAAAGGCCGGTCACTTATAATTCAAGACAAATCTGTGCCAAGAAGATGGTATTTCTTAACTAAGAGACCTTGAAGTCTTCATGGGTCTGGTAAAAGAGTAACAAGTTTACACAGGTTTACCTTTTTTCCCCAAAAGATGAGAAATCTTTAAGTTGTTTTAATTTGTAAATTAATTCTATTACCTTGAGATCTCACTTACTGTATAGTCATTTTAGTTAATATTATAAAATATACCCTGAATATAACAAAGCATTGATGAAAGAAATTAAACACGCAAATGGAAATACATCTCATGTTCATCATTTGGAAGAGTTAATATTGCTTAAGTGTCCATACTACTTAAAGCAATCTATAGATTCAATGCAGTCCCTATCAAAATTTCAGCAGCATTTTTTTTACAGAAATAGAAATTTTTAAAAAAAATCCACAATTTATATGGAACCACAAAAGACAACAAAAAGCTAAATCAATCCTGAGCAAGAACAAAGCTGGAGGCATCACACTTCCTGATTTCAAAATACGTCATACAGCCACAGTAATCAAAACAGTGTAGTACTGGCATAAAGACAGATCAATGGACAGCGAGCCCAGAAATAAATTCATACATATACCACTGACTGATCTAGGATAAGAGTGCCAAGAATCAGCAATGAAGAAAGAACAGTCTTTTCAACAAACAGTGTTGGGAAACTGGATAACCATATGCAAAAGAACGAAACTGGACCCTTACCTAACACCAAATACCCACACACCTGCACAAAACTCAAAATGGATTAAAGACTCCAATACAAGACTTAAACACTTCAATATAAGACTAGCAGAAAACATAAAAGAAAAGCTTCATGACATTGGTCTTAGCAATGATTTCATAGATACACCAAAAATGCAAAATGGTGCAGCTGCTGTGGAATGAATACATAAATTTTTTTTTTCAATTTAAAAATAAAACTACCATATGATCCAGCAATTCCAGTTCTGGGTATTTATCCAAACAAACTGAAATCTGGATATCAAAGAGATAGTAACACTCCCATGCTCATTGTAGCACTATTCACGATAGCCAAGATGTAGAAACAACTTCTCTATCAGAAGATAAATGGATAAAGAAAATGTAGTACATACATACAATAGACTACTATTCTGTCTTTTAAAAAAAGGAAATTCTGTAATATGCAACAGTTTAGATGAACCTTAAAGACATTGTGCTAAGTAAAATAAAGCAGATACAGAAACAAATACTGCATGATTCCACTTACATAAAGTATCTACAATAGTCAAATTCAGTGAACCAAAGAGTGGAATGGTGGTTGCCAGGGTTGATGGAGCAGAAAATGGAGAGTTACTAATCAATAGGCATAAAGTTTCAGTTAAGCAAGGTAAATACAGATCTGCTATACAACATTGTACCAATAGTCAACAATAATGTTTAACACACTTAAAGATTTGTTAAGAGGATAAAACTCATAATTAATTAAGTTTTTACCATAATAAAATAATTTTTAAAAAATGATTCTTGAAAACATTAGAAAATATAAAGAATGTGCTAAATCCCTATCTATAAAAAATATTAGTCAAATTATAACAATAAAAACACTAAATATTTTGCTATAGCATTATTCTTATAATCAGATGTGAATGATATTACTGAAGAATATAAATTATTTGTTCAAGGTGTTTCATCAGTCATTTTTCTGTTTATATGGAAAATAGAAGAATGCACTAGTTATTGTACGGACATAATATCAGGCCTTCTGTGCTCCAGTTATATTCTGCGTCTAAACAAATCCTCAAAATACCTATTCCTCCTGAAATGTACTCTCTTTTAAATGAGGCTAATAGTATCCACTTCACTGGGATATTTTGAACATTAAACATGACAATAGTCACACAGTGCTTGAATAATTCCTAACACAAACTAGGCATATAAGGAATGATATTGATTCAAAGACAACATGCTTTGATTACAATACTGCCTAGTTTATGGTACATATGACATCTTTGTAAACTGCCCCAAATTCCTACAACTTCTTAACTAAGGTTTTTCTTTGGGGTAAAACTCAGTTTTACCACTGACTTTTATTTAATTTTTAATCAACTTTATTGAGGCATGGTTTACATACAATAAAATGCCCCATTTTAAGTGTACATTTTGATGAGTTTTGGCAAACATGCACACCCATGTAGCCACCACCACAGTCAAGATATGAACATTAACTAGGAGTGGAATTGTGGATTCCACAGTAACTATACATTTAACTTTATATGAAATTGTCAAACTGATTTCCAAATGATTATATCATGTTATTCGCCAGCAATGTATGACAGTTTTGTGTGCTTTTCATCCTTGCTAGTACTCTGTACTGTCAGTCTTTTTATTTAGCCATTCTAATAGGTATAGAGTGGTATCTCATTGTGGTTTTATTTTTGTATTTTCCTGTTGACTATTCATGTTGAGCATCGTTTCATGTGTTTATTGCTTATTCATATATCTTCTTTTTTGAAGTGTCTGTTAAAATCTTTTGCCAACCTTTTAAACTCTTAATTAAGGTTTTTAAATGATCTGATTCCTTCTGAATATCTAGGACAAGACCCATGAAACCATCTTCCTTTATGGTGGTTCCAATGTAAAAAGCTCCTGAGTCAAATTTAATTAAGAGTCAATATCTGAGGTGACTGATGGAACAGTGGGGTAAAGAACAAGAGCACAAAGAAAATATTGAGAATTGAATCCAAAGAAAAGCTTTAGGCAGAAAAGATAAAACACAGCATATTTGGTGGTCAGGGGCATCAGGGAAGAATTAGGCTTTAAAAATTGGCTAAGGAGAAATTTCAGAACAAAGACCAAACAGTGAGTGTAAGGTAAAGTTCTTTTATGAGATACTGAGTGTTTTTGTGGAGTCAGGCATGGAAACCCAAAGAAGTCAAAGAAGATGGGACAAATATGAAACTGTCACCTTCATAACCATCCATCTTGCTGTTGTTTCAGGTTTAGTACTTTTAATATGCCAAGTTGACACTGACTCTGTTCTGAGAAAGCAGCCTTTAGTTAATAGAGCAAGAAAGAGATGGAGTTTAGGAGATATGACTTTTTCTCTGTGATATGTTTATAATTAACAGCTGTAATCTTGCCAAAATGCTTCATCTTTCCCAATTTCCCCCCAACAATTATATATAGACACCTTGAATTACAGAAGGTATATCCTTAATCTTGTACAAGTAAGAGCAAACAAACAACAAAACAATTTGTGCTAATACCAATGAGCCCCGGAAATCTTCACAGAAACTCAAATGAATGCTAAAGATTATTCATAGTCATGTTGGATGCGTAGCCTCACCACAGAGACTATGCAAAACAGTTTCTTTATAAAAATTTAATAATATGTATAAAGTGAAAGATGCAATCTTCAAGAATCCCATCCAAACATGCGTGCCTTTGGCCCTGCCACATAAGGAAAACAGAGGTGTGATCACAACGCGCTAGCTTCCTGATTCCTTTTTTTCTTCTACATCTTTGGATCCCATTCCTGTTAGCCTCCCCTAGTAAAAAAAACAACAACAACCAAAAAAACCACAATGACTTGGGGAAGGTGGAGGAGATGTCCTTAGAGCCTATTTGCACATGTCTCTCAGCTGCCTTGAAGAAATACATCAACATTCATCTCTGAAGAAAGGGGTTTCATAGGGTCTTTTTTCCAACAGGTGCATTTGGAATGCTCACTCTGGATACTGCAACAGCAAACAAGCCTTGTCTTGGTTTTCTATCACATTATTTTCCTTTTAGGGTAAACATGTTAGTACTATTAGCTGGCAGAAGAGTGAAGAGACAGCAATAACTCTACAATGTATCTCTCATGATATTTTCATTTATATTGTGTCTGTAGTGAATTTTTATACCATATATATTTAATTACAGATTAGGGAAAAAGGAAAGACCTAAATTACTATCATTTCTATATGAAGTAGACCACAAACATATATATCTTAAAATTTAAGGTTAAAAAAGTCATTTGCTTGCGCAGTAAAAAATAAAACTGAAATAAAAGTGGATAAGATGTAATGATAACATTAAAAATTAAGGAAACATAAAAGAATTAATTTTTGCTACAGCTGTCTTCAAATCTGATCAACTTCACCCTACAGAAAAAGGATAAAGAGCTATCATAGGCAATTTAGAAAAGAGGAAACCTAAAAGTTAACAAGAAATTGAAGAGATGCTCAAGCTCATTATTAATCAGAGAAATGCAAATTAAAACCACAGCGAAATTTCAGTCTACACCCTATAGACTAGCAAAAAATTATAAAGCAATAGAAAGCCACATGTTGATGAGAATGTGGTGATACCGGAATAGTGGACACTGTTGACGGAAGCTGTCAGCCACCCTGAAGAAGAGCGCACTGGCAGTATTCAATCAAGTTAAGTATTTACCTGGGTATGTAGCCCACTGAAATTTCAACAGATGTATAAATGGAAAAATATGACAATATTCATTATAGTGTTGCTGGTGGTGACAGGAAGGGAAGGCCACTTGCACAGCCTTCCTTGGGTAAGTATTGGATTGATACAGTATGGTGAACATTACAAAGTATGATGCAAAGTATGAACATTACAAAGTTAAAAGGAACACACCAGACAGAGTGCTGGTGGGGCTGGGGGAACAGGGGCAAGTGGGGCAGGGAATGTGCAAGGAAAAATGATAGCAATAGCACAATACCATGAATGTGAATTTTTAAAAAATGTGAACATTGGGGCGTCTGAGTGGCTCAGTCAGTTAAGTGGCTAGCTTTGACTCAGGTCATGATCTCATGGTCCTGGGATTGAGCCCTGTGTCTGGCGTCCTGTCAGCAAGGAATCTGCTTCTCCTTC
Organism: Ursus americanus; assembly: GCF_024610735.1. Taxonomy (NCBI): domain Eukaryota; kingdom Metazoa; phylum Chordata; class Mammalia; order Carnivora; family Ursidae; genus Ursus; species Ursus americanus. The sequence goes on from NC_142139.1 coordinate 7,114,325, forward strand.
TCCCTCTCCCTCTCCCTCTGCCCCTCCCTTCCACTCATGTTCTCTCTCTCTCTCTCTCTCAAATAAATAAAGAAAAAATCTTTAAAATAATGTACACATTAACAATACACATTTAAAAGAGTCCGTATGTTCAAGAGGATAGATTCTAAATATACTAAAATGATTGCCCATAAGGAACAGGGATGAAAATATAAATCAATGGGAGGGGGATTTACAGGAACAACACTGGTAGATAAAACAAAACAAAAAAAAAAGATAACCAAAAAAAGAGAGATAGAGACAAAATGCCCTTATTAGGAAACTACCAAAATAATTAAGTACTGCCTCATTTTTGTTTCTGTACTCTTTTCTGTAAAAGTAATAGTCTTCTAGAACACAGATAAACTAGAAATACCTTTCGTAGGGAGAGAAACAAGCTTTATCTGAATTATAAACATAGAGAATGGAAGCATTTGGAACATATTACTCCTAGGATTCTTCTTGCCTCACTTGTGATGACCAATAGACAGGAATAGAAGCCATGGTGATAGCTGAATTAAGCCACTTTTAAAATATGCCCCATATGTGACTGTTTCCAAACAAACTTACAAGGAGTAAGGCTAGCCTAGAGCACATATTAAACACAATATATTTATGTTAATTAGTAAAGGATAGCATCCCCAATATCCTAACAACATGCCAATTCTCTGGAGCTATCATTAGAAATATATTTTGAAAACTGTGAAGACTTACTCATACCTCTTTCTTTTAAAAAGTTGAAACAATCTCTGGAAATCTTCAAGAAAAATAATGCTAATTAAACTTCACCTTAGAGAGTACATAGATGAACTTGGGTTTGGAGGAGGCATTGAAATATTTCAAAATTTCTGTCCTCTCTAAAGAATAACCTATCTTTTTATTTAAGAACAGCCTGATGCATTTCAGTTGTCTAACAAAGACAGGAAATATGAAAGCAGCATGCCAGCTCCCACATTTTAAGGGGTGTTAACAGCTGCTGTGGGGGAAGTTGGGATTTCATGATTAAGTAGTTTGATAAACTATGGGTTAAACAAAGTTTTATGTTTCATAAACCACAAGACTTGTTGAAGCCTATACTATGTCAATGTGCACTGTGAATATTCCAGATGTATAGGGCCCAGCATTTCCTAATCTTGTCTAACTGTGGACACTGTTCATTACCGAGAACTTCGGGAGATTAGTGTTCTTTGATATATACTTCAAGAAATGCTACTCTAGGTCAGGTGTGATCATATCCAGTTGATCATTAAAATCATCTAGATTAGATAGATAGAGATAGAAAGAAAGAAAGAAAGAAAGAAAGAAAGAAAGAAAGAAAGAAAGAAAGAAAGAAAGAAAGAAAGAAAGACACAAATATATACTGCAGGTACCATCCATACCGTCAGACCCAGAATTTCTGATGGAAATGAGGAAATGGCATAGGGATCCCAGAAATTTGTGTTTTTAATAAACCCCAGGAATTTTGTTAATTAACTTAAGTACCATGCACAGATACAGACTCAGATACACAGGGTGTTCCAAAAGTCTTTGCGAAGTTTTAAGCTTTAATAAGCTCAGAAGTATGACATTACACACACACACACACACACACACACACACACAACTGTTCAAAATGTTATTTAAATTTGTTACATGTTGATACATTTCTTATTAAAATTTAACATAACCACTGTCTTGTACTATATATTGTCATAGCTAATTTTCAAACTTGTAAACACATACATACACACATACACACATTACAGGGACTGTATTTGTAATCCTAGCCTTAATATCATTCAAAGAATGAGGTGTTAAAACATACACAACAGTTTTGATGTGACCTCACAGGAGTGTAAGGGAGAAAGATCAGGTTACTGGACAGAGAAAAAGACTTTCTCTACCAGAATCTATGGCATGAAAGAAGTTATAACTAAAAATTTACTTTTTATTATTATTTACGTGCACTATCACTTCAACTATCTGTTATTGTATCTGAATATAGTAATATTAGATGTTTATGATGAATATTGTGAGGAATAAGATTGCCTGAGTTATTTTCTAAATTATCAAAGTAAATCTACATTCAATGTAATTGTGATGCACATTATACTTTTAAGAAAAGTGGTAATCTGTGATCTAATTGATTATAATTCTATGTTTTTTTTTAAAGATTTTATTTATTTATGTGACAGAGAGACAGCCAGCGAGAGAGGGAACACAAGCAGGGGGAGTGGGAGAGGAAGAAGAAGCAGGCTCTCAGCAGAGGAGCCCGATGTGGGACTCGATCCCGGAACGCCGGGATCATGCCCTGAGCCGAAGGCAGACGCCTAACGACTGCGCTACCCAGGCACCCCCAATTGATTATAATTCTATGTTAACAAGATAGTCAATTAACAAAAATCTCTAATCCCCATTCATTGTAGGTAAGTGGGAAATTACAATTTTAATTTAAATAAACTTACAGAAAGAAATATGTATAGAGAGTTAAAGAAAACTCTTTAAACATGGTAATGAAATAATTTTAAATAATTAAACTTTCAAATTATGCTTTTTTAAAGTTTGTAGCATTTATATTTCTCATGTTATAAAGTTGCATTTTAATTTTTAATTTTAATTTTAACTTTGGGACTCTGTATGAGTCATATATATAAATCTTATATAAATGCGGGGGACACCTAGGTGGTTCAGTTGGTTAAGCAGCTGCCTTCAGCTCGGATCATGATCCCAGGGTCCTCAGATGGAGTACCGCATAGGGCTCCTTGCTCAGCGGGGCATCTGTTTCTCCCTCTTCCTCTGCCTGCCACTCCCCCACTTGTTCTCTCTCTATCTCTCTCTCTCTCTCAATCTCTCTCTGACAAATAAATAAATAAAATTTTTTTGAAAAAAAAATAAATAGCAGTATAGGTACACAATTCAAAGCCACCTACTATTAATTAATTCAGTGAGATACCATTATTCTAACAAATGTTTACTGAGTGCCAACTCTATGATTGGTACCATTTGAAATGTAGTTTATTAACTAAAGAAGCAGATAAAGTCTATGTCCTTATGCTGTTTATATTCTACTTAGGGGAGCCACATAATAAACGGATCAATAGTTATAACATACTGTATGCTAGATATGATGAGTAACATGGAAGACACTAAAGTAGGGAAGAAGAATAGAAAATTTCAAAGGGAGGAGGAGGGAAAAGTTCCTGTCTTATGTAAGATAATTAAGGAAGGTTTTCTTGTTAAGTGACACTGGAACAGAGGTATGAGGGAAGAGAGGAAGCACATTACATTATTAGCAAGAAAGGACAGTTTGAAACAGAGGAAATAGTAAGTGCAAAGGTCCTTAGGGAGTGTGCTTGGCAGGAGGAAGGAACTCCAAGGAGCCAACATTGCTAGAACACAGTAAGGGATGGAGAGAAGTGCTGGAGACCCACAAGAGGGTTTGAGCAGTGACACGACCTGATTTACAGTTTAAAAGGAGAGACTAGGGGCGCCTGGGTGGCACAGCGGTTAAGCGTCTGCCTTCGGCTCAGGGCGTGATCCCAGCATTATGGGATCGAGCCCCACATCAGGCTCCTTCGCTGGGAGCCTGCTTCTTCCTCTCCCACTCCCCCTGCTTGTGTTCCCTCTCTCGCTGGCTGTCTCTATCTCTGTCGAATAAATAAATTAAAATCTTTAAAAAAAATAAAAATAAAAAATAAAAGGAGAGACTACTGCAATAATCTCAGCACAAGATGGCGGTCACATGGACTAGTTTGGTAATGGTGGCAGTGGTCAAAAGTGAAGGAACAAGATGCGTACTAGACTAGATTTGGGCTATGAAAGAAAAAAAAAAACACTGGAAGGTGATTTGGGGCCTGAGCAACTGAAAAGACAGAGCTGTCATTTACAGAAACAGGAAAAATCACTAGAGGATTAGATGTAGGGGAGTGGAGGTGAGAAATCAGGAGTTCAGTTTAAATTTGGAAATACTTAAGAAACTTTGACATTGATTTGTAGTATACGTGGCTGAAGTTTTCAATTTAGACTAGAGGGCACAGATAAAGATATAAGATCAGGCATTGTCAGCAAAACTAGAATTATAAGAGATTACCTATGGAGTTAGTGTATATAAAAAAGGGAAGACGATCAGAGGCACCCCAACGTTAGAGGCTGAGGAGAGAGGTGAAACCCTCCAAGATGCAGAGAAGGAGTGGCCAGAGTGATATATGGGAACTAAGAGGTGGAGACACTCATATTCTCCATGTATATGGGTTTCCTGATGCCTTCCCCCAACACCTGACTGAGATACCAAGATTAATTATAAAATAATGACATGATTCAAATTTTTCCAAAATCCAAAGGAATATAAAAAATACAATTATATCGTTCTATCTGATGAACGAGGAGGTAAATGAAAAATAAATTAAGATGAATGACTTTTTTAAAAAATCCAGATTAGTTCATAAACTCAATCTTGGTTTCTGTCAGCTTTATCTCCTATACCTTCTATGTCTGAAGGACAAAAGTATTTGATGTTTATCATGTGTATTCTATGGTACAAGAGAACCAAATTATCAAAGCAAATTTACATTCACTATAATTGCAACGTTCATTATACTTTTATGAAAAGTAGCAATCCATGAACCGTATAATTGTATCTTTCACATCAATAAGATATTCATGTAACAAAAATGCCCATTCTTCAATCTTTACAGGTAAGTCATAAATTAATATTCTCATTTAAATAAATTTATAGACAGTAATATATGTAGAGAGATAGTTGAGTAAAACTGTTTAGTAACAAAAATTGTAGAGATGATTTTTTAAAAAGACCTGACTACATCTTTACAATACACATGCATGATTGCCTTCCTATGTTATCACTGACTAATGAATGGAATTATCAAACAGAAATACTTAAAGATTAAAACACATTTCAATCCAAAGTGTATGGATTAAGTATCTACCTACAAGGAGGGACTTGAAGAGCATCAAAATCTGCAGAGGATGCAAGCAGAAAGAGGAGGAATTGAGAAAGACCTTGGTTTGATGGAGACTTATGAGCTGTGCTACCATAGATGGGTGGGCTTACCAGAGGCCTTACTTGTAAAAGTAAGGTGAACCTCTCTATCTGAGCTATTGTAGAATTATATGAGACCACTCATTCATTTACTCATTAATAACTATGTTTAGATACTGTTAGACCCTGGCGTCAATAAGAGGATGAGATCGAGTCATGTGAGAGAGTGATTTTCTCTGTGTGTGTGTGTGTGTGTGTGTGTGTGTGTGTGTGTGTATAGATATGGTTGACTAGACAATGAAGCCCAAGATACATGAGCTGAAATAATACATGAGAAATTAGTTGGCACATATTAGGTACTCAACGCATTTGTATTTTATCTTCACAAATGTCCCAATTTTGTTGTCAAATATTTTTCACAAATAGCTAGACATGGTGATAAAAAAAAATCTCATCCAATTTTGGCATGCAGACCTGGTTTCAAAAAAACCTCACTAAAATTCAGATGAAAAAATACTGTGAAGGGGAAAGTAAAGGAAGGAACCAACAGTTTCAAGAAGCATTATTACTTTCAATGCTCAAAACAATCTACTGAGGTTGATACTGTTAGTATTCCCATTTTAGGATTGAGGAAGATGAAGCCCAAAGAAGTTAAATGACTTCCCTAAAGTCACATAGCTAAAATGTAATGAAGGTGAAGTTTGAGCTAACTCCAAAGTCTTTTCTTTGCCAATAGTATTACCAGATATGGAGTTACCATGCAGAATGATGTTTAAAATTAGGGCCCCTTAACCACATGAGAGTCTCCCAATGCCCTCAAAAGGGCCCTTAGCAATTTGGGTAAAGAATGTCATCCACTCAAAAAGATTTAAGATTGGTAACTGCACAAGAAAATTTACACATCTGAAAACTTACTGCTTACTCATGAAAGAAATTTGATAGAGGATTTCTCAAATGTAACAAGAACCTTAAACATTTACATAAGATTACCAATAAGAAGTGAAGGGAAAACTTCTAAACTGTCAGTAATAAAAAATTTGATTCATTATGCCAAAGAAAAGACAAAATTATCTTTCCATTTTCTCTATAGAAATCGATATTACAGTATTACTGTAGCAAATGAAGAAGCAATCAAAAAATATACTGCTGAACGTGGAGGGAAAAGATATTTTTGTGCGGTGGTCTATTAAAATAATTGTTATTTTTCTAGCTTTTGTGGTGTTTGTCATGTTCATCACCTTCTGAAATCTTAAAATTTGTTAGACGCTTGCTCATTTTAAATAACATTTCCCTTTTTACTTAATTTTGTATTATTTTTGCAAAAGAAGTCCTCCTAGGTTGTATGAATTTCCAGTCCTACAAACCTTGGACCTATTACATCCACAGTTTCCTGACAAAGAATAGGTCCACAGTGAAACAGCCCAGGGAACGGCCAGGTATGTGGCAAAGGGAAAGATGCTCTCATTCTCAGAGATTGCAAGCCTGAGAGGAGCTGGGAAATGAACAATTTCCATAAGCCAGAGAAGAGCAGGAGAAAAAAAAAAAAGCCACCTTGGGAGGAAACACCTACCAGGGGAAAATGGGTCAGTGACCAAATGCAAAAAACTATACTGCACAGTCTTTTTCTATGGTACGGTGTCTATTACGTGGCCTTCACTGTTTTGGCCATGTTCCAGAAAACTTCAGTGCCTCATGTTAGGTTAGGAAAATGCTCCATTTATAAACTTCTCAAGAAACTGGTTTAGACTAACATGAATATTTAATTTAGGGTTGATCACAGAGAATCTAAGAATAGGAAAAGAATCTTAGGAATGCTAGAGACCTAGGTTCATTTGACAAAGAAACTTGACTTTCTCAAAACCATAGAGATCATTGGAAATGAAGTTTCAATCAATCAGTCAAGTTATCAAATATAACTGAGTATCTCTTCTGTCTTTGACAGAATGAGAAAAAATAGAAAGAACCAGTCTTATATGCTTAACATTTACGGTTAAAAGATAGCGTTTAGTGCCACTAATAATATACACAAATACTAGATATATATTTGTATTTTATATTGTATAGTGTATAGTCAGTTATTTCAGAGCAATGAAATGAAAATGCTATATAATCATGAGAAAATTTTATTAAATATCAATATAAGAATATTTTATCATGCATGAGAGAATTCTAGGGTATCAATGTACTCGGTAATTGTTAACATTGGTATTAACAGGAAAAGTGAAAAATATTTTTACTACTGCTTATAAAAAAGTACACAAAATTCAAAAATGATAGAATTGAATAATCTATTACTTGTTCATATTTTCTAGTTTTAAAATGTTATACTTTTTATTTTTTATTTTATTTTTTATTTTTTTAAGATCTTATTTATTCACTTGACAGAGATAGAGACAGCCAGCGAGAGAGGGAACACAAGCAGGGGGAGTGGGAGAGGAAGAAGCAGGCTCATAGCGGAGGAGCCTGATGTGGGGCTCGATCCCATAACGCTGGGATCACGCCCTGAGCCGAAGGCAGACGCTTAACCTCTGTGCCAGCCAGGCGCCCCTTATACATCTTTTTAAAATCAAATTATTTTTAAGTAAATGTCAACTAGATTACATATATATCTGAGTCCTCAGACATATGAGATAAATAAAATATGGGTCTTGGCAGTGAGGAAGTCAAAGGCAAGATTACTTTGTAAATTGCCTCTGTCCTTGAAACAACCCAAATTAGTTTTGTCTTTAGCTGGACTCATGAGAGCAATGTTCCATCAAGTTAATCCCTCAAAAACCAAACTTCAAAACTCTAAAGAGATTTGTTCTTTCCTAATCTAAATTAAAACACTGAAAGGGACAGATTAAAATACAAAAGAGGTCATGGAAATTTCAAAATTATTCCATTCCCCACCACCTTCTGTCCCCTACCCCTATACCACTCTATTCCCCAAAAAAGCTTAAAAATGAATCCAGAGTACATTAGCCTTCTAGTAATATCGCAGCTGTCTAAAAGCTGGGGGGAAACTCAGAGCAGGATTATGGTTTCTTCCCTTTTTGTTGTTGTTGTGTTTTATGCTGTTCATTTGGGGGTTTTTGAAAACCAACGAAAGAATAGGCAGCTGGATGGACAGACAGACAATTGCTTGAAGCCAGATTATTAGTAGCTTAAGTAGTAATCTTTTAAGTGTATTGCCAAACATACCGCAAAGAGGTCTGAACTAGCTCTTGACTGAAAAAAGCTGAGGAGATGTGGTAACGGCACACCTCAAACTGTTTTTCTGACTGCCTGAGACTTTAAAATGTTACTTTCATCTTGCTAAAAGGTGCATAAAGTATAGTAAGGTTTGGAGCTCTCCTTTATTGAATGTGTCCCCATTGTTTTGTTCAACTGTCACTTGAATTACTTGAATTTTTTGGTAATAATGGAAAATTATTACTGCCACAATTCAAGTTGTGTCAACATAAAAAATAGAATAATCCACTGGAATTAGGGGGAAAAAAACTATTTCAGCTCTACTTTTCCTTGCTTTACAAACCATACGACGAACAAACTGCTAACTGTGTAAACTATTGCAATCAGGCATATTAGCCCATGCCATTAGGATTTCAGGGCAAGAAACCTTCAACAAAATAAAATTCAGTTCAAAACTGGACTAATAAAAATTTCCATATGAGCATCAAAAACATTAGTAAAGCAAAACAAAAACTTTTGCCGAAATCTCATTCGGGACATAGACATGATGATTGTATTAGTATAAAAATAGAAACAGTAACTGAAAATAGATGATTTAGATGTTTGAAAGCATAAAAAACTCTCATGTATGTTTCTTTTGACAGATAAGGGGAAATACACACTATTATTTACATAATGCACTCTCTTATCTTTATTCCTTTCATTGAATTTTTTTTCCTGCATTTAGGGGGCTGAGTGAGGAGAACATTGCAAAAATGAAACTTGAAGCACTTAATATACATTTTTTGTAAAAAAATTCAAATACAAATGCATGCATTAAAAAATAACAGTCCCACTCTACCCCCTACCCCATTCCCTAAATGTTGACATATATATTTTTATTTTCTATGCTTTTACAATATATATGCAATTAGATAATGCATATGTAATTAAACACATATATACCCTTTCAAGTACTTTTAAACTAACTCAAGAAATTATAAGAAAGCCACAACACCAGAGAGACTAAATATTTTTTAGTTCAAAATAAATACATTTTTGTTAGCTCCAATGCAAGCTATAAAACTGTGTACAAGTGTACAATTCTACATTCTTCTAGGCAATTTTTATGGAAATGAGATTAGAATACATTGCCAAGTAAAAGCAATCATAGTAAAAGCCATGGAAACCACTAAACCAGAAAATCTTAAAATAAGAGAATCAAGGAAGGTAAAGTATATAAATATCCGTATTCATTAAAAACTCAGATAAGCTAATATCGTGAATTTTCAGAAACAATGCCAGAAATACCCCTATTTTCAGTTTGTCACATAAGCGTATTATCAATTCCAGCATACATTTTCCTGATTTCTTTTATTTCTTGTTTTAAGAATGTTTCTCCTTTAAGATCTTAGCACCACTTCAATGTGAAACAAGTTCCTCGAATATTGATGCTTTGTGAACAATAGTGTTTTGCCTAATGTTACCAGTCCTAAACTATTTGTGGTTTTATCTCCATTTATACCCAAAACTTGAGTGTGACACAAATTAACAATTGTCATATTATTTGTTATGTATCATCGATGAAGCAGCTGCAGCAGCTGGTTTCCCAGTGTCTTTGAGTGATTTAGATTGGATTTATATTGTATCGGTAGCTAAGTGCTAATTGCTGGAACTCGTCGTCGTCATGTGGTTATATGTGGTTGAATGATTCACTGAGATCCTAAATCTCCTACAGTCAGTAGTGTGCTGGCAAATGGTTAACAATCAGCTTTCTGGGGTGGGGAGAAACCCAGCCCTGATTTATAGCATTTGCCAATTTCCATGGAGTAAATATTCCTACCACAGCCAATTTCGAGATAACTAAAAAGGTCCCTCACTTCAGAGTTAGGAAGAGCTACACACAACAAGCTCTTGAGAGCCTCCCCTACCACACCACACCACTTCATAGCAATCTTGAAAAATATAACTTTGAAATTCAGTGACATCCCAACTTTTCATTCCAAATAGCCACACTCATGATTACCAGAAAAATTAAAGGCACCCCAGTCATCACCCTTCCCTTCCCTTTTCCCATCTCATCTATCCCTTCTCTGAAAAATGAAGTCTAATTCTCTGCTAAACTTTTGATATTAAACCTTTTCCCTTGCCCCCCTGAGAGTAAAGATTCAAATCCTCCCTCTCCACTTTGCCCATCTGAATAATACCATGGTCTGAAAAACTAAAGTAAAAAGGAAAGGAAAAGACAACTTCCATGGTTATTCTTTAGGTCCAGAGAAGTAACTGCTTTTATTTCCTAGCACCCCAAATAAAGTCAAACTGAAGGTGAATAGCTGTAACCCTTCCCTAAGTTACATTTCAACATCAAGGTTGTATTGATTTCAGAGCCTCCTACCAAAGCTCTGTCCCGCCTCCTTATGTCCAGGGTCACCAGGAATGGTTCCACATGGGACGTCCATACCCAGGTGCCTGGCACAGGACTTGTGTTTGCTGAATAACCAAATGAATATTTATCCCCTCTCTCAATTTTGTGATACCTTTTTTTGGACAGTGCCTTAAAAGAAAATATCCATAATATAGTTGCACCTCCATAATGTATCCTCAGTTATTTTACAATGTACGTCATACAAATGCTATTGATGGAAAGGAATACTATAGAAGCATTTCTGAATTTGGCAGTGGAAGAATTAAGTTGCTAAACTGCAGGTATGGGAAAATGCTATGTTCCTAAAGTTTTCCAAAATCAAAATCATTGTCCTCTATACTATCACAATTGCGCCAAACTTCCCAGCCCAGAATTATTGAGGATAACCTGCCTGTACTACAGGAGGCCAGGTGAGCATCTGAAAATGATGGTGATAAATGAAAGCACCTGGCTCAGAATCGCACCCTACAAATACTTTTTCTTAAAATAACTTTCTACCCTCCCAATACTTCCCTTTCCTTTTTTCTCTTCACTGACACTGTAATCACATGTTACCACTGAAATAATCTCTATCAGGAACCTTGTCCCAAGTAGGAAGCTAGGCAACAACCAGCTTCATATTTTCATGTATTTTGATAAATACAGATCTGTTCTTCCTTGAGCTGATGTGGAAAATAAGGGAATTGTTGAGGAGGGGGTATTTCATAATTTTGTGTGTTTTATTAAAAATGCACAAAAATGGGGCTCCTGGGTGGCTCAGTGGGTTAAGCATCTGCCTTCAGCTAAGGTCATGATCCCAGGGTCCTGGGATCTATTGAGCCCCTCATCCAGCTCCCTGCTCAGTGGGGAGTCTGCCTCTCCCTCTCCATCTGCCTCTTCCCCCACTCATGCTCTGTCTCTCTCTCAAATAAACAAACTCTTTTTGAAAATGCACAAAAGGATTCCAAATTGTATTCTTTTATTCTGTAAGCAGCATTATAATTATTTTGTAACACTTTCTTTGGAAATATTATGATTTCATCTACAAGTTGATGGTGTCTGATTAGCTAATCTGACCTTTAGCTCAGAGATTTATATGATAAATACACACTAAAGAAATTGTGCTGAATTAATAAGTGAATGAATGAATGGATATTGTAAGATCAAATCACTATTCTGGAATCTAAATGCATTTTGATGCCCAATCTATTTGAAAAATGTTCCCTTAGAACACATCTCACTGCCACCTTGGAAATTATCTTTTTTTTCCTCTTAAAGATTTTATTTATTTATTTATTTGTTTGTTTATTTATTTATTTATTTAATGAGAGAGAGAGAGAGAGAGAGAGAGAGAAGAAAGAGCAGGGGAAAGAGCAGGAGAGGGACAAGCAGACTCCGCACTGAGCTCGGTGCCTGACCCGAGGCTCAATCTCACAACTCTGAGATCATGACCTGCACCGAAACCAGGAGTCCTACGTTTAACCTACTGAGCCACCCAGGCTCCCCAGAAATTGACTACCTGTGATATAATTTCATTCAACTCTGCATCTGACTAAGGAAAAAAAAACATAATGCTGTTTCTCAACTGCCAGACCAAATCTTCATGAACTTTGTGGTTATAGCTGTTGTTACAGCAGAATCAAATTTTGTCTTCCCTGATGAGCTTTCCCAAGGAAATTTTAAAAGCCGTGGTTAAATCTGTTTTTATCACTGTGCCTTATTTTAATTCAGTAACTTCCTTCGGAATTAAAAGTTTCAAACATCTCATCTTTATTAAGAAGCAATGGAATCCTTAACAATTTACAAGGATAGAGAAAACTACAGCCTTCCCAGATAATGGCTGTATTTCAAAACTCTTCCTTTCTATTGGTTCCAGGAATTAGTTTCTTAATTTAAAAAAGACAAATGCAGGCAAAGTCAATTTACTTTTCACGTGTTTGGTCATATATGAATCTACACTAGTACTTTCAAGACTCCTTCCTTCCCTCCTTTCTTCACTAGACACTTACTAACCTGCTGTCCTATCCAGCAATTAAAAATCAATATCTAGGCTAGATAAAATTCTATTTATTACTTTGAAATAACATTTTGTTGCATTCAAAAATAATACCAACCACAGAAACTTGTATTTTTCAGTAGTAAACACTTATTCAGTATCCACTATTGAGTTTTTTGGTTTTGTCTTCAATTTTAGATATTCTTTAATAGTACTGGTGCTCACAGAAAACTGGTTTGTTTGCAATTCAACCTGCCTGCAAAATCCTCAGTGGAGCAACAGTAGAGCTTAAGTCACTTTACTCAACTAGTGTCAGCTATTCCTGATGACAAGAGTGCCAGCAGGGTGGGGCAAGCTTACAGTCAGATTAATAAGAAGTTTAATCCTCTACTTCCCCCATATTAATATAATGCAGCAGTTTCTCTTTCCACAGGGTACAATTAATAATCATTTCTCATTCCAGCAGCTGAGACACAACACTACCATTAGGCAGTGTTTCTGCAACAGCTGAGTCATCCCTTTCAATTTGGTGTCAATTAGGCTAATTAGCAGTTAGCAACTCAGACTGCCCTTCAATCATTTGGAAATAGCTATCCACACAAGTGTCAGGCACTCGCTGTCAGATTTTCTCACATACTGATGATATATTTTCTTGGCTGAGAGGACAGAAGCTACAGGCTAAAAAGACAGAATTTGATTGGCCACAATGCTTGTCTGCCCACTGTCACAAAATAGAGCTTTTGTTGGCTACGCACCAGCTCTATGGTTTCTCGTCAGCCAGAGTGGTGGGGGCACAATTTATTGGCCAACGATCCAAACTGAATCCTGGTATCTTTCATCTCACCAGCTAGGTGGTCGGGGTGTGCTTCGCCCGGAGGGCATATGTACCTGTTAAAACACTATTTCTTTTGGCTCTGGTTCTAAAACCAGGCAAAGGGGATTAGAAACCTGGCTTTTAATTGTGCTTGCCTTTTTCTTTTGTGAATGGCAATCATTCTGTTGCACCTTTTGTGATATGAAAATGAACACTGGATTAAAGCATATTTTTGATTCCTCACCAACCATTCTAGTCAGTCAGGCACCTTGCTTAAGCCGATGGGTGTGCTTATGGGGCAGCTCAGCTTTGGCAGCGGGCAAACATTGAGCAGTTTCAAAGCAAACCTGGTTTCTACTCCTAAAGCAGACACTGGGAACACGTTTACAGAGATAATTCAAAGAATTATTTAGCATTGTTCCTTTGGTTATCAAATAAAATCTTGAAAGTTTGACAGATTGATTTCCTTCATGAGATTTTAATAGTCATAATACATCAACAAAGAGCCTATGTAAATTGTACAAAAACATGAATTAGGTTGTTCTACAAATTAAATCTTCTTTTGAAAAATATCTTTTCAAAATTAAGGCTGTGTTATGACTTTTAAAAAATGTTATGTATACTGACATAGCTTTTAGTATGCCTCATAATATTAAAAAATTTTAATTTAAGTAAGCCCATATGCATGTCCTATCTGAATAGTTTAGATGTTTAACAAAAGTTACCTTATTCTATTAAATTAGTTATGTTATCCACCTTTTGATTCTAAGAAATTGAATTCTAGCAATAAGATTATATGGGAATATAATTTGAATATGGTAATTCAAAAGAGATTTCCAAGAGTCAATATAAAATTAGAGAATATGTCAGTTAAATATTTATAATGACATAAAAAAATGTCTAAGTAACGAAACATGGCAGATTTTATGTAAAAAATCTTCAAAATACATCACTGGCATGAAAAGTATACAGATAGTTTAAGCTTCTCTGTGATGTAAGTTAAATATAATCTATACTTTCACAATATAAATGATACATTTTTATTTTATACATGCGTAGAGTCTATATAATATGTAAAATGTATTTATATATAAAAACTGTCCAGTTATATATGAAGCTTTTAAATATACATTTAAATTTACACTACATGAACAAATGAAAAACAAAAGAATTTAAAGCACTCAGATATTTAAAAATGTGGCATCAATTATAGCCATAGGGAAATGTGACCAGCAAACCTAATCAATGAAAAGATCCATTTGGCTAAACATTGACTCAGCAAATTAAATAATATAATAATTTGAATCATGATATAATTTTGAAACATTTTTAAAAATGTATTTGGGGTAATTTTCATTTTTAAATTAATCATTTAAAGACATAAATATTGCCTGATTTTTTTATATTAGCACTATAAACACTTTAAAATATTCAAATATTAGTGGTCTGTAAGTTGAACTCATATAAAACAGGTATAAACAGAATAGGTCTAGAATTGAACAGGTAGTGCTAGATGGAAATATCTTTGTATATATAGCAAGTTACGGATCAGAAACTTAAAAGTTTTCTTTTCATTTGCCTACTTATTGACTACTGGGAATACTCAATTTTAGATTTTTTTCCCTTAAATATAAAATGATGCCTTAATGACATTTTTCTTAAGCAGTAAGAATTATATAAAAATCGTAGAGCCTCAGTATCTGGAGCAAATTTTTAAAATACATTATATATAGAAAGCAAATTTACTTCTAAAACATGGAAATTAAGGAGATTAAGGAGAAAATAATTTCTAGTACTCTGTTTTACTAACAAATTTTAAAGCTCCAACATTTTCTCTTTCACAGTGTTTCAATAGCAGGCAATGAATGCTCCCAAACTGAGGACTTCACCAACAAAAACAATTCAAAAACAGTATAATATTGAAAAACATAGTCTCTTTTTGATACTTGAAAGATAATCTTTTCCACATTAACATTTTTAATTACTTGTTAAGAAAATAAGTTTTATACCAATAATATTGCAATGTGCCGTCATAAACATCACTGTGAAAAATGACAGTCCTAAATGCATATTACCCAAATAGTTTTCAAAATAAACCAATGAGAGCAAATAATGAAATAACATCAGAATCTGAGAAAAGAGATAGAATAAAATAGGAAAGTTACAATTTAAAAATAAGACCAGGAATTTCAGTCACAGAAAGAGTAATGCTTTAGTAAATGTATAAATAATAAGGAATATGAATTTTTGTGGATTAAAAACAAAATCAACCCAGTTCTTTTTTTCAACCATCCATTTATTTCTTCGGTATGAAAATGTGTAACCTGCACTGTCCGATATGGTAGCCTCTGGCCACATATGGCTACTGAGCATTTCAAAATGTAGCTAGCCCAAAATGAGATGTGCTTTAAGTGCAAAATACACACTGGATTTCAGAGACGTTTTATATTGACTACATGTTGAAATGATAATATGTTAGATATATTGTGTCAAATAATATATAAGTAGGGGCGCCTGGGTGGCTCAGTCGGTTAAGTGTCCGAGTCTTGATTTTGGCTCAGGTCATGATCTCAGGGTTGTGAGATTAAGTCCCATGTCGGGCTCCGCTCTGGGCCTGGAGCCTGCTCAAGATTCTCCCTCTCCCTCTCCCTCTACTCCTCCCCTGCACTCTCTCGCTCTAAATGTGTATATATATATATATATAATTTATGCCACCTGTTTCTTTTTACTCTTTTTAATATAGCCACCAGAAAATGCAAAATTATATTTCTTGTATTATATTTCTAATGGGCAGTACTTGTACAGACTGAATACGCATGGCACTAAATAATCAGTGACTTCGATCAAAACTTTGATATGATTTCTTTTTTTCTGAAGTGCCTAAAAGATAACCCTAACTAGTTTGCCTATTTTGACCAACACGACCAAAATTAGCCAAAAGAAAAAGAAAGGTGAAGTAAGCCCAAATGCGGGAAAAAAAATAAAGCTTGGAAAGTTTTATTAGAATAGATATGGCGCTAAGTGAAATAAGTCAGAGCAAGGCAAATACCATATTTCACTAATATTATCCTATTTTCTACTGATCAAATCACTCAAATAGCTAGGTCAATCAGATTCATCCAACTAGGGAATACTTCTCATTCCTGTTACCCTCCCATATATATTGGTCATGTATTATTCTAAGCAATTGCTAGAATATGAAATTCAAAAGGGTAAGAGTGATCATGTTCCCTAGGCTTCTTCATACAAACTATCTCTACAAAACTTAGAATTTTAACTACAAATTAATTATTTTAAAATGTAACATATGCATTCTATCAACAGTCAGTAGAATAGTTATTTTATTGGCAAGTATGTCTGAGTGTAATTACATCAAAATAGATATTCGGAAGCTGAGGATTTTAATCAATCAACCAGCTGTCCTGTTGTATAATCATAGTCAACAGAGTGGCCGTATCCAAAGAATAGAATGAAACTGACTTTTTGATATTAAATAATATGGGAAAAGAAATGGCAACTAGAACTGAAAAATCTCACAGCTACATCAGAAATAAAGCGAAGTTATACTGCCTATACTAGGCTTCCATTCTACAGCATGCCTCCTCTCGCATTCTGTTTCCAGTAGATTTGTCACTTAAAGTTCTGTTCACATGGAATTTGATGAAATCCCCAGCAGACCACAAGATTGGTAAACCTGTTCTAACTGCTCTTACAATATCATGGAACAGAGCTTGAATTACCAATCCACCAGAGAATGCTAATGCAATTATGAGTGTTTACTTACACCATGTGTTTCTCACTGAGCCTCCCCCGCTGTGTCAGGATAAACCAAAGGGAGCTAATGTTTTATAGATGGTAAGACTCTGTTTGTTTTCAGTAGGGCTAAGTCTCCCAAAGCACTCAGACACACTAATTAAAGTAAACTGCAGAGGCCCATAATAAAATATATGTGTTTGGAGACTGTGAGATGAACCCTACTGGCTTATTAAAAGTCAAAAGAAAAATATACATTATTTATGACTTCAAAGGGACACATTGTGAGCTCCAGTTTATTTAAAGGATTAACAAAGCAGTGGTTATTGGTGACCATCTGAACGGTTCTTCTTTCACAGTTCATTAGTTCTGTCATATATGTGAGAAGTCATCATTTGGGTTCAAATCAAATATTATTAATCAAATAAATTACAGAGGGTACACCAACATTATTAAATGGAATCTTTGTGAAAATAGCTGCTAATAAATCTGGTACTTACTTTTCAACAGTTGCCTAGTTGCAACAATGTGATTTAGGTTTTCAAAATGTGTTATAAGTATTAAATAATCCATTCTTCATAAATTTGGCCATCCCAGAAATAGGAAGCTAGGGAATGAGCTTCCTAAGTCTATTTTTTTGTAATGCTAAATTTAAAAGCTTCTCTGGGCCTTCACAATTCTGGAACTATGGTGCTTTCATGCATTTTTTTTTTCTTAAAAAATGCTCTATAGATCTCTACCATTTCAGAAACTATCATATGATGATTCCGTAAACAAAATTAAACAAAAAGACTATCATTAAAAGAACCTACATCTTCTTTAAAATTCATGCTCTTCTGAGCAGTGCCAAGCAATGTGGATGTAACTCGACCATGTATGTGTAAACTCTTACGAGTGCCTTAAGTTTTCTCTCTCTGGCCAAAACTATCCTCTGCTCTGTGGCCCATCTTAACTATCTCTGTGTCACTGAATCAAGGTGTGCTTATTTCAGCATTAGACTGAAAGTATTTACAAGTACAATAAATGTCCTCCGTTTTCAAATTAAATTCTAGTTGAAAAGATATAGAATAGCTACACTTCTTTAACACTTACTGTGAGGTAGTTTATTTATTGCTGTCATTTCATAGATAAGAACATTGAGATTTAGACAGACATGGGGTTTTGGCATCATACTACTAGTAAGCAGTAAAGCCTTGTTTTTTTTTAAAGATTTTATTTATTTATTTGAAAGAGAGTGAGTAAGAGAAAGAGCAGGGGGAGGGGAAGGGTCAGAGGGAGAGGGAGAAGCAGACTCCCGCTGAGCAGGGAGCCTGATGTGGGGCTTGATCCCAAGACTCACATGACCTCAGCTGAAGGCAGATGCTTAACCAACTGAGCCACAAGGCACCCCAGTAAAGCCTTGATTTTGGTACTAGCACAAACCTATTTGAATCTAGAGTTAAAAGCTTAACCAATCTGATAAATTTCCTCTCCAGTAATGGGAAACCAGGCATCAGTCTAAAGGTGAGATTTCTAGGCCTGTGATTATGGGCGATTGTACTCAAAAATATTTAGCTGAAAATATTCATAGTAGCTCAAATTATTTTCTTAAAGTACTTCTATTCCCTCTAATAACAACAACAGCAACAAAAGTAATAATAATAAATTATCTCAGAAACCAGAAACCTGACACAATGGAATGAATCTCTGGTCATAGCATTCCCTAGAATTTTCATTGTTTTTACATTGTGTGGCCCTTAATTCTGTCTTCTTAAGAACATTGCTGTTGGAATTTATATGAATTTATATCCATTAAATACCCATGTTCAGATCCAAAATTTTGCCATTATTAATATTTGTTTCTGCTCCCTCCAAAACTACAGCTTTCAGATGACATAAATTGTTCCTGATTCATGCTCAAAGCCCACTCCACTATGCAATTCTGGCATGCATTCAACAAATGTTTCTTGAACTAACTCATATTATTTGGAGCATCCACAACTAGTTTCACAGTCCATATATATATATACAGAGACAGTGTTTAATAAATATATTTTAGAAAAATGATGACCTCTTTATGAAATAAAGATGGACATCTTACTCAAAAATATAAGAATAAAAACAATTACTTTAAGATTGAAACTCTTAAAACACAGGGTGGCCAAAATAAATCTCTTAGACTCCAAATTAAATGCATGGTTTTTATTAATGCACTTAATCCAATATAACTTCTTTTTAACTTTGAAAACAGTGGAGGAGAGGAAAATGTCCAATTATTCTCTGGTCTGGGACAATCTCAGAGACCATTTTTAATTTATAACTCCAAATCTAAAAGTTCAAGCATTTCCTTTATTCTATAAATATTTATTCTGAAATGAATTTATATTGTCAGGGAATTATAAAAACCACTTCTTTTTCAAGTTTACAATTTAGTATAGGAGCTGTATAGGAGCTGAGATTCAAATAGTGAAAAGGTAAATGAAAGTGAAGTAAGACTTCTTCTTTCAGATAAATTACTCCAATTTATATAACTATGATTAATATCTATCTCGCCTATGAAACAATAAGGTTCATTAGGACAGTGATCATATCCATTTTTCCTCTATATTATCCCCAGTACTAAAGAAGTGACGAGAACACATGTGCATTTTTAAAAATGTACTAAATGTTTATTATTGCATTGTAAATATATTAAGCCTTATAGGATTACAGAGAGGAAAAGATTGCTTCCAGTTGGTGTAATTATAGAAGACTATCTAAAGGAAATAGCTCTCCAGTTCGCTAGAAAATAAATTAGAATTTCCGGAGGTGGAGTTAAAAATGTATCCTTGAGTGATGGGGGGAAGGGAATAGGGTTGGAGAAGAAAGGATAGCATAAGTAAAGATGTGGAGGATAAAATATAAACATATTCAATAATAACAAACTGGCTGAAATGTGGGGTTTTGTAAGAAGAATTTTGTAGAGAATAAGGGAAAAGGAAGCTAATATCAGATCAAAATTCAGAAAGCCTTGAAATTCAGATTTAATTTAGAGAGTTTTTCAACAGGGAATGAAGTAGCATTTTATAAACCTAAATTGGCAATGGACTATAGAATAGTTATTGCTTTAAAATCGTGGTAGCAGGAAAGCCAGCTAAAAGACAATTGCAAAAATCTAAGTAAGATGCAAATAACACTATGAGAATGTATTTCCTCATCAATTTCTGCAAGATATTTCCTTTAAATAAGCAAATTGTTTAATTTGGGACCTAAAGTGACTTTACAGATCATATTGTCCAAAGCCTATATTTTATAATTTGGGAAACTAAAGGCCAAAGAGACTCAATGACCTGCCCAAAATTGCAAAGCCAAGAGTGGATATGGATATCCTCACTTGTAGTCCAATTGTTCTTTCCATTATAAATGTGTATCTCCCTCAAGGTGATTCTTTAAATTAAAAGGAATTAACAAAGCAACAAATGCAGAATTAGGACCTTTATTGCTATTTCACTAACCGAATAGTAACCTTATTTAATAGATCTTCCTTGCCACACAGACATCCTACTGAAGCATTGTAATAAATGTAATAAAAGGGGAGATTAGGGCAAACATCAGTGGGAAGACATTAATTAGAGGAGGACCTCACCAATTCTCAGTTGACTAATCCTCAAACCCTGTAATTCTCATAAGAAAACTGGCAATCTTGCTTTACTTCTTATCAAAGAGTTTCCAGCCAAAGAGAGTGGCAGGCTCAAGTAATCAGAATCTCATTAATTTTATTAAATATACTATAAAGTCCCATAATAAATAATTAAGCCCTATTAAACAGATATTTGATAGTACGTTTTATCCCTTCTTATTTATAGACATAAATAAAATGACAGTGCTTAAAATGAAAATCATAAAACATAACTGTTGTTATTGATGATAATAATACCTTATGTTTGTTTTAGAGATTTTAAAGCTTTTCAAGCATGACTGTTGCATCATAATTGGCATACAAAGCATTTATGTCTTAATCTATATAAATAAAGTTTTCATCTGCTAGCTATTACAACATCACTTGAAAATGGTTAGACAGATTTTCACCAAATTTGGCATGCATGTTTGTGATGACCTGACTTAGGAAAGTAATAATTGTTTAATATGTCCAATGTGGAAGGCCCTGGCAGGGTGCTCTCAAAGGGAGAAGCCATCATTATCTAGAAACTGCCAACAGTGTCTGAAGCTACACTAGGCAACGTCAACTGTAATACATAAATGTAGTATCTTACTAGAGTACAAGCTAAGGCATTTTTCTCTCTACTGTTGAAAATGTTAAAGGCTTTTGAAATTATTTTTTCTTCTCCCTATATCACTCAGTTCTGCTCATATAGATAAATGTTTCTCACCATTAGTAAAATTTATAGGACTGTAATTTTCTTTGTTTTGACTGGTTACAAATGCAAGAATCCATCATTTTCAGCTGAATCACAATACTTTGCATATAGCCATTAAGTCATTGACATGGTAGGCAGAATAGCCCCCCAAAGATGTCCATGTCCTAATTCCTGAAACCTGTGACTATGCTAACTTGCATGACAAAAGGAACTTTGCAAACATAATTAAAATTATGGACCTTAAAATAGAGAGATTATCATGATTTTCCAAATGGACCCAATCTAATCAAATGAGCTGTTATAAGCAGATAACTTTCTCTGACTATGTAAAGGAGATGCTGCAGAAGAAATCAGAGAGATTTGAGAGAAAAAGTCAGATGGATTTGAAACATAATATGGAATCAGCTCCCCACAGTTAAAGGGGGCTTCACAGAAGACATAAGAAAGGATGCAGGCAGTCCCTAAAAGCAAAGACTGGCCCCAGCTGACAGCTAACAAAGGAAATGGGGACCTCAGTCCTACAATCACAAGGAACTAAATTCAGCCAATAGCCTGAATGAGCCTGGAGGTAGATCCTTCCCCAGAGCCTCTAGTAAGGTAAGCAGCCCAGCCAAAACCTTGACTTCACCCTTCTGAGACCCTATACAAAGAATCCAGTCAAGTCCATGAGGACTTCTGACCTACAGAAATTGAGAAATAATACATTTGTGTTGTTTAAAGCTGTTAAGTATGTGGTGATTTGTTACAGCATCAATGAAAAACATATGCCTATGTATTCTGGTTGATTTAATTAATTAAGAACATGCCATATGTAAAGTACTGTTAGAGCAAATTCTTCCTTATCTTGCACGACATATAATCTGGTTAAAAAGGTAAGACACATAGATGAAAAGAGGATTAGTAAGTAAAACCAGTAGCAAATGATGTGATAATAATGATGTTATAAATAATAAATATATACAGGTATCAAAAAAAAAAAAAGCAATGCCTATCTGGTAGATTTCTCTACATGGGGGACTGTTTCTCAAATTATTGCATAGATCAGGGTCACCTGGAATCTGCTGGAAATCTTATTAAACAGATCTCACTCAGAAATTCTCACTCTCTTGGGGCGCCTGGGTGGCACAACGGTTAAGCGTCTGCCTTCAGCTCAGGGCGTGATCCCGGCGTTATGGGATCGAGCCCCACATCAGGCTCCTCCGCTATGAGCCTGCTTCTTCCTCTCCCACTCCCCCTGCTTGTGTTCCCTCTCTCGCTGGCTGTCTCTATCTCTATCGAATAAATAAATAAAATCTTTAAAAAAAAAAAAATTCTCACTCTCAGAATTTCTAATTTAATAAATCAGATAATCCCAGGGATGGGATTTGATAAATTACAAATTAATGGCAAGTTTCCAGATAATGATGATGCAGCTGATGTAAGAACCAAAAATTGAGAACCACTGTGTAGAAGAAAAGGAAAATAATTTAAGTAAATATTTAAAGATTAAAAGTTCAAAATTATTTAGGAATCATAAGTAATCTAATATGAAAATAGTGCTTTGGGAAGATTAATGAGGCCTAAACATTAAGAAAATATTTGGAGTCAGGAGATCTAAAGCAGAAAAAAAAATTTTAAATTAAGAAAGCCATTGCAATAATCTGAGCATGAGACTCCTAAACCAATCAAGAAAGAGCAGAAACAGAAAAGGAAAAAAATGCTTGACAATTAGCAAAAGCCTATGAGATAAGCATTTAATAGTTAATAATAAACAGAGTTATCTTGCATGTTATACTAAAAGTAATAGAATCTTCAAGCTTTTAAACATTTATATTTTATTTTTTGTTCTGTCAATTTTATTTGTTTTTAAAGGAATTTATCCATTTCATCCAATCATCAAAGTTATTAGTGTAAAAGTTTTCCTAAAGTGTTCTTATTACCTTTTTAATGTCTGCAATAATATTGCCTTTTTTATTACTGATAGTGATAATTGTGTTCTCTCTTTTTCTACATCAGTCTTACAAGGAGCTTTTCAATTACATTCATCTTTTCAAAATACCAAATTTTGACTGTTGCTTTTCTTTAAGTTTAACTTCTCTTTTATTTATTTTGGTCTGTTTCCATCTTACATTTCTGTTCATTTGGATTTGTTGTAATTCTTTCTAATTTATTGAGATGGAAGCATTAGAACACTGATTTTCAGCTTTTTCTCTTTTCTATCATATGCGTTTAATGCTATAAATTTCCATCTAAGCTCTGCTTTAGCTGCATTCCATAAATTTTGATATGCTGTATTTTCATCATTTCATTTGGAGCTATTTTTAAAAGCCTATTATGATTTCTTCCTCGACCTACAGACCTTTATAAATATTTTGTTTAATTAAAAGACAATTGTGGATTTTCTTTTATCTTTGCATTACTGATTTCATTAACTTTAGAAAAACATATTCTGAATTATTTCAATCCTTTTAAATTTATTGAGGCTTTTTATGGCCCAAATTATACTAAATTCCATAAATATTTCACATGCTTTAAAAAAAAAAGGTGACTTCTCTCATTGTTGGGTACAGTGTTCTATATATGTTAAGTAGGTCAAATTCATTAATTGTACTATTTATATCTTCTATGTTCCCACTAAGATTTTCATCTTTTTTTTACCCTAGGCTATTGGGATAGGTCCATTTAAGTCACCCACTCTGATTATGGATTTGTGTATTTTTCTTTCAGTTAATTTGTGCTTTATGTTTTCTAATGTCATAAAACTATGTTATATACATAAATCTAAGGTTATGATATTGTCCTGGTTTATCATTTATCATTTAAAATGTCCTTGTTTATCTTCACTTCTTGACTTAAAGTATAATTTCTCTGGAATTATTTATTTTCAGTTAGGCATACATCATACATCTTCTTTCATCCTTTTACTTTCAATCTTTGTCTTATATTTGAGATATGTCTCTTAAAGCACCACATAGTGTGTTTTCCCCACATCTGACAACATTAGTATTTTTCTTGGTAAATTAGGCCAGTTACATTAATTTAAATACTGATAAAATGAAGTTTATGCCTTTCAGGTTTTTTTTTTTTTTTCTATTTGATCTGTTTTACATTTGCTTCTTATCATTGCTTGTCTTCTTATGGACAAAATAAACTTCTTTTGTATTATTCTATTTTCTGACTCGTAAACTTGTCAGATACAAACTCTTTTAGCTATTACTGTAGATATAACAACATGCATCCTTTATTTATGATATTTTCATGTAAATTATTAGGTCTTCCCCAAAAAATGCTAAAATCTCAAGGCATGTTAAATCTAACATTACCTCTTCCTGTCTTTTAAGATTTCTTTTTAATTTTTATTTTACAAATATTAAACTCTAAGACATTATTTTGGGTAGTCAATATTTATTTATTTATTTATTTATTTATTTATTTATTTATTTGACAAAGAGACAGCGAGAGAGGGAATGCAAGCAAGGGGAGTGGGAGAGGAAGAAGCAGTCTTCCTGCCAAGCAGGGAGCCCAAAGCGGGCTCGATCCCAGGATCCTGGGACCATGACCTGAGCTGAAGGCAGATGCTTAACGGCTGAGCCACCCAGGTGCCGGGTTAGTCAATATTTATACACACAATTACCTTTTCCAATATTCTTTCTTCCTACACTTCTGTTGTCTTATCTCAGATCATTTCCCTGTTCTTTAAGAACACTCTTCAGTATTTATTTCAATTCAGGTTTTTATGACAAATTCTTTGTTTTTATTTGCTTAAAGTATTTTAAAATTACACTTCATTTTTGAAGGATATTTTCTACGGGCATAAATTCTAGACTCACAGTCATTTTCTTTGAACTCTTTCAATATTGTCTCCAGTTTTCATTATTTCTGCTGTGAAGTCAGCTGTCAGTCTTAAAGTTATTGCTTTAAAATTTTTCTCTTTGTCCTTGGTCTGCAGCGGTTTGAGTATGATGTGTGTGTGTGTGTGCTGGTTTTGTTTGTCTGATAGCTATCTTTTTTGGGGTTGGCTGAGATTTTAAAATCTGCGGGTTTGTGTCTTTTACCAGTTTTGGAATGTACTTAGCCATTATTTCTTCAAATATACTTCTTACAAATTTTCTGTCTTCTCTATTACTCCAATTAACATAGATTCATTTATTCACAGTGTGCCACATTTCTTACTTTGTTCTATATTTCCCATGTTTAATTTTTTGTTTTGATTTGGATTTTTTCTGCTGACCTATATTATATATAGTTCATTAATCCTGTCTTCTGGTATGACCAATTCATGGCTAAACCCATACATTTTATTCTTAATTTCAGATGTGTTTTTCAGTTTTATGTGTCCAATTTGTTTTCTTTTCCCAAATTATAATTGTTTTTAAAGTAGGCTCCACAGCCAGCATGAAGCCTAACACAGGGCTTAAACTCACAACCCTGAGATCCAGACCTGAGCTGTGAACAAGAGTCAGATGCTTAACTGACTGAGCCACCCAGGCACCCCTCACAAATTATATTTTTATTTTTAAATTCTCCTTATCTTCATCTTAGTTGCCTACCTTCTCTTCTCTTTACCTTAACATACGCATAGTAAATTCTTGTCTACTAACTTGAATATCTGGATCCACCTATGGTCTCCTTTTAGTATTAACTTATTTTCTTTAACTTTTTGGTCATATGGTCCTGTCTTTTCACATGCCTAGTGATTTTTAAATTAATTCTGAGAATTATATATTTAAAAATGAAGATGTATGTCATGATGCTATCTTCCAACTTTTGAGGTTCAGTCTTTCCTTAGCTAGGCAAATACAGTGGAAGGCAGAGTAGAAAGCTAATCATCTAGTCCAATCAGGGACTGAGATTGGTTTGCTCTGGTCTTTAATATACCTCTAATTCACTTCTATTCATAGAGCATGACCTTCCAGGACTTTCAGTTGAGAACATGTTTTCGTCCCCTTGACGCTAAAAGTTTGCTATAATTTCTGCTCTTCCTTTTCAAGGCCTAGGTTTAAGAGGTCTTGGTTCTTTAGTCTTCCATCTTACATAGCTTTAAATTTTGCAGAATGTTTTGAAGAGGAGACCAGCTATATATTTGAGACCCTTCTAGTCACCAATCTTGTTTTTCCAGTCCTGTGTAACTGGCATTGGGTTGTGAGCATTTGAGCTGAAAGCTTCTGCAAGTCATCTTGCTGTAATGAGAAAAGTCTGCCTGAAAATGGAACTAATAGAAAGGAAATGTAGAAATGTAAAAATGTAGAAAGACTGGGAATAATGACATTGAGTCCCTAGACTAAGTGAAGCTTGAAACAAGTATTAACCATCATCTTTTCAATAATGTGAGTCAATAAATCTCATTTTTACCAGCTGGAATTCAACTTTCAATCACTTGAAACTGAAATAATCCTGACAGGTATAATCACTAAATTAGCACTGACCATATACCAGTTTTCAGTCCGTTTTGTCTTTTGTTATTTTCCCCAAGTGGAAGTCTCTATTACCTTTTTTCTCTTCCACCAGTTTGGGTTAAAACATATTTGTATATAGCCAGTCAGTCCCAACAGAAAAAGACTTATTTGAGTCTTACAGACCCCTGAAGGAAAAGCAAATCTATCCAAAAGGAAAGAAAATAAGCAAGCATGGTCCAGAAACAGAACTTCAGAGTTGTAAGAAAGGAGTAATTCTGGGTAATTGACTAGACTGTTTCAGGAGCTCATGTAGGACACCATTTGGTCATTTTCAGCAACAGCCAATGGTGGGATCTCCTGGTGGTCAGAACTTATTAGGCTGGAGCAGCTACCAATGAAACAAAGATGATTGTTAGTAAAAAATGACCTCATTTTGGACCTCAGCCTAGGATACTGGAGGAATACTGGTTTCCTGCATGCTACTAATGGTTTACTACCGTCCTGTTGCACCAGGAAGATGTATCTTGTAGCATCCTCAGAACCTGACATTATCTTGCACATAACAGGTTTATGAATGTTTTTGGAAAGATACACATGTAGAGAGAAAAAGCATTAGATTGGGAATGGGAAAATAAAAATTCTATTTCCAAGTTCACCAAATACATCTTTAGGACTCTGGCCAAGCGACATAACTTCTATTACGTCTCCATTTTCAATAATATCTACTGTGAGTAGTCGGGTTGCAAGAAAGATTAAATGAAAATGAGCATGACAAAGCACTCTCTTTGTAAACTGTAAAATGCTTTACAAATAGAAAGGGTTAATCATATTATTAACGCTGATAATGTTCAAACCTGCAGATTTATGTTGTGTAATTTGTAATTTAAAAAGTCAAGTTGATTGAAACTGCAGGTGCATTCAAAGGTTAAAAACCTTATTTATATGATTTTTAAGAACCCATAAGGTATGAATGAATAGGACTTATTTGGTCATGTGCTCCTTTATGGAGTTTACTATGAACTTACCAACTCTCCCTATGAAGTTACCAATTTTCCCTGTTTTCATCTATTTTGCCCACCTTTTTCTTCTCTTTACCTTCCTAGCAATGGATGTATTCACTAACTCAAAAGCTCCCCAAAGCCCATCATTTAGAGATTTTTGTGGAGGTTTCATTATGTAGGCATGATCAATTAAATCATTGACCATTGGTGATTGAACTCAATCTCTAGCCCCTTTCCTCTCCCCAGAGGTTAGACAGCAGAGCTGAAAGTTCTAACCCTCTCATCATCTGATTGGTTTTTTTGATGACCACATTCCATCCTGAAGATACCCAGCCCCTACCCCATGAGTCATCTCACTAACAAATGACAGTAAATTCCAAGGGTTTTAGGAGCTCTGTGCCAGGAACCTGGGAAAAAGACCATATATTTATTTTTTTATTGTATCACATTAAGAAATGCACATCACTTCTGATATGTGCACTCTGCAGTTATCCCTTACTTAATAATAATTCATGTAGCAGAGAAATTATAATACATCCTAAAAAGAAAATCTCAAAATACTATATCACCTTGTCTTACTAATAGTCTAGCTAAAATTTTAGCACTTATACCCATGGCTAAAGTGCATTTATCAGCTACTATCTGAAGCAGATTAGTACTGAGAGACTTAATGAAATAAACTATGGGCTGATTTTTTTAATGTATTAATTAGAAAACCAGATCAAGGACAATATAATCAACATTGGTAGAGATGTGTTTATTTGCTGATCATTTCTCGATGTTACCAAATATTCAACAACTGAACTGTATGGATATATAATTTTTATCAATCACATTGATACAAGTTAAACTTAGTGTTAGTAAAGGTATGGGGAAATAAATATTCTCATATACTTTAATGTGGTAGGGTAAAATAGTAAAGAATTTTGATTTGATCTGCCAATATCCAACAAAATTTAAAATGCAAATATACTTTAATCCAGTAATTCCTTCTAGGTATATATTCTAGAGATATATTTACACATGTGCAAAAAAATCTCCCATAATAATATTGTTTTTATTAATTGCAGTGGTGAATACGTGAAAACACTCTAAGCATCCACCAATAAGAGAATGGTTTAAATAAATGCTAGTACCCATTTGGTATATACTTATCAGTTAAAAAGGAACATGATAGATATTTCCTTGTCAATATCTAAAAGACATGCAGCCAAATGAAAATTCAAGCTGCAAATATTGTTTAGAATATGATCCTCATAGATGTTAACAAGAAAAGAGAGAAATCCACATGAGTATGTGCAGAAATGGATTTTATAAATGTGTGTATATTGTGTGTATATATATATATATAATATACACATATGGTTGTTAAAAATGATTATCTCTTGGAAAAATATCACTCTGAGGAATAAAAGAAAAGACTCACTTTTTATTGTGTCAAAGTCTTTTTTTGTTAAGTTTAAACAATGAAATTACATTCATATGTTGCTTATGTGAGACATACATACCTCTGACAAAGTAATCCTCAGATCCATTCAACCTATTCACATTTAGGCAGTGCCCCTGAAGTCCTGTGAACATAACTTTCCAGTAGGAACTGTCTGGACTCTGTCCATGCAAATGCATCAACAAATCCTGGGGCACCAACAAATTTAAGAAGCCTGATATCCTGATATCCTGTCTATAGCCTCTGAGACCACCCCACCACCCTCAACCTGCACAGTTAAATTGTTTATTATTTGGATCTGTCTCTCCCATCCACAGTATCTCTTCTCCTACCCATTTCTCTGTCCATTTTCATCCTACCTATACATGCATCCATCTCTGCTTGTCCTGTGGAGTTCGATTTGCACTATTTGTGTAGCATTAGGCAAGTTACTTAAATTCTATGAAGTCTAGTTCTTTCAACTGTGAAATTATGAAGATAATATCTGCCTTCCAAGATTATTGCTAGGGTACTGGATGTGAAGCATAGTTCTGGGCTCCTATTTACATCATAATAAATAATAGCTATGATTATTATCTCTGTTTCTCTGATAAGCCAATTTCTTCCCTAGTTCAGGGACCCTGTGATCTGTCATTCTAAATTTCTTAAACACTTCATACCTACCTCATGCCTACTTTTTAGGAACTCTGCTGACCCCAACTTCCATCAATAGGAAATAATGACAGATACTTTCTAAAGGGACCTCATTACTCAGTCATAACTGCTCAAATTCTCTGGCAGCAGTATCATTTCATACAGTGTGTTCCAGAATCTAAAAGAAAAATATTTCCTTATAATCAAAATAACACTGGATCATGAGAATGTCTTGTTTTTATCCTGAGTAGCAAGAGAGAGACATATGAAAGAGTGAGCAGAAAAGTAGACAAAATCTTTCTTACAAGCATAAAAGAGGAAATGATAGTAGGATAGAGTGAACAAGTATTAAGAGCTACTAAGATGAATCAAGCTTTCACTCTAGATCACTTCATATGAAGGCATATAAAATTCTTTTTGAAAGACTATTTACCTAAAATCACATTATATGTATGGTTACCGTGGTCCATGACATTTTTGGTGACACATAGAAACACATTTGAATTTGATTCTATAAAGCATGTAATTTAAACATTGGCACAATGCTCTGAGTGGGTCCATAAAATCCATCCTGCAGGATCTAATATATAGGAAAATCATGTCATAATGGAATTTAATTAATCAGGTAATTTTACCCCAAACTATGCTATGCTCATTATAATATTAAAGTGCTACTATCCAGCAAAGTGCTATTTCTCACAGCTTTTTGTTATTTTCATGTAAATAAATTCAAGAGCACAACCACATATACATCAGTACATTTTAATGCTTTCTGTAAAAATCTATACTTAAAGTAATGTTGACTTTGTTACTGCCACTGTAAAAAAAAATTTTATAACTATGTAAATGGCCACATATTTAACAAGGGAGGCATGGTTCATAAATACTTTAAAGCCTTACTAATAACACAGAACCAAACATGAATTCTATGGGCTAAGTGTATGCCATCCTTCATAATGCCTGCTCTCTATGCTAGCATTCCTTATAATGCTATTATAAGAGTTCTTATTAGTCAAAGACATCTTCATCTGAAGCTTTCTTCTAGAAAACATATCCTATATAATAAATTAAATTTAAAGCTCTTTAAAGTGCTTTGGATTTTACTCAACTTAAATAAATTTTGCATAAAAATCTAAATCAGAAGTATTTTACCCAGGTAAAGACATAGAAATAAAATGGTCTTTCTCTCATTTTATGCCTTCATATTTCCCCATACCCCTCCTAGGTATAATAACCTATTTCTGAGGTAATACATATAATTCTGTGACAAATCCACTTCAGCCTTGGTAATGCCCTTCGTTTTGACTTCAAAACATTCACTGGCTCTCATGGATTTGTACTATTTAACACCCAGATAAAGGTAAGCTGCCTTTTTTAATAACGATGGATTACATTTTCTCGTTACATGCTCTTATTCAATTGGATTTTTTCAATTTAAGCACATCTATTCTAGGGGAAAAATGTAATGTCAGTCTGAGAATAATTGTAGTTATTAGAAAAGTAAACATGATGAAACACAAAGTAACATAAACTGAAATTATCTGATTAAATTGCTATGAAAAAGTAATATTTCCATGGAAAAATGAAGTATTTAAGTCCTCTACATGTTACGCCTCCTTTTTTTGTTAGAGAACACTGTTGTAACTTTCACCTTCTCATAATCAAATATATATGAAGGATGTGGGGATATTTTAAATAGAAATGGAAGTTTGGGGCACATGCAATTAGAGATATTATGGCATTATATGTTTAGATCCTGATCTGACAGTTCCTAGGCTAACAAACGTCTTCTTTTATAGATGTCCTTTCGGAATACCAAGTCCAGATTAAACCTCAAGGTTTTCAAAGGTACTACTCCTTATATTCTGATAATATGGCTAAGTCCATTAAACTTATTTTGATTGTATAGAGCTCATGTAAATGTAAATAAAAACCATTTTATTGAGACTTTTGAATTTGAAACCATTAAAAATTTGTTCCTATGTCACTGATAAATGAAATTCTAAGTTGCTTACTTAAAATAATTAATTAATTTTCTTAAAACTGGAATAAATCTATACCAACAGCAATATTAAAATTATCTATGTTTCCAGCATCTAAATGACATACATAATACTAATCATTTCACCTAAGTTTTATATAAACTTCATGAGTATTCTGCAGGATAGGTATGCTGACCCTTTTTCCAGGGGGAGACTGAGGAAACTAAGACTCTCATATCTGAAGTATCTTACCTCAAACTGCTCAACCAGCTAGATGTTTAAGTACTTTGAGTCATAGTTAACCCAATTCTAAAGCATATCATCAGCCTATACACCACTTAGCTTCTCACATTCCTGGTATCCAATTCTGAGACATAAACCCTAGTATTATCCCTGCTCACCACCTAGCACAGTGTCTGACATCTAGTGGGTGCTTTGTAAATGTTCAATAAATGAATGAATGAATGAATGAATGTATGACTGCATATATAAAATATTAGGCTCATTAGAGTATAGAACATGACCCACAAGTTTGAAATGTGCCAATTTATCATAATTTCTTAAAGCCAACATGCAAAATTGTGAAAGTATGTATCATTGGTATAAATTTCATTAAAATCTCATTTACAGCAGCATCTTTCTATTGAAAGAACTGATGCATTACCCACACTTTAAAGTACCAGAACATATGGTCTTTCATATTTATTATAATCTGAGGAATTGGGAATATCAATGTCTTCCACTATTTTCACTCAAGTTCAAATTTAATTATGACTTATTAATGGAACATTCTTTTTTTTGCTGCGTCAGAATTAAAACAATCCATGTTATCCTCATTCTTTTTTCAGAAATACCAATGTTTAAATCTGATATTTGGGTTTTAAATCATGTTTTTCTGGCCAAAACTCCTTTAAAGAGCAGACTGCAATATTCGTTATTTCCTGTTTGGGGGCAGATCCTACAGCAATGAATCTGGAAGTCCAGCAGAATGCAAGAGTAAGAGCTCAGAAGAGACAAACCAAGATAGAAAAAGAGGAGAGAGGGAGAAGGAGAAGGTCAGGGATAGGGGTGGGGTGGGGGGGTGTTGAGAGAGACAGAGAGAGAGAGAGTCTTGTATTTGTCTTAGTGCCTCATGACAGCCATATAGAATGACATAATCCTGTTTTTGTAGAACTATTTTGTTAAAATAATAAGAATATTGTGTTTGTCTTCTTTAAAACATTTCATAACAGTACATCAAAAGAAAGATATGGAGACCCTCCTGTTTCATTTCCTGTCTTCATAGAATGTTGTGTTACTAAAATATTTTTATTAGAGCAGAACCTGAAGCAATATAAAATGTTTGCTTGAGGATTTACTTTAGTCCTTTAAGCTGAACTTCTGTAATGAAATCTATTTACAGACATTCCACAGTGCCCTTTGGTTACTAGCTTATGCAAATGAAGTGTGACCCTGGGAATAAACCTCTTGCCCCCACATCATCTTCCCTGGCTTCAAAGGTCTCTAGGCAATCACTTTTTTAAGTGAAGAGATTTTTAAGCTGAATTGAAATAGAAAGAGAGGGAACATAACTTGATGTCCAATACTCATACAACCCAACCATTTACTATCTACTATTTTCACATAAATATTTAGACACTAATTTATAAATCCATTTGGGATAAATGTATTAGTGTGTAATGATTTTTTTCAGCCTCTTCTTTTACTTTGAATCCTAGAAACTAGAGACCAATATCAATCAATAGTCATTTAGTCTAACGTCATTTCTTACTTGTTACTTAAACTAAGGGTCACTAGATTGGGACAGAATTGGTTTAGTGACAATAAAATCTTCTCTGCTGATTATATTTTCACTGAAAATACATTTGTGCTGAGAATCAGAATAATCAAAGTAATCAGAATGATTTATATGATTCTATAAGGACAATAACTACATGTATGTCTAATATGTTACTCAACTATATTAGTATTAAGATTAGACTATATTGAATTAGAAGCAATTAAGAAGGAAAATAATGGGTCTAATTTTTAGAGAAGGGTAAAGAAACTAGATAATTGAATGTATCTTCAGATCTATTAATGGGAGGGTCTGTCCAAAATTTTTGAATGACAATCATCATAACAAACTATAATTTAGGGAGTTCCTTCCTACTGGACAATATCATGAAAAAAAAGTAATTTTAATGTGTGATAAACTGTTTAAAGGTATGATGGCCAGTGGGTTCAAATCAGCTCTTGTAAGGCTTCAGGGATCTCAAGGTCAAGGTGTCACCTCAGGATACTGCCAAAATTTTGAAATAAATCAAGAGGACTCTGGAATTTGTAGGCTAAAGGTCTTCTCTGCAACAATTCAAGAGATGGCAAACCACAGATGGACTAACTATATAACCTGGCCAAACTGCGTAGTGAAGACATTGGAAATTATATATATAGATATATATAGATATATATATATGACATTAATTCCCTATTTAAGTCTGCCAAATCTTTATCATTTTTAATGAAATATAGAGCTTTATTAAAATTAAATGTTACCATTTAAATTGTTTTTTATATTCTGCTTTTTGTAAAAAATCATCAAATTTATGTCATGGGATATCATTTTAAGTCTTTTTATGTTGAATAGTTAGTATTTTGCATAGGTGACTACTGAGGTCTTGCAATGTATACATCTCTGTAAAGCTCTTACTTTCAAAGGGGTAGGATGTCAACACCAGAGCCATCCGCCTGGAAAGAATCTGAACGGGATCCAGAATAGAACTAACAGTCCTGAATGCCTTGCCGGAAGCAAATAACTGAAAGGCAGGGGACTAATAAATGACACCCCCAAAACAGGTGCCAGAAATGGAGGCTAAAACTCAGGAGGTCACAGTGAGTGATGAATCAAAATAAGTTTGTTGAACTTGTAAATACTATTGATATTGAAAAGGACACATACATGAAGACTAGAGAAAGGAAGAATGGTGTAAGAGAACTAAGAATCAATAATTTAAAAGAAAACATAGCATAGCAAACCAGAACCATAACTAAGATGAACTAAAAATTGTAATGCTAGAGAAACTAAAAACCCAATAGAAAAAAACAAAACAAACAAATCAGGAGCCCCAATCTGTAAAAAGTAGGAAACCAGTAAAAATACGCAATAATTAAAGAAAACATTCCTGAAAAAATATTTCAAAATATATAATTCCAACTTAATATTCATACAGACCAGATTTCTTTCAGAAGTATTTCCCTAAATAGACACTTAACTGTTAAGCTTTTAAACATCAAGGACTAAGACAGATTTGAGAATAATTTCAATTGTGAACATTGGTCTTCAGACTAAAAAGGAGGTGGGAGGATGCTCAAAGATTAAGAGCTACTCCTACAGGTGCAGCAAAGAAAGTAAAGAACAGAATAAGAAATGGCAATATCCTTTGGAAAGATGACAGAAAGTCCAAGTTCCATAAAATAGTCATGGTGCCTAATTTTTTAAGTTCCTGACCATCACCACAGAAAACACATCACATTTCTCACATAGTTTCAGAAATGCCTGCTCTGGACCAGACTTAGAAGTCAAGTAGCAATACAGGATCCCCAGCACCAAAACCCTCGAATGTGTCAGCCTTACCAATTGTATGTACTACTCATCACCACATTATTCACCAGAAAATAATAACCTGGGCTAGTTTTCCTCAGTGGATTAAAGATCTCAAAGAACAAAGTCAGAGGAAACAGTAAAAATTCACTGAAATGTATCATCAATGCAGATGGCTGAAATATAATGGCAGTAAACAGAGGAAGGTATTTGAGAAAAGGGTTTAACTCTTTTGACCAAACTATGTATAGAGAGGCCAGTATGCCTGGGCATTTCAGCCCAATCCCTTTAGCAAGCCAAGTGTATTCTGACAATTTAGGTCAAGAGGCATCACTTCAAAGATCACAAGAAACCTAATGTTTTCTTCTCTACAAATACAAAGATCCAATATGGCTGCCCTCTGGGCAGCTGAATCCTGGTTAGTTTGGGTATGATATAGGATGCAAATAGAAAATAAGGAGGCACCCGAGGTCCAAAGAGATTGATATAAAAAATAGCTTGTGCTTTTTGACTACATTAATGAAACATGCCCCATTCTTTTAAAGCTATTACTAAAGAGATGGTAGATCATTTTTATAGGAAGTCCAGGACCATGGTGGCTCTAATTAGGGTCTGCAGAGTAAAGAGCAATGAGTCCTTAAGTGAAGGGGAAGTCTAGGTGTTAGCTCAAGTTTGAACAAAAACTGACGCATTCCTGAGCGTGATATGTTGGACGCCTTGTGTGATTGACATAGGAAGTCTTCAGACTCAGTCACCCTGGCCCAGTGATTGTGCTATAGTGACAGTGACTGGTATAAAAGTATATATATATATATATAGCCTGACATGGCAACTGTTTGGCCAAGGGAGTCAAAGGCATTAGTGAACTGAAAGAACTTTCATGATTCCTCTATGCCTAGTATTGGAAGTAAAACTAGCCTCCCCCTTAGCCTTAATGATTTTCAGGGCTTTGGGGGCAATTAAGAAGAAGGTGTACTTACAGGGCAGGTAAGTACTTGATTGATTAAAATATATCTTGGGTTTGTGGAACAGGACATACTACTTAAAAAGAATATCAGTTTCAGGCACCCGGATGACTCAGTCGGTTAAGGGTCTGACTTTTGATTTTGGCCCAAGTCATGATTTCAGGGTTGTGAGATCAATCTCAGCATTGGGTTCCACACTGGGTGTGGAGCCTGCTTGAGATTATTAAGATTCTCTCTCTCCCTCTCCATCTGCCCCTCCCCCCACATTTCTCTCTCTTTCCCTCTCAAAAAAAAAAAAAAAGAGTATCAGTCTCTCTTCCAGTCTTTTATCATATTCATCAGAAAGTTGCATCCTCATTCTCTCATCTTTCTGTTTCCAAGGTTGTGTTATATTCTATTATGTGAGGTATCTTTACTTAATTGTACTCATTTTTTATCTCCACACATACTCAAATACCCAATTTTTTTTTTAAGATTTTATTTATTTATTTGACAGCGAGAGACAGCCAGTGAGAGAGAGAACGCAAGCAGGGGGAGTGGGAGAGGGAGAAGCAGGCTCATAGCAGAAGAGCCTGATGTGGGGCTCGATCCCATAACACCGGGATCACGCCCTGAGCCGAAGGCAGATGCTTAACCGCTGTGCCACCCAGGCGCCCCTCAAATACCCAATTTCTAACAAGAAACTACTGGTACGAACTTTCATTAACAGTCGTCCTATCTGTTTATTAAAGTATCTAATTCCAATTGATAGATTATTTTCATTTGGTTACATTTAATTCCAGTTTCCAATGAATAACATCTTTCAAAATCTTGCTTAATCTTCCCATAAAATTAAATTACTTTTACTTTAGCTTTAAACCAGTTGCATTTTCAGGGGATATTAAAACACAAAAGAAATCATATTCAGTTAAGCTATCTCCTTTTTTGGAACAAACTTGTCTTAAAAATTAACTTTAGAAGATATATTTATTTTTTATATTAAGACATTGAGTTCTACTTTGATGTCATTGAAAAAAAGAATTTGTATGTACTTTTATTTACATCTATTGTCATTTCATTGTTAAAATTTTCATCTGTTTTGGCCATCTTAGACTTAGGCATGCTACACTAACAAATGACCCCAAGTCATATGGATTAAACAATAAAAGTTTATTTTTTGCTCACATTTATGCCTATCCCAGATGAGCTGCATCTCTGCTCAATGTCCTCATCATTTTGGATGCAAGTCTGAAAAAGCAGCCTTTTGTGGCACATGCAGATCTTGTGGCAGAGGGAAAAGAAAGATGAGAATGAAGCAATGGTTTCTAAAACTTCAGCATGGAAATGGTGTGTATCTCTTGTACCCTTACTTACTTCACCGTAACTTATTTCATTGTTGAAATAAATAACTTGGCTAAGTTTGACATTGTCAAGGCCCCTGGTAGAAATGGGCCAAGTAACGAATAGTCCAGGAGAGAAAAGTACCAAATATTTTGACAATCATATCATCTACCACAAATTTCTTCTTGGTCTGCTATTCAGTGGTTGGTAATTAAATAGGATCAAAATAGAAGAAAAATTTTTGAATTTTGTAGATTCCATAAAAACAAATGCAAAGATTAGAAATCTATATCAAGATTATTTTCAATTCAAAGCTTAATTTTATAGCAACACCATGACATCTATTTTTTACATTAATAATTTGAAGCAGTGCCTATTAAATGCATTCAGTTCTTCAGAAATATATCATCTACATTATGGTTATTATTCACATGGTTACTAATACATTTAATACAATTCTTTCTAAATGAAAATCATGGTTTAGTAAATAATTTTTATCTTTGAAAAATAAAGAATAATACGATCTGCCCTAATTTTCATCTTTTAGATTTTACTATTTTTATCTGTTTTTATCTTTATTTCTTCCCACTCATTTGATTTTAATTGTTACATTAAAATGTATAACAAGCATGGAGTTTATATATGGAGGAGGGAGAAAAAGAAAGAATTTATTCAATTTATAAGTAGTATCCAGGAAAGACTATTTAAAATGTTCCTATAGATCCTGGAGAAAGAAATTCCAAGACTTTATTTGACATAGCACAGTGTCTCTCTATAACACAATTATATTATACACATATTATAACCCATCCACCAAAAAAAACAATTTTTTCAAACACTATGGCTCATCTAAAACAAAAATCTATCATGCCTATACAGGTCTAAATATCCATTGTTTTAAAAACAATTAAGTACATGATCATTAGATACTACAACTAAATATTACATATATTAGATTTATGCAAAACACATACCATTATACAAGATTCTTTTGCATAAAGTAATCTGAGTAAGAAAAAAACAGGATTATAGAAAAGGAAGCCAATCACAATTCAAGAAACATAACTTAAAGCAGGTCTCCACAAAAATAAAATAAAGAACAGTAACCACATTACATTCAAAAAGTCCATAATATTTTACATGTATTTATTAATCTTTCCAGTTCTTTGCTAATGGTACTGGTCATCTTCAAAGCAACTATTTTTCATTAATATGTATGTTGATAAACATATACATACAACATCCATTCTTGATAAAAACCCTCAACAAAGTAGGGATAGAGTGAACACACTTCAACATCATAAAGGCCAAATACAAAAGACCCACGGCTAATATCATCCCCAGTGGGGAAAAACTGAGAGAGCTTTTCCTTTATGGTCAGGAACAAGACAAGGATGTCCCGTCATCATTGTTACTTAACACAGCACTGAAACCGAAAAGTCCTAGCCTCAGCAATCAGAAAACAAAAAGAAATAAAAGGCATCCAATTCAGCAAAGAAGAAGTCAAACTTTCACTCTTTGCAGATGGCATGATACTCTATGTAGAAAACCTTAAAGACTCCACCAAAAGATGACTAGAAATGATACATGAATTCAGCAAAATTGCTGGATATAAAATTGATGTACAGAAATCTGTTGCTTTTCCAAATGCTAATAATGAAGCAGCAGAAAGACAAATATTTACAGTATTTCTTACAAATAGTTATATTTACTGATCCCATTTACAATTGCACCAGGAACCATAAGATACCTAGGAATAAACCTAACCAAAGGGTAAAAAATTTGTACTCTGAAAACTACAGGATACTTATGAAAGAAATTGAAGATGACACAAAGAAATGGAAAAACATTCCATGCTCGTGGACTTGAAGAACATTATTGTTAAAATGTCTATACTACCCTAAGCAATCTACATATTTAATGCAATCCCTATCAAAATACCACCAGGATTTTTCATAAAGCTAGAACAAACAATCCTAAAATTTGTATGGAACAACAAAAGACCCTGAATAGCCAAAGCAATCTTGAAAAAGAAAACCAAAGCTGAAGGCATCACAATTCTAGACTTCAAGTTATATTACAAAGCTGTAGTCATCAAGACAGTATGGTATTGACACAAATATAGACACACATATCAATGGAACAGAATAGAAAACCCAGAACAGATATAAAATTGATGTACAGAAATCTGTTGCCTTTCTACACACTAATAACAAAGCAGCAGAAAGATAAATATTTACAGTATTTCTTACAAATATTTATATTTACTGGTCCCATTTACAATTGCACCAGAAACATGAGATACCTAGGAATAAACCTAACCAAAGAAGTAAAAGATTTTTACTCTGAAAACTATAGAATACTTATGAAAGAAACTGAAATCAATTGTAATGTATGTGGGGTTTTTTTTGTTTCAAATTTTTATTTTAAATTCTGATTAGTTAACATATAGCGTAATTTTGGCTGCAGGAGTAGAATTTAGTGACTCATCACTTACATATAATACCCAGTGTTCAACACAAGTGCTCTCCTTAATACTCATCACCCTATATGGTCAATTAATCTTCGAAAAGCAGGAAAGAATATCCAATGGGTAAAAAAAACCAACAACAACAACAGTCTCCTCAACAAATGGTGCTGGGAAAACTGGGCAGCAACATGCAGAAGAATGACACTGGACTTCCTACACCATACACAAAAATAAATTCAAAATGGATGAAAGATCTAAATGCGAGACAGGAAACCATAAAAATCATATAGGAGAACAACCTCCTTGACCTTGGCCGTAGCAACTTCTTACTAGACATGTCTCGGGAGACAAGGGAAACAAAAGCAAAAACGAACTATTGAGACTTCACCAAGATAAAAAGCTTCTGCACAGCAAGGTAAAGAATCAGCAAAACTAAAAGGCAGCCTATGGGTGGGAAAAAATGACATATCAAATAAAGGGTTAGTATCCAAAATCTATAAAGAACTTATCAAACCAACATCAAAGAACAAATGATCCAAATAAGAAATGGGCAGAAGACAGGAATAAACATTATTCCAAAGAAGACATCCAGATGGCCAACAGACACATGAAAAGATGTCCAACATCACAAATCATCAAGGAAATAAAAATCAAAACCATGATGAGATATCACCTCACACCTGTCAGAATGGCTAAAATTAACAACACAGGAAACAACTGATGTTGGCAAGGATGTGGAGAGTGGGGAACCCTCTTACACTGTTGTTAGGAATGCAAACTGGTGCAGCCACTCTGGAAAACAGTGTGGAGGCTCCTCAAAAAGTTAAAAATAGAACTACCTTAAGACCCAACAATTGCACTACTAGCATAAAAAATATACAGAGTATACAAAAATTCTGATTTGAAGGGACACAGGCACCCTATTTGTAGCAGCATTTTCAACAACAGCCAAATTATAGGAACGGCCCAAATGTCCATCAACCGATGAAGAGATAAAGAGGTGGTGGATATATATCTAATGGAATATTATTC
Organism: Ursus americanus; assembly: GCF_024610735.1. NCBI lineage: Eukaryota > Metazoa > Chordata > Mammalia > Carnivora > Ursidae > Ursus > Ursus americanus. The sequence continues at coordinate 7,155,583 of NC_142139.1, forward strand.
AGTCATCAAAAGAATGAAATCGCCATTTGCAATGATGTGGATGGGGCTAGAGTGTATTATACGAAGTGAAATAATTTAGAGAAATAGCATATGATTTCACTCATAGGTGGAATTTAAGAAACAAAACATATGAACATAGGGGAAGGGGAGAAAAAAGAAAAAAGAGAGAGGCAAACCAGAAAACAGACTCTTAACTATAAAGAACAAACTGAGGTTTACTGGAGGGGTGGTGGGCAAGAGTGGGCTAAACAGGTGATGGGTATTAAGGAGAGCACTTGTGTTGAACACTGGTGTTAAATGTAAGTGATGAGTCACTAAATTCTACTCCTGCAACCAAAATTACACTATATGTTAACTAATTAAAATTTAAATAAAAATTTGAAACAAAAAAAACCCACATATATTACAATTAATCTACAAAAATTCACTATCTCTAAGGGCATGTTTTAGTCACCTAATTAAATATTTTAAAATAATACTCCCAGTCCTCTTGCATCTGTCTGTAAACTCCATCATATCAATCAATCAATAAAAGACCTTCAAACATTCGTGAATCTATCAATGTCTTAGATTTTATCCAGAAGGAAAAATCCAAAAATCGTATGATTCTCTCAATAGATGCAGAAAAAGCATTTGACAAAATACAGCATCCTTTCCTAATTAAAGCACTTCAGAGTGTAGGGATAGAGGGTACATTCCTCAATCTCATAAAAACCATCTATGAAAAGCCTACAGCAAATATCATTCTCAATGGGGAAAAGCTGAAAGCCTTTCCCTTAAGATCAGGAACATGACAAGGATGCCCACTCTCACCACTATTATTCAACATAGTACTAGAAGTCCTTGCAACAGCAATCAGACAACAAAAAGGGATAAAAGGTATCCAAATTGGTAAAGAAGAAGTCAAAATGTCTCTCTTCGCAGATGACATGATACTTTATATGGAAAACCCAAAAGAATCCACTCCCAAACTTTTAGAAGTTATAGAGCAATTCAGTAATGTGGCGGGATACAAAATCAATGCTCAGAAATCAGTTGCATTTCTATACATGAATAATGAGACTGAAGAAAGAGAAATTAGGGAATCCATCCCATTTACAATAGCACCAAAAGCCATACGTTACCTTGGAATTAACTTAACCAGAGACATAAAGGATCTATATTCTAGAAACTATAAATCACTCTTGAAAGACACTGAGGAAGACAGAAAAAGATGGAAAAATATTCCATGCTCATGGATCAGAAGAATTAACATAGTTAAAATGTCCATGCTACCCAGAGCAATCTATACTTTCAATGCTATCCCGATCAAAATACCAATAACATTTTTCAAAGAACTGGAACAAATAGTCCTTAAATTTGTATGGAACCAGAAAAGGCCCCGAATGTCCAAGGAACTGTTGAAAAGGAAAAACAAAGCTGGGGGCATCACAATGCCGGATTTCGAGCTGTACTACAAAGCTGTGATCACAAAGACAGCATGGTACTAGCACAAAAACAGACACATAGACCAATGGAACAGAATAGAGAACCCAGAAATGGACCCTCGGCTCTTTGGGCAACTAATCTTTGATAAAGCAGGAAAAAACATCCGGTGGAAAAAAGACAGTCTCTTCAATAAATGGTGCTGGGAAAATTGAACAGCTACATGCAAAAGAATGAAACTTGACCACTCTCTCACACCATACACAAAGATAAACTCCAAATGGATGAAAGACCTCGATGTGAGACAGGAATCCATCAAAATCCTAGAGGAGAACATAGGCAGCAACCTCTACGACATCGGCCAAAGCAACCTTTTTCATGACACATCTCAAACGGCAAGAGAAACAAAAGAAAAAATGAACTTGTGGGACTTCATCAAGATAAAAAGCTTCTGCACAGCCAAGGAAACAGTCAAAAAAACTAAGAGGCAGCCCATGGAATGGGCGAATATATTTGCAAATAATGCTACAGACAAAAGACTGGTATCCAAGATCTACAAAGAACTTCTCAAACTCAATACGTGAGAAGCAAATAAACAAATCATAAAATGGGCAGAAGATATGAACAGACACTTTTCCAATGATGACATACAAATGGCTAACAGACACATGAAGAAATGTTCAAAATCATTAGCCATCAGGGAAATTCAAATCAAAACCACACTAAGATACCACCTTATGCCAGGTAGAATGGCAAAAATTGACAAGGCAAGAAACAACAATGCTGGAGAGGATGTGGAGAAAGGGGATCCCTCCTACATTGTTGGTGGGAATGCAAGTTGGTACAGCCACTCTGGAAAACAGTGTGGAGGTCCCTTAAAAAGTTACAAATTGAGGGGCGCCTGGGTGGCACAGTGGTTAAGCGTCTGCCTTCGGCTCAGGGCGTGATCCCGGCATTATGGGATCGAGCCCCACATCAGGCTCTTCGGCTATGAGCCTGCTTCTTCCTCTCCCACTCCCCCTGCTTGTGTTCCCTCTCTCGCTGGCTGTCTCTGTCTCTGTCGAATAAATAAATAAAATCTTTAAAAAAAAAAAAAGTTACAAATTGAGCTACCCTATGACCCAGCCATTGCCCTACTGGGTGTTTACCCCAAAGATACAGACGTAGTGAAAAGAAGGGCCATATGCACCCCAATGTTCATAGCAGCATTGTCCACAATAGCCAAATCGTGGAAGGAACCAAGATGCCCTTAAACAGATGAATGGATTAAGAAGTTGTGGTCCATATATACAATGGAATATTACTCAGCTATCAGAAAGAACGAGTTCTCAACATTTGCTGCAACATGGATGGCACTGGAGGAGATAATGCTAAGTGAAATAAGTCAAGCAGAGAAAGACAATTATCATATGATTTCTCTCATCTATGGAAAATAAGAACTAGGAAGATCGGTAGGGGAAGAAAGGGATAAAGAAAGGGGGGGTAATCAGAAGGGGGAATGAAGCATGAGAAACTATGGACTCTGAGAAACAAACTGAGGGCTTCAGAGGGGAGGGGTTTGGGGGAATGGGATAGACTGGTGATGGGTAGTAAGGAGGGCACGTATTAACTAATGAAGCATCGAACTTTACATCAGAATCCGGGGATGTACTGTATGGTGACTAACACAATATAATAAAAAATCATTTAAAAAAAAAAAGGAGGGCACGTATTGCATGGTGCACTGGGTTTTATATGCAACTAATGAATCATCGAACTTTACATCAGAAACCAGGGATGTACTGTATGGTGACTAACATAATATAATAAAAAAACATTAAAATAAAAAAAAAAAAACCTTCAAGGGTCAAAGTTTCCCAATATCCAAACTCTAGGATTACCTCAAGATTTAACACCAGTTTGAGTTAAATGCGAGTTACATAGATCTCTTCTGTCTTTGGGCATGACCAGAAAGAAACCTTTTCATTTTGATACAAGAGCAAGAAGCAAGAATAAAACAATCCCTACATCCTTTCAATCAACAGACAAATCAACCAACCAACTGAGGTGAAGAACTATGTGTGGCCTAATAGTTTGTATTCCATGACTTTGCCATGATTATTACCCAACAATTATTGAACGTTTTTGTATGCTTAGTGCTGATGATACAATGACAGCAGAGGAGTTCACAGGAAACTTCCCAAAGGAGTTTAAATTTCAAAGAATGGATGTGATTTTGCCAGGTGCGCGATGGAGACTAACAAGAACAGAGAAAGATGGAAAAAGAGAGAAGGTATTCCAGGCAGAAGGAATATCATAGGCAAAAGCATGGAGGCACAAAACAACATAGTAAATTATTGAAGCTTCAATTAGTATCATATAGGTAGATGCACATTGCTAGGGAACAGGCTGTAGATGAGATCATCCAAGGACATGGACAGGAACCACTTAGGAACCACATGTGCCTTGCTAAGGTTTTTTAGATTATTCTGTGGTCAATGGAGAATGAGTGAAGGGTCTTAATGAAAAAAAGTCACATAATACATATACATTTTGAAAAAAGAATTCTGGCCAGGATATGAAGGATGCATTGGAGATTGGGGTGGAAGAAAATACCAGGAGATATTTTTAAAATCCAGGGGAGAGAGATCTTTTTAAAAAGTCCCAACAAGGGCAACAGTAGTGAGTGTAAAGAGAGAGCCTAAAACAATACATAGAGATAGAACTAACAGGACTCAGATATTTATCAGATTTCATTTTGATGGAAAAGTCAAGCCTCATTAGGAGAGACACAAGCCTAGGAGGATGGGGGAGAAAGCCAACGAATCCAGTTTGGAATTTGTTATTCATGAGGGAACCATTATACATCCAAGCATCTACTGGAAAGAAGTTGGCATTTTTTAGGACCTAAAACATCTCTGTTTAGAAGTTTCTTTTCCCAGAGCACCTGGATGGCTCAGTTAGTTAAGCATCTGACTCAGTTTCGGCTCAGGTCATGATCTCATGGGTTGTGGGATCCAGCCCCATGACAAGCTCCCCACTCAGTGGGGAATCTGCTTGAAGATTCTCTCCCTCTGCCCCTCCCTCAACTCCAGTGTCCTTTCTTTCAAATAAATAAATAAATCTTTTTTAAAAAATAAAATAAAAATTTATTTTCCCCTAACAGACACTTTGAAAGGAATTAATCCTACAAGATAAAATACCTTCTTATAAATGTCACCTTGAAGCTGTTTGAATGCCTATGTATAGAATTTGTTTGCTCCTTCAGGAAAATTGCACAAATCTCTAATTCTTTGAGCTAGGTAGTGTTCACATGCCAGGTTATGACTTCTATTCTTTTAAGTGAAAAATAATTGTACTTTCCCCTTGATTTGGCATCTGATTTCTTCTTTCTACTGACAGCATTTGTCTCCTTCATACTTTTGCTTCCCACCAAGATCGGGCTTGCCCATGACCTATGAAGTAACCTGAACTGTTTTGTATTTTTAAAGACTAGCAGAGGAGACATCAATGATTGGATGTCCTCAAGATTTACCCAGTGGTCTGACATCATCATAGATATTCTCTGGACCCATTTCAACATTTGACCAATTCTTCTTCCCATTAAGTCATGCTAAAACAAAATACATTATCTCAATAATTACTATCTCCAACAACCTAAAATTAAGCGTATTATCATAATCTGTGGTACAATGAGAAAGAAATTATCTCCTTTAACAAAGTTGAGGAGATACCGGTGATAGAGAAGTGTAAGATTTATACTTCTTATACTTTTAAGTATAAGTATAATATTTTTAGAAAATATTTTTTTTGCAATTGCAGGAAAAAGGTCTATCATGCCTCATGAAACAACAAAGCCTTCCTTTATTCCTTTCCTTAAAAAAAAAGCACAAAACAAAACATAGTTCTAAATACTGCCATTAAAAGTTGTACTTAGATTTTAATTTCTGCTTTAGTTAACGGTGCATTCATTCTTAAAATATACAAATTGTCAATACCGAAAATACAACATCTCCCTAGAAAGTGATTTTTAACAATGAATAGCTTGTTATAACTAGCTAATGTTGCTTTGTAAACCCAAAACCTTTTAGTAAGTTTACATAAAAACACTGATAAGGTCTTCAAAACATCTGTGATTAAGATCCTGCAATGCAATAATATTCTAGGAGAATTGTCTACAGTAGCTTCTCACTGCCTGCCAAAGTCTGTGACTCTGTTTTAAGATTATGAAAGGCCATTCATTTTGTTTTCATGAACTTAAAGATGACTTAACCAAATCCCCTAACAATAGTTAATGGTTCTTAATTATATGATGTGATAAAAAAGAAGAAAGCCTTATTCACTGAAAGGCAGTATTATTACTAAAATTGTCTAATTTTATATGACAGTAAAATTAAAAGATGACATGGCAAAGATGGAAAAACGCCCCATGAAGTGGTTAAACAGCATTCAAGTTTTCACTTCCCTATGCCAAGTTCTACTTCAGAGAATGAGTGTCTGTTGCACACAATTTTAGGGAAACATGAAATTAAGTTTTGGAAGCAGATTACATAGCTAAAGAATTTCACCCAAAATCAATTCTTTATTTATTTATAAAGAAGTATATTTTGTATCATTCCTTGAATTTGCTAACATTTCCATGACTAAAATTTTGACTTCAAAGTTGAATGGCAGTATAGTATATTTTGAGTAATCCTCATTGTTATACCTATATATCCAATAATAGTTTCGATAAAAATAAAAAACAATCCTTGGCTTTTAAGGATTGTAGAGGGTTTAAAACATGTACATGATGAGCATACCTAAGATTGCCTACACCATTTCCTTTGATGTATCTGGTGTATTCCTCTACTTTTTTCAAACCTACATAAAGACACTGGCTATTCAAGAGTATCCAGTCCTCATCTGTCTTATGACCTTATATAATAATAACTCCTATTTACTGAGTGTCAAGTATGTGCTTACCTAAGTTTCTTCATTTGATGTTCCAGAAACCCTATGCAATTGATATTTTACCCTCCACACTAACAATGAAGAATTTGAGGCTCATAGAAGTTAAACTACATCCTGAAAACAGGTAGAATCTAAGAACAGAACCAGGATTCAAATGAAGTTCTAGGTGACTCTAAAACTTGGGCTCTTCCACCATACAGTGCTTCTTGCCATATATCCAACTCTCCATTTAACTGTTCCACCTTAAGCTAGAGTGATTATACATCCATCCTATGTAATTTTTACATGGCTTAAATATTAATAGCAGTTATATGGCTTAAATATTATATTCATTTACAAAAGTGTCCCAGTTGGACAATAGTTTATATGGTCAGCCTACCTCTAAGTCAATATACAACTATAAATGCATACCTTCCCGACCATCTCCCCAAAGTGCTCTTATTGTGATATCCCTCACTACTGTGGATGACATCATAACATCCATTCACCTGCAAAAGCCAGAACACAGGAATAACTCTTAACTCCTTTTTCCTCTTTTCTCATATACAATATGTTGCTATGTCTTTTCCTGTCTTCTACTTACTATCTTTCAAATCTAGGTTTTCTCCAGCTTTACTTCCACTATCTTAGTTCTGACCCTCATAATGTCTTCCCTGGACTATTATTAAAGTTCTCTACTGATATTTGAACTTACAGTGTAACCTATCTCTAACCCAGTCTCTGTATCACAATTAGTATGAGCTTTCAAGAAGACACATCTTACCATACACTCATCCCAATTTCAAATCTTTAGGTTCCTTAGAGCCTGCAGGGTAAATTCCAAAGCCTTCTCAGGACTCTTCAGGCCCTTTGTTAATTGTCCCTTGCCTACCTATCCATCCTAATCTCTCACTACTCTTCTCATCACAGATTACATCCAGTCCACTGAATGTTGTATAGTTACCAAAATAGCTGGCTTGTCTTTTGTCTTTATGCTTTGGCACAGACTACTTCCCTACTTCTTCCTCGCTCCCCACCTCTCCAAATTGTCACATCCTCAGGATGCAGTTCTAGCATCCCCTCCTCTGATTATTCCCTGAACAAACGTTTGCTTGGCACAACACTAGACCCAAAACACTCAAGGGATATATTGTCCTTATCAAGTTGAGCTTTGAGATCCCTCTAATTCTGTCCATTTCCCATCTCCAAAGTGTCATCTTCATGGGTAAGAGATGATGGAGTGACAATCTGCCTCTTCTCTTTTACAATGTTCCCATGTACTTTTCCCCATTGCCTCCAACATGTCCTCAATTGAAATTAAACTCTAAAACAAAAAACAACAACAACAACAACAATAAAAACCTCTTTGATTATTTCCCAACTCCTACTCAGTTTGGGTTATATGTTTTTCCTTCTAGCTCCTAATATCCAATGCATAACCAGATGCTAGTATAATGTTCTGGTTACTTGTCTGCCTCGTTGAGTAGGCTACAGGCTCTTTGAGGTAGAGCTTTAATCTTTTAATTCCAGTATTTGTGAGTGGATCTGGCACAAAATAAATATACAGTAGATTTTTACTGCTAATAATAAGAGAGTATTTATTTATTGAGTAGGATTAAATGAAAGATGATGATGACAGTGCTGAAGAAAGGCAATATATAAGGTTTAAGGTACCTGTGATTTTTTATAATAAATACTGGAAAATCTCTGAAAACTAAAGATATCTTATATAATGAAATTATGGGTTTCTTTTCTTTTTATTATTTTTTTAAGATTTTATTTATTTATTTGACAGAGATAGAGACAGCCAGCGAGAGAGGGAACACAAGCAGGGGGAGTGGGAGAGGAAGAAGCAGGCTTCTAGTGGGGGAACCTGATGTGGGGTTCGATCCCAGAACTGCGGGATCACGCCCAGAGCTGAAGGCAGACGTTTAACGACTGAGCCACCCAGGCGCCCCATGGGTTTCTTTTCTTTTTAAAGCCATGATATGTAGCCTTGATTTAAAGTAATATCTACTAAAGGGGCACCTGGGTGGCTCAGTTGGTTAAGTGTCTGACTTTGGCTCAGGTCATGATCTCAGTGTCCTGGGATTGAGTCCCACCTGGGGCTCCCCACTCAGTGGAGACTCTACTTGTCCCTCTCCCTCCCCTTCTGCTCCTCCCCCTGCTTGTGCTCTCTCTGTCTCGCTCTCACATAAATAAATAAAATCTTTTTAAAAATTAAAAAATAAAACTTTTAAAAAATACTAGTATCTATTCAAATAATAGTGACAGAATTTCAGAACATGAAAGAAACATGGAATCCAGTCTAGTGATTTTCAATCAACCACTTAGCATTAGATCAAAAAAATACTCAGATCCCTAGCACCTAAACAATTTACTCTACAGCTATTACCTGAGAGTTAAAGGGATGGTAACTGCCACAATATGAAGGGTCTTGACGAACTGGACCTCTGGAGGTTCTAAGGCTCCAAAGACAAGAGCTGTACAAACTCTATCCTAGTTCAAAATCTAATCTGACAAAAAGGATGCTGAAACCTTGAGACGGTTGTGATATTTCCAAGAGCATCAAGCGATGTAGGGCTGGACATGAGTCTCTGGCTCCTAGGCCTATACTCCAAACCTGGTTTCACACTGCTTCTAAGAGAAAAACAACTTAGCTCTGGGAGCACAACAAAAATATTCATATTGCCTACGTAAAACAGCAGTACTAGAAAATGTGGACATTAAAGAAATGTTAGAGTGCATTTGTCTTACAAAGCACATAGCCTGTAATGCTGATATTTTACCAGACACTGTACATTGCAGGCTGCCAGGTACAATAACTTTTCCTTCTGTCAAATGTTCAGCATAGTTTCTTATGGATTTATTCCCCATTACAGTCAATAAAACATAATTATAATATTAATTTGATAGAATCCCATAGATGTATGCTCTCTCTGAACCAATGGCATTTTAGAGAAAAACTTATAGTATGAGGCAACAATAGGAGGTATCTCTGTTAAACTGGCCATAAATTGTTTTGGCTTTTGTTACAGGTTGAATTGTGCGCTCCCATAATTTATATGTTGAAGTCCTAACTCCTAATACCTCAGAATAAGGTCTTATTTAGAAACAGAGTCATTACAGAAGTCATTAGTTAAGATGAGGTCATACTGGAATAGAGTGAACCTAAACCAATATAGCTAGTGTTTTTATAAAAAGGGGATATTTGGAGATACACACAGGAAGAATGCTGTGTGAAAATTGGAGTTATGCTCCCACAAACCAAGAAATTGACAGACCCTAGAAAAATTCCTGGAAACGATTCTTCCCTGGTGCATTCAGAGGTAGCATAGCTCTGCTGACATCTCACTTTCAGACTTGCCTCCAGAACTAAGACAAAAATTTCTGTTATTTAAGCCACTCCACTTTTGGCACTTTGTTACAGCAGTTCTTGCAAACTAATACAATTCTAGATCTTCGTTGCTCTGAAGGAGAATTTTTCTCAATCATTTAGTTAGTAAGTCACATGCCAAAAATTGGATCTCTTTACTTAAATGTTCCAGTTGCCAGAACTTGATCCAGAAAAAATAAGTAATATAGAATTATAATTAGATAATGTCTATATACGGAGGATGAACTGAATATAGAATACAGAATCATAAAAACACAGACAGTTCAGTGTGCTATAAAAATCAATTGTATCTAGAGCCTAGTCATACTGCTCTATTATGATTAAGCTTTACCTAACTAGACACAAAACTTTATGGCCTTCTCATGGTTTTTCACCCCATTTTATCATGATCTAATTGCCACATTTAAAAACTTTCTACCTATAGACTATAATATTTGAAGGAGTGTAAAAATGTTCCAGCATAAGATTTCCTTTATCTCTACCCCCTACTTTATACTATCCTCTGGTCTCTCTTCTTATTGATGATTTTATATAAGAAAATTGGTCCCCACAATAACCCTTGCAAAAACTATGTTAAATACTTTTCAAGGCTTGTTTCAGGTCAAGCAGTGTTCTCAAAGTTAAACACTTTGTCTAATTTCCACAAATTTAGCTGTTAATAGACTACTGTCAAACCAAATGTCAAAACATAATCAAACGCACATTTTATGATTTAACATAACATAAAATCATACAACTGGGGGTGCCTGGGTGGCTCAGTCATTAAGTGGCTGCCTTCGGCTCAGGGCGTGATCCCAGCATTATGGGATCGAGCCCCACATCAGGCTCCTCTGCTGGGAGCCTGCTTCTTCCTCTCCTACTCCCCTAGCTTGTGTTCCCTCTCTCTCTGGCTGTCTCTCTCTCTCTAATAAATAAATAAAATCTTTAAAAAAAAATCATACAACTGGATTTTATCAATGTGAAATTAGTTCTCTGAAAACTATTAAATATATCTTTACCAGTGATTTCTACCTTCTTTCAAAATTAGTAAACACTACTTACTTTATAAACTTCATGCTCAAGAGAAGATATTTGTATTTTAATCAAACAATGAAATTAACTCCTTTATAAACAGAAATGATATTTGAATATTCATTTTTCCTTCTTGTACAAATATATGAATGAGAAAAGAGGACTATTACCCTTCTAAATATCATCTGAAAGTTGGATCTTTGTATTTTTTCAAGAGACATATCCATTCTCTTTGAAATATTTACTTCTGTCCAATGTTATAAATATGTCAGTGCTACCACCTTCATACCACGAGAAGAAAGCCAGCACTGTGGTCCAGGTGATGATCTTTCCAACTCCTCAAGAATTAGGTTGGTCATTGCTTTCCTACAAGACCCTACCTCAGCAGCACAGGGATTCAGAATCTCCCAATTATTATACAATCAGCTCAGAAACGGAAATGGATGAGTTTAGGCAAATCATTTGATTTAGTTCACTTCAACAAATACGTATTTATTGAGAGCTACTATGTGTCATCATTGTGTTAAGCATGGCGGTAACAGATATAGAAGAAAACTCTTAAGGAAATTACAGTCTAGAGACAGAAAAATAAACAGATATTGACATAAGGTGGTGAGAAAAGAAATAGCAATTTGCCTAAGGTTCCATAAAACCTAGCGATGGGTGTTATGAAATCACTTGGCCTATCTGAGAGTTGTTCACAGATTTCCTGGAGAAGATGAGCCTGTGCTAACTTTGGAAAAGATGGGTAAGAGTCTAGTCAGCAGGGAAGTTGGGAAGGTTTTCCCAGGCAATGGAGCAAACTGAAGTACACTACAGAAGTATGGTCAAATCTGGTTTCTCTGAAGTAGACACTAAGTACAGGATATTATTAGGATCAATACCTGTGGATGGGAACAGGAAGAAGCAGGATTAGGCAGAGGGGGAAACTGAACTGTGATATAGGATGTTCAAGCCTCTGCCAGCATTATGGGGAACTCTGGAGCCAGACTTTATATCCTTGCCTGGCTCTGTCAAGAGATACAGAATGCCCAGAAGGGTGTGACCTTGGGTGAGGCAGCACTATGAAGCTGAGGTAGTCAGAAAAAATACTAAGAGCTTGAGGCAACTGGGCAACAGATCCTTCCTAGAAGGGATCTCAGCAGACCATGTCCCCCATTCGCCACAAATGTAAATCTAGTGGGTGTCCAGTATTATTAGACAGTAAATTTTCATGTGGATGGTGGGAAGAAAAGCAGCTGAAAAAGTCGATTTTCAAAGACATGTTCTCACAATGATGTGCTACTCACTGGAGAAAGCTGATTGTGCACCTGTTTCCGACTTTGCATTCGGTGACATCACTTTGGTATCTTGAAATCATCATTGGTGAAAGTATTCGCTCCACAGAAATCATCAAAAGTTACAAATCAGTGCTACATTTTTCTGAGAACCTGTTGACCAGCATGAAACTTCACTATTATCCTTCCTATGTCCATAAACACAGGTTTAAATCATAATGAATAAAAGCCTCAGGTAAGACAGCATTCTACAACCTGCTCAAAATAGGAGAGCAATAGGAGAGCTCATAGGTCAGTAAGTCCCATCTTTTTATACTGAGAGAAGTAAAGACTCCTCCCTTTTCCTTTTCTTCTCCTGCCACTAACCTCATTTCCGCCTTGGTAAATTGTAGTAGTCTCACAGGATAATTCATTCATTACAAGTATTTTGTTTTCATAAGTATTCAAGAATATGTACTGAAGGCTTACTATGTGTCAAAAACTCAGTGTGAGTATTCAATGGTGAGCAAACAATAGACCTAGTTCCTATTCTAGAGCTTATAGTTGAGATACAAATATTAGTTTAAAAACATCATGAAATAAATGTATAATCACAAATGGTGATAATTTTATGAAGAAAGAATGGAGAATATAAGATACTTAAATAATGTCTTTGATGTATTAACCTTCTATATCATTTAAATAGTATAAAATAAAACATCAATGTCATTAGGCACTAAGAATTAAAGTAATGATAGTTTAATCGAAAGCCAATTATAATTATTTTTAAGAAATTTTATCTTATCTATTATTATGAAAAACCCACTAAATAGTGATTTTTTTTTCTAAAAATGTCAATACATGTCCCTTGGCAATCACAGTGTCTGTCTTTTTTCATTTACTATATTATTACATTCATCTGCTGTACCATTACAAAGATATAGACACAGAGAAATTTGAACAGTATTGAAAATCAGAATTTTTTTCCCTCAGGCCACTGCTACTGACATTGTAAAGAATATCTCATATAAGCATAATATTATATTAAAATAAACTCTCAGCTATAGCATTCAGTTTTTCTAAATAACTGTCTTGTTGAACACTAGTAAAATTCTCTCGTTAGAACAAAAGTTTTGGCAAAGAAAATTCAGCATTTCACCCTCAAATTTGTATTTCTGGCCTGATTACATGAAAAAAAAAAACCTGAATTCTATTTGCTAGCATTATTTTAGGGGAAAAATAATATTTTATTCTTGGAAAAGGCTGAGACTTATGCCTGATCTATATCTAACAATACATGAAAGAGAAATTTAACATCTGTTCATGATATCACATTTCCTATACGTATTCCTATCCATAATACGCATTCAGTTAAAAGCACATATCAAAATCCTGTTTTAGAGGATTTGGAAAGTAACACTTTCTATTTAGGACACTTCAATTATGTGCTTGTGAGTTCTGATCAGATTAAAAAAATAATTAATCCATGACAATCTGCCTCTACTTTCTATGTTCAAGATTTAGATTGAACAAGATTTTGTCATTTTTAATATCTATTATCTTCACCCAAAGTCATTACAAAATACATCTCTAGAATCAGATAAAAATTTATAAGTGTTACCACTGTGGATTGCACCAAAGAGTTAAAGCACCCCAACACATTATACATATATTCATACATAGGGCCAAAGGGATACCATTCTCATTTTTCATCATCAAGGCATTTATGAGACTCCCATCTTCTTTTGCTTTTGTGACCTCTAGTCAGAAAGGCCAAAGTAAATAAAGGTCAAGATAGATGTCAAATCAAGCAATTACTAAACAGGGAACTTGGCGGTGACCCTCAGATTAGAAATGGTGACCTGTCACAGCAACAGGGGAAAACCTTCCTGCAACTCCTTCTCCTATTTTATGAAATACAATCTAGATTTGCAGCCTAGACTGAAAAAAATTGATATCCTTCATTTGCGTTTTAATCTTTCCCACCCTTCATATTGGGGTTGTCCTCCCATTTTCTCCTTGGTTATATGCTCTGAATTGTAGACATGTGAGAGGAAAAATTAGTAGGAATCTGGAGTGAGGAGGGATGACACACCTATCATAAAAAAATGAGAATGAACCAACACAAGACAAAAATGTTGTAATATCACTTTTATTCATTTAACTTTACTTAAAATCACATAAAATTTAGACAATTTGAGTAATAGCAGTGAACTCAATCAACAATGCTCAAACTTTTTCTGCAAATTGGCCACTTGTAGAAATGAATTTTTGAAATATTCTATGAGAGGTGACTAAAATTTGCAAATTCATTTATTTACCTGAACCTCAATTTATCTAAACTTTAGAATCTCACTTTCCTCTCTACACCCAAGAAACTTCCACTCTTCACTCCAGAGGTTATGTTGAAAAATATTGGGTTTCCCATGTTAACCCTACAACCCACATTTACTCCTGAATTCCTCCATTCCTTAAACTTCCCATCCTTAAAAAGACCTATATTAGTCCTTTTGTTGTCAAAAGAGAAAAAGATAAGATTTACCACCTATGAATTTTGAGTTGAGGCAGAAAATAAATGAAGAGAACTGTAAGTTACAGAAAGAGTATTGATAATGGAATCTTACAGAGGTTTTTTGCTTTTCCTTTTCCTGCTTGGCTTGTCACATCTCACAAGGGAATATTACCATTTTAAAAAAATCTCAGCCATGTTTCCTAGCAAATTATTATATTTAGTTGAATTAATCGATTTTGGCTGTTAAATATTATTTCCAGTAAATTTCATTAAGTCAAAGAACCTCATTTGAAAATCTGCTGACAGAAATAATATGAGAACGAAAGACTAATTTGAAAACAGACAAATCAGAAAAATGACATAGCCATCCTCCTCTTATTGGAAAACAAGCCTGGAGCTCTGCTAAGGAAGAATTGCCCAGGAGAGGAGAAAAAAAAAAAACTTTTGAAAATGAAAGGCTTACTTTTAAAAGATTCTTAACATTAGCAAACTTTAAATGTTGACCCTAAAGGAAGGATGTAAGTATATCACTTTAAGATAATTTTCATTTCAAATTCCACTCAAATCCAAATCTTCTGTAGAAAGAAAGAAAGAAAGAAAGAAAGAAAGAAAGAAAGAAAGAAAGAAAGAAAGAAAGGAAGGAAGGAAGGAAGGAAGGAAGGAAGGAAGGAAGGAAGGAAGGAAGGAAGAAAGAAGAAAGAAAGAAAGAAAGAAAGAAAGAAAGAAAGAAAGAAAGAAAGAAAGAAAGAAAGAAAGAAAGAAAGAAAGAAAGAAAGAAGAGAGAGGGAGAGAGGTAGAGAGGGAGGAAGGAAGGAAGGAAGGAAGGAAGGAAGGAAGGAAGGGAGGGAGGGAGGGAGGGAAACAATTTAAAAGATTTTCTTCGCTGCATACTTCAGAAAACCAAAACAAAAGGAAACATTTCCATACAAAGATGACAGCCAGGGTGCTTTAAATTCTATGTAAATGAATATTTTAAGTCTAATTATTTTTTGACCTTATGCTGTTTTGTTTCTTTGTTCAAGGACTCTAATCAGAGGTCCTGGTGGAAGTTTGGCCTATTAGTATTGTTATTGCAACTGGTTCTTCTAAATCACCAGAGAAACTAACTTAGCATATGTGCTTTGCATGGTCAGTTTGGAAAGCTTTATAACCTCAAAGTGTTACTTCATAAATTACATTAATTTTGCAATATTTTTTCCAAAAGCATCAACACGTGGTCGGGGGGGGGGGGGGCGGTGGTAGCAGTGCCAGCAGGGGCAGGAAGGAATTCCTAGAAATTCCAAATTGTCTCCTTGAAAAAAATGATCTTCACTTCTACTGCATGCATTTTTATGTACAAAATTCCCAGTGGGGCACCTGGGTGGCTCAGTAGGTTAAGTGTCCATCTCTTGATTTCTGCTCAGGTCATGATCTCAGGGCTGTGAGATTGAGCCCCACCTCAGTCCATGCTGTCATGGAGCCTCTCCCTATCTCTCTACCCCTACCCCCAAAAAAAATTTTCCAAAGTTGAAACTAAAAAACAACTCAGCTAACACCACTCTGAATTGTACATCTTTTTTCTTCCTTGTGTTTGCGGTTAACAAAACTGTGAATGAATAAGACTGAAGAAACAACCTGTGATGGCTTGAGGTGTTTTCTGTTTTCCCAAGAGGTGTGGCCAGGTTTGAAAAAGGGGGGGGGGGGGTGTTGTGTACTGAAAAATAATTGTCTAGGAGTGAGAACCTGGCATTTAAATAGGAGTGGATTCCCTCTAAATTTTACCCCAGTGGCTCCAAGATATGAATCACAGAAAATGGGCAACTCCCTGTGGCTAGCATTCTTTCTACCCACCTTCAATAATGCCAATTAGCCTGGGTGGGACCAACATGGAGGTAATCTTACATACTGGACCATTTTAGCAATAATTTTCCCTTTGGATAGAAGTCTGTGGGGTTCAGGCAAACTAAAAATAAAACTAAACAGTTTAAGAATAGGTTAAAGTTAGACTTCAAAGTTAGAAAAAAATTAAACTTTACTAAGTAGTGTTTATTTTTAATGTCTTCTTTATTCCTTATGAAAATTTAAAGTAAGTCAAGAAAGCATAAAAATCTTCTCTAGAATTATCACTAAGCACAGAGTATGCCAAAAGTTTGTTAAAATGTTTGTTTTAAACTCTATCCTTTCTAGAAGTGCAGTTCTCAAGGTCCTAGAAAAAAAATTGATTACAAAATAAATTTATAAGACAATTTTTTCATATTATTTTAGTATTGTCCTAAACAAATATATTTGTTAAATAGCACCTATAGTAAGTATAATTTTATAGTTATTTTCCCAAAGTTCTATAAATGCTATAGAAATCAGTCCTTAACCTTTACCAAATATCCTAACAATCATATATACAATAGACTATTATTCAGCCATGAGAAAGAAGAAAACCCTGCCATTTACAAGAGCATGGATGGACCTTGAGGGCATTATCCTAAGTGAAATAAACTAGACAGAGAAAAAAAAATACCACATAGTATCACTTACATGTGGAATCTTTAAAAAAAAAAAAATCAAACTCAGAAACAGAGTAGAAAAGTGGTTGCCAGGGGCTGGGGGGTGGGAGAAATAGGGACAGGGTGGTAAAAGGGTACAAATTTCCAGCTATAAGATAAATAAGGTTTGAGGATCTAATGTATAACATGGTGACTACAGTTGATACTATATTGTATAATTGAAATTTGCTAAGAAAGTAGAATTTAAATGTCCTCACACACACACACAAAAAGGAAAATACCTGAAGTGAATGTATGTATGAATTAACTAGATGGTGGAGATCCCTTCACAATGCATGCATGTATCAAATCATCACGATGTACACTTTAAATATCTTACAATTTTGGGGCACCTGGGTGGCTCAGTTGGTTCAGCCTCTACCTTTGGCTCTGGTCATGATCCTGACGTCCCAGGATCGAGTCCCACATCAGGCTCCCTGCTCAGTGGAGAGTCTGCTTCTCCCTCTCCTTCTGCCCTGTTCATGCTCTCTCTCTCACTCTTTCTCAAATAAATAAATTTTTTAAAAAATTTAAATATCTTACAATTTTGTCAATTATACCTCAATAAAGCTTTAAAAAATCCTAATAATCAATCGATCAATACACAGTAAAAACATGTACATGTAGGGGCACCTGGGTGGCGCAGTCGTTAAGCGTCTGCCTTCGGCTCAGGGCATGATCCCAGTGTTACGGGATCGAGTCCCACGTCAGGCTCTTCTGTTGGAAGCCTGCTTCTTCCTCTCCCACTCCCCCTGCTTGTGTTCCCTCTCTCGCTGGCTGTCTCTCTGTCAAATGGATAAATAAAATCTTTAAAAAAAAAAAAAAACATGTACATGTAATAATCCAGGACAATTTCTGAGGTAAATGCATTTGGTCCTCTAACAACCTTATAAAGTGGGGGAAAAAATAGTAATTTCCTCATTTTTAAGATAAGGAAACTGAGATTCAGAATTATTAGGTCTATGGTCTCAAGCTAATTATTAGAAGAATAGATTAGATTCTAGGCCTCTTGGATCCCCATATATCAGTTAATATTCACCCTCTCCATATGTAATTTAGCCTCCAAATATTTATGTAATCTATCTGTTCTTTAGAAATTCAGAGAAAGTATAAGCAAGTTGGTTAAGGCTTCATAGAGATGAGGGCTTTGAGCAGAACCTTAAAAGTGGACCAGTAAGGGTAGGTGGAGGGATAGAAGAAATAAATATATGCCGGGGGGAGAAAACAATAGCTAAGAAAAATGTAATAACAATACTTATTAAGCACATATTATGGGATACTGTACTGAGCACTTAATCTACATTATCTCATTTACTCCTCATGATACATGATGAATTAAGTACTTCCTATAGGAAACTGAGGCTCAGGAAACTAAGGAATTCACCTGGGATAGAATTCACAGAGATGGGGGGGTGCCTGGGTGGCTCAGCCATTAAGCACCTGCCTTTGGCTCAGGGCGTGATCTCAGAATTCTGGGATCGAGCCCCGCATCAGGCTCCTCTGCTGGAAGCCTGCTTCTTCCTCTCCTACTCCCCCTGCTTGTGTTCCCTCTCTCGCTGGCTGTCTCTCTCTCTGTCAAATAAATAAATAAAATCTTAAAAAAAAAAAAAAGAATTCACAGAGATGGGAAAGGATAGAAGCAAGAACTGGTTTCCAGCCCGATCTGTTTGATTCCCAAGACCAAGCTCTTAACCTTTATTCTCTACTACTTCTGGAACAAAGCATGAGAAGGAGCAGAGCATGAGTGAAAGAGCTTGACTAGAAAAGAGTCATGTTGAGAGTGAAAGAAAATAAAATTGAATACAGATCAGGATGGAGTTATAGAGTGCCTAAAAATTCAAGAAAAAGTAGATTTGATGTGACAAGCAATGGGAATTCTTTATAGATTTTTGAACAAGAAGAAAGATCATAAAGGGAAGTATTCAAAGAATGTTTGTCCTATGGCAGGAAGATGGAGGGAGTAAAAGATGAAGGTAAGGGGCCAGTTAGAAAATTAATCAAGTATGAAATGATGAAGGTCTAATCCAGAGTGGTCAGCATGACTGTGAATCAGAAGAAAAGGATATAGAAACAATTAAAGAATCAATGTAATTTCATGACTAATTAGATGCAAGGACTGAAGCAGAGAAATGATGAGTCAAAGATGACTGGATGGTTTCAAGCCTAGGGGACTGAGGAGATGGCGCCACATGAATAAAGCTGAAGGAGGAAACTGTGGTGGGAGAACATGAATTTGTGTTTAGGCATGTCAGATCTTAATGACTGATGAGTAGGGACTTGGACATGAAGACTCGTTTTCAGATGTTGAAAGGTGATTAGAAGCAAGGGCACAGCATAGTAATGAAAGTTGTAGATTCTGAATTGTTGCTGAAAAACATGGAAAGAGAGATAGTAGGGCTGAGGATTTAGGTGAAGGAGTTTCCATATTAAGGATGCCTAAGAAGAATCCCGAGGAGGCATTCAAGAAATAAGGAAGACCAATCAGTTTTTTCCTTGTAAGGGGTTTGTAATTTACCTGGGGAGGCATCATTAACATGCATGAAGCAACATCAGTGGAATTACTTATCTCAACTGGAATAAGCCCCATGAGGGCAGGAACTAGTACCTAAAACAGGAGTTGGCATATTATAAGAATTCCATAATATTTGTTGAATTGATGAATAAATCATTGTACCCCATATCTCAGCAACTACCACAATGCCTAGCAAATAGCTGGTGCTCAATAAAAGTTGTTGAACTGAATTGAATTAATAATTCTATCTTTATTCTAAAGAGCTCTCATCTTAAAGTTGTTAATTATAAGATTCCAAACAAGTTAATTAAGAATTCAAAGAAAAAGGGGGTGCCTAGGTGGCTCAGTCAGTTAAGCGGCTCACTCTCAGTTTTGGCTTAGGTCATGATCTCAGGGTTGTAAAATTGAGCCCTGCGTGGGGCTCCAAGCTCAGCTGGGAGTCTGCATGAGATTCTCTCCCCCTCCCTCTCCCTCCCGCTCTGTTCCTGCCCCGACTCTCACATTCCCTTTTTTCCTCTCTAAAATAAACAAATAAAATAAGAAAAAAAAAGAATTCAAAGAAAAGATACATTAATGAAGCGAAAACATAGAATAGCATTGAAAATCTAAATAAGAAGAAAAAAGACAGGGAAAGAAAGAATCACTAAGGCACAGAGGACAAAATGCATTTGAAATATCTGTACATCAGTTAAAAATTTTGAGGTGAATGAAAGATATGAACTAAAAAATCAAGAGAAATATCACCACTTAGGTTGTGGTGCTAGCAACCAAGAAATAAACCACACACCTTCAGGACTGACTATAGGCAATAAGACAGAACTGAATTAAAGACTATGCCAGTTCCGTGACCTAACTGACTGTAAGAATGATGGCAATGGGGAGGCTCAAGTGGAGAGGAAGATGTGTGTTTTAATTCCAATATAGTTAACATACAGTGTTATATTAGTCTCAGGAATACTTTATAGTGATTCAGCAACTCCATGCATCACCCAGTGCTCATTGTGATGAGTACCCTCCTTAATCCCCATCACCTATTTCACTCATCCCCCCACCTACTACTCCCCTCTAGTAACCATTAGTTTGTTCTCTATAGTTAAGAGTCTGTTTCTCGGTTTCTCTCTCTCTTTTTTTCCTTTGCTCATTTGGCTTCTTAAATTCCACATATGAGTGAAAGCATATGGTATTTGTCTTTCTCTGACTGACTTATTTTGCTTAGCTTTACACTCTCAAGCTCCATCCGTGTCATTGCAAATGGCAAGATTTCATTCTTTTTACAACTGAATATTTCAATATATATAGTCCACAGAAGGAAGATATGTTTGATTTGAAACACAGATGCTCCAAAATTTCCATTAGAGATCATTCAAATAAAATTCTCTCAAACCAGCTCAAGTGAAAATGAGACTCATTAAAAATAAAATACAAAATTTTGTAGACATCAGAGAAATGAAAAAATGTACAGCTTGGTCACATGAAGGTATGCCACCTGGAAAATCAGAAATAAAGGTAATAGTCCTTTTCTCAATCATTACATTGCATGGCCTCTCATGATTCTGTGTCTCTGGTCCACTTTCCAGCTAGCTCTGTTTTTATAAGGCATTTCTGTGCCTCCAAACTTTTAGCCTGGACATCACTTTGGCTTTCCATGATGCCAACTCTACATGAACATCCATCTTTTGTGCTTTCATTCTGAAAACAATCTAAAAATCTCTCACATGGTTTCACAAGAAAAGTCCTATCACTGCTCTACTTTTTTTTTTTACAAAACCATATGAAGTCAATAATAAATTGTGTAAGCAAATTTATGTTTACTACCACGTCAAGTATACATACTGATTAATTCTCCCTTCAATTTCATGCTCATTCATTTATTGCCTAAAAAGCCTACTTTCTACACCCTGTATCATCTCGTATCAAAATCAACAAATACTACTCACTGCCTTATTGACCACAATGGCCTAAATTTATTAGAGGAATGTGTGGTCAGTGAAATGTACCCCAAAGAGATGAGAGACAGAAGAAAAGTGACAAAACTGGTTAGCTCACAAACCAGAATATCAGACACTGAATAAAAATATGCTGAGAAGCCAATTTTAATTTATTAAGCTACAAACTGTTTGCAAAAGTATTTTTTGGAACAAAAAGTAGTTTTGTATTATTCTATAATTCGTGGCACACAACACCATCAGACCCAAAATTTAAACTGAGATAAAAAATTCTCCTTTAAAATATATTTTTAAAACTGGGGCACCTGGATGGCTCAGTCAGTTAAGCATCTGACTCTTGATTTCAGCTCAAGTCATGATTTCAGGGTCGTGAGACTGAGCCTCAGGTTGGGCTCCACACTCAGTGAAGTCTGCTTGTCCCTCTCCCTCTGTTCCTCTTCCCCCAACTCATGCTTGCTCACTTGCTCTCTCAAATAAATAAGTAAATAAATAGAATCTTAAAATATATATATATATATATTACTAAAATTTTATGGAAAGGCAGCAGTCACTACTAATATTTAATCGCCATCCAAATAACCTTTTTTTCATTCTTCAAATATGTATTTAATAACTCATATAGGAAAGAAAGCAAAAGACCACATTGATGTTTCTTAAATATGAAGAAAATAATTGATAATTAAAATCAGTTAAGTCCATTATCAACCATGGACCAAAATATACATACATAATATATATCCCCAGTAAGAACTGTTTGTTGCTTTATATAGTATTCCACAAACATAACTCTCAACACTTAGTTTGGTTCACTGTTTCATTTATTCCCTTATTTACCTCTTGAAAATTTCTGATAGCCCATCTTAAAGTGTAATTTTTCTGAAGATAAAATTTTATTTGGTTTAATTTAATCTAAGTACAGACAATTCTGTTTATTGGTTTTTTCTAATTGCAACAGTAAGGAACACAGCTATGCATTCCTATTTTTATATAGGTAAGTGTGCAAATATGGACCACGATATAAGATTTTTTACGTAAGATAGTCATTAGGTTGAAAGCAGAGGCTAGCTCTCTATTTCCCACTAATATTCAGATATTACTGGCAATTTTAATGTAACTACTCAATGTGAAAATCTCAATTGTATTACGTGAAATTATTTGAATTACAAAGCATTCTGTGAATTAACTCCGTAAGGCAAGTGTGTATTAGTTTGATAGACTCATTCCACTTCAAGTAAACAAGTTGACCAAATTATAAATAAGATTTATATCACCATCTATTATATGTCTTCAATTCCATAAAGGTAACTATGAAAAAAATCTTATTAAATCCTTTCATGTAGTTGCAGTACCTGAAAAAGTCTTGTAATAACTTTGACCCTCTCTTTTCTTATCTGTTTATTGGAGACAGTAAATCACAGCCATTTTTCTGTAGATTAAATTAAACAAGATATTAAAGTACCTGGCACATAACAGATTTTCAGTAAATATTTGCCTTTATTACTATAACTGAGAAAATAAAGTATTTCAGGGGAAGAAGAAAAGCAGCATGATAACAGCACTTTTAAATCCAGGCATTGAAATCACATTTATTCTTGGGCTGTCATCTTCCTTCCTGTCTTCTTAATTATGTATTTGACTCTACAGACAGATACCAAACCAGGAATCTCAGGATTATGCGAAAGAGCCATATTGATGACTTTAATTAATTTAAACTCAGAAAATGAAACTTCTGAATGAATTAACTGAGCCAAGATATTAACTCTTAGAGGTTGATTACTTGCTTTTGACCTGGGACTGCTAGGAAGAGGATTTGGTCCTATTCCAAGACTAGTCCCCAGCTTGTCATCCATTTATATGAAGTAATAAATACTTTATTTCTTTCCAGTCCCCTTCTTCCTCCGCTCTGATTTTATCCTCTGATAAAATGGTAGATGGATTCTACCTCCCTGCCCCTGCTAGCTATCCACTCCCTCCTCCTTGCATACCATACAACAAGGGACCCTCAAGCATTTATTATGCAACTTGGTCGTCTGTTTCTATATTTCAGTAAATTGAAGACCTCACTTCAAAGGATCCTTTTCTTAAAATTCCTCCCCCCGGATCTTCCCATTGACATGTAGTACTGTTCAAGCCATGAGCTGGATGGTACCCAGAATAACAAGGCTGATCACTATAATTCTGGTATTTATGGTCAGCCAAGTGAAAATAATATAGGCCAGGATAAACCTTAACAATCCAAAAACAAAAAAACTATTTGTAAACATAATGCAAATGTTCTTAATAATAAAGTTCAGACAAATTGAAAATTAAAACAATTTTTATCCCTTGCAATTTAACACTAGTGCTAGGATTCAGCCGAAAATGTTTTCTTATTTTATAGTTTGGTAGAACTTTGAAGAAATAAGGGGAAATGTTAAATGCAACGTCCCACAAGAGCTAGTTATCCTCAATGGTTTTTTTATATGCCAGAGTATTAACCTAATTAACCCATCTTTCATGAACATTTTGCAGAAATGGGGCCTGTCCAACCACTCCTGCATATGTTCAGTTGCCTGAACACGCTTGCTTTTGTGGTTGAAACTCAAATTCCGCCTCCCACACAATGTAATAGACAATATTTTCATGTCCTTGAAAAGGTTAAGTATCTGCAAAGTTCCATATTTATTTAATGCATGTTTTTCTTTATGTAAGACTTATATTTACTTATTTAATAGATTTCTATCCTAGCAGAATCAGAAGTTTATATTTATGTAATCAGTTTCTCTTAAGTTTGCAGAGTATCTATTACATGTCATTCAGAGCTACTCATTCATTCAAGTTCTCTGGTTTTTGCCTAAATTCTGTAAATATTTTATGAAAATAAACTAAACAAAATATATATTATATTTTGTGATTATAGACTCAGTATAACATATGCTTTAAGAAACAGTTCAGTTTGGTGAGAGTGTTAAGTTTATGTTTCATGCTACATATAGAGAAAGAGGCAACATTTGAACATTTGTTTATTTTAAGCCTCAATATAAAAAAGATTGGAGTAGATTCACAAATGTTGAGCAATGTAATGGCATAATAATACACACACACACTATATTATATATCAGATAACGTGAGAATTCCACATGCATTATCTTATTTCTCATAAGCACCTTACGAAGCAATCTATTGTTACAATCCTCATTTATTATAGATGAGAAACTGAAACTAAAAGAGGCTAATGAATTTGCCCAAAGTTCCAAAATTGAGGAGCAGTAGGGATTAGGATTTGAACTCAGGTGATCTGATTCTAGATCCATGTTCCTTCTAGTGAGGATAGAGAAAGAAAAGGAACCCAGAGTTGAAGTTAGCCCAAGAAATGTGCATTGAAAATTTTGTTCAATACAAAAAAGGAATTATAAGTTTGGCTCTGATTTTCTGGGCACCAAAGAAAATAACACAATCCAAAACAAAATCCACACGTCCATAAAATAAAAGGCATACTAATAACTCAAAAAACGGTGGCCTTTACTCTGATGGACTTTATGAGAAAGAACAAAGAGAAGTCTAAAAAACAAAAACAAACAAATGAACAACAAAAAATATGACATCTTCTCATATTTCCCGTAAAGATAAACCTGGGGAATAACACAACCTTGCTCAAAAAAAGCACATTCTTAATGCTCCAAAGCAGTATTATCCATATATATGCCCAATCGTTTGGCTTGATTACAGAATAAAATAGAAAACTCTCAAGGAATGCAAAGACTAAATCTTACGTGGGCAATATTCCCATATATAACAATGTAATATCTCAGAAATAATTAAACATTTAATGAGAGTCACGAAGCAAATACTAATACTATATTCACTGGTAAGAAGCTGAGATGTATTTGTTTTATCTTGTTGATTTAGAATGTATCTATTTATTTAACTCTTCAGTAAGGTAGAAGATAAAAAAGACACAAATCACTTACAATCTAAGCTTCAGTCTCCTCAGCTGTAAAATAGGGATAATAATAGTACTCCCTCATCTTGTTGCCTTGAAGATCAAATAAAATAACACATAAAAAGTTCTTAGTGCTTGGGGCGCCTGGGTGGCGCAGTCGTTTAGTGTCTGCCTTCGGCTCAGGGCGTGATCCCAGCGTTCTGGGATCGAGCCCCACATCAGGCTCCTCCACTAGGAGCCTGCTTCTTCCTCTCCCACTCCCCCTGCTTGTGTTCCCTCTCTCGCTGTCTGTCTCTGTCAAATAAATAAATAAAATCTTTAAAAAAAAAAAAAAGTTCTTAGTGCTTGCTCGTGCTATACACTGACTAAAATGTTGACTGTTAATAATATTTTTAAAATATTGATAATCCATATTTAGAAGCTCTAAGACAGCCCTTCAAAGCTTTATAGAGCACAGCAAATTGAAAAGAATATTTTGGCTTAAGAAATTAAAAGTGAAATATTCATATTATCCTAGGAATCAATTACTAGTCAAGTCAGGATATGACTGAAAATCTACAGGTTGATTTTGTGATCTTTGCCACTTTTTCAAAATCTTATAAATTAGATTAAGTTTTTGTGGAAAAAAATTATTGTTTTTTACTTTAGTTGTCTAGACAAAATTAAGCCATTGGATCTATTAATAAAGTGAGGATATATTTCTAACCAAATGATATATTTCTATCTCATTTCATGGAGAATGAAAGGGGGTGCTCAAATAATTAGCTGGTATTAACCAATCTACAACAGGTATAAACCAGGATATTCTAGCACATCTAGGATGTAGGGACATCTTACCTATTCTTCCTTCTCTGTTTCACTAATACAGAGAAGAATTAATGACTATGCACCCTCCTACATGCAATTTTAAAGGCCAGCTAGGCCAGTATTTTTTTTGCAAACCAGAGTTGCATTTCATTTCAATGTATAAATCTCCAAAACAAGTCAAGTATTATAAATTGTACTCAAACATATTCTAACACTTTCTGCAAAAGTTGGGACCTTATAATAAATTCCAAAGAATTACGGTGCTCATTAGTTTGATATCATAACTGGTCATTTAATATTATTCAGATTTATTTTGACATATCTTTTCTTTTTATTTGTAGAATTTATGGACAAATAAATACCCAAGAAATCCCCTTCCTTGACAATGTTAACGCATTTAATTGCTCAAACTTGTTCTATTTCTTCCTTTTTTGGTTTGGTTTTGTTGTTTTGTTTTAGAAAGACATGCTGATGAAGGGGGTAAAAAAATGTTTCCAGATCCTTTAAGTCAAATATTTTCCTTCCACAAAAGATTTTTTGTTTGTCTTGACATCCCTCTAGTTTATTCTTCCTAGGGCCTTCAAACTCTTGTTATCACCAAGAAAAGAGAGAAAGAAAGAAAGAAAGAAAGAAAGAAAGAAAGAAAGAAAGAAAGAAAGAAAGAAAGAAAGGAAGGAAGGAAGGAAGGAAGGAAGGAAGGAAGGAAGGAAGGAAGGAAGGAAGAAAGAAAGAAAGAAAGAAAGAAAGAAAGAAAGAAAGAAAGAAAGAAAGAAAGAAAGAAAGAAAGAAAGAAAAGGAAAGAAAGAAAGAAAGAAAGAAAGAAAGAAAGAAAGAAAGAAAGAAGAAAAACAACAAATATTTACCTAACTTTTCAGATTAGTGATTTTCTTTAAAAAATCATTATGAAATGAAAATAAATGAAGGGTTAGAGAAGAGGACAGTGGAGAAACTACAAGAAATATATGAAACCACTGGGCATGCTGAAATGTTTCTATGCAGAGTCTGAAAATGTAATTCATACTTAAATAGTTAAGAGAGTATCTTGTGCAGAGTATCAATAATAAAAAATAATGGAATACAGTCTCTCATGGTGACTAATATAACAAAATAAAAATTATTAAAAAAATAATGGAATAAATAAAAAATATTCCAATTGAATGAAATTTTACTATGTGACAATATAAATTAATTGATATGGGATTTCTGGAAGAAATTGATATTTCTTTTTTTTTTAAGATCTTATTTATTTATTTGACAGGGAGGGAGAGAGAGAGAACAAGAAGGGGGAGCAGTAGGTAGAGGAAGAAGCAGACTCCTCACTGAGCAGGAAGCCCAGACGCAGGGCTCGGTCCCAGGACCCTGGGATCATGACCTGAGCCAAAGGCAGATGCTTAACTGACTGAGCCACCCAGGCACCCCAGAAATTGATATTTCAAGGAGAAAAAAATGTATCAAGAGAACAGTTAACATGGAATTATTTTTGTAAACCATGGATGCCTTTCCCCACTTTACTTCCAATCTTTTTTTTTTTAACACTTTTGTTTTGTTTTGTTTTGTTTTTTTAAAGATTTTTTATTTATTTATTTGACAAAGATAGAGGCAGCCAGCAAGAGAGGGAACACAAGCAGGGGGAGTGGGAGAGGAAGAAGTAGGCTCACAGCAGAGGAGCCTGATGTGGGGCTCGATCCCATAACGCCGGGATCACGCCCTGAGCCGAAGGCAGACACCCAACCGCTGTGCCACCCAGGCGCCCCTACTTCCAATCTTTGAACCAAGTAGCATGAATTCCATGCTGATTCCTTATAGTGTTGCTCTTCTCTGAGAATCTAAGTTCTGTGAGAGAAAGAACTGTTTCTATACCATTGTGCATCCTCAGAACATTATGCAGAACCTGCCACTTAATAGGTGCTCAATAAACATTTATTGATTGATGAATTATTTGTGTTCCACACTTCACTATTTAAAGTCCAGGATTAGAACAGCCAATTAAAAAAATATCCTAATATCCTGAATTAAGAGTAGGTTTACTATGATCCAGAGTGTGAGGTAGTGTCAAATGCCTAATCTCTAATTATGTTGGTACAGATAAAGTGCAGAACAGGGACTAGTAATCCTGCTTTATTCTGTACTCATCAGATCATAAATCCTAAGAAAATTTGACAAAATGGACTCAATGAGAAGGGGAAAAGAGGGTACTGAAGCCTATGAATTAATCATTCATGCATCATTAAAGGAATTAGGGAAAGACAAGATGGGACACAATCACCCTTTATTTAATTTTTTAATCACACTTTAAATATGGATTCCAACTCTGTGGAAGAGGCATAAGATAACAGCAAGGCAAATTATAACTCGATATTAGAATAATTGTTTTAATAATTAGAGATGAGAAAGAGTAGAATGGGTTATCTTCCTTTGAGGTGCTATGCTCTCTAGCTGCGTTGATAAAGAGTTCTTCTAAAAAGATAGACTTAAGTCCATGTTACTTTTAAATTGCTATTATTTTATCACATATCTATATATGTAAAATACAAAATAGCTAAATTCCAATGCTTTGTATAGACAGCTTTATATAAGTAGCTTTTAACACATATAAAATAATATTTGGATATATAATGAAATGCTTTTCATTATTCCCATTATAATTTCAGAGATATATACCCACCAAAACTAAAAGAAAAAAATTCTGTGACTGACTTCAAAAAGATGTCTGTACTTCTAGAATGCTTATCACATGTATTTAGTTGTTAACATCTTAAGATAGTGAATAAACAATAATCAGTATAAAGTCACTCTTTCTGAACTACTTCTCAGAGTTTACTTCTATTTCAATGGAGCAATTAAGAATTTGTGATAAGCATACAAAAAGATGCTCCACATCTTATGTCATCAGAGAAATGCAAATTAAAACAATGAGATACCACTACAGACCTATTAGAATAGTTAAGATCCAGAACACTGACAACACCAAATGCTGACGAGGATGCGAAGCAACAGGAACTCTCATTCATTGTTGGTAGAAATACAAAATGGTACAGCCATTTGGGGAGATAGTTTGGCAGTCTCTTACAAAACTAAACATGATCTTACCATGTAATTCATTAATCATATTCCTTGGTATTTACCCAAAGGAGTTGAAAACTTGTGTCCACACAAAATCCTGCACATGGGTGTTTATAACAGCTTTATTCATAATTGCCAAAACTGGGAAGCAACCAAGACAACTTTCAACAAATTCTGGTACATCCAGACAATGGAATGTTACTTAGCACTAAAAAGAAATGAGCTATCAAACCATGAAAAGACACAGAGGAAACTTAAATGTATATTACTAAGTGAAAGAGGTCAATCTGAAGAGGCTATATACTATATGATTCCAACTAGATGACATTCTGGAAAGGGAGAACTACATTTACAGTGAAAAGGTCAATGGTTGCCAGGGGCTAGGGGGGAGAGAGGGAGAAATAAGTGGAGCACAGAAGACTTTTAGGGTAATGAAAACACTCTGTATCATACTATACTGGTAGATACATGCCATTATAAGTTTGTCCAAACCCACAGAACGCAAACACCAAGAGTGAACACTAATGCAAACTATGGACTTTGGGTGATAATGATCTATCAATGTAGGTTTATCATTGTAACAAATGTACCATTCTGGTGGGAGATTTTAAGGATGGGGAAGGCTATGCAAGTGTGGGAACAGAGGTATATGAGAAATCACTGTACCTTCCTTTCAATTTTGTTGTGAACTTAAAACTGCTCTTTAAAAAATAGTGTTAAACAGGATTTGTGTTGCTTTACCATTATGTCATATTTAGTAGAACTGCCCACCTAAAAGAGCAGAACAAAAACCATGTAGAACAGTTACCAGCAAAGTTTTGTAGTTAAAAAAAAAAAAAAGAAAAAAAAGAGTTTTGTAGAAAAGTTTTGAAGAGGTGCTGTGACCAGTGGTTCTGGGCTCCAGTTTTGTAGCCTCAGCTGCCCACTGAGAGTGCACTACAGACCCAGGCCAACAAGCCTAACACAGTGCAGATTAGAACATCTTTTAAAGAATTTGCCAGTCCTGAGTGGAACTGATGAACTATAAACAAATATTTATTCATACAAATGACTTATTAAATAATAAGAAAGTAACTTAATTGCACACTGCCTTCTCCCACCCTCCATGTATTCAAGGAACCAAGTTGTCCTTGGATCATCCATTTTCTCTTTCCTCCTGGTTCCTTTCTTTTTTTCTACTTTTTTTTTTTCTACTGCTTCCTTTCTACCTCTCCAAGATCAGGCACGTGTGTGCGCGCGCACACACACACACACACACACACACACACACACACACAAATGCTATGCTCATCATTTAATATCCCTTCACTACTGGCAACTCATGTATATGTTATGTGTGTGTGTATATATGTGATCTCATATAAGGCATATTTCCTGTCCATCAACATCCAAATTATAAAAATAATTATTGATGATAGCCATACATTGACAAATTAATAATTCAAGAAGTTACCTTTATAAATCAAATACAACTTTTATTTAATCAGATTCTAAACAGACTACCAACGAAATGTGAAAATATATTTCTGAGGAAGAAAATATGCATTTAAGTTGTCAATAGCTAAATTACCAATAAAAAGTCCATATGTATATATTTTTAAGTATATATATTATATATTTGCATATATGTCCCTTAAAAGTATGTATATTTTAACCTCCATTTCACTTCTCTCTTCCTATTCTTGTTCTCTTACCCCAGGAAAATCAATTTCCCAATTTGTTTTAGATTTTCTTTGATTTGTAAGTTGTGGGGAAGACTCTAATTCTTGTTGAAAAGCGTTGGTGAATTAATGGAAAATTGCCACAAGAAAAAGAATCGTTAGTATAGAATTTTGATTTTTAAAAAATACTATCAGTATCTCAAGTGCTCAAAATTGCCTCAAGTTGCCATCACTACCACCATCACCACATTCCTCTTACCAAGCTGCCTCTCCTCACACCCTTGCATTCAAAATAAAGAACCCAAAGAGTTGTGTGATTTCATTGTTTTTCTGTTTTAATTAGTGTGCTGTTTTTCCTTGGCTGACCACAATCCACTGTGAGTTAACTCTGACTTAGATTACCTTAAAAACCCAGCCCTGTTTTCCTGTAAAAATGTGTATAGCCCATTTTAGCAACAAGAGTGTTCACTTAAATTCTAATTATAGCCACTGTTCCCTGCAAACCTTTTTTTCTGCATAACAATACCTAAGTCAATCTTTTTCAGTTTGCATCTTTGTAGTTCATGCTTCACTAATGATGCTTTCTCCTATGTTACCCTAAATCTTATCAAAATAGAGTAAATTTTGTTTTTAACATTTTTTAAAAAAGAAAATACAATGTTCAAAGACATCACAGCTTTCTGGGTGTGTGTATATATATATTATTATATTATATTATATTATATTATATTATATTATATTATATTATATATATAATTTTTATTCAAAAAACTTCAATTAAGTATTATTCTATTCAGTCTAATTTTTCAGCACTGGAAATACCCAGGGAGACTCTTAATCTGCTGGGTTAGTAAGAGATCTATGAATAGTTCTTATTCATCAGTCTCAAACAAGATGATTGACCGCAGAACTCAAGACAAGGAAGGTTTGGAAGAGGATGTGGCAAGGTGGTAAAGGAAGTAATTTAAGATGTTCATAGGGCTCTTGAATAGCAGATTTTCAGAGGAGGGGAAAAACACCTTTCTAAGTTCCTTGGATAATCTCTTAAACATGCAAATAAGTGACTAAGAGAAAATCAATGTAGCATTGGATAGGGCATTTTTCTGTGGCATTTGCGATTATGTTAAAGCTGGTGAGAATTAAACCGAAATCTCAAGGGTCTCATCTACAAAGGTGGGAGTAAATGAAGAAGAAACCAAATGACTGAGAAGACTACTGAGCTGGGATTTTAATCACTGGTACCATGTAAGATTTTCTTTTGCTCCATTATGCCATAAGGGGATTAAATGATTTCTCTGTCTTCTGAATTTCATGGGCTCCAAGTGGATTTTAATGGATTTCAGATGATTTCATTACAGTGCCGAGAAAACAATCCACATTACTTAAAGCATAAAACCAAATGGACAGTTTTACAGTGTATTTCCATTCATTCATAGACTACTATGACAATGCCATTCATTGTATCCTTCCAAATCTCATCTAGATATAATTATCCATGACAATATTATGTTAACAAATTAATAGAAGCTATTTACCTTTTTAAACATTCATGACTATTTAAAACATACTCTAAAAGGAATATCAAAGAAATATAAAAATATACCACTGAAAGAAAATAACTATTCATTTTAACTTGCTAAAAGCCAAATTACTGATAAAAGACTTTCAAATTGATACTACTGCTAGTTTCAGGGGAAAAAAAGATTCAAGTTTCTAAATTCACATACATAAATGGGAGTGTATAGAAATGGTAGTTGCAAGAATAACTTTCTCATTAGTGGGCTTGTTGTTTTGAAGGAGACCATGTGTATGCAGCCAGATGCTATAAAATCTTGATGTATTCATTAATAATTATCACATGACAAAATATCTAGTCACTGGGTTAATCTTTGTAGGAATATAAGACATACTCTTGCTCTTAATCTATTAGGGAGAAAAGGGAAGAGAGCAATGAATAGGTGATGACAATATAGTGTTATAAGTGTAATGGAGATTGCACTACTGGGTATTTACCCCAAAGATACAGACGTAGTGAAGAGAAGGGCCATATGCACCCCAATGTTCATAGCAGCATTGTCCACAATAGCCAAATAGTGGAAAGAACCGAGATGCCCTTCAACAGATGAATGGATTAAGAAGTTGTGGTCCATATATACAATGGAATATTACTCAGCTATCAGAAAGAACGAGTTCTCAACATTTGCTGCAACGTGGACGGCACTGGAGGAGATAATGCTAAGTGAAATAAGTCAAGCAGAGAAAGACAATTATCATATGATTTCTCTCATCTATGGAACATAAGAACTAGGAAGATCGGTAGGGGAAGAAAGGGATAAAGAAGGGGGGGTAATCAGAAGGGGGAATGAAGCATGAGAGACTATGGACTCTGAGAAACAAACTGAGGGCTTCAGAGGGGTGGGGGACGGGGGAATGGGATGGACTGGTGATGGGTAGTGAGGAGGGCACGTGTTGCATGGTGCACTGGGTGTTATACACAACTAATGAAGCATCGAGCTTTACATCGGAAACCAGGGATGTACTGTATGGTGACTAACATAATATAATAAAAAAAACATTAAAAAAAATAAGTGTAATGGAGAAGCTAACTACAGGGTACTGTGGGAGCAATTGAGGGGTGCCTAGTCAAGAGTGGCTAGGGATGGGGATATACTGGAAGTTCAGCAAGATTTCCTAGAAGCATTCCTGCTAGAAGAAGGAAAGTGATTACTTAACAGAGGTCAACCTTTCCTGCCTGCCAACATCCAAATTAAAGCAAATGGACTCAATCTGGATTTAAAATATTAATGCCAGGTTAACACATTATGTGAAAGTATTAATATAACCAAAGCCATCAGAGTTTGGTACATCTGCATCTTTCTCAAGAAAAGGTGGTAAGTTGATCTTCCTTAAAGATCCAGCTCAATACAAAGCAAACTATTAATCTGGTGAAGTTTCTACATAATAAAAGACCAATAATTATTATAGCATTTTAAATGGCTATTCAAAACTCTGTATCAAGCTATAAAAATTCCATATTTAAGAAGACTCATTGAATAACTGTTTTTCATTTATTTAAAAAAAGAAAAAATTAGTTACTACCATTCATGGATATGTTAACATTTTTTCACTAAACTGTAATCAGACATTCATTGTTCTTTCTTTTTTTTAAGTCATCCCAATATTCTGACCAAACGTCATCCCTGACATATGTATATGTGTGTGTGTAGTTAAAAACATATGAACAAATATAGCAAAGTAATGGTTATTAATTACACCAAAATATGCCACCTGAGATTTGCATACATTTTAGTTTTTGTTGAGACAGTAAAGCTTTAGGATTTCAGTTTACAATTAAATGAAGTAAAGATGATATTTTCCAGTATTTATGCAGCGTTCTTTATAATTTAAATTTTTTTTACATGAACAAGCAGCCTGCTGATAACAAGAAAGTTTGACAAGATTAACTCTTACCACAGCATCTCTGAAGCTTGATTAAACATTTTAATTAAACCATCACATAACAATGAATTAAGGAAAAGATTTGCGAGGATATGTTTTATTCACATTAGAGACTATCTCACCTGTGGTTTAGAATGATTTTAAATTTTGTGACCTAAAATTTTAGAATTAAAAATATAATCAGACATGATTATGATTGAGTTATCTCAGGCAATGTTCAGTGGGCAGCTTGACTAAAACAAGGAAATAGAGAAAATATTGAACATTTTTTCTCATAAAGAGTTCACAATGAATCCTAAATAAGCAAGATTTTTAAAAGTCAATGTGTCCCTATCCATCCTAAAATATTACATAAATACAAAGCTCCATTCCTAAAATCATCCTAGGGTTATAAAGCATACACGTATAAATGTGAAAAATGAGGAAATATAAAACATCGAAAAGATTTAGCAACTGTATACTAAGAGTGACAGTAAATTCCTTTCAATAATTATGTGAAGGGAGAGGTTAAAAGAGGGGAGATAGACATTCATTTTAAAAATAAAACTAGATAACAAATCGCTACAGAAAATATTTCCTTTGGATCACAAAACAGCTCTAAAACATTGCTAACATACATCTGAAAGATATGTGGTTTTGTTTTGTTTTTTTTTTCTTCATGTGGTATATCATATCTGAAAGGAAAATAAATAGAAAAGATAAATATGATAGCCATGGAAAAAGAGGTATCAAGTACAATTAATGGAGGATGTCCACCATGAACATTATATAATGAACTATGACCAGTAGGACCAAAAATGAGGCCATGGAAGAGTCAGAGGAAAACAAAATAAGGACAACTGCGAAGGGATTTTTTAAGATATAAATTAGACTGCCATCTGCAGAAATATGACCCCAAAATCATAAATTTTGTATAATTTTTCCTTAATTCTTTGGCATTTTTAAAAACACAGTGTCTAAGCTTATATTTTAAGCAGATTATAAAACAAAGTCTAAGGAAAAAGGTAAGTTTTAAAAGGTTGTGAACAAGCACAAATAGCCATACTCTACACGAAAACTTTGCAAGGAGCTCCATCTACAGGCCATTCATAATATGCCAGGCTCAGTTATAAAGGTGTCTATTCCCACCTTCCCTAAACAGTTCCTTATGATTTGTACTGTTTTAGCACAGAAAATGCTACATTGAGTAAATACATTGAATAAGACACAAAATTTCACAACTTTCCTTCTCATTCTGTAATATTTCTTTACAGATTACTCAAATATGTCTATGCATGAGGACCCACCAGTGGGAGATCATTAGCTCCAGAGTTATTCCCTGAGCTTCATGCTAAAGGAGGGCTAAAGAAAAGCCTCTTTACACTTTTCATTTTCTAATTTTAGAAAAACTTCATATTTTTTTCATTTTCTAATTTCTCAAATTCCTCATTAAAATTTAAGTTCTTAAATACATTTACAAGCTTGCAACCAAAGCAAATCAGATATGACTTAAGCCAGATACTCCTTTTTTCCCTGATAAAGAAATTATTTCTTTCTTTGTCCATTTCTCCTTATCCCACTATTACTAAAGTCAGAGATAGTGAGAATATAAAAGAACCCGGAAGGAATTATGTGGAGCAAACAAATCCAATACATCACTAAATCCTGACTTTTTAATCGCTAAAGCCATATGTAAGTCGTTGAACATCTTATCTCAAGGAATGAGACACATCTCCAAATAGACCTGTTTTCAAATCTCACATGTCTGAAAATTACCATATTTATTCATAAGCCAAGAATTCCTAGAATCAGGGTGTAAGAGAAGAGAGCCCTTCAAAGCACTACTCTTCATACCAAAGAGCAACATAGAGTGATTTAGACAACCAATATTAAATATTTACATACTTAAGCATACAAGTCCACCACTGGCCACAAATTTTGACGATTAAAATCTCAAATGAAGTTTTATGAACACACTGTAATGGCTTCTATGAAGATATTTCCATATAAAGATTACATAAGTAAAACAAGATGATTTTGATTCTTGACAACAGGAATCGCACCTGGCATGAAATATTAAATATCCCCCTCCTCACGTAGACAATTATGGATTGCTGTATTAAGATGTACAATAAGTGTAAAAATCTCTTAAAAAAAAATAAAAGTGAAGACAACAGCTGTTTCAGACCTCAGCTCTTTAGAACAAATCTGACACAAAACAAGTTATAGAATCTCAGGTTTGAAAAGACTGCTGAAGATAACTTAATCCAACCACACCCCTGCTGAAAGAGCCACCCCTTGTCAAGGGGTTATCCAGGCTATGCTCAAACCCCTCACTACATCTCAAATTGTCAATTTTTTTCTTCGAGCTGATCTGACCATAGGGAAATTCATCATTATATTTAGACTAAATCCTTCCATTACGGTGTCATCTAGTAGCTCTGTATTCATCTTTAGGTCTATGCAGAACAAATTTAACTCTCCCAGGAAAGAGCCCTGAGATAGTTGAAGAAAGCTCCAACCATTCCCCTGAGGCTTTCCTTTTCCTCTTAAGTGGTGACAGTTCTGTTCACTCTTCCTACATGGAATGGTTTTAAGTCTCTTGTCCTCCTGGCCTTTTCCCCCCAAAAGAAGTATAATTTGATATATTCTTGAAAGTGTGGGGATGCCTGGGTGGCTCAGTCGGTTAAGTGTCTGTCTTCAGCTCCGGTCATGATGGAGGAGGGGTCCTGGGATTAAGTCCCTCATCAGGCTCCTGGCTCAGTGGGGAGCCTACTTCTGCCTCTGCCTGCAGCTTCCCCTGCTTGTGTGCTCTCTCTCTCTGACAAATAAATAAATAAAATCTTAAAAAAAAAAGAAAAAGAAAAAGAAAGTATGATACCCAGGACTGAGTACAATCCTCTAGAAGTGTCCTTTACAGAGTTGAGTGGAGTCATCTAACACCTTGTGCATAGTAAGGGGATGTATTTTTATTAATATAAGTTAGTTTAATTAAATTCATTTTAATCAGGGTTGGGGGAAGTGAAAAGAGTAGGACACCAAAAGCTCATTGCTTGGTAATTAAATGTGCCCGTTTTCTATTCTTTCTTTTTTCCATCACTATTGTTCCCATAAAGAAAACTGCAATCATAAATAGGCTCCCTGGAAAACTGAGTGTATTGAGACATAAATATGTTACTCAGAAAGACAAATGTATTTTTTATGCTGAGCTCTTAACCTCTATGAGAAGTTTTTACAGGATTTTATGTAATTTATAGAAAAAATAAAAAATAAAAAACTTTCTCATTTCTTTTGCACAAAAAGAGTTAATTCTTGCTAAAGATTTGTATGTAAAATGTAATTCTTGAGATGAAAGAAGTTGGCCTAATTTATCACCATATCAAAACTATAAAACTAAGCTGGAAGAAATAACTTAGGATACCTCAGCTTTATTATAGAAAAAGAATACAACCAAACTGGTCATTTTTTTTCACTTATCAGTAATAACATAAATTCAACATAAATTCAATGTAGTCTTATATTCAACTTACAAAGTCAATAAAATCTTGCATACAAATATATATACATAAACATAGATATGGATTATATAGGTATGGTTAGATGGAGATACATACATCAGAACATATACATATAATAATATATATGCATATATATAATACTTCTTTGTAATATTTTAGAAATAGGTATAATGCAAGCAAGAGAAATTCAAAATATGAAAGTGAAAATTTTGGCCCACTTATGTCTTTTTTACTTTTCCTTTTATACTTTATATTCTAGAACCCCAGAGTATTTTCCCTTACAGCATTTAGATGAGTTTTGCTACCATCAAAACCAATCCCTAGATCTATATTCACATCTACATCTATATCTATATCTGTATATAGTCTCTTCAAGATGTAGTAGATGACAATTCAGTGTCTTCTGACACTAAGGTCATTTATGAAGCTAGAATTATTTGGGCCCAGAGTTAAAAAGCAGAAAGAACCCCATTACCCTCTGTTATTTGTGAAATAAACAGATTTCTGGGCCTCCACCTCCAGTAAGCCAGGGACCACATGGAGCATACTTCATGCTCATAAAAAAGGAGAAAGCTAGGGAGTGAAGCGAGCAGCCTAACAGCACACTATCTGCTGAGGCAAAGGTCCCTGAATAACCAGTTCTGCAATGTGAATGGGGGCTGTGCTACTAATGATGCTGTTAAGGACTAAAACAGAATAAACAAATATCATCTTTTATGTAGTCTAACAACGCTGTGTATAGATATTTTTTTGAAATGAGTAGAAGAACCAAGTTGTTGTGATTTCTGCATTGGTCATCAGAAACATCCACATCAACGATGAGAATTCTTCCCACTTTATGGGACCTGCTTGAGCCAAAGCTGTAAATCGACAACCTATTTGATCGTATTCAAGACTACAGGCATTTCAATAAGCTGAGAGCTTTTAAAAATCATAAAATATATTTGCAAATGACACTACAGATAAAGGACTGGTATCCAAGATCTACAAAGAACTTCTCAAACTCAATACACGAGAAACAAATAAACAAATCAAAAAATGGGCAGAAGATATGAACAGACACTTTTCCAATGAAGACATACAAATGGCTAACAGACACATGAAAAAATGTTCAAAATCATTAGCCGTCAGGGAAATTCAAATCAAAACCACACTGAGATACCACCTTACGCCAGTTAGAATGGTAAAAATAGATAAGGCAAGAAATAACAATTGTTGGAGAGGATGTGGAGAAAGGGGATCCCTCCTACATTGTTGGTGGGAATGCAAGTTGGTACAGCCACTCTGGAAAACAGTGTGGAGGTCCCTTAAAAAGTTACAAATTGAGCTACCCTATGACCCAGCCATTGCACTACTGGGTGTTTACCCCAAAGATACAGACATAGTGAAGAGAAGGGCCATATGCACCCCAATGTTCATAGCAGCATTGTCCACAATAGCTAAATCGTGGAAGGAGCCGAGATGCCCTTCAACAGATGACTGGATTAAGAAGTTGTGGTCCATATATACAATGGATTATTACTCAGCTATCAGAAAGAACGAATTCTCAACATTTGCTGCAACATGGACGGCACTGGAGGAGATAATGCTAAGTGAAATAAGTCAAGCAGAGAAAGACAACTATCATATGATTTCTCTCATCTATGGAACATAAGAAATAGGATGATCGGTAGGGGAAGAAAGGGATAAAGAAAGGGGGGGTAATCAGAAGGGGGAATGAAACATGAAAGACTATGGACTATGAGAAACAAACTGAGGGCCTCAGAAGGGAGGGGGGTGGGGGAATGGGACAGACCGGTGATGGGTAGTAAGGAGGGCACGTATTGCATGGTGCACTGGGTGTTATACACAACTAATGAGTCATCGAACTTTACATCGGAAACCGGGGATGTACTGTATGGTGACTAACATAATATAATAAAAAATCATTAAAAAAAAATCGTAAGAACAAAAAGCAGAAAATAAGGCCTCACAATGGAAATAACGATACAATTTGGAATTTTAGTTATCTAAAAAAATCCTTTCTCTGTGGAGACTTAGAGTCAAATGTATTTCATTAAATTTAAGTTAATCACTCATTTTTTAACTGGAAGAGGAAAATAATTTCTCATAAATTTATAATGAAACAATAAATGATTTTTGTATACCCCATAGGCTAAAAATGTAACCAATGATAAAATTTTCAACTACTTAATTAGGCACTAATATTTAATGGAGAATATCTATAGTTAACCAGAGTAAAATAATTGAATTTAGTCCATACATATCATAGATATTTCTTTATTCCTATTAAGAAAAATCAAATTTCTGGTAAGCAAAATCTAAAGAAGCAGGAAAAGAAAAATATAAAATAAACCAGAAAAGCCTAGTCTTTTTTTCTTCAAAAATATAACTACATGGGCATGGCTGCATAGTTATGTTTTTATAGACAAAAAAGAGAAATATCAAATTCAATACAATTCTAAATAAGTTGATAAAAACATTAAAAGCTTATTGCACTGTCACAAACAACATGTTTTTCTTGGTATAAAACTCAGACAGAATTATTGGTTAGCTGAGAAGTAAATATTAAGAGATAACAATACTATTATTATGTATCATTATCCTCATAATAAAAGCTATCACCCTTTTGAGTCTTATGTTCTCAGCATTATACTAGGTGCATTACAAACATTAGATAAGTTTATCACTACAACAAATGTTATGTGTATTTTATCATGTGCATTTTTCAGATGATAAAACTGTAGCTAAGATGCCACATTCTCTGTCCAAGGCCAGTCTGTCTAACCCAAAACTGATGATGTGCAATCTTGCCTCCCTGCCTTTAAAACACATTTAAAAAGCCACACTTTATGCCTAACAACCATACTGATACATGTGTCCCAAGTATTTTATTTTCATTTTTACATTTCTATATTCTGATACTCATAACACATTTAAAACTAGAAACACATCATATTTTTATTTTTATAGAATAATATTTTATCGATTTAACATTAACAGTAGAATTTCATACATAAAAGTTTGATCAAACATTTATAGTTTTGTACTTTAATGTTACACTGGATATTTATATTCAGAATCAAATCAGACTATTAAATTGTGTAATAGAAGCCAACCATTAAATTGGTTGTGAAGTATTGAGCAAAAGATGGAATAAAAGGTTAATTTTCTAAGTTAAAAAAAAAGAATGTTAAAACAATTTCTAATAAGTAAAAATATCTTGAATTGTCATTAATTATTAATGAAGAACATATTTTACATATACATCTTTAGGAAAAAATATAATGGGAGATAAGGAAGAGTTCCCATAAATCAATACTCTAATTTTCTTAGTTTTCTAAGTAAAGTAACATAAGTACATGAATGCAAGTGGTTTAAAATGAAATAAACTAATCTAGAACATTGCATTATTATTCTCTATGTCAAATAAAGTAGTAATTTTGAGAGCAGAGATGAATTTAACCATGTATTTGCTTTCTCATAATTACTGAAAAACTTGCAGTTTTAACTTTTAAGATTAAACTGACTTTACTACTAAAAGTTAAGTTTTCATTCTCCCTCTGCTGAGAACATATAAAATGATACTTGCTGTGAAATTAAAAGTTTCTCACTGAAGGTGCACCCAACAAGGTTATATTTTTTGTTAGTCTGAAATGTCCCTCACCAGGAAAGAATGGTTGACACGTTTGCACTTGCCACTAGGTGGAAGTCAAGACATTCCCTCAGTGCAGCCCTTGTACTGCAGAAGCTGGCCTTGCCAGAGTCCTAGTGTGGAAAGGAAGGCCCATGCCTGACTCACTACCATGTGTAGGCCCCATGCCCTCTCAGATGCCCACAAAGACGCTGACAGCTGTGTGCAGCCTTAACTGCCACCTCTCAGAATTTTGAATGTCAGCCAGGAATGTAAAAGAAAAGAGAGAACATCTTATAACCACAGCCAAGCTTGTGACGGCCTGATCACTCCAAAGCCTCTAAATCGTCCTGAAGACTATCCACATAATCATTTTTGCAGATAAGTTTTCTCTTTTTAATCTTTTCCGCCAATGTATTCAAACAGCTCAACAGCTCTTGCTGTTACGCCTCATTCTAATCAGTCTTCCTCATACTTCAGACATCAGTGGTTTGTTCAAGAGCGTATGAATTTGTATTTCCATCCAGAGTTAACACACAATGTCCAGGAGCTGGGCACTGTGGAGGGCCACGTACTGCATTTATCTGAGAGAAGCCGATCTCTGTGAATTTCTGTGCAGAACACAGAGCTGAGA
The DNA here is from genome assembly GCF_024610735.1 of Ursus americanus. Taxonomy (NCBI): domain Eukaryota; kingdom Metazoa; phylum Chordata; class Mammalia; order Carnivora; family Ursidae; genus Ursus; species Ursus americanus. The sequence continues at coordinate 7,197,749 of NC_142139.1, forward strand.
TAGCATATCCAGGTGTTACCATGAAAGGGGCAAGCTTGACAGATTGACCATAATCACCATCAGAATTCTGACCGTGAGCAGCATCAAGGCAGGGTCTGGTCTGTCCAGTCCAGAAGGGCAGCTCAAGGCACAATAGCTCAAAGTATCCTTTAATTTCATCTTCATGAAGAAAATGAAGAGAATTACTGAATAATCACTAAACCTACAGTACTGAATGAAGTATATTTATAATTGACCTAATTATAATTTGGAAAGTCAAATCTTACACGTGGATTTTTGACTGTGCAATGAGGGGTGTGGGTGGTCAAAGCCCCTAATCCCCCAGTTGTTCAACGTCCATGGTATATACCAAAACTACAACTCATATGCAGTAAGGCTCCAATATAAATTTCCAATTATCTCCTCTCTAAGAATTGGTGAAAATTCTTAGCAAAATGACCAAACATATGGCTCTGTTCTGGTGCACATCAGTCTCCCTTCTCTCTTTTCACTGCCCATTTCTTTGACCTCTTCTATGTACTTCAGTCCTTTTCATGTCATATGAAAGAACCAAAGAAAGTGTTTTTTTAATATGAGAGCCATCACCTAAAACTCTGCTAATGAAGTTAGTCAGTGTGTATTTCTAGTACAATCACTATCGGTAGTACAATCACCCTATTTGGCTTCTCCCTCCATTGAACTCTAGGGGGAAAAAAAAAAAAGCCTCCAATATTCGCTCTCTGTTAATGTGGCTCCAAGCCCTAGGACCAGCCTGTCTGAGGGCTTTGCTAGGTACTCTGCAGCTTGCCTCTTTTATTTAGCACCAGGATGACTACAATTAGGAACAGACGCTAAAGCCAGGCTCTCTTGATCTGAGTCCTGGGTCTGTCACTAACTAGCTACGAGGCCTTAAGGGATCTAGTGAGTCTTGTTCTGCTTCAGATTCCTCATCTGTACCATGATGGGGATAATTGGACTCATTCCTACTATTCTGTGGGGATTAAATTACTTCACTGATGTAAGGTACTCGAAACTGATCTTGGCATGTGGTATCTTGTAAATGTTACCTACTTTTATTCGCCCAGCTGACATTTGCTGCCCAACTAATTTAAGAGCCAATATCTGAATGCAATAACCAACTGGTGACCCTGATTCTTGTAACTGGAAAAGGGGATTTGTCTCACTTAACTAGCTAAGTGTTTTGATCATTAAGAAGGCATAACCAAATTCCAAATTTATGCATAAGCTCACCATAGGGAAGAGATGAGAGAAAAGTAAAACCCACCTTTTCCTTTTGGGAACTATGAGATCTAGGTGCTCATATTTGGGAGAAAGCTGTTGAAGTCTGGATTAAACCTGGGCTTCCTCTGTGTCCCTAAAACTCAACCTGGCCTAGTATAATGGTTAATTTTATGTGTCGACCTAGCTAGGCCACAGCACCAAGATATTGGGTCAAATGTGTCTGTATGATGTCATGAAAGTATTTCTTAGATGAGATTAGCATTTCAATCAGTAGACACTGAGTATCTCCATAAGGTGGGTAGGCCTTATCCAAATAGTGAAAGGCCTTAAAAAATGACTGATCTCCTCTGAGGAAGAAGGAATTCTACCAGCTGACTACCTTCAGGCTCAAACTGCAACATCAGCTCTTCCATGGACATCCAGCCTCCTGGCCTACTCTGCCCATTTTGGACTTGTAAGCCTTCACAATCACATCAGTCAATTTCTTAAAATAAATCTCTTGACAGATGATATATAGAGAGATAGAGATAGATAGAGATAGAGACAAATATATCCTATTGATTCTGTTTCTCTAGAGAAGCCTAATACACTGAGCTTCTAAAAATAGATTCTTGAATGCTAACAACCTATACTAGCTCCAGAGGGAAGAGTCACTCATGTCTTCTTCAATTTCTCTTGAGTGGATATTAGATGACAAATGCTTTGTAATTGCTTTTGTGAAAGGTCAGGGACTGCCCAGCTGGTGGGCCTCCACATAGTGAGAACTTACCCAGCCCTGAGAGTAGTTTGGTGAATTTACAAAAACAGCATTGGATCCACAAAAAACAATGCAAAGATATACTTTCATTCTGCCTCTTTTCAAAAAGCATGAGCTGCAAATCTATGAAATGTTGGAAGAACTTTCTGCACCCTAATTTTTATTTTGTAAAAATACAAATTTTCATTCGATTATAGGATACCAAAGAGATAGCTTCTTAAATTTCAACTGCATTGCACAACACTTTTTCATTACATTGCCTCTTGTATCAGTGAACAATGCATTTGGTGGCAAGTATGAATCCAATGTGCTACAAATGAATTACAGGTGTGTTGTGACTATTGTTCCGTCAGCTCTTGGATAAGCTGGGGAGAGTCTGGGTGGTCAGAGTTCCTGGGACAACCACCTCTAGCAAGGAGTGTCTTTTTCTAGAGCTCCTCAAAGGACTGCTCCAGTAGAATGAAGATTGATTGTGTGCCTCTTCATTACCATGGGCAGCAAAAACCAGGAGTGACATCCAGCTCTATTCACTGTTCTATCATGACACAGTAAATATAAGTTACATATGCTATATTTCATGAACATCTACTTCAGTAGCTAGCCCACTGCTGCCCACCACGGATACAGGGCCCAAGGAGCTACTGAAGGAGTTCATGATCCAAGCACCCATGAAGCATAGCATACAGCCAGGGTTATAGCTATAAAGGGCTGGCTGATTAGCAGAAAGGGAGGCTGGCACACACATCTCTAGGCAGTGGCTCCAATCTTCACTTTTGTTGGATACTTCTCTTTGATGTTGCTTATATGCTGTCATGGCAGTGTACAGGTAAGTTGCAGGCTGACTGTTCTACCTACCTATGCATTTCTATTGATTATAGCTTTATTATTTTAAATACACTTGATATGAAAAAATGATTACATTCTATATCTCTTTACATTATAAGATTTTAACATTACATCTGTCACTCAAAGACAGATTCTTAGATAATAATTTCAACTGGTATAAATTTTTAAATGGTAAAAATTGTTTTAAAAGTATTCTCTGCTATTGTGGCACCTAATCGACTCAGTCAGTTAAGCGTCTGACTCTGGACTTTGGCTCATGTCATGATCTCAGGGTCATGAGATCAAGCCCTGCATCAGGCTCCACACTGGGCATGGAGCCCAAAGATTCTCTCTCCTTCTGCCCCTCCTCACTCACGCACACTCTCTTGAAAAAGAAAAAAAAGTATTCTCTGCTGTTCAAGCAAATAATTCTCTCATTACCAAGAATTTGAAGAGATCATAATTTAAAAATCTTACAAAATTTTTTCATATTATTTTATCTAGATGTTTATACATTTAGATACTGAATTTTTAGTAAATTAAATATTGATTTTCTCTCATACTACCCTGTATTTTATTATTATCATCATTAATTCCCTGCAGATTATCCCAGTGTACATTGCAAACATTATGATTGTCTATGTGTACTGTGATTAGATAAAAGATAAGAAACACTGGCTTAAATAGACTCTATCCCAATAAATCCCCAGATTTTTGCAGCACTATCTACTCCTTAAAGCCTCCTAAAGGTACGTTTATGCCTACTTTATTATTATATCCTCTATTTCTTGTCTGGTGGCTAGCCCAACAAATACATGGTAAAGGAAAGAATAACTGATAAGTATGGAAAAAGTCACTTTCTTTCAAAATAAAATTTCATAACTTTAACTATTTAGTTATGGATAGGAGAAACTTCCAGAATTCCTTAAGGGAAATTCTTTATTTCTTCAAAGAAACACTTTAAACTTTGAATAAGAATCCATACTACTTAGCAAGAAAGAAAAAATTCTAAATCAGCATTTCAAAAACCAGTAGTAATGAGCAATATCAGCTCTGACCCTGAAGATTCCCTCTGATCTCTTCTCACCATAAAATCCCCCCCCCAAACTCTCCCTCTTTCCTAGTCTGACTCCTGAGAGTGACTATGTTGACCATCTTAAGTTTTTCTCTTTAAAATAAAAAATAATAATAATAATTAGAGGGTTTGTTGGTTTTGATTGTTTTCAACATGTGAGCCCTTACAATAGTTTTTCTGTAAGTCAGTGACCAGCTACAAAGAAAGATTTTCCTACTGTTGTTACAATGTTTTCCACAAAGGTTTCCACCTTTCAGTGACATTGCTACTCTGTCAACTTTGCTGAAGTTTCACCTTAAGTCAAAATAATTTCATATATTTATAAATTACCAGTAGGTAAAATAAAAGGAAACAGATAAGCAGAAAATATGTACAAAGTTCTTATTGCAAGAGTAATAGCAAAGCATCAGTTAATAAAGTAACACTGGATAAATTTACCAAGCTTCCTGGTATGCCTACCACCTTCACCACGATCAGAGTCAAATTGAAAAACTCCTAGATATTTTCTCTTCTACCCAGAAGTAAAAGCTACAGTTGAGGAAAAATTGATTGTGACCTTAGATAAAAGTTTCTGCAGGAATACAGGAAAAACAACAGGCAAACACACAAAGGAACGACAGATATTTTGGCTGTGAGGCCAAAGTAATTTACCATTTTATCCACATGTACCAAATTTGAACAATTGGAATCTGGTTTATTTGTTACATGACTATCACTTTTCCTAAAATTTATGGCCCACTATACCTCCCAGTAGTAGAAGCCAAAATGGTATGCCACCTTAGGAAAAATGTGGGTGGGTTTAGCAAAGCCAAATTTACCAAAGTCATCAATTACATATTTCTTTGGACCTGTGTGGTTAATCTGTTTTTAATTGAGTTCCACTCTTGTCATATATCTAGTAAACAAATGGGCATAAGTGCAAACATCATGATTGTTCATAGCACAAATATCATGCAGCTTGCAGGTTTGGAAGACCCCGTTGGCAAACCTTAAAACTAAAAGTATTTAATGCTCAGAGGTATTCTTTTCTTTACACTTTTGCTCATGATATTCTTGTTTCCTGAGCCTCACAAACCCAGATGTTAGCTCAAGTGACATGGCAGCTGAATGGACGTACCAAAAAGCTCTCATTAAACAGAGATTCTTTCTGGTTCCAATTTATTTCTCCACTAAACAAAAGGCAATTTCACACTTGCCTGGAAAAAAAAAAACACTTTGATTATTTTGTGATGAGGAATTCTGATTATTTGATCAACAAACAGATTACAATTCTCTCTCACGCGCAAGTCTATTCTCCCACATAAAAGGTACATCACAAGAAAAACAAAAATTTCCTTAACTTGCTTTTGGGGTATTAGTAGTGCTGAAATTCTTTTTCAATAATAATTCTATATAGCTGGATGCCTACTGTTCCCTCAATTCATACCTGAGTTTGATGTCCTTAAGAAAAAAATACTGATTATGTCTAACATTTCCCCAAAATCTTAGATCCCCTAGAAAAAGAAGAAAGTTACAGTACATACAGAAGATAGTTATCCTTTTGTCTATTGTTCTCAAATAGCTTGGAAATATGACCCAAATCAAGAAAGGTCAGTACTACTTGCATTACAAGCCTGATAAATTAAATACCGAGGATAAAGAAAGCCTAAGACTTAAAAGTGTAGACAAACACACTACTCATTTGAATTTCTCATTACAGAATAATATGCAGTTACCTGATGACTCCAGCCCAGTAAAGAGTTTGTTAGTTTTCAAAATTCGCCAAGTTCCTCTTCCTTTTGCTAAATTTCACTGACTATATATTTCTGTAACATATAACATGATACAACAGAACTAGAGGTTTTTAAAGCCAGAAGCCTTTTAGAACTGACTGTTGAATGTATGTCACAGGCAAAACAATGTCTCCAATACTTAATATGCTGGAGGTCTTAAGGGACTTGCTCAAGGTCACACAGCTGGTTAGTGAATAAAGCAAGACTAGACCCAGCCTCTGGAGTCCCGGTTCCGTGGCAAGTGTTTCTCATTTGCTGCTGCTTGTTTAGCATCGTCAGAGTCTACTATTGAGGACAGGAGGTGTCGATCGTCAGTGCTCTACTATTGAGGACAAATGTAGCATCACTTAATCAGAATTCAGTCCTTCATTGAGCAAAATCTCAAAGTGACATCTACTGGAATACCCAGTCTCTATGGAGAAATTTAATTAAACTTCAGTCCCTTTATTCCAGCACAAATATTGTGAGGGAAAACAACTCAACTCCTCTGACATTTTTGCAAATAGGTTTAGTGGAATCCATTCTGTTTACTTTTACTGACATTTGTTTTTCACTCAATTATCCCACATGGTTATTTTTTTCTTTTCATAATTTATTTCTAGCAACTTAGCCATAAAAATAAATACAAGTAATTCCTTTCTTTGGTACAAGCACCAGAGCTTAGATTCATAATAACTGAAGAAAATAAACACTCATTTTACCCTTCCCCTTTCTTTTTCCTAATAGTTCTGGTTTACTTATTAATCAGACTGGTGACAGCACCAGAATCTAACCAGGAAGAATTTAACCTCAAACACATTACAGGTTTCTCCTCACATGGCCCTAAAACTTTGGAAAATAATACACCTTACTGGATTAGTCATCTGCCAGATAACTAAATATGATAAGCATTTTTTATCTTGTAACCATTTCCAATTTTTGCACACCTTTATATTGAAATTTTCTGTGCAGTCTTGCAAATTTCAGAAAGTCTTCAATGAAAAAACCTATTCCTTTTTTTAATCCATGAAGTGTCATGGAGTGGACATGAAACTAATTTTTAAGAGGATGAAAAATATGTAGTGCAGAGCAGTACTGCTCGAACTCTACCATGAACATGAATCCACCTGGGGATCATCATAAAATGCAGATTCAAATTCAGTAGATGTTGAATGAGGCCTGAGAGTCCACTTCCTAACAAGTTTTCAGGCTAGACATTAGTCTGCACTTTAAATCGAGTGTAGAGGAGAGGGCATTTATCTTGGAGCTGGGAAGACCTGGACTGAAATCCAACTTCATTGCTTCCTGGCAGTGAGAACCTGAGAGAGCCCACCCCTCCCTCGGAGTACTCCTTTCTCCCCCTACAACACTCACAGCCTCACCACCATCATCAGCCTTGATCCACTGGGACTGACTTCATCATACCCTTTATCCTACTCTATGTCAGGCCACGCCTAGACTCCCAGGCTGCCTCTTAACTCCCACAATTGAATCCTCGTTAGCCTCTGTGAACCTATTCTGTTCCCTTTTCCCATCTCTCCCCAAGTTCTGAAATCCTTCCACTCTATCCTCCAAAACCCAGTCAGCCATCAGCAAAATCCCCTGTGTTAATTCTCCAACTACTGTCGGAAGGCTCTTCTTCCTTTCATGCCTTAAGAGAAACCTGGCTCTCCACTGAGGAAACTGCCGCCACTGCTGTTCCCTTAGTGGTGTTTATTTCGTCTCTTGGTCTCACAGTACTAGACCTGGAAGTAGAGAACATGTCTTTGGTGCTCCTTATTGCTGCTTTCAGACAATTCTCCAATGCTCCCTCATTCCTAAAAACTGCCCATTTAGGATCTCTGTCATCAGATTATATTACCCATGAGTCTTCATTGTTGTTGTCACAACCACCTAGCCATCCCATGGTCATTACCCTAGACTTTGTTTCTATCAATAACAGCATCCTCTCTTTAGTGCCAGCTGCATGCATCCTACTTTCTGACATCACCTCCTATCATTTCATCCTCTTCTGTCTGTATTCTGTACCTCAATTCTTCCATACCATTGGTGCTACGAAGCCATTCATCCTACCATCTTTTCAGTGTTTCTCATCCCTTCAACGTCCTTATTTCCATCCTTTTCCAGTTTAAATTTCATTGTCAATGATTACTGACTCCCTTGCCTCTCTACAGTTTTCCCGCCCTTGTTTTCCAAAACTATAGTCTTATTTAAAGCAAATTTCTGCCTACTCCAAACCTTCTTCTGTGCTAAACATGGTGGAGAAAAGTACAAATCAGGATAACTGGTCTTGCTTTAAATACTTGACACGAGTGCTCTACCATTCATACCAAATATCTCTAGTCTATACAGTCTTTTAATCATGGAGGCTGACATTTTATATTCTCTCAAGTTCTCAATACCTCTCTTCCCACCGTCATCCCCAGCTAATAATCTTGCTTCCTATTTTACTGAATAAAAAAATGGATGAAATAAAAAAACAAAGCCCACATTCTTTCAACAACACAAATTTACCCACATGCCTACATCAGCAAACATCTTTGCCTTTCTGTCTGTCACCATTGTTGAATTGCCCGATGCTCCTATCAAAAAATCGATCTTTATACTTATGCAGCAGATATTTCCTCTCACTAACCCAGCCCAGCCAAGCCTACAGATAGTTGAAAGCCTGGTGAACACCTGAATGTAACCTCCTAAGAGACCCTGATCCAGATTTGAAATTTCTGACCCATAGAAACTATGAGTTAAAAAATGCTTATTGTTTTAAACCACTAGCCTGTGGGGTGATTTGTTACAGATCAATAAACATAATAAATGAATGAGTGCAATGACCAATCACAAGATCGATAACATACTCACTAGCTAATTAGGAAGGATTTACAAACTCAACTGAGGAGCTAATTTTCACATACCAGGAGGGGTGGTACAGCATGTAGTTCTTCTAGATAATAGGGGCTTATAAGGGAAGTTGATAAGGAGTGGAACCTTTATACAGAACTGTAGAGTAAGGGTAAAACATCTTCCATTCTTCTGAACCCTAGTGGGAAAGAGAAAGAAAACTCTCCAGCCAAAAGACTATCTGACAATTATGGATGCCCACTCTCCAGGCAGAGGTAACATCTATTTTCAGTTCAGTAGGGCGGAAGGGCAGGTTCTAACATCCACGGGGCCTCAAGAAAGCTGAGTCATTTCTTGCCTCTCCTGAAGATGAACAGCATTTACATCAGCTAGTCCCAAAGGATACAATGGCAGCAATGTGTGTACTGCTGCCCCTTTCTTATGGGGCCAGCCAACTGGGACAAATTCTTATTGGAGTGACCATGCAAACCAGAAGCAAACAGCATCACACTGAGAGTAATCAAGAGTTTAGGGGTCAGGCTGCCCACTCACCATTGATAGCCAAATATTCAGGGCCAGGAGCTCCCAGGTTAAAAATAACCTACCATGCCCTTTAAATCACAATTAAAATATCAATGATACTTTCACATTTGTTGATAATATGGGAGTCTAAATTCAAACTCCTATTTGATGAAGAATTCCTCAGCTAGTTTTATATATAAGCCTGTAAGTTTTAACTATAGGAAAAAGTTTAATGACCAGAGGTGAACTAAGTCTGATTACAAAGTAGTTTTTTTGCTTGCAGGGCTCTAGGCCCCCAGAAATTCCTACCAAGACACTTGACGGTATCTATCTATTGATAAATTGATTAATAGATACATAGATAGACACACACACACTTAGTTAAATTCGTGTAAGTACAATTTTTTAAATATAGCAATAAAAGGTATTTTACAAAACATAAGTAGAAAAGTATCAAATAATTTGAAAATGTTTCCATTTCTTTTAAACTTTTTCTTCTACCAACAACTTCAAACCAAAAGACACAGTTCTCCTAGGCTTTACAAAGCATCCAACAATGAAGGTGGTCAAGTCTTACACCTATAGTTTAGGTGTTCCAATAGAGAAGTATAAAATTTTTTAAGCACTTTAATTTGTTTACAGAACAGATGTGTTTGAATATCCAGTATTCTAAGTGAAAGATCTTGACTACCATAAAGCATTTGATGTTTTCATATAATTTGAATGCGCCCAATATCAATTATACCTGTGGCCATAATTAATACAGAAGCTATCAAGTCATTTGTACTAACTCATATAAAACACGCTCTTTGAACTTCATCTTCCCTCTAGCTACACTCACTCCCATGATGATCTCATCCAGTTACTTGGCTTTAAACATCATCTATACACTGATGATTCCCAAATTTATATCTAGAGCCAGACAGCTCCTCTGAACTCCAGACTCATATATCCAGCTGCCTATTTGACATCTCCATCTAGAGGCCTTGCATGCATTTTACACTTATCTTGTCCTAAACCAAACTTCTGATCTTTTCTCCCAAACCTTCTCCTCCCACTGTCTTCTCCATCTCAGTAAATAGGAACCCTATCCTCCCAGTTACTCAGGTCAAAAATTTGGGAGTTATCTTTGACTCCTCTCTTTCTTTCATGCCTGACATTGAATTCATCAGCAAATCCTGTCAATTCTACCTTCCATATCACTCAGAATATGACCACACAGTCTCCAAGCCACTGTGTTGATCCAAGGCGCCATCATCTCTCACATGGATTACTCAGTAGCCTCCTTACTGGCCTCCTTCCTCTGCCCTGCTCCCCATAACCTATTAGATACACAGTGATTAACACTGTGATTAACACAAAAGTGATTAAGAAAAGCATGTCATTGCTTTGTTCAAAACCCTAAAATTGCATCTCATTTCAGCAAACTAAAAGCCAATTCTATAGGGTCCTACATAACCTCCACATTACACCCTTCAGCCTGTAACCTCTCTAATTCATATCCTTTTATAATCCCCATTGTTCACTCTACTTAAGTTGTTCTGGTTTCTTTATTGTTCCCCACTCAGGGCCTTGGCAGTAGCCCATCTATTGTCTGGGATGCTTTTGACCCAGTTAGCCACATGGCTCATTCCCTTACTTCCTTCAAGTCCTTGTTATACTGTAACCTCCTCAGAGACTCCCCTATGGGAAGTACAATCCCTACCCTATTCAGCAATACTATTCTCCTTTGCTTTATTTTTCTCCATAGCCCTTTTCATCTAACAGTGTAAATATCTGTTTGTTTTCTGTTTATTTCCCTCCACAAGAATGTAAACTTCCCGAGGGCAAAAGTTTCTGTCCATTTTGTTTACTACTATATAGCCCACCCTTAGAATATGCTTAGCAAATAGTAGGCACTCAATAAATATTCACTGGGGCACCTGGGTGGCTAAGTCCATTAAGTCCATTGAGCCTTCGGCTCAGGTCATGAGCTCCATCCAAGTCCTGGAACTGAGCCCCATATTGGGCTGCCTGCTCAGCGGGGAGTCTGCTTCTCCCTTTCCCACTGCCCCTTCCCCCACTCATGCTCCCCACGCAAAAACACACATGCTCACTCTCTCTCTCTCAAAAATTAAATTTAAAAAATTAAATAAATTAATAAATATTCATTGAATATATTAATATTAAAGATTTGGAAAACGATTCACACAAATATTTTATTATCAATATTTCAATAACTAGTCACTATCCTAACTAGCACAATGAAAGTTCAATACAGTAGTATTCATTTCTCCTTGCAACAATCAGTCCTTATCATAGAGGTAAATACCTAAGGTCTTTTTCACCTTGGCCTTATAAATTTTTGCAGCAAACCCAAGCTCCAATGTTATAATTCTTTTTCTGTAAACACTGGTTTCTGACTGTATCGATATCTTCTCACATCTGAAAACCCCATCAGAACTGATGATCATATCACTATTTAAAACTAGATGGACAAAGTATGTGTGGGTTTAAGCCCCCTCATCCCTCCACCAAATACAACCAGAGAAATATTTTACAAGAACTGAATGGTTACAGAATAGGGGTCTACAGACTATGGCCTGGAAACCAAAGCCAGCCAGGACTGCCAGGTGAAATACAGGTATCTAGTAAAATTTAAATTTCAGATAAGCAACAATTTTTTTTAGTATAAATGTATCCTAAATATATGCTAAATGCTAAATCTGGAAACCTTAAATCTGGCCCACCACCTGTTTTTTGTACAGCCCACAAGCAAAGAACGGTTTTTCCATCTTAAGTGGCCGGGAAAAAATTAAAAGAAGAATAACATTTCATGGCAAGTGAGAATTATATGAAATTCAAATTTCATTGTCTATAAATAGTGCTACTGAAACATAGCCACTTGTTTTCTTACTGTCTATAACCACTTTCACTTTACAGCTGCACAACTGAATGGTTGCAACAGAGAACATACAGCTGCAAAACCTAAATATCTGTCTGGCCCTTTACAAAAAGTTTACCAACCCCTGTTGGTAATAGAATATTTAATTTTAGGCTTCCCCTTACCAAAGACAAAGCAAAGTAACCTCTTTCCCTTTAGAACTCTCTTCCCACAGGAGCACTTCTGCTGCTTTATCATTATACTGGAAAGAGAAGTAGGAAGCAAGCTGAGAAAAGGCAGTGTGATGAAAGGCGTGGGCTGTGGATACCCAGAGCTGAGTGTGAATCCTTTCTCCACCTATCACACCCTGAGTGAGTTACTTACGTGAGGGCCATATGAATGCTACCACACAGGGTGGCTATGGGATTAGGAGATAAGGATTAAAAGCTTGATTTTAAAGGACAAAAAAGGGTCAAGTTTCTAAACTGCAATGGAGGGTATGATTGTCAGAGGGACAGAAAACAGGGGGAGAAGAAAAGTGAAAAGATAAAAATTGGAACTAGGAGGACAGACTTCTTAATCACTCACCAAGAGGTGAGCTTCAGTGAAAAATACAGATTTACATGGATTCAAGCAAAAATATCATGACCAAAAGTAGGGAAGTATGGGTAGATTTATTTGGACTAAGTAAGACAGCAGCAAAACCCTTTTCAAGGTAAATAAATTTTGGATTGCATCTACTCAGTACACATAGAGATAAAAACCCCACTTCCAGAGTAGTATTACATTTGAAAAGAAAGGCCTGAGTGTGTGTTGCTGTTAATATGAAGGGAAAGGAGAAAAGACAGAGCCACATTTACATGGCTGTGGAACCCCCCAGGTTCTGTAGGGGGCCAATAAAGAAAGTAGCATCCACAATCTCTTCAGCCATTCTTTCCAGGAAATATTTTCTACTTTGGCCCCGGGGTTAAAGTTATCAGGTCCTGGTTTTTAAAGTCTAGAAAAATAGGAAGTGTATAAAATAAAAGGGCAATATATAAGATTCATCAAATGATTGTATCTGTGACCCATGACCCTAGGCAGTGGTTCTCAACATGTGAGCCTCACATGTAAGACATATTCCCAAATACAACTTCTGACACTAGATATAGTGCACTTCACTCCTCCTAAAAGGCGTATCAGCATGGAAGAGAGTGAGAGTGATGTTATCACAGAGATAACCTTGAGGCTGTTCTAAATATATTTTCAAATGTAAATTATTTGCAAGCTTCAACTGTATTTGGTAACAAATACTTATGACAGCCTCATTTCTGACCTGTGTCACGACACTGTGATTGAGTAGTACTGTTTCATTCCACTTCCCAAGAACAAAATTTTCCTGAAATATAGAAGTCATTACTAATACTGATCCTGGCAACAAAACTATTAACAATGCTTGTAATCAAACCCCAAGGTTACTTTGAGAACTGTGTTTTTGAAATTGATTTTTATTTACAACATATGTTGATGTGCTTTACAGCCTTATACTCAGAGCTGGCCTAGACACTCATTAGTTCACTCACTAGTTCATTTATTCTCAACATACAAAGCTGACATGACAAGAACGACTGACCAAGTACAAATACAGACATCTTACATGTATCAAGCAACCAATACGGAATGAGATCCTACTCTTTGCCAGGTACAGTTCTGGGAGTAAAGATAAATAGTGAGAGCCCTGGCCCTCTAGGATCTCAAAGTCTAGTGGAGGTGACAAAATAATTTCAATGTAGTACGATTAAATAAAATGGTAAACATGAACACAGTACATTATGAGTTCAAGGAAAATGAACTGAATCCACAAGGGAATGATTAGAGACAGCTTTATAAGAGAGATAGTACACTGAGCAGCTGTCCACTGTCAGTAACTATACTGGGTGCTGTGAGCTGTAGACAGCTGTTAAAAAGTCAGCATGGTGCCTGACACCAGTGAGCTCACAGTCTAATATGAAAGGCAAATCCATTAACTAATCTCAAAGGCAAATGCAAAATCACTGAACCACGTTGGTACCCTTGACCCTTCTTCCTTCTAACCAGGACTCTTACCTTCACCGACCTGTACTCTCTTGCTCCTCTGTGGCAGATACATAACTTCTTAGCACAAAATTCTCTCCCCTTTGGGAATGGCCACAAACATAGGTATAGGATGAGAGGTTGCATCTTTATATGACATGGATCCCCTAGAAATAGCTGATTGTTCCAGAAGTAGACATCTGACCCAAACTGGACCATTCAGTGATTCCTCATTAGAATTTGAAATTCTAAACTAAGATGTACAGGGACAGGTGAATCACATCAATGGCAATACCCTATAAAGAATGATGACAAATTCCTGACACACAGGAGACCAACCCTGATTCTACTCTTTCCACATGTTGCTTATTGGACTCCTTTCAATTCTATAAGAATTCTCCTAATTTCCCTCCAACTTCTTAGGCTATCCAGAGTCAAATCTTATGCTTATAGACCAAGAAACCTTCATAGATGTCCCTTGCCCACATAATCTCCCAACTCTTGTATCCAGTCTAACGGTATTTCCCTGTGATCAAACAATTTACTGAGAGATTAATTGCCCATAAAGCTTAGTATGTTATCTACCCTCCAGAGAGGTAATAGTTTGGGGGGAATCATGGAGATACAATGCTGGAATCCAGAAAATTTAACGGCAGGGGCATTTCAGGACCTACTGAACCATGATAATCCTGTAAAGGAGATATGTGGGCATACAGAGAATTATCATTAATGCCCCTCAAATTCCACCGAATATGGTTCCAAATCTTAGCTCTATAATTCACATAACCAAGTTTACACAGCTAGTAAATGGCTGCCAAAATTTGAAATCGAATCTGGCTATTTTCAAACCTCATATATTTTGATATCACAGATGTATCTGTTAATGCCTAGTTTCATTCTTCCTTTAAATCAGTGGTTCTGAACTGGGGGCAATTCTCCACACACATACCCAAAAGACTTTGAGCAATGTCTGAAGACACTTTGATTGTTAAAACTATGAGGTGCAACTGGCATCTAGTGGGTAAAAGCCAGGATGCTGCTAAGTACCCAATAATGCACAGAACACAACCACAACATTAACTATATGGCCCAAATGCCAAGAGTGCTGAGGTTGAGAAACTCTGCTTTAAATCAAACAAATAAACAAGTTTCTGAAGAATGTATGATTCAAATGTACACAAAGAATTAAGCAAAAATTCCATTTTATGCAAGATATTAGACTAGTATGCAGCCACTAATTATAGATTTATTGATGTAAAAAATATATTTTTAAATGAGAAAGACATGCTTCTTAACAGTTACGTAGAGTACAATCTCATTTTATAAAATAAAATCTATCTATGCATGAACATGGGTTCATTTACATATAGGAAGAAAATTGGAAAGCTATAATACCACTAAGTTAGTAGTGTCTAGCCCTAAGGGGGAGGGAGATTAAACGATTTTTGTTTTTCCCTTTTTTCCTTGAGATGCGTTTTTGCATTAAAAGTTCAGTTTTCATTTTAAGATATAACTCTACTTGTCAGCCTCATGCCTGACCTCAGCTGGTTCAGATTGGTTCACAGTACCACATATTTTGCTTCACCCACCTACATACACAAGAAAAGAAGCAGTGTTTCATTAAAACAGGCTCAGAAATGGCATCTCTGTTTATGAGGTACTGGTGCATGTGTGAAAACATTCATTACGTTCACTCAAGGTCTCATATTTCCCCAAACCTCCTTGCTTTGTACTTAGGTGCCTAAGTCCTAATTCATGCTGGTGACATCCCCACACCACTCTTTTTCCTGCTACTGAGTCAGTTCTTGTTAAGATCACCTTATTTCTCAGTAAACCCTAGATAAATGAAACATCTTTCACAGCTCCAGCGCCCCACCTCTAGCATTTACTGAGGGAAGGGAAGAAGAATTTTAGAACTTAAGTTTTTAACCTAAAACTCAAAACAAAATCATTAATGGAAACACATTTTTCCCCAAATAGTTCTAAGCATTCTTAAAATTGACCCTCATATCTTTTCTAGATTCACTTCTTTCATGAGGCACAGTAGTGTAGCCCTAGCCATAGCCGTAGTACATGTCTTCTTTCTATTCCTACCAAAGCCATAAGAAAGACAGACTTGATCTTCATTTGGGGTGTTAACTGAATAGGATGGATCAGTCCAGAACTACCCTCTTTCAGGTGCTAAAAGATGAAGTCCTTTGCTGTAGTTACACACACATTTTTTTTTTTTAATGGACAACTGATTAGGGAAAACCCTCTTTTGGGAGCAAAGGAGCAACTTTTCAGTAACTGAACATTAGCTATCCCAGATTATCAGAAAAGCACTTTCTATAATTTTCCTTCTTTGTTCTCAGTTTTTGTTACTACTGCAAAGATATTTTTATAAAACTCAGAATAAAATAGGATGGCACATCAAATTAAATTATATTCCAAACAGTTACTTCTCTTTTCCACAGACTGAGCATTCAAGCCCACCGTACATTTTCAGGACCTTGCCTCTAAACAGGTTTTCTTCTTTTCTCCAGTTACTGAACACCTCGGTAGGACATGTGTGGTTGCGTGTGTAAAAATGTATGTATGACTGTATGTTTGTATGTGGGTATGCGTTTGTGTGTGTGTGTGTGTGTGTGTGTGTGTTTTATTCCATATGAATGGAGTAAGACATTTACTGAACACCTTAAAACCGAGGCTAGAAAATAATAGCAGATACTCCAAAAATATATGTTCAATGAATGACCAATGAATAAACAAGGTCTATAACATTTTAAATAAAACTTAAAAGTGATATATTGTCCTTCTTCTTGATAAGTTTATACCTTTGTAAGAGAGAGAACTTGCATCACCAGCAACTAGTCCTGAAAATTCACACCATCTTCATCATTTCAATAAATACATTAATTGCTTGAATTGGTATCATGCCTTTCCATGAAGGTATCAACATATTTGATGTGTTTTAGCTCCTGGCAGAATGAATTAAGTTTAAAAAAAAATCTGTTTCATTGAGATATTAGTCTGCTAATACTTCGTTTTGATTATAAGTAATTAAGAGTTCTATATAATCATGGGAAGATATTACTTTTAGGTGAGCTGAAAATAGAATTATAATGAAACAGAGATGATATATTTCATTTTTAAATGATGAGGATGACTTATTGTTGGGTTAAACCCAAGTTACTGTCACATGTAATAAAATGCAAGCTGTTTTAGTTCCCATATATGGCAATTTCTATGATTAAGGCTAATTTCTCTGGCAATTGTAATTAATAACCTCTGTCCTACTGTTTCAAGAAATTTCATCCACAAAAGACAATGGTCAACTGTTCATCGTAAATAATAAAAGCTCTCTTTCATGGAAAGATCTTTTAAAACAATAAGCAATAAATGAAAAGTATACAATACCCAGAAATTGCAAATGCTCAGTTTCAAATGACATGTCCTTTAGCTATCCAACTAGCAAGAAAAGTAGTTCAAAATCTAAAAACTATTGGTAAGAAAAATTACAAGAAAAAAATTACTCATGAATAAAATTCAATATAAATGTTGGAAACATAAATTAAAATAAAAATATAATCACAAAACAAGTAGAGAAAGAATAAATTAAGAGAGCATAATAGAGGTTTATATTGACTATGTTCAGTTTTGTCCCTAAACTCAAAGCAAATAGTTTATGTATCTCATACTTTATATAATCTCATACTCTATATTTATCTCATATTTTATATTTGTCATAAAAAGTTGATCTGTAGAAAACTGACCTATATTTAAACTGCCTCATGCACTAAAATCAGATTTTTAATTTTATGAAATCATAATTTCTCAAGTACTGGAAATACTTCCCTATTATCAAAACTAATTTTCACCTCAGTTAAAGGGCTTTCTTAGATTTGGATTACAAATATGTGTTTATATTATACCAGAAACTTTAACTGAACAGTTTTTTAAAACGGTGTCACTATCTGGGGAGACAGTGGTACCACTGTGATAGATCTAAATAGAAAACAATTTCTACTGTTCTCTCTGACTCTGCAGTATCCTGGGTTGAGACCTTCCTTTGATCAATTCTCACACCAGCTCTACTAGTCAGTTCTAAACGGTTGCTTTCCAGTTCAAACTCATTAGCAATCCCTAAATTTCAACAAAAATCAAAATTAGGTGGTGATATGTTCCAGAAAATTACTCAACACATCAGACTTTTGTTCAATGATGAATTACTTTCTAAGATAGGCAAACAGTTTGTCTAATATGCTACTCATAAAAAATATACCTTGTATCTCTTAAATATTTTTATATCTCTGAACTGTATCTTATTCAGCTTATTTGCTCCACTCATCTTCACAGGTCTGAGTTCAAAGCTGTTTTCCCCCCGTATGGACGAGCATGTCATCTGTAATGAAGACTATGTAGGGTGTTGTCGCAGACATTTTTGTCTGCCACATACTTCATCTTAGATGTCTATTCTGTAATAGGTCTTCCTGACATTCGTCTGTTGACAGAGCATCAACCCACTAATGAAAATTAGGTTATCACCCCATGGACAAGCATCACTAACTGAAACTCTAGAAACCAAACCATGGAACACTAAGAATAAAAACAGTAAGAATAGTTTCACATGCTGTATATGACATGCAAAATACAGCATTTATTCTCTCTCTTATTAAAAGGAATATTTTCCTTCACCTGGTCAATGCCAATTAGTTATAGTTAAGCCACAATCTTTTGTGACATGTGACATGTCTCTCAATAAAAGGAAAAGTATATCATAAGCCTACTTCTTAGCTGTGACATGTTGTCTAGGCTCTGGTATGCCTCAAGTTGGAAAATATGCCTTTCCCTTCACAAAGAGAAATGCCACATGCCACAAAGACTGTGAACCCTGTAGGGTTACTTACTCATGGTTTTCTGAAACTGAAAACTACCTGGTTTTAATTCATATGTTATTAATATATTTTTACTTAATTTTTTAAAAAGGCATTCTTCTAATAGCAATTTATTCAGTGTTGGGATAATCCCAAGCAACTGCTATTCCTTCAACTATTCTGATATTTTATTTTTAAATCTCAGGTAACATGTCCTTGATGCGAATTGCTACAGCTATCTAGCTATCTTCAGACTTTAGACTGAATATCTAAAGCAGTGATTCTTAAACTTGTCTTCACATTGAAATCATCTAGGAGATGCAAAAACATACCAAAGCCTATCTACCACCCCAGAGATTGCAAATTAACTGATCCCAGTGTGACCTGAGCTTGGACATTTTTAATATATCCTGAGATGATTCTAATGTGCAACCAAATTTAGAAACCACTGGTCTATAAGAATATTGATTAACATAACACCATGTGGATATTAGATACTATTTACTATCATCATTGTCTGGCAAAGTCAGAGAATGATATTCAGACAGATTAAGCTTACTAGTAATTGTTACCACATATTAAAATGCCAAGCATTTTACCAACATTTTATCTAATCCTCACAACATTCCTGCAAGATAGGTATTATTATTCTCACTTCATACATGGGGAACTAAAGATCAGAAAGTTTAGGTTGTTTTCCCAATGCCACCAACTAATAAATAGTAGGGCTGGTATTTGAATCCATGTCTGTTTGACACTAAAAGACCTATTCTTTCCACTGTGCCATACACTTTCAGTGGAAGTAATATCACCCCCAAGGAAGTAAAAATTAAAGGAAGTGAAGATCAAAAGATGTTTAGATATTGCAATGGTTTTTGGTCCTCCAAAGTTCAACTTTGCTAATGAAATCTTATTCTTTAATATTTAATTTCTCTTACTGAAAAAAAATAAATTTGACTTTATTTTTCTACTTAGGAGGTTAATAATGAAAAAAAAAAGTTTGAGAAACACTAGACTATACCATACTCTGCCTCCAACCATTTTGGTTAATAATTAGTTAACGTGTATACTATTCACATATCACATACATATTACCCACTTATCTACATTATATAGATTGCCTGTAAAGAAAGTAGCTCTCCCCTCAATTTTACAATTCCCAAGTTGTACTTACAATTGAAAAGAACTACAGTATAAACAAAACTATATATGTTATAGGTCCCCAAGATGCTAATGATAGGAGAAGAAATAATAAGTCCAAAGAGTATTACTTAAAAGTCCTTATGAATGTCTATTATGTTGTTATTTCAGCATTATAGCAGTAGGTTGTTGATTCAAAAACTTGAGAATTTCCTGGGTGAAATCTGAAACTGGCCTGGTGCGCGGAGGGCAAGCAGAGACCAAAAAGACAGACCACTCTAGATTGGTAGGTGGCAGGTTTAGCAAGGGAACTTTTAAGGCTTGTCTTGAGTGGCCACGAGATGCATACATCTCTACACCCACCACCAGAATCTTAGAAGTTTATATAAAAGCCTTAACTGGATTCAGTCACATATTCCATGCTGATGGTCTCAACAACACATTAGTTTCTCAGGGCTGTGTCCTTGAGGCAGCCTTTAATGCTGGGAAGGCAGGCAGAACACATATTTCAAGTATACAAGAGAGGGTGAGGAGTCTTCAAGTGCCTGGGTCCAACCTGAGGGTCAACTGGTGGTCATGTCCTCTTGATGACCTCCTTCAACATATACCAGGGTAAGCTTTCTCTGATATGACATGGTTATATGTCAAATTATTTCAAAGTTTAAACAACTGGAGGCAAGAATCAAATCATTCAACTTTGTATCTCCTATAGCACTGGGTGTCATATAAACTAGTCAATCACCAAACATGCGTGAAATTAAAAAGAAATGGAATTTCCATTACCATACCATCACATAATCCAACACACACAATAATAAAACAATTTTAAGCAAATTTTAATTAGTCTTTATTGATTTGGAAGATGCTTTTCTACTTTCTTTAGAATCACTAATTTTAAAACATTTTTATTCTATAACAGGAAAGTGTAGCACAGAATAAGTATCAAACTTTAATTTAATATCTTCTCTTAAAAACTACTAATTTGATTCACCAAGTTGTCACCATTGCCCTATGAATAACACATAAAGAGGCATTTGAGGATACTGGCAAGTGCTCAAATACTGAACTCAGACTTTGGCTAAAGTCAATGATACAGGCTACCCTAGAGCAAACTGAAAGGGCATCTCTGGGAAGATGTATCCTAATTTAAGCCAAAGAGCCAACGTGTATATGCTTATATTAAGGAAACATAGAAAGAAATTGAAGTGACAATCAGAAATATGATGTCATAATGCTTATTTGCCCAAGGCAAAAAGAGTTTTTAACAATTTCCTCAAAGCAGTTATTGCTTTGAAAACTAACAATCCAATAATCATGGAGGACTCCTTTGTGAGCATTCTAGAAAAATACCTTGAGGCTTCCAGCTAGTGAAACAAAAAATATTTGAGAATGTTCCAGGGAGCCAATGACACCAAAAGAGGAGTCACTGTAAGCTATTAGATGGGAACTGCTATCCACACCCATGGCCAGTGGGCTGTACAGAAGAACAGAATTGAGGTAGAAGGGAAAATCCAAAAGGAGCTTTCTGTAACCCTCATGCTCCTACCCAGCTCCTACCCAGCTGAGTCTCATTTGTTATTAAGTCTACCAGAAAAAAACAAAACAAAGCAAAACAAACTAAAAAAGCCTACCTAAATTTGCATTGCAGAACTCAAGCCAGTTATTGAGACTCAGAAGGGTAAATCAGAATTCAGACCCCTAGCCCAAAGGGAGTCTGCCCCATCAAAGGAGCTATAATAATAATAATAACAATCATAATGGTCTATAACAATGGTTTATAACATTCGCTGAACATTTGCTATATGTAAGTCACCATGTTTGGTGTTTATACTCATTTTTCCAAAAAATCTCATGAGAATTTTTTCTTCTTATATACAAAGAAAGAAGGCTAGAAAGTTTAGTTGTATAAAATGCTAGACAACAGAATTTGCTTTGAGTTTTCTTGTGTTATAAGCTAGTACTTGAACTTGCAAGCTTAATCCTCTCACAAAAACCTTCCTTACGGGTATGGGTGTTTCAGAGAACTTGTTTGCTTTCTTTGTTAGGGGCAGAAACCTAACTCAAACTAGGCAAAGTATAGATCCTGTTAAAATACAGATTCTGATTCAGAAGGCCTGAGGCAAGGCCTGAGGTCCTATATATCTAGCAAATTCCTAGATGATGTCATAGACCACACTTTAAGTAGCAAAGCACTAACCTCGTTTCTATGCATTGCCCACATATGTTTAATGTGGTAGATGCTCTAAAGCTTAGGACTCACCAACAGGAATGAATGCAATCTCACATGCTTGTCTCAGTATGATGCCTTCTCAGGACCAGCTGTGTGCCCGTCACAACACTGAAATAGCAGAGGTGTTGCACGTCAAGATCGAGACATATTGGCAGAACTCTGTGATAAAAACACTTTACAATTTCATAGCACCTTTCATTCCAAAGTGTTTCAGAAGCTATATACATTCAGCACCACAGAAAGATGATAGAGGCAGCAGACTCCATGGGGTGAAGGAGGTGTCAAGGGATGGAGTGGGGGTGGAGGAATAAGTAAGCCAAGGACAATGGGACATTTCTCTATTAAAGGCAACACAACACCAAAAAATTTTCAAAGGAAAAAAAAAATCTTTAAGGTTCATGTTCAAAGAATAATAATGCATAGGTTCATGTTCAGAATCATTTTCATAGGATGTATTCTGTGAGCACAGAGAAAAAGAAAAGAAAATCAGAAAAGAGCTAAACAAACAAGAATATTAAAGACATCAGGAACTCAGTAAGGTCTGAATCCAGTAACTACAGCTTGTATAGACTATCTCGGACTTCTTGATTAAAAAATCAAGTCCTAAAATCTTAGAAGACAGCTTTCCATAACATATTCTCTGACATGGGAAGTAGCTTTCTGTTTACAGAGCATTTAGTAGAAGAAATGACTTTTCTAAGTATTACAAAATGCAAACATCTAACTTAACCTTAATATACTTGATGACAATGTGGGTAGTTTGTATATGTTCTGGGGGGGGGGGATGTCATTATATGACCGAACTTGAAAATGGAAACTTTTTAATGACTCCTAGAGTGTTTGCCTTTAAAAGAAATCATTTTCTAGCTGCTGTTTCCCATTTGTTACCAGGGACTCTTGGGGGCTTCCAGTGACTTGGAAAGAGTTCTATTTTCACTTCTGCTGGCTCCTGTGACTACATCCAGATGATAAATGAGGACCTACAAGCTCCCACAAGACAGTTTTAAAGAGTCTGTTCTCCAGGCAGTTTGTGGCTACCTGCCAGGGAAGCACATACCAAATTAAAAGGGAGAGGGGAGAAATTCTTTGCTATTTCATATTTCCTGGGGTTTCCAATGAACTCATTGCATTAGTCTTCTTTGTGAAATGTTTTAGTAAATGTGCTTATTTATGAACATTCACAAAAACCTCAAGATAACAAGGAAGGAGAAAACAGGGATTCTTAGACCAGAAATCCATCTTTCTACTCTTTTTTATTCACTATCTTCCTGTCTTTTTTCCTCCCACTTTCACTTGAGACAAGGTGGTGAAATCTTCCCCCGCCAGCAGATAACAGTGGTCACTCCATCAGGAGGATGTAATCTTGAATCACAGAGTTATTGTTTTGTCAAAGAAAAAATCATGTTACTCGTATCCCACAAAGGTATTTTCCTTTAAGAAAAATCATTAAAATGACCCGTTACTCTTGTGTCCTCACACTATAATTCTGGGCCACAGGCAACGTTCTGCTCAAAGGCCTATTTTTATAAATGATGAAAAGTAACTGATGCATCTGGTTATCTCTCAGAATTTTGTCAGTTTCACAACTAGAAATGGTGCTGCCAGGCTCACTCCAAAGGAAGCTGGTGGTGAAGTGTAGGCTTCAGATAAGGATTTACACTGAGAGTCCAGCTCCAGAAACTGCACAAAAGATTATAGATATGAGACAGGCAAAGAGTAAGGTGTAGTTGTAAAATTAGTTATCGCAATCTTGCAGATAAATGAATATATTCCATTTTGGTTTGCTGTACATTTGACGATAGTGCAGAAACAAAACTGAATATACACCTTGTGAATTATAATAATCTAACTTGCCAGCTTGGAATAACAATATAAAAAGAAAGGAAAGTTACCAGTTAAATGGCATCTTTTAAGCAATGAAGTCTTTGGAATTATATCTTTATTTGACTCATCATTTGACTTATTGATAGTTCATTTGTTTCTCAAAGATTTAAGCTGCGTCAACAGTTAATTAATGTCAACTACATAAATACCAATTGAGGGCTTACTCCATTCAGGCATAGTTCTAGCAATTGGGAATTCTTAGTAATAAAGACAAGTATGGTTTTGCCTCTCAAAGTTTACTGTCTAACATTTCAGTCTGGTTGAGCGTGAAGAATGTAATTGTCCTAGAATGAACTACTGAAACTAGAACAGTACAATTGAGACGTTTATGTTCCTTACATCATCCACTACTTTTTAAACACCTATTTATTGAGTGGAAATGTTTATCTTTAACACAAAATTTACCATACCAATCTGTAAAATCTAGCAAGTTCTCTTCTGCTGTCTGAGTTCATACTCATTAAAGACATTCTACATGGATAATAAAACATTTTCAGAGCTCAGATGAACAGTTTAGTGTAACCGAATTTAACTCCAAAAACACCTGATTGTCTCTGAAATATAAAGCATATTGTATGCCCCCCTCCAAGGAGCACAAAACCAATTAAGACACGGTGCCCACTCAGGTTGTTTCGGTGCTATTCAGGAAATATTTACATGAAGAACAGGAATAGAAAGTAGATTGAGATGGACACTGTAACACAGGTTTAAACTTATGCTGTAGGTGTATATGGTATCAAAAGCTTAACTTTAGCTAAGACAACTGGAGATCTCTACAGAAGCTGTAATTGCAAGAATGCCATGAAGAATGAATTAATCTCACCAAGCAGATTGGGTGAGGGCAGAAGAGTACAATGGTTAAGAATTGGCAACACAGTATGATGGGCAGAATTCTGGCACTCTTTCTTACTAATTGCATGATTTGGTCTAGTTTCTCATTTGTGAACAAGGATAATGTAAGAGTACATCATAAGGATGCTATAAATATTAAATACAATGATTCATGTAAAGTACTTTACACAGTGCCTGTTACATAGTGCTCAATAAATATTAGTTTCTATTATAGAGTATGAGTAAAGGAAGAGAAGCAGGGAAGTATAGATCATGCTTAAAGAATAGCTGAAGAGGGGCACCTGGGTGGCACAGCAGTTAAGCGTCTGCCTTCGGCTCAGGGCGTGATCCCGGCGTTCTGGGATCGAGCCCCACATCAGGCTCCTCTGCTGTGAGCCTGCTTCTTCCTCTCCCACTCCCCCTGCTTGTGTTCCCTCTCTCGCTGGCTGTCTCTCTCTGTCAAATAAATAAATAAAATCTTTAAAAAAAAAATAGCTGAAGAGGTACATGCAGGGCCTATTGAAAAAGGGACCTTGAGAGATAGATTATTGAGGGCCTCAAAATACAAGAAAGAAAAGTAACATGGCCTTTATTATATAAGTAATAAAAAACCACCCAAGAGTTTGGCATAAGGGAGTGACATAGCCAAACCATAATTAAATTGTGTTTCACTCTTACCAATTTTAAGATATTTCTAAAGCCTTTTTAAGATGAATAGCTGTACAATGATCAGGATTTTGAGTAGTGATAATAATAACTACTGTTCACCAAGCACATAATATACACAAGCATTGTGCTCAGTAGTCTGCATATTTTTTAATTTAATCTTTACCCCCCCCCAAAAAAAATAAACCACATATAATCAGATAAGTATAAGAGAAGAGAAAACTAAAGCTCAAAGAGGTTTTTTTTTTTTTTAAGATTTTATTTATTTGACAGAGAGACAGCCAGCAAGAGAGGGAACACAAACAGGGGGAGTGGGAGAGGAAGAAGCAGGCTTCCAGCAGAGGAGCCTGATGTAGGACTCGATCCCAGAACACTGGGTCACGCCCTGAGCCAAAGGCAGACACTTAAAGACTGAGCCACCTAGGTGCCCCTCAAAGAGGTTTTAAAAAAAGCCCAAGGTCACACAGCTTAAAGAGAAGTGAATATTATGGAACAATAAGTCCTTCAACAAACTTAATAGCATGGTTCTGGTTTGTTCTATCTTAACACATATCACAATCCATTGTATTTGACTGCTTAATTGTCTGCTACCCCCACTAGAGTGAAAGTTCCTTGAATTGGAGACTGTACATCAGTCACTATTGTGATCTAGGCAATTAACAACCAAGTTGTGAATAAATAAATAAATGGATAAATGTAATTTTATGACAGAATTTTCCTTAAATGCCATATTTATAAACTTCATCTGACTTATCTCAAGCCTGCTAGAGCTGTTTCTAGAATATATGTACAGAGTTTATATTTTCAATTTTTTTAAACTTTGTAACACAGAATACTTTCGGGAATTTTTGTGGTCTGATTAATGTATTAGACTCTTTAAAATATAAACAAAATAAGACTTTCAGAGTATTTGATTAATGCACCTTGTATTTGTGCCATCAACAAATTCATGGTTTTTTGTTAAATAATTTACATTATTCTAGACAAGGGAAGCTTCAAATTTCTATTCTTTGAGTAATCTTTTCCATGAAAAGGAAAAGTTATTTCTTAAAACTTAAAACTTGGGAGTCTTCTAGAGTCAATTTAACCCATATTCAACCCAATCAAGAAAGAAAAAGTACAAAACAAAGATATAAACATGAAACACAATTAATAACTTTAAAAATGGGCAATCAATAAGATTAAAAAGAATATAAACACTTCAGACCATTTAAGTATGGGTTTTGTCTGGCTGACTGATGTTGACTCTCTGAGTCCAAACTAACATGACATAAACAGAAGTTATACCATCATTTGTTCAATACATTAAAACTGATATTATCTGTTAAACATTACTATGGATAATCTTAAATGGCTTGCAATTTAAAAGAGGAAAGCCCATAAGACAATTTGATTTTTCCAGAAGATTAACAACCCAAATAGCTTTATATATATATATATATATATATATATATATATATATATATATATAATATTTTTTTATTACCAAATAGCTTTTTCTGTTTGGTTCAACACACAAAATGTGAGGCTTATGATGATTCATAAAGGGTAAATGTTGGCTAGAAAAATCAAGTTCTAGGTTTTTTTCTTTTTTTAAAAGATTTTATTTATTTGTTTCACAGAGAGAGAGAGACAGCCAGCAAGAGAGGCAACACAAGCAGGGGGAGTGGGAGAGAAAGAAGCAGGCTCCCAGCGGAGCAGGGAGCCTGATGCGGGGTTCAATCCCAGGACCCTGGGATCACACCCTGGGCCGAAGTCAGACGCTTAACAACTGAGCCACCCAGGCACCCCAAGTTCTAAGTTTTTTAAATTACCAGAAATAATCCAGATAGAAAATAAACATGTAAATGTATCTGGATGATTTGGTGAGCACCAAAAATTTTAATTTCTGTATTAGGATTTTCTTATCTTCCATGTTTTCTATAGTTGTAATAAACAGTCTGAGTCCATTTATAATGTTTGACTGTCAACAGATTTTAAGGCCCATCACCACCCTTGGTTTTCTGCCCCTCAGATGGGCAAGCTGATAAGAAACCCAGGTGCTGAGTTCTTTGGTGTGAATGGGAAGTTCAAAACACATAATCCATGGGCCATGCACAGGAACCCATAATCTTGATTTATCCCCTAGCTACAGTAAAAGCTAAGCCAGTCTCCTTTCCCTATCCCTTCAAACTATCTCTGGAACAGCTTAGGAGCCAACCCTGCACTTCACAGAAAACTCATTTGCAAGTAATAAACCTTTTCATACCAACTTGGTGCATGTGTGGTGTCATCAGTCTCAACATCAGAATCAAGTTTTGGGTTAGAATTCATTCACCTCTACAGAGTGGGTGACAACTGTCAATGTATATTATTTTTATAACTTAAAAAGCACACAAAAATGAACAAACTTTAGGGGTGCCTGGCTAGCTCAGTTGGAAGAGCATGTGACTCTTGATCTCGGGGTTCTTATTTGAGTCCCATGTGATGTGTGGAGATTACTTAAATGAATAAAACTTTAAAACATGAACAAGGTTTAAGAGTACTGATGAACCTTATTAGCCTACAGCATCTCTCTCATGCACACACACATCCACGCACACATACACATACACACACATAGCAAGATAAAATACATGTCACTTTTCAATGCATATTTCCCGGATATTTTGCAAAAATAATTTTACATTAGATCATGGAAGAAATTAAACTACTGCTTTCAAATAACTTGTGGAAATATTATATGGTATGAATAAATGACAAAAGACAGTGAGGAAATTCTGATCAGAGTAGATTGCGAAAATAAAAGTATTACAGGTAAACATTTATCAAGTGCTATTGTGAACTAGGCTCAATTATAAAAGCTTTATATGTATTTACTCCTTTAGTCCTCACAACAGCCCTGTACAGTAGATATTTCAGGATCCCATTTTACAGGTGGGGAAACTAAAGCCCAAGGAGATTAAGTAACTTGCTTAAGATCATAAAACTAGTAAGTGGGAGAGGTAAGATTTGAAAAACCAAAATACATGCTTCCACAATTACATACCATAAAATATCTCCTAAAACACCTTCTCTCTAAAATTAAATAAAACTGTTATTAGAGGATGGTTCAAGATGATGGTGTAGGAAGATCCTGAACTCACCACCTCCCACAGACACGCTAAACCTACAGTTACATATAGAATAAATTCCCTTTGAAAAAGATCTGAAAACTAGCTGAGCACCTCCTTCACAACAAACAGCAAAATCAAGATAGTTAGGAGACACGGAGATGTAGTCTTGCCAAAACCCCACCCCCAGCATAGCATCCCTCAATCAGGAGGGATCTCACAAACTGGAGCTTCTCTCTGAGGAGTGAGGGGTTTGTACCCCACAGGCACTCCAACCCAGGACCTATAATGGAGAAATGAGACCTCAAAACATTTGGCTTTGAAAACTAATGGGGCTCACATCCAGGAGACCTAAAGGATAGTAGGGAACTGAGAAACTTCTCTTAAAGGGCTTATGTACAGACTCACTCACCCCAGGGACCAGTGCAAAATGTGCAGTTTAGAAATCACCTAGACTATAAGTGAAGATGATTCATTTGGTAATCTTATAGCATCTGCCAGAGGGGCAGGGGCCTGATGGGACACTCTCCAGAGCTGGAGACACTGACAGGAACCATTTTTGTGCTCTCCCTCTACCATGATAATTTTGATGGATGTGCCCAGACCCTGTGCTCTTCCACTGCCTCACTAAAGAAAACAGGTGCATCCTAGCCCTGCATTTTCCTAACTCCCTGTGAAAGTAGGCAAGCAGGGCCCAGCACTGCACTCTTCAGCTGCCTTGTTAAAGCCAGGGAGCATGTGCAGTCCACAGTAAGAGATACCCCTTGATCACCTAGCTCTGTTGGCCAGGGAGAGGCTTGCATTCCTGGGTCCCACAGGACTGTCACAATCAGACAGACCACTTTTAGCAGACTACCACCCCAGGGCACCACACAGAAAACAGACTGAAACACACCCCCAGACTTTTTTGAAAAAGACATATATACTCATCCTGGAGCTTCAGCCTGAAGGGCAGACTTCAGGTTTGCCACATATCTATAGGTTACAAAATGCTCTCATGGAATGTAGGTGGAGGCACACCATCTTTGTGCTTTCCCTAGGCCTCATTATAACTTACTGGTGTCTCCCAGAAAGGAGTTTATACACTTGTCTGAATCTCCGATTTTTGCATCCGTCACCAGGAGACATCTCTAGATTGGTCTGATCTGGAGGCTGGCAGATTCTGATTGTGGTAACAAGGAACTGTATATATTTGTATACTTTTAAAACTCTTGCCTGGGGCGCCTGGGTGGCTCAGTCATTAAGCGTCTGCCTTCGGCTCAGGGCATGATCCCTGGCATTCTGGGATCGAGCCCCATATCAGGCTCCTTGGCTGGGAGCCTGCTTCTTCCTTTCCCACTCCCCCTGCTTGTGTTCCCTCTCTCGCTGGCTGTTTCTCTCTGTCAAATAAATAAATAAAATCTCATAAATAAATAAATAAATAAATAAATAAATAAATAAATAAATGCTCCTGCCTGAGTATCTGGCTTCCAACTAGCCTGAAACTAGGTGCTGACTGAGAGTCCTCTTTTTGGAACACTGACAGGTCTTGGTACATCCTCAACAAATGGAAACTATTACAAATAAATCAGCGTGCTTAGACAATTACAAGGGTTTGTGAGACAACCAAGAGCTAAGGCAAGGTTGAAAGATAAGGTCCATCTCCTACAAAAGGCCATTTCTTAAAGACTGGAAGAGATAGCTATTTCCTAGTACAGAGAAACAGAGAGTCAAACAAAATTAGGAAACAGAGAAATGTGTTCTAAACAAAGCAACAAGATAAAACTATAGGGAAAAGCCTTAATGAAACAGAGATAGATAATTTATCTGATAAAAAATTCAAAGTAATGCTCATAAAGATGCTCATGGAATTTGGGAGAAGAATGGATGAACACAATGAGAACTTCAGCAAAGAGACAGAAAAATATAAGAAAATACCAAACAGAAGTCACAGAGATGTCTTCAGCTCTTACTATTGAACTGAAAAATATACTACAGGGGTTCAACATAAGACGAGATGAAGCAGAAGAAAGGATCAGTGATCTACAAGACAGGACAGTGGAACTCACACAAACAGAACAGAAAAAAAATTTTAAATGTGAAGATACCTTAAGTGAACTATGGAATAATATCAAGCAAAATAACATTGGCATTATAGGGGTCCCAGAAGGAGAAGTGAGAGAGAAAACAGGAGAAAATTTATTTGAAGAAATAATGGCTGAAAACTTCCCTAACCTGGGAAAGGAAAAAAGGCATGCAGATCCAGGAAACCCAGAGAATTCCAAATAAAATGAACCCCAAAAGATCCATACCAAGACACATTATAATTAAAATGTCAAAAGTTGAAGGTAGAGAGAAAATCTTAAAAGCAGCAAGAGAAAAGCAATTTGTTACATACAAAGTAACTTCCACAAGACTGAGCAGAATTTTCAGCAGAAACTTTGCAGGCCAGAAAGGAATGAAATTATATATTCAAAGTGCTGAAAGGATAAAACTTCCAACCAAGAATATTTTACTCAAAAGGATTATCATTCAGAATTGAAGGAGAGATAGGCTTTCCCAAACAAGCAAAAAATAAAGGAGTTCATCACCACTAATCCAGACTTAAAAAAATATTAAGCTGAAAAAAAGAACATTAATTAACAGCAAGAAAATTTATGAAAGTATAAATCTCACTGGTAAAAGTAAATACATACTACAGGTAGTGAATTAATCAGTTATGAAGTTA
The DNA here is from genome assembly GCF_024610735.1 of Ursus americanus. Lineage (NCBI taxonomy): Eukaryota > Metazoa > Chordata > Mammalia > Carnivora > Ursidae > Ursus > Ursus americanus. The sequence goes on from NC_142139.1 coordinate 7,229,059, forward strand.
ATATAAAGGTTAAAAAACAAAAGTAGTAAAAATAAGTATAATTACTATAATCAGTTAAGGAATACACAAAATTTTAGAATGTAAAATGTGACATCAAAACATAAAACATGGGAGGGGGAAGTAAAAGAATATAGTTTTAGAATGTATTCAAACTTAAATATCTAGCAACTTAAAATAGGCTAGTTAGGCTTTTATATGTGAGTTCATGACAACCACAAAGCAAAACTTACATGAAATTTAAAAAGAAGGAGGAGAAGGAAGAGGAGGAGGAGGAGAAAAAGAAGGAGAAGGAGAAGGGAAGGAGGAGAGAGGGGGAGAAAAAGGAGGAGGGGGGAGGAGGGGGAGAGAGAGGAGGAGGAAGGAACCTAAGCATAACACTAAAAGTCATCAAACCATAACAGAAAAGAGCAAAATAAGAACAAAGGAGCAGGGAGAAACTACAAAACAGTCAGAAAACAATTAACAAAATGGCAATAAGTACATACCCATCAATAATTACTTTAAATGTAAATGAACTAAATTCTCCAATCAAAAGACACAGACCAGCTGAATGGATAAAAAGCAAACAAACAACAACAACAAAAGCCAAGACCATCTATATGTTGCCTACAAGAGACTCACTTCCAATGTAAAGACGCACACAAACTGGAAGCAAAGGGATGGAAAAAGGTGTTTCACATAAATGGAAATCAAAAGAAACCTGGAGTAGCTATACTTATATCAAATAAAATTGGACTTTAAAACAAAGACTGTAATAATAGATAAAGGAGAACATTATATAATGATATGGGGTCAATCCCACAAAAAAATAAACATTTGTAAATATTTATTCATCCAAATAGGAGCACCTAATATATAAAATAAATATTAACAGATCTAAAGGAAGAAATTGATGGCAATACAATAATAGTAGAGGACATTAATATCCCACTTACACCAATGGATAGATTATCCATACAGAAAATCAATAAGGAAACATCAGCCTTAAACAATATATTAGACCAGATAGACTTAATAGATATACAGAGAACATTCCTTCCAAAAGCAGCAGGAGACACATTCTTCTCAAATGAACATGAAGCATTCTCCAGGATAAATCATATGTTAGGCCACAAAACAAGTCTCAATAAATTTAAGAAATTTGAAATTATATCAAGTGTCTTTTCTGACCACAATGGCATAAAACTAGAAATCAGTTATAAGGAGAATACTGAGAAAATCACAAATATGCAGAAATTAAACAACATGACTGAACAGTCAATGAATAAATCAAAGGAGAAATAAAAAAATATCCTGAGACAAATAAAAATGGAAATATAACTTTCTAAAATCTATGGGATGCAGTAAAAGTGGTTTTAAAAGGGAAGGTCATAGTGGTACAGGCCTAATTCAAGGAACAAGAAAAATTTCAAATAAACGATTTAACTTCACACCTAAAGGAACTAGGGAAAAAAAGAACAAATGAAGCCCAAACTTAGTAGAATGAAGTAAATAAGAAAGATCAGAGTAAAAATATATAACAGAGACTAAAAAGACAATAGAAAAGATCTGTGAAATGAAAAGCTGGTTCTTTGAAAAAATTTTTAAAACTGACAAACACTATTAGCTAGATTCATCAAGAAAAAATGAGAGAGGGTTCAAATAAATAAAATCAGAAATGAAAAAAGTTACAACTGATACCACAGAAAGACAAAGCACTATAACAGACTACTATGGACAATTATAAACCAACAAACTGGACAACCTAGAAGAAATATATAAATTCCTAGAAACATACAACCTCCCAAGACTTAATCATGAATAAATAGAAAATCTGAATAGATCATTTACTGCTAAGGATATTAAATCAGTAATCAAAACCTCTCAACAAACAAAAGTCCAAGACCAGATGGCTTCACTGGCTAATTCTACCAAATATTTAAAGATTTAATATCTATCTTTCTCAAACTCTTTCAGCAAATTGAAGAGGAAAGTATTCTTCCAAATTCATTTTATGAAGCCAGCATTGCCCTGATATCAAAATCAGACAAGGACACCACAAAAAAGAAAATTGTAGACCAATATCCCTGATAAGCACAAATGAAAAAATCCTCAACAAAATATTAACAAACTGAATTCAACAATACAGTGAAAGGATCATTTAGTATGGATCAAGTGGGATTTATTCCAGGGATGCAAGAATGGTTCTACATCCATAAATCAATGTGATACACCACATTAACAGAATTAAAAAGAAAAATCATATGACCATCTCAATAGATACAGGAAAAGCATTTGACAAAATTCAACATCCATTTATATAAAATCTCTGAACAAAGTGGGTATAGATGGAATGTACCTCAATATAATAAAGGCCGTATACAACAAGCCCACAGCTAACGTCATAGTCAGTGGTATGAAGCCGTTCTTCTAAGATCAGGAACATGACAAGGATGCTCAATCTTGACACTTTATTCAACATAGTATTGGAAGTCGTAGCCAGAGCTATTACTCAAGAAAAACAAATAAAAGGAATCCAAATTGGGAAGGAAGTAGTAAAATTGTCACTATTTTTGTGGACAACATGATTTTATATATAGAAAACCATAAGAGACTGTTAAGCATAGGGAACAAACTCAGGGTTGCTGGAGGGGATGTGGGTTGGGGGGATAGGGTAATTGGGTGATGGGCATTAAGGAGGGCACTTGATGTAATGCGCAATACGTGATATATGCAACTGATGAATCACTAAATTCTACCCCTGAAGCTAATAATACCCTATATGTTAACTAACTTGAATTTAAATAAACTCTAAAAAAAAGAAAAGAAAAGAAAACCCTAAAGACTCCACCAAAAAAACCTCTTTAAATAATGAATTCAGTAAAGTTACAGGGTATAAAAACAACATACAAAAATATGTTGCATTTCTATACACTAAGAATGAACTATCAGAAAGAGAAATTAAGAACACAATCCCATTTAATATTGCATCAAAAACAATAAAATACCTAGGAATAAATTTAACCAAAAAGATGAAAGATCTGTCCACCAAAAATTACAAGACATTGATGAAAGATTAAAGTAATTAAAGATTAAACACAATTAAATAGAAAGATATTCTGTGCTCACAAATTGGAAGAGTTAACACTGTCAAAATATCCGTATTACTCAAAGCAATCTACAGGTTCAATGCAATCCCTACCAAAATTCCAACGGCATTCTTCACAGAACTAGAACAAATAATTCTAAAATTTATGTGGAACCTCAAAAGACCCCATATAGCCAAATTAACCTTGAGAAAGAACAATACAGGAAGTATCATTCTCCCTGATTTCAAACTGTACTACAAAGCTAAAGTATTCAAAACATGATGTTGGCATAAAAGCAGACACAGAGATCAATAGAACAGCAGAGCAAAACCAGAAATACATAGTCAATTAATCTAAGACAAAAGGGAAAATATTTACAATGAAAAAAGGAGAGTCTCTTTAATAAATTGTGTTGAAAAAGCTGGACAGCCACATGCAAAAGAATGAAACTAAACTACTATCTTACATCATACACAAAAATTAATTCAAAATGGATTAAAGACTTGACCATAAGACCTGAATCATAAAGCTCCTAAAAGAAACATAGTTGATAATCTTGACATTGGTCTTGATGTTTTTTGGAATTTAAATCTAACAGCAAGGCAACAAAAGCCAAAATAAATAAGTGGGACTGCATCAAATTAAAAGCCTCTGCACAGCAAAGAAAACCATCAATAAAATGAAAAGGCAACCTACTGAATGGGAGAAGATATTTGCAAATCATGTATCTGTTAAGGGGTTAATATCCAAAATATATAAAGAACTCATATAACCGAATAGCAAAAAGATAAGAACAATCTGACTTTTTAAATGGGCAAAGAGTAGTTCTAATTTTTAAAAAACGGTCAGAGGATCTAAATAGACATTATTCTAAAGAAGGCATACAGATGGCAAACAGGCACATGAAAAGATGCTCAGCATCACTAATCATCTGGAAAGTGCAAATCAAAACCACACTGAGATATGACGTCAGACCTACTGGGATGGCTATCATAAAAAAGACAAGAGATAACAAATGCTGGTGAGAATGTTGAGGAAAGGGATCCATTGTGCACTGTTGGTGGGAATGTAAATTGGTTCAGCCACTGTGGAAGACAATATATAGGTTCCTCAAAAAATTAAAAATAGAACTATATGATCTAGTAATTCTACTTCTGGGCATTTGTTTGGAGAAAATGAAAACATACATTCAAAAAGATATATGCATCCCTATGTTCAGTGCAGTATTATTCACAAGAGTCAAGAAATGAAAACAACCTAAATGGCCATCAATGGATGAATGGATAAAGAAGATGTAATATGTATATATATATATACACACAATGGAATACAACTCAACCATAAAAAATAATGAAATCTTGCCATTTGCAACAACATGGATGGACCCAGAGGGTATTATGCTAAGTGAAATAAGTCAGACAGAAAAAGGCAAATACTCTATGATCTCACTTATATGTAGAATTTTAAAAAACAAAACAAAGCAAACTCATAGATATGGACAATAGAGTAGCGGTGACCAGAGGGTAGGAGGAGTGGGTAAAATGAGTGAAGGGAGTGGGGAGGTACAAACTTCCAGCTGCAAGATGAACAGGCTATGGGATATGGTGTGCAACAGGGTTACTATAGTCAGTGGTATTGTGGTGCATATTTGAAGGTTGCTGGGAGAATGGATCTTAAAAGCTCTCATCATGGGGTATACCTGGCATGCTCAGTTGGTGGAGCATGTGACTCTTAATCTTGGGGTTGTAAGTCTGAGCCCCATGTGGGGTGTGGAGATTACTTAAAAATAAAATCTTTAAAAAAAAACTAACCAAACAATAGGATGCCTGGGTGGCTCAGTCAGTTAAGCGTCTGCCTTTGGCTCAGGTCATGATCCCAGGGTCCTGGGACTGAGTCTGGAATCAGGCTCCTTGCTCAGCAGGGAGCCTGCCGCTCCCCCTGCTTGCGCTCTCTCTTTATCGCTCGCTTTCTCTCTCTGACAAATAAATAAATAAAATCTTTTTAAAAAATTAACAAAATAAATTTTTTAAGTTCTCATCATAAAAAAAATTGTAACTTTTTATGGTGACAAATGATGACTAGACTTATTGTGGTGATCATTTTGCAGCGTATACAAGTGTATCATTACATTGTCCACCTATAACATAATGAAAGTCGATTTTACCTCAGTAAAAGATTTAATAACTCCATTTTATCATAATTATATTTTATACATGATTTATCTATTCCTTTTATGTGAACATTTAAGTTTTCATCATTTTTCCAGTGATCAAGCCCTAAACTAAACACAAGCTCCAGAATGGCAGTTATCATGGGTTAAATTTATATCATGGGTTAAATCCATTCACATTTTTCCTTTTCCTACAAATGGCCCAATTTTCCTTCATGCATCATCTCTTCCCCCATACAACCCAAATGCATAAAGGGGCAATTACCACATCGTGAGCTTCAGGAGTAAATCTGATTGGTTTAAATCACCTCTGACAGGACGAAATCAGAGAGGGAGACAAACCATAAGAGACTCTTATCATAGGAAACAAACTAAGGGTTGCTGGAGGGGAGGGGGGTGGTGGGATGGGGTAACTGGGTCATAGACATTAAGGAGGGTATGTGTTGTAATGAGCACTGGGTATTATATAAGACTGATGAATCACAGACCTATACCCCTGAAACAAATAATACATTATATGTTAATTAATTGAATTTAAATTAAAAAATAAATAAAAGCTTAGGGTGACATACATACATACACACATACATACATACATACATACATACATACATAAATCACATCTGCCACAGTGATTGGGTCAGGAATACGGACATAAACCAATTAGCATAGGTCATTGACCTAGCCACAATAATTAGTTCAGGAATGGACATGTTATCTAATTTAGATCAATGAAATGCAAAGAAAGATTTAATATAACTCCTGAGAAATCATTTTTCTCACTCATAATAATAAAAAAAAACAGAAAACAAGTTCTCACTTCCTCCAAAAGTGTTGAAGCAGAACTACAAAGCTTAAAATAACTGCAGTCATTTTACCTCCATGAAGGAAGCCAGCCTGAAGATGAATCCAATACACAGAGGAGGGTACAGCTGAGCAAACTGGAGAAACAGACAGACTACTGGATTAAGCCAGCTTGCAGCTCGCCTCCTCTGAATTTTTGAGCATGGGAGCTAATAATATTTATGTTTGTTTAAGCTAGTTTAATTTTGTTTTCTGTTACTTGCAGTCCTAACTCACATATGTAAAATCAGACTCCCTCTAGTGATTTTATACTACTCTATCCTTTCAACAAACATCTGTACAAAACACCCTCTTGGTACCAGTATAACACTCCCTATTCATGTGAAGTGGGGCATTAATAACTTTTCTCTAAGACTTGAAGTTGTAGGTCTATATTTTTCATTTCCAGAAATGTTAACTCCTTTACTTCACTATTTCTCATCATAACTACTCCCAGGCTTTTTTTTACAGTTTGTTCCTGGGTACTACATCAGAACAGAGATCAGTAGGAGGAAGCTCAAAAGAGCCTCAAGATTGTTTTCAGTGTTTTATTCCTTATACTCCCTGAGTCAACCTTCACATAGGACTCTGATGCAATGACTCAGGGTCACATGGAAAGTCACTGAAGGATGAAATAACATTGGTCAAATGGAGCACTTATGGCAGTGACATCTCACACGTTAAAAAGTAGGGACTGTGGGGGTGCCTGAGTAGCCTAGTCAGTTAAGCATCCAAGTCTTGAATTTCAGCTCAGGTCATGATCTCAGGGTCATGAAATCAAGCCCCAAGTCGGGCTCGCACTAGGAGTGGAGTCTGCTTAAGATTTTCTCTCTCCCTGTCTCTCTGTCCTTCCCCTACCCTCTCTTTCCCCTTGTCTCTCTCGTTCGCTCTCGAAAGAAAGAAAGAAAGAAAGAAAGAAAGAAAGAAAGAAAGAAAGAAAGAAAGAAAGAAAAAGTGGGGAGTAAGGAATGATTGGTCAATGGTTGAGGTCTAGGCACTTCAAGAAATATTATATCGTTGTGCAGTTTTTTTAAATTATGATTCTAGATAGTATTCTAGATTCTATAGTAAAACATGAAGGAAAACTTAGTTATAATACTAAGTAGAGAAAAAGATACAAAATTATATACACAATATTTATTGTTATGTAAGAGTCACAAACCAAAAGACAAAACAAAACATAATTTTTAAAACTCTGAAGCACCCTAAACTAAAAGTAAACAAAACAAACACCAAAAATACAATAACAGTGGTTACCCTGGACACTCTAGAATTTTTTTCCTATTTTTTTCTTTCACGTTTTTTAATGAGCATAGATGACTCAATGAAGGAAACTTTTAGTGTTTTAACATTAGAATGCTAGCATCATTTTCACAAACGATATTTTTTATTTGGCAGATTTGTTTGAGATTTACAAAGATAAGAAAGTTAAGGAGGGAACATTCAGCATTGCAGAGCTTGAGGGTCTCAATGTCCACTTTCCCAAAGAAGTTTTCTAGGCCAAAGGAGATGAACAGTATCCAAAATAAGACCTCACCCTCCATAAAATTTAAATATTGTCCCTTAGGTGCTAAGAAACAAAAGACCACCAGTCAGGTCTTCTGGGTCACTTGGCAATCTCTCAGCCTCCTCCAAAGAGTAGTATCATGCAAGAAATAACATAGCTGACAAAGGGACAAAAAAGGAAAGCACAGAGTTGTGAATCAGTCCAACTTACACTATGCAAAGGGAAGAAGGAAGAGGCAAGGAATTAGATAACACCAGGCTGTAAATCTGTATATACCATTATTTTCCAAAAGTGAAGCACAAAGTACAAGAGGGAAACAAAGGGAAGACAGAGGAAAATGAAGTGGAGGGAGATGGAATTGGGAAGATAGATGCCAGAGATATGTATACAAAAGAACAAACGATAAACCAGAATTATGGAGAGAGATAAAGGAGTTAATAGAAAGGACAGAAAGAAAGTGAACAGGCAACCAAACAAGAAAGGATATTCCCAGTGGTGTCAGAACTGATGATGGAAAACTTAGTGAGACCTTGGGAAGGGAAGGTGGAGGTGAATGACAAATGTGCCGCATCAAAATAAATCATCTTTTCTAGATCTTCTGCAGGAACAAATTTTCCAGAGATTTAGATTTGGTAAACAGACCAACCTGGATCACAGTGAGGAACTTATAGGGGATTTGAGATGTCAAACACACAGAGGCCAAGGTTTGCCTGTGATGTTGAAAATAACACCAACATGGCTTTTTAGTATCAGGACCATTTCAAATAACTGCAGTTCAGACAGACGTCCCTGAAAACCTAAGACAATATATTAGTTTTTCTTTAGTTGTAAGATGTAGTAACAATCATTCATATTCGCTTTATATAGCCTTGTTAATTTTCCTCACACTTGAAAGCTATGTATTGTATCCATGTATGTTTTGTATTATTTAACATATTTACATTTAGTATTTGAAATCAACTCATTATTTATTACAACATGAGAGAACTGTCTGACTGAAAGAAAACACATTTTAAATAATCTATATTTTCTTATTTTTAAAATTAAAATTATTAAAGCACAAACTGTTAACTGGGAGTGAATTTTGTGCTTGAAGTTGCTTTATTAATTTATTAACCAAGAAAGACAAGCACAGCGATCAAGAGAATGGGCTTAGAGTGAGAGAAGCCTGCCTGGGTCCAGGCTCCACAGTTTAGTGTCATGTTAGGACTGTCTCCTAAGTTCTCTGACCAGGAATCTCTCCATCTATGAGATGACAATCTCAGTAACTGTCTCATATGGCAATTGTGAGGATTCAACAAAATAATACATGTAAAGTACGTAGCATAGTACCTGGCACATAATACCTAGTAAATGCTGTCACTAGTTCTAAAAGTCACCCTACTGATTGTCGATGTCTTTGCTAATGTTATGGCCAATATCGTTGTCACTAAGAGTAGGAATTTTATTAAGACAAGAAACATCATTTCTTACTTACTTTGTTGCGCACTGTATCTCAAACACACTGAGGTCCCTGATCTTGCATATATGATTTCCTCTGCCTGGATCCCAGGCCCTGCCTCCTCCATGCTCTCTTTCCCTGCCTAACTCCCACTCATCCCCCACTCTTAGCTAATAACATGGCCTCCCTCTAGATCTCAGCCTTCTCTCACTCTGAAGGATGGGGTTGGTACCTAACAACCTGCTCTTTCCCTGTGCTGTTGTGATCCTACAATGTAATGCCATGTTTATTTTACTGATCTCTATTCCCCCTTATATCACACACACACACACACACACACACACACACACACACACACACACAATTTTAAGCTCCATGAAAACATAAATCTCTTCTTGGCCTTCATTTCTAACCCAAACTAAAATAAAACCCAGACTCAAAGTGTGCCTGGTACATCCTAAGTTCCTAAAAAATGTTATTTTAAATAAATACAGGACACTTAGCAAATGGATGTTAAGAAGTTTTACAAACCCTATGTGCCAGGTTGAATCATAAAATACCTATGAATCAGAAGCATTCCATAATTTCTAAACTATTAAGTTCAATGACTACTTGCAAAGAGTATCCTAAATAATTTGACAATAAATAAAGTACCTAGACATATTTATGTAGATCTTTGAAGTAGTAAGCTGAAGAAAGCAATTTAAATAATATGCCCTCAAGCAATTTTTACAAAATTTAGTCCTTTCCTGAGCCTAGCTCTTTTAGTAGCTCTTTGAATAGAAGTTACTTTTATTGGAAGAGTGATGGAAAATAGCCATCAGAACTGAATGAAAAATTCATCTAATAAACTTCTATACCTGCTATGTGTTAGGTACATAGGCAGATCAAAGAAAGATGAAACACAGTCCTTCTCAATAAGCTGACAGTTTAAGTGACATAAATAATAGAGAATTTTTTCCACCCATTGACCTCCCCCACCAAATTCCTCAATTAAGGATATTCATTTGTAGTTTATATACACTTACTTAGTTTTGAATCTAAGAAAGGTCATTATTAGACATATGTACATTTATTTCCTTTGCAACTGATATGTACTGATGAATTTGAGATAAATTAAGCATGCCAGTTTGTATCACAACTTTATGATTAATTTAGTCTTTTGAAAATAAACCAATTTCTCCAAGAGCACATGCTCATACATCCATCAAATAGACAAGATGATTTGTATATAGCCTCTAAAATTTTATCCTGCAGCATCTAATTATTTTTCCTTTTGGCAAAAGCTTCTGAACACCTGTTGAAGTCATTACTGTTCAGTCCTTTGGGGGCAATAGGAGAACTCAGCCCCCTCCTACACTCATTTTTCTCAAGATTCACCAGGAACCTCACAGACTTTCTGCTGCACAACCTGACCTGAGCCATTTAACAGGTGGCTGCTCCTGCTTCTACTCCCCACCTTCCCCAAAAATGATACACTAGATTTCTTTTTTTTTTTTTTTCATTTCTTTTCCCCTATGCAAATATCCAAAGTAGTGGGGACATTCTCAGGAGCAGACGGAATATAACCCAGAAGATTAACTTTATGAACCTACATGGAACTAGAGCTTTGGTTGTGAAATAGGAGATGGATGGGTCTTTTCCGTTCCTCAAATCTGAGGAAAATGGGTGAAGACTGTAAAGATATCAGTCCTTCCATAATATAATAGGTCAATAGAGAAAAAAAATTCATCTCAACAAAATGATGGATACTAAATGGGTTACTGATTACTGTGACCATTTCCTTTTGAAAGTTAAGAAAATCTTAATTTGTAATTATACATTCTGTCCTTCCCTCACCAAGTTGATGCTTGGAGCAGCACTTAGGCTATATGTGTGTATAAGAAAAGCTTTTGTTTTAATGTGCCAAGGTACTAGAATGTAGTGGTTCCCAGCACCTGGCTGTTGAGTATTACCATCCTTCCTTCTTGAAATGCAGTTCATTCTTAGTTGGTCGCAAAGTCTTATTTCAAATTCTGAGACTATGGTTCTATTTTCCATAGTACTAAGACCTATTGTGTCCATCAGGATCATGGTAGGAAACAGATTCACTCCAAACCATTCACATGAAGGGATTCCAATGAAGCAAGAATTTACGTAAGTGTTAGGCAGGGTGAGGCACCTAGAAACTTCAGTAGTGGGAAGCCATTACTACCAGTAGTGCTGAAGTAAGAAGGGGAGGAAATAGTGTTCCAGGAGGCCAGAAAGACCTGATACTAAGGAGGAGGGTACCATGTGGTAAGAGCTGTAGCCACAGGAGACATTATAGGAGATAGAGGAAGTAAATATTCTGACCTTTCTCTCCTCTCATTCTCTCATTGATTTCCTATTGGCCAAACCCAACTGGATGTTGCAAATCAGTTACAAGAGAATCTATGTCTAGGGAATAGCCTCCTGAAAGTATAGCACAGGGTAATGAAGGGCAACAAATAGACTTGGATTGAAACAAATATAAAGAAAAAATGTATAGGCATATCCAAATAGAACTTGTTAGCAAGTTATCAAACTGGCCCCTCACTGTTTATCCCCTGTGGTCTAAATAAGAGAACCATTGAGAGTTGTCCAGATGAAGACTCTGAAATGCATTTGTGTGTAAAAAAAGAAAAAAAAGAAATTAAGGATCCCCAAGAGAACTTCTTAAAAAAGAGTAAAAGGATGCTCTCCAGAAGGCCAGGCTGCTTCGCAGTAACCTTGCTGAGGGACAGAAATTCATAGGTCGACCCTCTACTACGGGTTGTTTCTGTCCTTGGGAGTTTGGGGGCCTAGATCCCCCATACTGATATCTGACTGCATTTGGAGAAATGAGGGCAGGCTGCTAGCTAGAGAACATCCATGACAGCTGGGTGAAGAGAGTAAATTGGTAGATCATCCTAAATTTCCATGGACTAGGTTGACACTGAAGAATAGATAGGGATAAAACAAGTAGGAAAACATTGCCCAAGATGGCTACTTTTCAGGGCCATGAATACTATCAGATAGAGGCTCTGTGGGTAGACCACAGGATGGGGGTGAGGAGGTAAGAGAGGCAGGCACAGAAGAGAGGTGATACAGTGTCAAGGTCTCTGCAGGGGGAACTACAAAACACCCAAAAAGGTGGGTGCTCTCTCTTTCTTCCTCCACCTTGAAGGAATCTGAAGAAGGGAGAGAAGAGGCTAAAGCAAAAAAACTGAAACAACAGCTTACCAGATCCCCCAGTCCACTGCTGGCCACTGAGTCACTCAGCAGGGAAAAGAGAGAAGCTTTGTTTTAGATAAGGTATTGAGAAAGATTTTCCTTTGGAATGTATTGGGCCATTTAACACCTAAAAGTAAGACTGGGTGAGACCAAACACCTGAAACTGACTATGTAGAAGACTGTATAACCTCAGAAAGATGCAGAAATTGGAAGCACCAGTTCCCTCTAAAGTATAAGATGAAGATTGGGGCTGAAAACAGTCAGTTGTATTGAAAGTCTCTATAAAAAGCAGGTCTGAACCCCAGATTCACTTCATACTTCCTATCCCTGTCTTATGACTATTCCTCCCCAATCCCAGCACAAGATTAGAGTAATAGTGCTCCCTAGACCCAATGAACCAGAGAGATTTTTAAATTCACACAGCCAAAAGTGGGAGCAAGGTGTCATAATGAAAAGAGGGAGTTATGACAGTTGACTTACCTAACATTGGAAAACATTAGCCCTTTTGCCCACCTGGGACCTAGCTTAAACTCCTCCCAGCAGGAGACTAGGATTCTTATAAAGGACACTTACCGGCCTAAAAGAGAAGACCCTGGTGTTACCAAATTGGATGGCAGGTGTCAAGGGAGGAAGGAAGGCCCACTTACCACTGAATATCTTTTTATTGTTGAACAATTTACCATGCACATGTGTTACTTATTGAAAATAATAAAGACACAAATATTTTAAACATAAATATTTAAATATATGAAAATTTAAACTGACAACGCCTCGAAGAAACATAAAAAGATATAGAGTTTGTGAAACAGAAAAGAGATACTGCAACAAAAGAAAGAGTCTAAGATGAAAAAGAAAATACTGGAGATGAAAACATGATCATATGATCACAAAAATAAAATGTGATAGGATAAAAGTTTACATCGAGAAAAGGCAAGTTACATAAAAATGCTTGGGAATCAAAGTATAATCTTCTCAGCAGCAAAACTGGGCAATGGAAAAAGCCCTCACAGTTCTGAGGGAAAAGGTTTTCCTACCAAGAATTCTTAACCACATCAAATTAATAATCACTTTAGGGAGTAAAATTAAAATATACAAATTTAATTCTTATCAACTTTTTTCAAGATGCTGTAAGTGAACACAATGCAACAAAATGAGAGTAAAAATCAAAATATGAGACTGAGAAAAGAGAAGACCCAACACAGAAGAAAGAATAAAGGCCTTTCTAGGGCTCTAACAAAGGAAACTTTGAGCCTTGAAAGCAAATATTGAAAGGAAAGAGCAAAGAGTGAAAAGGGGGACAGAAAGCTCCATAAAGGATATATGCAGAAAGAAAGAACAGGAAGGAAGGAAGGAAGGAAGGAAGGAAGGAAGGAAGGAAGGAAGGGAGGAAGGAAAGGAAGAGGGAGGAGGCAAAGTAGGGAAGAAGGATATATTTGACTAAACTGAAAGGACATTTACAGTTCTCAGGAAGTTGGAGAACAGATAAGGTTCATTTTCAGTATCTAAAAATCATAAGAAAAAAAGCAGCTTATTAACTCCAAGAAATAATGTAATTAGAGTAAGCAATATGGCTTAGCTATGAAAACTATTTAGTTGGTAACACTGAATATTGCTAACAAAAAAAGTGTGATATAACTATACTGGGGTACTGGGGTAAATGAAGGCAGGTGGGGGGACGGTGGTTGGCAAGGAAGAGGAGTATGATACAGGTTAAAAGAATTAATTCATCTTCCACGATAGTTAACCTAAAATTGGCAAATAAAGGAATAGGAGAGTAAGGATGTTGTTTTAAACTTGGGAATCATATTAGCTAAAGAATTAGCAGTGGTTGCCTTTGAAGAGTGGGAATTAAGGAAGAGTGGGATAGGAACTGGCCAGAAATTTTTATTATAAGCTTGATTGTATTACTTTAAATCTTAAATATATATATTAATATTATTATATATACATATATACAGAAAAGATTATATATATAAAGATTATATATTATAAAAGATTATATACATTATATATTATATATATTATTTATATATTATATATAATATAATTAAAAGATCATATATATTAATATACATATATACATATATACAGAAAAGAATATATATAAAGATTATATATTATAAAAGATTATATACATTATATATTATATATATTAAATATAATATATAATTAAAAGAGTATATATATTAATATTATATATATTTAAAATTTGAAGTAATACTATATATATAATACAATAACATATATACACAAATGTTAAATATATATGTAAATATATATAACATATATGTACACAAATGTTATATATTTTGTGTATACATATATATTACTTTGATGGAGATTGAAATTTACGTTAAAAATAAAGAATCAGCAATATAGTACACAGTTACACTTTACGAGAGTAAAGAAAGTAAAGAAACCAGTTGAACAATGCATAGTAATTAGAACTCCACATACGGGTCTAATAGGAGATCATTTGATCCACAGTGAAGAAAAGGAAAGCCCCAAAGGTCACCACCTAGAAATCATGTAAAACAAAAAACAATGTAACAACAATAAGATACTTTCCATCTTTGGCTGGAGTGCTTTAATTTGTCTCAAATTGGATACATTCTGGAATACTTAATTTTAACATAATATATGACAGACTTTGGCCCTTCCTTATACATGGAAAGGGTTAGACACCAATTGATTTATTGCTTGTACAGAAAACTGAATGCAAAAATCCATGAAGTCCCACAACTCTTTTGCAAAATATAACTTGGTGGTAAAGGGCTTCTAATGTGCTCCCAAAGGTGGAAGCAGCTGGGTAGGGCCAGTGTCAAAGTAATCAGAGGCAGAAAAGCAGCTAATCACAACTAAAGGGGTGAAACAAAGTCACTCTTTTCAATGTCTAATTGGAGGGGCTAGAAAAACAACATAAAGATTCCTATTCTTCTGCTACTAATCAGAAATGCTCTAACCCCACATACATATGGTCAATTAATTTAAGAAAAAGGAGCCAAGAATATACAATAGGAAAAGAAGAGTCTCTTTAATAAATGGTGTTGGGAAAACCAGGCAGCCACATGTGAAAGAATTAAACTGGACCATTCTATTCCACCATACACAAAAATTAACACAAAATAGATTAAAGACTTGAATGTAAGACCTGAACCCATAAAAAAACTGTACAAGAAAACATAAATGGTAAACTCCTTGACATCAGCTTCGGCAATATTTTTTTTTCAGATTTGACACCAAAAGCAAAGGCAACAAAAATAAAAAGTGGGACTATATCAAACTAAAAATCTTCATAGCAAAGGAAACAACAAAACAAAACGCTACATACCAAATGGGAGAAAATATTTGCAAATTACATATCTGATAAGGGATTAATATCCAAAATATATATAGAACACATACAACTGAGTAGCCAAAAAAAAAAAAATCAATTAAAAAATGGGTACAGGATCTGAATAGACATTTTTCCAAAGAAAACATACAAAGGGCCAACAGAAATATGAAAAGGTGCTCAGCATCACTAATTATCAGAGAAATGGGAATCAAAACTATGTAAGATACCACCTCACACCTGTTAGAAAGGCTATTATCAAAAAGATAAGAAATAACAAGTGTTGGTGAGGCTGTAGAGAAAAGGGCACTCTCACACATTGTTGGTGGGGATGTAAATTGGTGCAGCCACTATTGAAAACGGTATGGAGGCTCCTCAAAAAATTAAAAATAGAACCACCATATGATCTAGCAAATTCACTTAAGGGCATTTATCAGAAGAAAACAAAAACACTCTCTCAAAAAGAGATATACACCCCAGGTTCATTGCAGCATTATTTACAATAGCCAATATATGGAAGTAACTGAAGTGTCCACGGATGGATGAATGGATAAAGAAAACATGGTATATACACATACAATGGAATATTATTCCCATAAAAAAGCATGAAATCTTGCCATTTGCAACAACATGGATGCACCTAGAGGACATTATGCTAAGTGAAATAAGTGGAATAGAGAAAAACAAATACTGTATGATCTCACTTATATGTGGAATCTAAAAAAAACAAAACAAAACTGAGCTCATAGATACAAAGAACAGATTGGTGGTTGCTAGGAGTGGGGGTGGGGAATGGGTGAAATGGGTGAAGAGGGTCAAAAGTACAAACTCCCAGTCATAAAATAAAGAAGTCATGGGGATGTAATGTACAGCATGGTGACTATAATTAATAACACTGTATTATATATTTGAAAATTACTGAGAGTAAATCTTAAAAGTTCTTATCACAAGAAAAAAACCATTTTGTAACTACAGATGGTGACAGGGGAGAAATTATAGTTCCTTGCTCTAGAGCCCAACAGTTAAGCCAAATAGTGCAGTTGCCAATGACAAACTCAGCAAGCTCACAAATAAGCCTCAATGAGGATGGTATAGCACAAGGAATGTTCATATCCTGTTTGATAAACTAGGAAAGAACCCATTCATCCTCTGAATTAAACAAATGCTTATACTCTAGCAGTAAAATGTCTACATAAAAATATGTCATCAGTGAAAAATGTTTACATGCAGAGATTTTTACCCAAAGAGAATGTACATTAGACCCAACATAGTTCATCTGGTATGTACAAGTGCTGCAGGGAAAACTAGAACACCTGCATGAACATTTGATTACTTAACCAGGCCTTTTGTCTAGTCTGTCAAATCCCTCTGTTAGAAATCTCTCTTTCTGACACAACAACAAGAGAACCAGTTTTTCGAATGAATGTTATTTTACTCCAAAGAGCAAGCCAGGACTCATACTCTCCGTGTGTGTCACCATCTCCTTTCAGAAGACAGTTGGTAATTACTGCAAGGCTTCACTCTGCAGAGGGTTTGCCCCTGCAACTTTCACTGATTTGTTTAACTAGCAGTGAAATGTGATTTACATGCCTTTCTCCCAAGGTGGTCTTCTCTAAAAACCACAGCAAAATGATCATCTGCAAGCTGAGCTCATGGTAAATAAAACCAAGGCTCTTCTTTTCTAAAGTGGAAGGTCTAATCCTGTAGTCTTGATTGCTTTCCTAATTACAGACTCCAATCATTGCCACAGTACCCAGTGGTGGCAAGAACTCTGTAACTGGTTATATATCCCATCCTCATCATGAATCTTCTCATTTAACTGCAATACAGAACCAACTTAAACCCACAGGTTTCAGGTACTGAAAACTTGACTTAAGTGAAGTTTTCATTCCCCTTTTCATTCGTTCTTCTTTCTCCCCACTATATTTTTATCTTTTTCATTATTCTGTCATTAGGAAAATATGCTTTTTTTCCCAATTAAAAAAAAAAAACTAGTCCAAAAGACTAGTATCATCTTCTATGAATAAACTACTGAGGAATAAAAAAGCAATTCAGATCCTAAAATCAAAAGGGACTTTGTTTTCTCAGCTCATTTCTCAAATACAGAATGAGTGGAGACAAGGAAGGTATATATCACAAACAGATTCCCCTCTCCACCCAGTTTGGCTGGATAGTGGACACATATAAGTCTACCAAGAATGCAAAAGTTTTATAATAAAATGAGAGATCCAGGCAACTCTTTTCAGGAGAAAAATTCACAGAAAAACATAAGTACCTCCCAGAAGACCTCATGTGAAGGAAACACTGGCCTCCATCTGCCCACACTCTTTCACCTGACCATATAAAAAACTCATATCCCCGTGAAGATATGCCTTTGTCCTGGGCACTACTCCAACTCAAATCTGGAAGGAGGAACAGGAAAAAATATTTAGCTGAAACTTAGATACAGAGTTTAGTACTTTGCAATTTAGTAGCACCACTTCATATGTCTAAAGTGCTTTGCAAGTATAAGGTTATATTAAGCTCCTTTTCAGAAAACAAGTAAGCAAATTGAGATAGAAGACCCAAATCTAAACTCAGCCCACAAAGCAGTAATAAACAGAGGGAGGAGTCCAGAAGCCTGTACTGTGAACTGGGCCTCTGATGTCTCTAAGATGCTGCCAGTCAGCCCAGTTCTGAATCCACCCCAACCTTAAGAAACAAAGTAATACATCTATTTCTGAAGAGGATTAAAAAGGTGACAAGAAAAATCTCATCAGTGAAGAGGTCACTCTGAGTTCACTATCCACCACCCAACCTTGGAGATTTAAGGAAGCAGGGAAGGAGAAACCACATCAGCTCTCCCACACCCAGCTGAAGGCCTATTGCTTCACTGAACAGCAATATTATGATGCTAACTCAGCTGGTCCAGACAAAAAAGTGTGTGAGGCTGAGTAGTGAGGTTTAATTTCTATAATTACTAACTCAGTCAAGAAATTATCCACCTACCAGGTTTTTTCCACAATAAGTAAGTGCATATAAGGTAAACAGAGTCACAACTTCAGTTTCATTCTCCCCAACTAACACTACAGTTAGTTTTATACATTTAAAGTGTTTTCTGACCATTAAAAATATGTAAACAAGGGCACTTTATATTTTTAAGGTAGAAAAATTATAAAATTGCTAGCACTAATAATTAAGGTATTTCTCTCCATTCCAGCAAGCTTCTTCTCACCCTCCTCCCCAGCAAAGTGCACTAAACCGGCCAGATCATGATGTCCTAATGAAGGCCACACAGAAACAGGAGCTCACTAGCATCCACTTCCAGAGAATATATTCACTTACCCCACACCTTTCCCTTGTAGGCAGTAATTCCTTTTCTAGCCAATTTTCTAGAGAAAACCTTTCTTTTTGACCACCAATAACTGGTTAACCTGCACAGTACCAATCAAGACCAAATTTCATCTGATGGGATATCAGAAAGATCAGGCCTATTGGACTAGTCTATGTTCAAGGTCGTTATTGTCCAAATCATGGCCCATTTTCATACATAAATATATACAGCTTGAACAAGAGACTATAAAGGAGTATATGATTTAACCTCACTATATCTAGAGTTTCTAAACATTTATATTTTATCACTTTATACTCTTAAACACTTTATATTTCTGGGCATCACATACATTCTTTTCGGCTGTGCTACTCCTAATATGATTTCTAGTTTCCAGATAAGGAAACTGAGGCACCAAAACAGATGTTAGATCTATCATTGTTCTTCACAGTTAGCACAGTTAGGAGGCTACTGCTGACAGTATTAAGAGAGACAACAGAGCAAGTCAAATACTGAGCTGGATTAAACCTTCAAGGTTTCCTAGGTTTATGCTTGATCAAGGAACCACCTTGTCATTCCCACATAATCATGGAGGTCGGTAAACATTTTATAATGTCACCAACTTTAAAGGAGTGTTATCTTTTGACCCCTTTATCTTGGTCCTTCCTATTTCAGATCAGCTGTCTGCATATGTCCATGTTTTGAGTATACTCAAGAGCAAGATTGTAAAGAACACAAAAATAAATCAGTCCATAAAGATTATCAGCCTGAATGCCACTAGGAGACAAAAGAAGCTGCCACAAGGAACAAGGGAAATTAACATTCTTTCCTATCCACCTGGCAAGAACTGAGATCAAACTGAACTTGTTGGCAAGCTCTGTTAAAAGTTTGCCTAAAATATTCTGGAGCTACTAGTACCAAGGTTTTCAAGGACCTTTTTATCATTTATCATTCTTCCCCCCACTAACACCATGTTTTGTGAGATTCTCCTTATCAAAGGGCCTTGAATTCTTTCTGAAAAAGAATAAAAAATGAATTAATGGTTGAATGAATAGTAGAATATGTGCAGGCTTTATAATTAGATAGAACTTGGCACTGAATACCACGTTCTGCACTGACAATAGGTGACACTGAGCAATTTGCTGAGCCTCTCTGAGCCACCTAACCTCTCTGAACCCCAATGTTCTCATCTGTTGAAAAAAATGGATAATAATGCTTTCTCTTATGGTTGAAAATGAATGTACATAAGGCGCTTGGCACATAGCAGACATTCAGTAATTGGTAGTTATTAGTTTTAAGCTTCTAATCAGTCTGAATTACCTGTAAGAGCATTCTGTATCAATGTAGCTGCAGTTAAAGAGAGAGAGGTGTTATTTGAATTAGATTGTCCACCTTTATCACATGCAAATAAAGCATTTTATCTAGGCATTTTGGAAATAGTTTGCAGGTGCCCATTTATGATTTTCAAGATTCAATGGACATGAAGGGACTACAAATAGATCAAATACAATGCTAACACCTCTCTGTGCGAAAAAACAATGCATGTCATCAATGCCTTTGGAAAGAAAGAAGTTGTTCAAAATTCCTTAATCTAATTCTCTGAGCCTATTAAATGATTTAACGTAATACTCAATCTTAAATTCCAGTTACTGTAAATTTTTTTTAAGAAATTAAAAATTCCTGGGGCGCCTGGGTGGCACAGTCGTTAATCGTCTGCCTTCGGCTCAGGGCGTGATCCCGGCGTTCCTGGATCGAGCCCCACGTCAGGCTCCTCCGCTGTGAGCCTGCTTCTTCCTCTCCCACTCCCCCTGCTTGTGTTCCCTCTCTCACTGGCTGTCTCTCTCTCTGTCAAATAAATAAATAAAATCTTAAAAAAAAAAAGAAATTAAAAATTCCTCTATTAGAATGTGAGTTCCTAGACTCAGTCAGTTGCATGATGTTAAGCATATCATTTAAAACCTTTTAGCTATGATTTCTCACATGCCCAATGAAAGGGTTGAAGTAGGCTTCTATTTGAAGTGTTCCCTGTTACCACATCATGCATTTTTTGCATTAAAGATGGGCAGTGGTGGGTGAGGAATACTATTGTAGTGGGAGAGGGAAACAGATAAAAACTAGTAAGTTATTGTCCTGCAAAATTGAAATATGTTATCCAGGTCATGCATTCAAGTTCTAAAATTTTATGTTACTCACAAGACAAGGATAGTATCACATGTATCTTTTTATCTCTTCCCCACCCCATCTCAATATAATACTTTCCCTATAGTAAATATTTAATAATATTTGTCAATGAAGAAACAAACAAATGAACACATAAAGTTTGTTTTACATCTAAACACCATAGTCTAATAGCCAAAGAATTATCTAGGATCGTGCTCTTCTTATATACTTTGACTCCAATGCATGAATACACAACAACCATGATTTGTCTCTGGAAACATCTCCGTAATCTCATAAGAACAGAGGACTCCATGGAAAATAGCGGCGATGGTGATTGATCACAAAATGGAAGAAATGCTAACATTTTCTAAAAAGGGAAGTAAATGACATTTTCTGAGTTTCTATTTCAAATGAAATGGCAGTGGAACAATCAGCAAAATGCCAAGAAAATTAATTCAATATGCATGGAAGATAGAACACCAAGCAACCAGCTTCAGAAATCTATATAGCCATGTGGTAGGGACTTAATAGTAAAAGACCAAGGACTTCTGTTTTAGTTTTACACTTACTTCGGATGAAGCCACAAACTTTGTAAACCATGTGATGGATACTTTCTGCTGGATATTTTTAATTTGATCAAATTGTTCTCGACAGTTCCTTTTACCACATCATGCATTATGCACATTAAAGATGAGCAGTGTGTAGGGAAAACTATTCAAGTGGGAAAGGGAAACAAAAAAATACATATTATTTTCCTTTAAAATTTAAATAAGCTATCCAGATCATGCTAACTGTATGATTTTACATGCAAAAAAAAAAAAAGGAAATGAAGTTGGTAAAAATCACATTAGATTCAGTGTTGAGAGTGTTAGCTTAATTACCTTTTGAATAATTCAATAGATTATCACACCTACAGTGAATTTTATCTTTTAAATTATGTTAAATCAGTAGTCAAATTTTACTTAGAAATTAAGGTAGTGCTTTATTGAAGCCTTCATTTAAGTAAGCTGCATTTAATTGTGGGATTGGAATGAAACTTAACATGTTTATACTCCTAGACTTTGTCACCTTTCTCACCTCCTTGCTCAACACCTCTAACAAAGCACTGGCTTGGTCACCCAACTTCTTCTTCTTCTTCTTCTTCTTTTTTTTTTTAAGATTTTATTTATTTATTTGACAGAGAGAGACAGCCAGCGAGAGAGAGAACACCAGCAGGAGGAGTGGGAAAGGAAGAAGCAGGCTCCCAGCGGAGGAGCCTGATGTGGGGCTCGATCCCAGAACGCCGGGATCACGCCCTGAGCCGAAGGCAGACGCTTAACGACTGAGCCACCCAGGCACCCCTCAACTTCATCTTCTTTCCTACCCTCTAAGGAGAGTTCCATCTTGCAAGTCTAATGCCCCTGCTTGTATCCCTGGAGATCTCCATCCCTGGAAATCTCCAGGGATACTCTCAGAGTAACTTGTAACTTGAATATCTCCTGGGCACCATCAGTTATAGGTCCTGGGTAATACTGATTTCTCACTAGTTGACCCTAGGATGATACAGACCAGTGAGTCGCATAATAATCAGAGTAGCTGCTTGCAGTATTGAATACATCTATTAACTTATCTAATATTCTCTTTTGGATGAGCCAGCATGTGCTTTTAAGTGGCCTATCCAAGTCTTGACTTTGATTCTAAAATATTTCCTGCTAAAATAGCTAAGATATATCAAGGCAAGCTAGGATTCCAAACCCAAAAGAGGTTACTGAATTTGACCAGTAAATAATAATAATATAAGAAATAATTAATAATGCCATTAAGAAAAGTTTCAGTGGTGGGATATTAGGAGTCAAAGTTTAAACATTTAAGAGACCAGACAGTGAAAAACTAGAGAATGCAGGTGCATTATTCAAACAAATTTGTGGAAAGACATGGAATAAAAGTTGCTAGATGACACAAAATAATGTGTGAGCTTAGATCAGCAAACTATGGCCCACTGCCTGCTTTTGTAAATAAACTTTTATTAAAATACTTCCACGTCAGTTCATGTGCATATTATCTATGGCAGTTTTTGTATTCTAAGCATAAGTTGAGTACTCACAATAGAAACCATATAGCATACAAAGCTTAAAATATTTATTATCTGTCCCTTTATTTTAAAAAAAGTTCAATAAACTCTATTTTAAACTTTAAAAATCTAACGACTACGTTGTGAGCCAAAAGACTCTGATTCAGTTCATATTGTACATTCACACCTCAAATTATTTCACACTTTAGGCTATTTGAGTGATCTTAATTTCACCATTTGGTTGAAGTGATAAATTTAGGTAAATATTTTCTAGATTATTTACATAATTTTGCATAAATAAAGCTACTTAAATAAAGTATATCCTTGTTTACTCTTACAAATTATTGAAGAACAATATTTCTTTGCACATTTGAATTATAACACTTTTCAAACAAAAACTGGAGTACTGTAAAAGAATTTGAGAAGGATGAAGAAAAAGAAGAGGCCTTTAGTGATGTTTTAGATAAGGGAAACATTCGGAAGGAAACTAGAGAATGAATGGGTATTGTCAAAGATCTTTATAATAAAAAATTTCTAGTAACTCCATGTTCATTGCAACATTATTTACAACAGCCACCATATGGAAACAACCTAAGTGTCCATCAATGGATGAATGAGTAAAGAAATTGTGGTGTATATATATACAATGGAATATTATTCAGCCATAAAGAAGAACAAAATCTCGCTATTTGTGAAAATATGGATAAAACTTGAGGACATTATGCTAAGTAAAATAAGTCAGACAGAGAAAGACAAATACTGTATGATCTTTTTTATATGTGGAATATTAAAAAAACAACAACAACAAGCTCACAGAGAGAATAGATTGGTGGTTGCCAAGAGGCAAAGAGGCAGGGATTGGGGTGGGTGGGGGTGTGGAAGAAATGGAGCTACTGTTTCTGTTTTTGTTTTTTAGTTTAAATAAATTAAATTTAAAAATGTTTAAAAATCTGGTAACCATCTAATTAGCAGCTAATTATGACAACCACAATACTTGCTTCTGTTCACTAAGTGGTGAAACCGGGCCTTGCCACACCCAGATCCTGTGGTCCTCATTGAATTCAGGAAGCCCATTGTCATCTCCAGCCTAGATAGAGAACTACTACAACTACTACAGTACTTCAGGATGCTGGTGTACCCTTTAGCAGTGCATTTCTCAATTTGGGGGTGAAGAGTAAACTCTAAAACTTCTTGAATCCCAGGACTGAAATAGATGAGTAACCCAATAACTTCTGTAAAATTAGGGAGAAAAAAAAAATCTCTAACTCTGACAATTGACTTATATGACCACACTGGAAAATCTTGGCTCTTCACCCAATTATCAGCTTAATTCAGTTTTTCAAACCCATGGTCTCTTGAATGAAAGAGATGTGTATGATAGGTGTGCATTCTGAACCAGCACCCAATATATGATACTATTTTTCACACAGAAATAATACATGGGTTCAGGGACCAAAAGATAAAAAGAAATGGCAGCCTTCACTCTAAATACCAATGATTCATTATCAAATTTTTTGCCTCTCAGTACTAGAGGTCCCTGAGACATGTTCAACAGGTGCATGAGGTCAAATTATTTTCATAATTATGCTAAGATACTATTTGACTTTTTCACTGTGTTAATATTTGCACTGATGGTAGAGCCATAGCACCAAACTATACTAGTAGCCATTGTATTTTTCATATCCTTGCACTCACTATATATATATATGTATATATATATGTGTGTGTGTGTATATATATACTCCACATATTCCACAATATTATAGATGATAGATAGATGATAGATAGATAGATAGATAGATAGATAGATAGATTGATATTCCACATCTTCCATCTTCTTTATCCTTCCACCTATAGATGGATACTGAGGTTGCGTCCATATCTTGGCTATTGTAAATAATGCTGCAATGAACACAGGGATGCATACATCTCTTCAAATTGGTATTTTGTTTTCTACAGATAAATACCCAGAATGGAACTACTTGATCATATAGTATTTCTATTCTTAATTTTTGAGGAACTTTCATACTGTTTTCCATAATGGCTGCACCCATTTACATTCTCATCCAACAGTACATGAGAGTTTCCTTTTCTCCACATTCTCGCCAACACTATTTTTTGTTTTTTGATAATAACCAATTTGATAGGTGTGAGATGATATCTCATTGTGGTTTTATTTTTTTTTTTAAGATTTTATTTATTTATTCGACAGAGATAGAGACAGCCAGCGAGAGAAGGAACACAAGCAGGGGGAGTGGGAGAGGAAGAAGCAGGCTCCTACTGGAGGAGCCTGATGTGGGGCTTGATCCCATAACGCCGGGATCACGCCCTGAGCCGAAGGCAGATGCTTAACTGCTGTGCCACCCAGGCGCCCCTCATTGTGGTTTTAATTTGCATTTCACTGATGATTAGCGATGTTGAGCATCTTTTCATGTGCTTGTTGGCCATACGTATATCTTCTCTGGAAAATGTCTATTCAAGTCCTCTGCCCATTTTTTAATTGGATTTTTTATATTAAGTTGTATAAGTTCTTTATGGTTTTTGAATATTAATTCCTTATTGGATGCATGATTTGCAAATATCTTCTCCCATTCAGTAGGTTGCCTTTTTGTTTTGTTGATGGCAGACAAATGGATTTTAAAGTAAGAGAGTATTCGAAGTTTACTGTTAAAAGTATCAGCTTCCACATTGCAACTAACCTGCAAAAAAACTACAATTTGCCAAGTTTTAGTGAGTATCAAAAAGGATATTCACAATTATGTGAAAAGACTATTGAAATACTCTCTTTTTCCCAACTACATATCTGTGTGAGGGTAGGCTTTTTACATATACTTCAACTAAAACAATGCATGCAATATTAAATATAGAAATCCAGCTGTCTTCCATTAAGGGAGACATGAAAGAGGCTTCAAAAATGTAAAACAATGCCACTTTTCTCCTCTACCATTATTTTTCATTAAAAATGTTCTATATGTTAACTTGTAATGAGCTTATTATCATTATTTTTAAAGAAGTGATAAATATGTCAAAATTATTTTCAATATAATTTCTTATGTGGTAAATATCAGTCACTATAACCCATGTAAACAAATGCTCTTTGGGAACTTCAAACTTTTAAAAGTATAAAGAGGTCCTGAGACCTAAAGTTTGAGAACTGCTGTTTTAGAAATTCTTCTCTTCAGTTTCTTAAGCTATAATTACATGCTGTCTGATAATTTCTATCAGTTTCTAGCTGACACGAATAAGGGTTTATAAGATAGCTATAAATTCATATAGGAACTGAATCATAACTTCCAGAAGTTTACAATCTCATATTCATTTTAAACATTTTTATAGTTACTGCTTTGTCAAGCTAATATGGGAAAAAATTGAGGCATTTTTTAATAAGTTCCTTAGAATTTATTTCCTTGAAAGCCATCTCCTTCTTATGTACGAGCATATTATGCTAAATATGTCCTCTCTCCATTTAGACCTCAGAAGCATGAGTAGCATGTTATCAGACCCCACTTAATCTTCACTTAACTGAACACATTCATCTGCCTTAATCTCTCCTCACAAATTATATCTTCAGTTCTCTTTATCATTATTATTTCTCACTTCTGGATCTCCTCTAATGTTTCTTTTCTTTTTTAGTTTTTATTTTAATTCCAGTTGGTTAATATGCAATGTCATATTAGTTTCAGGTGTACAATATAGTGATTCAACAATTCCATACATCACCTGGTGCTCATCATGACAAGTACATTCCTTAATCCTCATCCCCTACTTCACCCATGCCCCTGCCCACCTCCCCTCTGGTAACCATCAGTTTGTTTTCTATAGTTCAGAGTCTGTTTCTTTTCTAAGAGTTCACAAAACAGTAAATTGAATTCCAGGTAGCATCTCTCCACCACCTATGGATGGAAGTGATCTATTTCCCGCTCTCCTGATACAAAGCCCAAAATAGTTCTGGATTCTCAGTCATCACCACCAGACCTTATCTAATTTTTTTATCACCTTGCAATTTCTATAGTATTCACTGGCTTCCAGATTGCTCTTTTTTACTGACTTCCTAAATTACAGATCAATTTTCCACATTTCAAGCAATGTACCTGTAAAGGCATCCTCAGTACTATAAGACTAAAATAGGCCGTGAGGAAAAAGAGTTTAGTAAGAACAAGAATAACACTCAATTGCAATAATTGTATATGTATTTCTGCACACATGTTTAAGAGTTATGAAAAGATATTTTAGTTGTATAAATTTAACCATCAAAAATAACATATAATTTGATTCAAATATTTGATCTTCCTTATCTTCAGGATACACCAGTCTTTCCAGCATTTTATTATTTTCCTTTTTTATTTATTGCTAGCTTTTTTAGGAAGGAGGGGGATAGGCATATTTTAGAAATTATTCTTTTAAAAGAAAAAGTCATATTTCATGTGTATTTTTTCTTTCACATACTAGGAATCAGAATGTCTCTTCATATATTTAGCACTTTTCCATCTAATCAGTCAGTGAAATTTTAAAATTTTCAGTCTCATCAGGGAAATACAAATCAAAACCACAATGAGGTATCACCTCACACAGTCAGAATGGCTAAAATTAACAAGTCAGGAAACAGCAAATGCTGGCGAGGATGTGGAGAAAGGGGAACCCTCTTATACTGTTACTGAGAATGCAAGCAGGTACAGCCACTCTAGAAAACAGTGTGGAAGTTCCTCAAGAAGTTAAAAATAGAGCTACCCTGTGACCCAGCAATTGCACTACTAGGTATTTACCCAAAGGATACATATGTTGTGATCCAAAGGGACACCTGCACCCCAATGCTTATAGCAGCAATGTCCACAATAGCCAAACTATGGAAAGAGCCCAGATGTCCATCAACGGATGAATGGATAAAGAAGATGAATGGATAAAGAAGATGGATAAAGAAGACAGATATAGATAGATAGACAGATATGTGTGTGTGTATATATGTATGTGTGTATTTTTATATATGTATGTTTATATATGTATATGTGCATATATATGTATATATCTGTGTACATATATACATATATGTATATGTGTGTATATATGTATGCGTGTATGTATAAATATGTATGTATAATGGAATATTACTCAGGCGTCAAAAAGGATGCAACCTTACCATTTACAACAACATGGATAGAACTGGAGGGTATTATGCTAAGTGAAATAAGCCAATCAGAGAAAGACAATTATATGATTTCGCTCACGTGAAGATCATAAGGGAAGGGAGGGAAAAATAAAATAAGATGAAATCAGAGAGGGAGACAAACCATAAGAGACTCTTAACTACAGGAAACAAACTGAGAATTGCTGGAGGAGAGGTGGGTGGGGGATGGGGTAACTGGGTGATGGGCATTAAGGAGGGCACGTTATGTAATGAGCACTGGGTGTTATATGCAACGGATGAATAACTTAACTGAAAGTCTGAAACTAATGATACACTACATGTTATCTAATTGAATTTAAGTAAAATAAGTTAAAAAATAAATACATAAAATTCTCAGCCTCTTTGGAGAAGCACTATTAAGGAGAAATAAGCCAGGGGTCACCCAAATTCAAAAACAACTGCATAATTAATTGAAAAAATTTATAGACATTTTCTGATGACACCATAAAAGAAAATAATACAAGAGAAAGTTAAATGCAAGTATAATCAATATTCCTCTGATTATTTCTAAAATGCATTTTATAAAATGCTTATTCAAGAAATAAACAGAATTAGAAAGGAGAGATTACAATGAAGCATTGTATTAGGTGTTGATGTTCTCAATCAAGAGAAATTACTCCAACTATAAGTCACATCTATTTCTGTTTTCCAACATCAGTCAGTCAAATGCATTGAACTCTCATTATGATCTGCCCACTACTCCAAGCTTCATGAAAAATAGTTTTCAAGAAGCTGATATTTATATATTTACCTTATAAAGTTAATGTTGTTAGTTAGAAACCAAGAAAAATAAGAAATTAAAATTCTATGTATTCTAAATTCTTTTGAAAAAAATTAGGATAATAAGATTAAGGTGATTCTGATTTAAAATACTCATTATTCATATTAAAAATTCCCAGAAAATATGCTTTTATTATTAAGGGACTACCTTTTAAAAGAAAATCCATTCCCTTTTAAAAGAAAAAAAGAAAGAATTAATGGATATCACTGATTGAAAATTACTGATTCTGCAATTTTTGTGTTTCAAGAAAAAATAAATCTTTCTAACCTTGGTTTTTGAGACAAGTATCACATATGGAGAAAATTCTCAAATAAACATAATTCAGTTCCCTTTAACTTTCAAAATAACAATACATCCTATGGAGCTTTGCAGATATTACTTAGTCAATCAAATCAAAGAGTTTATGGTGCATTGTAAAAATCCTGTTTAGAAAATGTATGTAACAAAATAGTTTCTTCCTTCTCAAAAGTTGGTGCTATAATGTCAAACTTCTAATGATCTTTTTCAACATAATGACCAAGAACTATCTCTTATTATCTTTATAAAATACCTCCATCCAACTCTCCCCCCGTAAGTATTTTTTAACATGGTTAATCCACAAATTTTTCTCTAACAAATTTTTGCTTTGTCTGGATCTGAGTCTGAGTCTTATTGTTAAATCCCCACAATTCAAGATATATTTACTGAGATTCTCAAATATGCAAAGCTTTGGGTTAAGCACTATTAAATCCCTGAATCCTATTGCAAAATCTTGTTTTACCTACATCAATGAATCCATTTCACAGGGCAATTAACTAAAATGAACTTTTAACTGGTCCCTATGACTTCAAATTATTCCTCTCTAACTCTACCTGAAAACCAGAGCCAGATGAATTATAGAATAGAAATTTAATAACTTTATTGTTTAAAAAAAAAGCTTCACTTTCCTAAAGAAAGTTCATATATTGTTTTTAGCTATGGAGCCCTTCATTTAAAGAAAATATTTGAAAAAGCCCAATACACAAAACAGACGAAGGCAAAGTTATTTGGGTTAAGGTAGGGAAGGAAGAGCAAAGGATTCATGGGTTCCAAAGATAATGTTTAGACTTCTTGCCTTGCATTGAAGGTGTTCCACAAAATAACCTCTGTATTCTTCAGCCACTATCTTCCTCACACTGTCTCCATTCCTGAAACTTCTGGTTCATCCAGACATAGTCATTTTCTCTCAAATAAACTCTAAACGATGCTACCTCTGTCACCTTTGTTTATGCTATTTATCCTACCTGAAATAACTTTCCTCCCACCATTGAACATTTCCGTAATTTCCAACCATCATTTGAGGCCTGGTAAAATTCTGTCTGCTTCCACACCTGTCCTATGCCACAAGAAATAAAGAAAATTTTCTCCTATGCTTATCACATGGACTGCCATTCAGCATTATGAGGCAATTACATTAAGGAAACTTTTATATAGTTTAAGATAGTTTTACTAAGATTTCTATCTACATTGATTTATAAATATCCTCCTGGTTAAATCACTTCTAGGCAAACATTCTAATAGAATCTGTTTCTAAGCTCACATGGCTGTTGTCAGTTTTCAGTTCCTTGCAGGTTGTTGGACCAAGAACCCTTATTTCCTGCCGGCTTTCAGCCAAAAGGCACCGTGTTTCCTGCTGTATGACCTTCCTACATAGGCAGCTAACAACATGACAGCTTGCTTCATCAAAGCCAACATAGGAGAGAGTGTCTCCTTGCGAGACAGACATTATAATCTTATGTAACATTATCACATACACACAAATCATGTACAGACCATCACTTTTGCCATAGTCTACATATCTAGAAGCAAGTTAGGGTCCTACACACAATCAAGGGGAGAGGATTATACAAAGGCATGACTACCAGGAAACAGGGGTCATGAGAGCCATGAGTCTGTCTGCCAATCTGCTAAAATTACTGCATGAGTGAAAGGATGCTTACATTATATTAAGTCAAGAAGACTTTCAAGTTGGTTCCAGACACCTGAAAAATCTGCACACACATTAGTAAAAGGTGCACACATATTGCAATATAGTTAAGCAGCTTTATCAGTAAGTACTGTCAGGACATGGAAGGAGTTTGTTGGGTTTTTTTAGCACATATACCAAGTATCTGGCCAAAATTAGGAAGACTAACCTGACTTTGCTCTTCCAGGAGACTGCTTAAGGAAAGGACCTAAAGCCTTGGAAATGGCGAATTCCATGAATGCTATTTACCAATACAACTGGGTTTAGAAAAGACTAATTGATTTAGGACAGAGTGTAGCATAATCACCATCAGTGCCTCACAGAGAAATAACTCTAGATATCCAAAAAAAATGGCCAAAAGCAGAGGATCATGATTCTCCATAACTGTAGAGAACAGGGTTCATTGAAAGTCTGGGTCAAACTCAAAGGCTAAAACATCTGATGAGAGAAGATCTGAGGGGAATTCAGAGGAAAAAACAAAGTGGAGAAATTGCCCCTAAAGTGTCATCAAGTCACGCTCCACACATAATTCAAAATTCTCAATCAAGAAATCTGTTAAGTAATCTCCTCCAGTCAAGTAAATTAAGCAGGAAGACAAAGAGATTCTTTTGGCTAAAATATTATCCAAAAGTGGAACTAGGTATAAAGTCAAGTGCCAATATTTGTTTTCTTTGGCATGTCTCAAGGTTGTGCATGAGAGTCATCTATTCATCCATCCTTAGGAAGGCATACACTAAATATATATCTCAGTGGGGCACCTGAACCTAGTCAGCTTTTCTTTAACTTCCCTGATAAAGAGATTTGGAAATTTTTATAGTAGAACACATTGGAAAGGCTACATTAATGTGAGGTCAACAAATTTAGGCAAATATTTTTCTAAAAATGAATTCTCTCGGCTTAAATATTTCATATAGTTTCTCTCTACAGATTCCTTGTAGGAATAGGTTTATGTAAAAGTTTTAGAACTCCATAACCATTTTCCAGAATTAAATCTATGCAAAGGTTATATGGAAAAGACTCATAGAAGTTGATCTATGGGAACGCCTGGGTGGCTCAGTTGGTTAAGCATCTGTCTTCAGCTTGGGTCATGATCCCAGGGTCCTGGGATCAAATGCTGCGCCAGGCTCCTTATTCAGCGGGGAACCTGCTTCTCCCTCCGCCTGCAGCTCCCTCTTCTTGTGCCCCATCTCGCTCTCTCTCTCTCTCTCTCTCTCAAATAAATAAATAAAATCTTAAAAGAAAAAAAATTTATCTGTGGCTGGTTTTTGTTTTTACAGATTTATCTCAAAAGCCTAAGGCAATACTTGGAATAGTAGATGCTCAACAAATATTAGTTTAGTGAATGAACAAAAAAATTAGAACTTGGAGTAATTTCAAAGTTCATGTAATCCAGTTCATGTTTCACTCAGTTTAATGCTCCCACAGTTTCCTAATCTTGTAGAGCATTTTAGAGTTGACAAATTTTATTATTATATAGCTATATTTTGTTTCATTCTTGACAAAATGCTCCATGATCAGTATTAGTACCTTTAACTTAACAGAAGGAAAAACAGATTCCAAAAGTGAAATGACGTGCCCAAGATAACACAGATAGAAGTGGAGTCACCAACTATTTTGTTCCATTAATTCAATTTCATGTACTTGGCATCACTTTAGGTACCCATTTGATAAAAACCACCTACACTACTTCATGCCAGCCTGAACCTTCTTCTCTTGGATTATGAAATCATCCATTTGCAGGTAAGGGCAGGATGAGCCAAGCAACCTTGAGCAACAGGAAGGCCACTGATTTTCTGGAAAGGCTGTCGGCATCCTGGCTGCTCTGTGCCAACCCACTCTGTGTTCGGAAGAACGCCTGCCCTCTGTTCTAAAGATTCTGACAAAGACCTCAGTATGGTAGTTCACATTACCCTAGCACCTCAACACACTGTCAATCTAAAAAAGAAAGACTGGGTGCCTGGGTGGTTCAATCGGTTACTGTCCATTCAAAGAGTTCAGTGACACAGTCCACCCAGACTCCAAGGACAGCTGGGAAATGTATGTTTTATTGTGTGTCCAGGAGAAAAATTAAACAGTTTGGTAAGATCGTTGTATGGTCTCTGGTCTTTTGCTTCTCCACCCTGCTCAAAATACTGTGGGAGACTGGGAGACAGAAGGTAGGAAGGATAGATAGATAGATAGATAGATAGATAGATAGATAGATAGATGGATTGATAGATAGATAGACTATCTATCTATCTATCTATAGATAGTCTATCTATCTATCATCACCAGTCTATCCCATTCCCCCACCTCCCTCCCCTCTGAAGCCCTCAGTTTGTTTCTCAGAGTCCATAGTCTCTCATGCTTCATTTTTTTTTTAAAAAAGATAGACAGATAGATAGACAGACAGATGGATATTTCATATACAAGTAGAATATCGGACTATTTTCTATACAAAACAGAACCCTTCATATGAGTGAATCTGCCACAACCATATTATGAGGATAGGGAGCATTCTGAGATAATAACAGAAGTTTTCCTTAGCAACACTTGTTTTGGCACTGACATTCCTTATCATAGGAAAAGAGATCAGAATGAGAAGTCAGCTGAGGTTCTGACCCCATTTATTTTTTCAATTTGTTTCAGATTCAGTTGCCTTAAAAACCAAGAGAGGACTTTAAGAGTGAAAAAGGTATCTTGAATTACAAAATCTTGGTTTTGCAAACAAAGAGTCACAGCCTGGAGGACTAATATGGAGTTTGTGCCACAGCCTTAAAGTATAGGAAATTTTATCATGAAGAAAGAGAAGTTACGTCAACTCAAAAGGAGGTCACATCATCCACTGAATAGGAAAGGAAGATATGAAGGTGACTTACTAGAGTCTAAATATTGGTGGCTACTTGAGAAAAGATCTAGGCTCCATCTCCTTAGGTAAATAACAGTGGGAAGAATGATAGAAGTGAAGGAGGCATCTCTGGATATACTGACAGAAATCTGAGATAAGTGTGAAGGGATCCCAGAACAGAAGGATCATTGCCTGGGTATCAAGAGTGTAATCCAGGAGCTGGGTAAAGAAGTCCCCCATCCAACACTGCACTTGAAATAGTAGTGGCTGAAGGGGGTGCCTAGATGGATAGGCTTGCAAGCTTCCTCCTAAGATTTTAAGCACTCTAGAAAGGTGTGGATGCAGCAGCCAAGAGTTCCCTAGCAACCTTAGCAAAGTGCAGACAAGATTGAGAGTCGAAAGACCAAAAAAGGTCTTGCACTGGGAATAAGAACTGGAGACCATGATGAGGTGTGAATTTAGTATCAGGGACAGAAGCCAACATCCAAGACCAGGAGAAATGAGTGACACCTCCATGGAAGCCAAAATATAGAAGGTCCAGCAGGCCAGCTGGCCAGCTCCTAATGCCAGAAGGAAACACAAGATAACCACCATCACCACCTCCCAAGAGGGCCAGAATTACAGAATTGTAATTAACTAAGTTGTTGCCCAAAAGAGACTTTTATTAACTGGAAGTGCTAATTACCTTAAATTGGCAACCATGAGTTGTCCTTCATTATCAAAAAATGGGGACTTGAGTCAATTTATGTTAATTATAGGAAAACAAAGAATATTGCCTTTTTTTTTTTTGCACACTTGTCAGTTGTAACCATTTACAACTTTATCTTTTCTTTAAACAACCTTTTCTTTTTGATGGTATATTGTGTTTTAGGCCCTATGCCAGGTGCTAAGAATACAAAGATTAATAAATCTAAGTTCCTTAACTCCTTTTATAGTCCTACAGTGGAGTGAGTATGTTAGCTAGACTACAGGACCTGTTGTATCTGAATATTTGTATGAGAATACAAATATCCTTAAACAGGGGCTTAAGCAATAAAGAAGTTTATCTTGATCACACCATGGTCTAACTATAAGCAGTTCAGACTAGATATGGTAGCTCCACAGTATCAAGGACATAGGTCTCTTCTGCCTTGTTGCTCCACCAACCTGGAGTGTTGCCCATATCTGCACAGTCAAAAGTGACTGACCATACCCAGATTCCAGTAAGTCAGGAAGAAAAAAAGGGGTAAGGAAAGAGTCTTTAAAGAGTTACCCATGTCTCAGAAGTTACCCATGCCATTCTATGCACAAAGCACTGGCAAAGAGCTCAGTCACATGGCCACACATACTGAAAGAAAAGCTGGAAAATGTTCTCATGGGCAGCCATATATCTAATTAATCTTTGTACTACATGTGGACAGACCAGACATCAGGAGACAATTGTAGCATTTACTTTAGTCTGCCTCTCTGACTTCTCAAATATGCCTGAAACGTGATCCAACAAGGAAAGACACTAACTTCTCAAATGAAATAGAGAAAGTACAGAGGGAGGGAACAGCATGCCTAACAGGGAGGCCTTTGGAAAAGAACTGATGCTTGAACTGAGTCTCATAAGGTGAGTAGAAGTTCACTAAGAGGACTGAGCAGAATAAAGGCATTTAGAGTGAAAGAAAATAAGAATATATGCAACATCATAGAAGTAGGAACTTTGCAGTTACATTTAGGGAATTGCAAAAAATTATATGAGGTTAAAACATAAGGATAAAACATAAGGTTAAATCAATGGAGGTAAGATTGGCTAGATATAAAGAAATCAAATAATAAACAGTTTTCTATGGCCGAGAAGGATTTTGGCCATTGTTCCGCAGGTAAAAGGGAAATGCTGATGAATTTTAAGTAAGGAAGCGACATAATCATATTTATATGTTTAAAAGATTGTTCTTGAAACAATGCAGAGAATAAATAAGCCTAAATAATGGGAATAAGATTTAGGAGACAGCCGCCAATTGTACAAAAACAAGATTACAAGGGTATATCTTATGGCAATACCCATAAGAAATGAGCTTTAAGTGATGGATTCTTTTTTTTTTTAAAGATTTTATTTATTTATTTGACAGAGAGAGACAGCCAGCGAGAGAGGGAACACAAGCAGGGGGAGTGGGAGAGGAAGAAGCAGGCTCCCAGCGGAGGAGCCTGATGTGGGGCTTGATCCCAGAACTCCAGGATCACGCCCTGAGCCAAAGGCAGACGCTTAATGACTGTGCCACCCAGGCGCCCCTAAGTGATGGATTCTGTACAACGTGGCAATTAACTGGCAGTGGAAGTGAAGAGGAAGGAAGATTACTGGAAGCCTGGGTAGATGCAGCTTAAGATAAAGAATTCAAAACGAGATGCTGATATCTTGAGTTTGAAGGTACTACAGATTCAAGTTAAAGTGACAAATACTCATTTTAAAAAATAAGGATTTGGAGCTCAAAGAGGAGGTCTGAACTGAAAATGTATATTTGGGAGTCATCAGGGTGATATGGTACTTGAAACACTTGCTATCAATCAATGAAAATACATAACTTGAGAAGAGAAGATATCTGAGAGCGGAAGGTTGCTTAGTATGCAGTGCCACGTAGTATTAGACATACCGTAAAGCATTTCTGGAAGTCAGATTTCTAGGTTCTGGTCCACACAGGTAGCTTTATATTCAAATATATTAAAAGTCAGCATAATTAGGAGCTGACAGTGAATCAGTAAGAAGAACAGATTCTGTTGTGTTGTGTTATGTTAGAGGAGAAAGAGAACTTTAAAGCAATTGTTAAAATAAAGTGTGAGTCAGATCTGGATGCAAATCCCAGGTTCCTTACTGGCAGACTGACCATGGGCACAGAGAAAACAGATATTCATAGAGAAGGAAGAATCACGTGCAGAAAGAAACAATGACAGGAAGTTGAAAGGAAACACTGTATTTCCAACATGTTCTCAGTTACTGGATTTTTTCAGAATTCTTTCATTCTTACCTTTGAGTTCCATGAAACACCATTGTAATTTCTAATAGATTTCCCTTTTCCTCTTAGTCCAGAGTAAAATGATTTGCTCCTTGCAACAAGAAGAACCTAATACACAGGTACAATAACCTTTCAGAGAGAGAAATTTTATTTTCTCCTACATGGATATGTGGCTGGTCTTAGTCCAAGGCTATCCTTTTGGATTCAAGGCAGGGGAAAAGGAAATGTGAAGAGGAAAATGGGTAGGAAAAACTAACCCTAACTGTAGCAAGATGGTTGTAATAAAGATGGTTAGTTATCACCCCATATGTATTACTTCCCTCAGTAAGAAACACACATTTGAATTGATAATTGGTTGAAAGCACTTTTGCAGTCTCCCTTGTAGTCAGGCATGACATGTGACAAAGTTCTGGACAATGAGATGTAAGTGGAAGATGATGTGGAACTTCCTAGAGACTGCAGAAAGAAGACTAACTCATTTAGAAAATACCCCCTTGACCTTTTTCCCTTCCTCCTTCCTGCATTCTGGGCACCTGCCATGAGGGCAGGAGTTCCAGCAGCCATCTTGGACCAGGAGATGACCTTGAGAACAAAAGCCATCCACAGGACGGTGGAATAGGATGGCAGAGCCCAGGTCTCTAATGACCATCGAGCCACCATAAAAGCCCTGCACTCTTTTCTGTTTTATTTTTATATGGAGAACAAATAAACTTCTATCCTATTTAAGAAATTTTTTTTTAAAGATTTTATTTATTTATTTGACAGAGATAGAGACAGCCAGCGAGAGAGGGAACACAAGCAGGGGGA
This sequence comes from Ursus americanus, assembly GCF_024610735.1. NCBI lineage: Eukaryota > Metazoa > Chordata > Mammalia > Carnivora > Ursidae > Ursus > Ursus americanus. The sequence goes on from NC_142139.1 coordinate 7,266,711, forward strand.
GTGGGAGAGGAAGAAGCAGGCTCATAGCAGAGGAGCCTGATGTGGGGCTCGATCCGGTAACGCCAGGACCATGCCCTGAGCCGAAGGCAGACGCTTAACCGCTGTGCCACCCAGGCGCCCCTATCCTATTTAAGAAATTTGGGGTTTGTTGTCATATGCAGTTAGACCTCATTGTAGCAGATACTTTAAAAAATCAATATACCTTTGTATAATTTATACAACTCCAATTCCTAATATTACTACCGCATTTATCACAGTAAGTATTTTCTTAAACTAAAACATTATCTTCCTTACATTTCTTTGCAGGAGAGATCAAAGTGATGAAGTGGGAAAAAATCAGCCAGAAAATTAAGAATCCTATATTTAGATACTAATTATATTACTTTATTAAGTCATAAAACTTAGGCACTTTTTTAAAAAAACTTTAAAAAAAGGGACTTGAACAATATCTCTAAGATCCTTTTCAACTGCAAAAACGTCTCTTGTATGTTTTGCTTTCATCACAGGGTTATTGAAAAAATCAAACATATAATCATTTAGCAAATACATAGCACTCTGCCAGGCAGTTTGCAAATATTAATTTAATCAACATAACAAACCTATTAGTTAGGTGCTTACCCATTTTACAGATAAGAACACGGAGGTATAGAGAGGTTAAATAATTTGCCCAAAGTCACACAGCTTATATTTGTCAGAAACTGGATTCAAACCCAGGAAGTCTGACTAGGTCTCTGATCTGAACACTATCCCACCCTGCTTCAAATAAACAGAGCAGTAAATAAGTTCTACTTAAGCAATTGACTATAGTTCATGTGCAAACTACTCAAAGAATCTAACCAGGACCTGTCCATTTTATTTATAAAATGTTTCTTTGTTTTGTAAAAGATTTTATGTATCTATTTGAGAGAGAGAGAGAGCACAGAGGAAGAGGGAGAAGCAGACTCCCCACTGAGCAGAATCTGAAGTGGGGCTTGATCCCCAGGACTCTGATCCTCAGGACCCTGGGATCATAACCTAAGCCAAAGGCAGCCGCTTAACTGACTGAGCCACCCAGGCGCCCCTATAAAATGTTTCTAAATGTAATTTCTTTCAACCCTTTATACTCATTATTGGCAGGAAGCTCTTAGTGCAACAGAGATTTTAGAAGGGTGCCTGCAGCATGCTCTGAACTAGACAGGATGCACTGTTTCCCTGTGAAGCAATTCCCCTGAAGAGATTTTCTCAGAATAGCCTGCAGAGGTTAGGTGCTCATTCTTTCTAATATGTAAAATTTTTATTTTAAATAACTACATAAATGAATAAATAAATCATTGCCTATCATTGCTTCAAGCTGGGGTGCACCATCAATCTTGCCACCGCCATGCAGCAGACAGGCTGCACTCTGGCAAGCCTGATGCCGCTCTTCCATCTATCAGGGGCTCCTGCCCCATTCCTCCTCACTTCTTTGGCATGTGAATATTGGGTTTCACACAGAAATGCAAAAAATGCCTTTAAGCTCATTTCTACATGAAATACAATATATTTGCCAGATAAGCTGGACCTTCATATTATTCATAAATCAATTATGTTTATCCTTAGCCAAGAAAGTACTAAAATCTTCTTTCCTCATTTTGAAATCCAATCTGATAGTCACAGTAATTATGCTGCCTTTCATATGAATCATTGTCTCATACCGTAATCGTTAGTACTATGGCTGATTCATTTTCTGCCTTACAGTATTTGAAATGATCATTTCACTTGTGGTAGGACTTGGAGAGTTATTGAAGTAAATCCTTTTATTCACTAGACTTTCCTTTTTTTTTTTTTTAATCTCATCTTCAGTCTCTTTGTTCAGATTTTACACCAAAGTTTGCTGAAAGCTGTAGCAAGCAGAAGAACAAACCATTAAATCCTACTGAAGCCAGCAAAGCCATAGAAATGGATGGTGAATCATCTCTCTCCACCACTTTTTCATGATCTTGCCTTTCCTACCAGAGTCATACCATACCAGTCCTCTTATTTTCCCCTTTCATCCCTCTAAAATACTACTATGTTAATAGTATGTGCTGAAACACTTTGAAAATATTGAAGTCTTTATTTCTGGTCATTATCCAAATATGCACAAATAAATGTGTTATTTTCTGGGTATTATATTCATCAGCATTTTGGAGAAGCCCCATTTAAAGACAGATGTCTGTTGCCCAGGCACCCACAATAACACATTAGTCCATGCATATTAAAAAGGTGTCATGGGATCATCTCTGGTTCAGATCCCCTGGAATGTAAGGCTTGTCCTGGGATTATGCCCTGCTGCCCTTTCCACATTAAATGCTCCACTGTCAGGATGAGTGGAAACAGGTGGAACCAGCACAAAGAAGAGCATCTGACTCGGAATGCCAACCCCCAGGTGGAATGTTAAGGAGATGCAAAAGCAAGAGCCTTTGTCATCGCTATAAGAAAACATCATTTAAAAAGGCGGGGGGGGGGGGGGGAACACACACACTTGCCACTGCAGATATTAGTGAGGATCACTCCAGGAAGAAACTCCTTTCCATGGCCACAGCCACAAGTGGATTCTATTTCACATCCATGATAGCTTTCCTTTAGGAGGAGTTGTTTACATTATACTCCATTTAAGAGCTATCCCTTGCCTAGAAAACTGACTGAAGCTTATCCTCTTTGCATTTGAAGTACTGGGCTTTTCATTTTAAAATATTAGGTATGAAATTCCATCTTCATAATGAGAGGAGCCATTTATTGAATGTTTACAATGTGTAGGACACTGCTAAGAACTTTATAGTTGCAATTCCATTTGAAACTTAAAACAACCTTTTGAGGGAACTATTATCAACACTTCTTTTGTAGATGAGGAGATAAAAACATCACACATATTAAAGGGAAGATCCATTACAAAACCCAGACTTTGGGAACTCCAAAACCCACGTTTTTAACTAACATCTCTTGCTGTTATTTGCTTTTGCAATCATACATGTTTTGCCCAAGAGCTACGCCCAGTTTTTCCCCCATGTCCTAGCCAGCATGTCTTGCTGTAACAGGTTGGTTTTTAGAAACTTCTTTTTTGCTTTCCATTTTCAATGTTCAAGTGCTGTTTTGCTTCTTTTTTAGTGGAGTTAGACTAAGTACAGAATAATGACAACATTATCCAAAAGCAGAATATGTTTTAAATGGTTGAATTTCGATCATTTTCTTTATCAACATGCACACAAAAAGATCCAAAACTAGCTGGATTTTTATATTAGCTGAAGATGATCCTGCATTTTGTAAAATACTGTTTTCATAAGATGCAGAATGACAACAGAGCAACAGAGACCCTGGTCTTAAAAGGGGTAAGTCAGTCATCAACCCCTCCCCCACCTTGGCTTCTTATATGGAGCTGCCATGACATCTAGTGGCCAGAGATTAGGGGAGCTATTCTTAATCCATAAAGCATGTAGGAGTTCCAATTTAGAAACACATTTACAATATTATATTCCTAGTAAAATTTTAAATTAATACAGTGCTTCACAATTTTCAGTTCACTGCTGTATCAATTACTGGTTTGTGGACTTGAATGCAATGTCTTTCCTATATTTAATTTTTTTTAATATTTATAATTATTATTATGCTAAAGCCATGGTTTACTCTGAGTGCAGGAATGAATCATAGGATTTGATTCTTTGTGTTTTCACTTCCACAAGAGCAATAATTTCTTTAAATTAAATATCAATGGTTAAATCAAACTAAAATTTTAAATGAGAGTCTAAGAAACAAGTAATGCGTTTGTATTATCTCAAGTAAATTAAATGATTAGCACACAAGTCAAGTCTCTATGTCTTTTGCTGAGTTAATTGAAGGGTGATTTTTGTCAAATTAAAATATATTTAATGCCACTATAGGAAGAAATAGAAGACCAGATATTGTTTTTAAAAGAAAACAACTAAAAATGAACAGCCTGTGGCCATTTTACATTTCAAAGTCATATCCTCTAGTAATTAAGTTTTCTGTATTTTAAGCTAAAATAAAGTAATTCATGGAAACCACCACATGCAAATGATCAGAAATAATTTTTTAAATATTCTTTCTAATGTAATTTCTCAACCTAAAAAACGCAGAAAGCAGAGTCTGAGAGAAGTCTGATGCATGAAAGGTTTACTAAAGATTACAATCCCAGGAGCAGAAGTGAGGGACAAGAAGGCAAGAAGGGACAAAGTGCATAGAAATTAGGGATAGTCAATACAGAGTTGCAACATGGAGTCAAACACTACTGGGTACAACGAGGTGCTAGATCTCTGGAACCTTCTGAAAAGACTTATGTAATGTACTGTATCTCCAAAGCATCTGCTGGAAGGATGAAAGAGTAAAGCATTTTTCTGTCAATACACATCCCACATTGGTCAAGATTTGCCCCATTAAGTCACAAACTCCCACACTTTCAGGTTGCTCATGTGTTTCAAGCATCCTAGGATATAGGCATTAAAGAAGGTTCATATGGGTTGAGGCAAGGCACTACTGGCTACAAATACACAAAGCAGGGTAAAGCCTATGTAGAACTGTTCCCTGCAACCATGACTGGAATGAAAGATGAGGCTAAGTGGACCCAGAGTGGCACACAAGGGATGCCCAATGCATTATATATATATATATATATATATATATATATATATATATATATATATATATATATATATATACACACACATATATGTGATTATATATATTATATATAAGATTATATATATTATATATATAATATCTGTGCTGTGTTCATAATAAATAGGTTATTCAGATTCGTTGATAGGGATTCTTTTATAATTTATGGACATTATTAAATATGTTGATTAATTGATGTAATCATCACTCTGGCCAAGGCACAGCAGGAGTCAAATCATAAAGAGATCTTGAATTAGCAGTAAAATCCATTCGTCTTCACTGGCAATTATTTTAGCAGTGTCAGTCGAAATAATATTCATAGTAGGAATTGTTACATGAAAATATTTTAATCTTATAATTTCAATTTTCTCAATGTGAATTCCTGATATGGTGGGAATAACTGACTCCCAGGGAAAAACTCTGCTAACCTTTCATGGATGTCCCGAGAGCAGATGTTTTCCAGAAAGAAGAGAAACATAAAATGAGAGTGAGAATAGAAGAAAATTAAAATTCTCCTTCAAATAATGAAAAAGATTTCCCAAAAGATAAATTTGGATTTTGCTTGCCAAAGGAAGACTGGTATTTTGTGTGCCCTAGTAGTGCTTAAACTGACCACTTTATCATCCTCAAAAAATTAAGCTTTTGTTGGATACTTTTCTTCATTACAGCTATCAAATTGCATTCAAGCTAAGTCAGAGACTTAAATGTAAAAATAAATAAAATCATTAAATTCCTTGAAGACAACATAGGTGATTTTTTTTAATAGTCTTTAAGATGAGGAAGGCTTTTTTAGCCAGAAATCTTAAAAGATGAGTAAATCTTCTTACTTCAATGGTAAGGCCTTATACAGTACAAAGAAATGCCAAACAAAAAACAAAATCCTTGTAGCATTTATGACAGACAAGTAGTTACCATCTGAAATATTAAAAGATCTCTAGCAAATCAATAAAAAAAAGACAAACATCATAACAGAGTATACCAAATAACCTGAATATACAATTAAAGAATGGAAAAGTAAAATATTAGGTAACGTGAAAATATACCAATAACTAACATTTATTGAGAGTAAGTTTACCAAGAAATGTTGTAAGAACTTTAGATGCATTAATTCACTTAATCCTCAAAACAATCCTACAAGGTTAGTATTATTATTATCACCATTTTGCAGATGAGTCAACCAAGACATTGAAGATTAAATAATTGGCACAAGGTCAAAAAGCGGTTAAGTTACAAAGCTAGGATCTGAACTCACATAGTCAGACTCCAGATCCTGGGATCCTAACCAACTGTACACCTTCATTCTTAATCCAAAATGCAAAAGCAAACAATGATTTACTACTTTCCACCTAGTCAACTGATAATGATCTTAAAGATTTTCAGCCCTCTGGACACTCATAAATTGGGATAAGAGTGTCAATTAATACAATCTTTCTGAAAGACACTCTAGCAATATACATCAATGTAAAACGTCATCTGTGTCCCTGACACCCTTCCTCTAATAGTATATCCCAAGAAAATAAAGAATCAAACAGATGTATAAACAAAAATGTTCTTCAAAGCGTTATTTATAATAGGAGGAAGAAGGAAATGGAAACAACTACAATGTTCATCAGTGGAATAGTAGTTAAATAAATTAAAGGATAGCCATACAATGAACAAATACACAGCCTTAAAAGGGTGATCTATTTGCTGACATGGAGAGTTCTGAAGAACACTGAGTAGAAATTCTAATAACAAAGCAGGATATAGGGGCGCCTGGGTGGCACAGCTGTTGAGCGTCTGCCTGTGGCTCAGGGCGTGATCCCGGCGTTATGGGATCGAGCCCCACATCAGGCTCCTCCGCTGTGAGCCTGCTTCATCCTCTCCAACTCCCCCTGCTTGTGTTCCCTCTCTCGCTGGCTGTCTCTATCTTTGTAGAATAAATAAATAAAATCTTTAAAAAAAAAAAAACAAAGCAGGATATAGACAATGCTTTTCAGTATTTTGCTGTCTTATATCATGAGAGATTTTACACAATCCACAATTAGAAGTGGCTCACTGAGTCAACAATTCTCAATTGGTCAGATAAGAGGAGCATAGTCTTCTCATCTCAGTTCTCAGTTATGAGCCATTGATGAGCATGTGATGAGCATGATGAGATGTGTATGAGCATACACATAATATATTTATTTATACATACAATCATGTCACTCTGTATGTGCATGTTTGCCAAAAATTAATCTGAATGGGTTGTTTGAATTTTCTATGTAATTGAATATTCTCTATCAAATCCGAAAATAAAGTCATTTTCACCTGGAAAAAGAATTAATGGTTTTGATATGTTATTGTTAAGCTGAGGAAAACAATCTTTGTTTCCCCACAGGTTATCTAAGTTTATAGACACCTTATGACCAGATTTCTCTTCTTTTATCTGCTGGGTTACTTGTGGGCCTTCAGATAAGGGCCAATATGTATGTAAAATGAATGCTTCCGTTATCAATGACACCATAAATATTAAGGTTGAATACTGAAAACACAGAAGAAAGAAATGTTGACCTGCTTTGCGACTTTCAAAGAGCCAACTTCCTCCTCCCACAAGAGGTAACTCCTTACATTCCTTACGGCTTTAGCAGATCCTTGCTCCCTGGAGGAAAAGCAGAGTGCACCAAACTTCAGGAACCAAGGCCTCCCTTACACATTAAGAAGTCAATAACTCACTTCTACCAAAATTAGATCATTGATTCCAACGTGATCTTCACAAAAGTGTTTAATGCCAGCTCCCTCCCTGCTAAACCTCTTAGTATAGTAAGTTCTTAGGACATATCCTCCCAAGAGAACAGCAGAGTAGATTCAAGTTAAGAAAGTTAAATCAACTCATCTTGGTCAGTAGCTCAGCTACATGGCTTCTGAAAAAAAAAATTCTATGTTGCAAAATGGGAAATCCTGTACCTTGAACCATCCCCCCCCCATTTCTAATGAACGTAATAGAACCTGTAAAGCTCTTGATGTAGGATTAGGAATCAGAAATCACGTACCATATGAAAACAGAGCTACATAAAAACATGCTACAATAAACCCAATGACAATCCAGAGCAGAATGTTCTCAAAAGTCAACAATTTTTTTCTGTGGAAATATGCATTACACACACACATATACATACACACACAGAGAGAGATGGGATGGGGGAGAGACAGAGAGAAATTAAAATGGCAAGGGGTGCCTAGGTGGCTCAATCGATTAAGCATGGAACTCTTCATTTCAGCTTAGGTCATGGTCTCAGGGTTGTGAGACAGAGCCCCCATCATGCTCCACACCAGTGTGAAGCCTGCTTAGGCATGGAGCCTGCCCCTCCCTGCCATGGGCTAGCTCTCTTTCTCTCTCAAAAATAAATAAATAAATAAATAAATAAATAAATAAATAAATAAAATTTTAAAAATTTAAAATGGCAAATAAATGTGGAAGTAAAACATTCCTAAAATTAAGAACAATCTCCTTTTTAGGAAGTTATGCATAATTCAACAGGGTTTAGTAAGTCATTTAGTAATGACCCTCATTTAGACAAAAATTCAATTGCAATACAATAGCTATTTACTAAACATAATTTTATTCTACATGTAAAAAAACTACTTAGTCTTTAAAGCAAATGATCTAGAAACAGATGTGTGGGGGCACCTGGCTGGCTCAGTGAGTGAAGTGTGCAACTCTTGGTCTTGGGGTTGTGGGTTTGAGCCCCATGCTGGGTGTAGAGATTACTTTAAAAAAATTAAATCTGAAAGAAAGAAAGAAAGAAAGAAAGAAAGAAAGAAAGAAAGAAAGAAAGAAAGAAAGAAAGAAAGAAAAAGAGAAAGAAAAAGAGAAAGAGAAAGAAAAAGAGAAAGAGAAAGAAAGATGTGTGGCTGAAAAGATCAAATTCTAAATCCAGGTCAGAGTTTAGGTTGTGATTTCATGATATATACCTATTCTGGGTAACACGTATTACTAATAGCAATTTTAGAGGTGAAGAAACTGAGACTAATAAATATTAATTGACTTGCTTAAAGTCAAACAGTAAGTAAATGGAAGGACTGGAACTAGTGCCTACATCTTGACTTTGAAGTCTGATTTTCTTTTTTGCTGCATCAGGATTGCTCCGAGACACTACAAAAAGAAGCTTATCATTCAGCGTGGCTGAGAAAGAGTCATTTATTTAATTTTAAAATATATAAGAACACATCATATAATTTCTTCAAGAGAAAAATAAAATTAGTAGGTTAGGAATATTATTCATTACATAGAAAGTTGTTGATGCCTTTGAGTGAGTTTAATTACTAAAATAGTAAAAACAAAACAAAACCTACCACTATGGGTTTATTCATCTACATAAATCCTGAGGATAGTAGAGAAGCTACTCTGCTGAAGCTTCACATTGGGGCATTAGCTGACAATGAAGAGGGACATGGGACCATCAGTTTTCCCCAGGCAACAGGTCCCAATTTAACTATAAAATAGAATGTGTGAGTCAAATACAAGATTTCTAACAAGTCTGCCCTTTGAGGGATAGATGAGTGTGGGGATGTCTATTAAAATCATTGGAACCACGCTGGGAAAGGAGCTTACTTAGCAAACACAGAAAATAATCATGCTTGGAAAAGAAAGGACTACTCTGGCTTGCAGGAGAGATATCATTGCAATATTCACAGGCTTCAAAGCTATATTAAGTTCCTATAAATGGGAGACATGGCAGGACATCAGAACTTGCCAGAGCAAAAAGATTGGCTTAAAAAGCTGTAGAGGAACAATTACAACAGCTACTGAGAAGAGTTTGTGCGCCATCCCAAGATCTGCTGAGGAAAGAGAAAGACTTGAATAGGGATTCTAATAATTACGCTGCTGGTACTCAGAGCCAAAGGTCAGAGTGAAGCTTATGCTAATGTAATAACTAGGTCTATAATTATAGTATGTCAGGTTGACACATGTCTCTAATTCACATGGTCTATGAACCATGTTTCTCCCACCTTGTTACCCCACGATACCCTAGAGCATTTTCCCCTTTTGCCTGGATGAAGTTGGGCCACAGACACATCTGTTTTTCAGCTCATTAGAAATACTGTAAGACCAAAGCCCAGAAGTGTCACACCTAACCTCTCCTATACATGCAATAAGAATTTAAACACATGGACGTGTCCAGCTCTAAGAAAAAAGCTAGTGTGGTGTAATCCTCAGTTTACTGTGGCTGCAATCCCATTATTAGAGAAGGAGAGAACAAATTTTGGCGGACAATCAATGGTCTCTATCAACTAGTCGTCTTTTATTTTCAGTTTTACATTTTTATTCAGATGTCCATCATTGTAGCCCCCCCCCCAAGAAAACTAGAAGTTTGGAAAAGAGTACATTTAATATATGTACATGATTCCTACAGTCTTTATGTATGTAGTATATAATCCACGGTACAAGTTCAGTTTTTCCTCAATAAATTGCTTTGTTGTATTCCTGAAATTCTAAGTTAGAAGAAACCCATAATATATTCCTTGGGTGAGATATGTGAACCAATGCCAGGACATCAAGAAGAACCCCACACATAAGGAGCCTCTAAACTTGCACATAAAGTACATTGCTGCAGTGCACCTTCATAAGCTTCTCATCTTTGGTCATTAGCTTGTACACATAAATGAAAATTTGTGGGAAACATGATTAAAAGAACAGATTACACTGATAACCGAACACTTCTTCTGTGAAAAAGGAGATTCAACACAAACAATCCCCAATTACACAAAATACCCAGCTGAAAAAGTTCCAGTTATATCTAGCATATAGCTGCTTTACTAAGTTCAACCATTGGAGTGTTGATTTTTATTAAATTCCCTCAAATAAATTATGTGCACAGACTATCCTCGAGACAAAAACAAAGTATGTATAGCCCTTCTAAAGAGCATCCTTTCAGGGTACTGTGTTAAAGGCCAACAAATTGGAATTTTAATACTTAAAAGTTTTAAAATGTGGCTGGGTCTATAAAAATTCATATTGGCTTGACCATTTTAAATGCCTTGACATAACTTTCTTAAAACAGCATTAATTAAATTTAGTGAAATAATTTTAAAATGTTGCTTAACATTAAAAAGATTCCTTTTTCAACAAGTTAATTTGGTGTCACAGAGATGCAATTTTAAAATTGCCTCCAACATTTAAGAGTCTACTGTACAGTCCTATTGTGTTTTAAATTACATTTTAATGAAATTATCCTACTGAATGTGATTAAATAATTTTGAGATCGTATTAGGAATAAAAGAGATTTGAACAAACAGAGATTCTAATAATTAAGCTGCATGTCCTTACTGCCAAAGATGGGTTAGAGTGAAGATTTCCCAGTCTATGCTTTCTCAAGAAAAACAAAAGTATGACAGTACAAGAATGTTCGTTTCAACCCATGAGCAAAATATAAAGTATACAAAATGGAAGGCTATCCTTAGAAATCAATGAAATATCTGAATTTGTCTGTTCCAACCAGCACTGAATGTAAGGTTTAAAAATTTTGTTTTTGAGAGTTTTATATTTCTGAAAGGTGCTCCAACAAAAAAACAAAAAATAAAAAATAAAAAAATAAAAAAACAAAAACGGACCAGTTTGGTGAATTACATGTACCTCTATTTTTGCACGGAAAAAGAATCAGGCCAGAAGCAAAGCAGGCTCAAGCACACTGTGCCAGCAACTCCTTGATCTTAAATTTAAAGAGAGAAGAAACAGACTGGAGGACAGTTGTTAAGGAATCCTGGCAGAATCTCTGCAGAGAGAGAGAAGTTAATAGGTGTAATAAATGACCCAGGGCACCGGGAGGAACAAATTATATAAATAAACTTAAGAAGCAGTTATACAAAAACCTGGACCCAAACAAATGTGAACGTGTAAAATACAAATGCAAACTCAAGATGGCACAGCCCATTAAAACCTGCTTAACTAGCTGCTTTTCCTCTATTCCTTTGTCAGTTAAAGGACTATCCTCTTAAGTTGTCACTTTCACAAATGTAAGCAAAATAATTTTATAAAGAGATATTTTGTCTTATTAAACACTGTCCCCAGTACATAGTCCATATTTCCCTCTTAGCTTGAAGTAAAAGTGAATGAATATTGGAGCAGAAGGTTTACATTAAAGTTTTTATTTAAATCATCATTACCATGGGGTCTTAAATCATCTAATGATTCGTTTGCTTTGCAAACCTAAAACAGAACTTTTTAAGATAAACTTGAAGTTGCTGCAAATCATAAAATTATTTCCATATAAAGTCTGTTTATTAAATGTGTTAAGCTGTTATATGGTCCCTTTAAATTTATGGAAAGCCAGAGAATTGCCTGGCTGGAAAACCTGCAAAAGCAATATACATCATTGAAAGAAAGAAAGAAAGAAAGAAAGAAAGAAAGAAAGAAAGAAAGAAAGAAAGAAAGAAAGAAAGAAAGAAAGAAAGGAAGGAAGGAAGGAAGGAAGGAAGGAAGGAAGGAAGAAAGAAAAGGAAACTTTTATACTATAAAAATAAAGAATACACACAGAATATCTAAAATATTCAAGGCTGGAAATTGAATTACTGTCTAACATGAGCCAAGATGATCTCATTTTATGTAGAGCCATCCTTAAGGCAAAGATTACAGTACTGAACTTTATCTATTAGACTTTCATTATTTTGGCTAATTCTAAGAGAAGGCATTTCAGACTTCTTCATCTCCTGATTACAAGGAATTTAATGACTGATTGGTGTTCAACAGCACATAGCCCTTTCCCCATTTCTGGATGCAAACAAATTTCTGAAAAAGATAATTTTACAAATTACCATAGTTGCCAGCAAAAGATGATAAGGTAAATGTTTTAGCCTCTCCGGGATATACCTGTTTCTTGCAGAGATTTTCGCTGTAGACACAATCATAGCCCTCCTGCAAGAGAACTATCTATGGCCCGTTTAGCTTTGTAACACCTTGCAACTGGCATGTTAAGCCATTACAAAAATTATTAGTGACAAATGCCCTGTTTCTGTCAAACAACAAAGATTCCCTGAAGTAAAGTTACATTGTTGCATCAACAACCAGACATCATTTTTTCTCATGGCAACCTCATGAATTAACAACAGCAGGAGCTCTGCAAAGTGTCAGAGTTCCAAGGGGACTAAATGGCAGATTCTAGAAGGGCTCCTTCCCGAATGAGTAGCTATAACCTCTATTTACTCTCTGGTTATTATATGGAAAAACGAGAGAGAGAGAGATCTCCATGACTTCACTTCATTAGTGCATGTCAGAATTAGCAGTTACGAGAATATCACTTCAGAATATTTTATGTCAAGTCTTTAGCCCATAAATCTGTGGTCATTACACACTGATTTTCTTTCCACTATTTTTACAACCACAGTTCAAAATGAAATCATTCCTAACCTCCTGCTACTCACTAAGCCAAATACCCACGAACATGCACAACAGAGAGAGCAAGTAGTATAGTCATCTAGAATGCTTTCTTATAGATTTGCCACTTTCACTTATTAATTTAATTGCAACAAAGAATATTATATTTTCTGATTAAAATTAAGCACTTATAAGTCTGTAAAGAATCCTTATCTCTCTGAATACAAAAAGTACCCAACATATGATGTATCTAAAATATCACACAAGTTTCATAGGAGATAAAGACAACATTACACATGACTGTCTTGAGGCAGTGACTGGTTTCTTCATTGTCAATGAGAAGTAAAAGAAAAACTGTGTGTAACAGGCTTGCATCTGGATATTATAGAACCTGAGGTCTAAGTACTACTCTGAACAAAACTGGTCTTGGAAGTGGTTAGGTTTTTCTCATTGCTATCATTTTTTGACAGGTGTGGCATGATACTGCCAAGTAAAATATATATTTAAATAAAGTAATGCAAGAAAAATGAGGAGTTATGTAGTTTGTAATTTACAAACACAAATCCATTTGATATGTATGTGCTCTCCTCATCAACATCTTAAAAGCAGAATAAAATACAATTTAAAGTTTAATTAATATCTAGGACACACTTTGACTTGCCATCTCACTTATTCCTCAGAAATAATCACATGATATAGATATTATTATTATTATTATTATTATCCCCATTTTCCGGTATGTTGACTGAAACTTAAATGTTGAGTAATTTTCTCAAAGTTATAAAGCCAGTAATTAATGGAATCCGATTTTGAACCCAGGTTTTGGGATGTCAAATCCAATGTGCTTTCTACTACACCATGTTGCATCCTTACATAACACTCAATATCCTTTTTAGCTGAAGGACAATACTAAGAAAGCTCAGCATATGACTCAACAGATGATTCTGGAGTACCTGTGTGCATTTCCAACTTAAGACATCCATTGAGAGATAAAGAAACAGCCAGGAGAGCAGCAGTAAATCCTTAAGCATCGTTCAACAGAAAACACCCCAAAGCCATTCATCTTAACCCTAGCAAAGGTGTGCTGACTTTTGGGTTAGTCTCCTTTTTCTGGATTTCATTAAAAGATGGTGCATGTATAAATCAAAACACACACACACACACACACACACACACACACACACACAAGAAGAATGAAAATTGGTTTAAAAAAAACTGGATGGGGAAACAACTATTTATTTCATAAATACAGTATTCTTTATAAAACAAATTATTTCTGACACATTTTCTGTAATTTATATAAATTAAATTTTATTTTAATTTTTTGCATGAACCAAAGGAATACTCAAAGGAATACTTTGATGTAATGTTTTAGCAAATATTAATCTTGAACATACCTATCTGTAGGCAATATAGCACAATGCCTAACAGCAGGGACTTCAGAGCCAGACTTCCTAAGATTTAATTTCGACTCCTCCACTTAGTCATTTGGTCTAGAGCAAATTACTTAACTTCTCTGTATCTCAATTTCCTCATATGTAAAATAACAGGGTGATAAAAGCAGTATTCACCTCAAGGGTTACCGGGAGAGTTAAAATGAATATATATAAAGTACCTGAAACAGCAAGTATTGGCACATAGTAAGTACCAAACATGTTAACTACAGTATATTGCTTAAAACAATGTACAAATTGCTGCTTATTTGGGATCTGAATAAACACTGTGTAAACATGTAAACATAATGCAAAGTTATCAAAACCAAATTAATACATTATTGACCTCTATACTGTATAGTCTTTGGTTATAAGCTAAATCTCTATAACCAAAAACACAGACCAGTTTTCAGACACAGGGAAATAAGTATTGAGGAATGCATAAGTAAGCCTATGAATTGAAATAAAGAGATAGATAGATAGATAGATAGATAGATAGATAGATAGATAGATAGGGACTATATACTCTCAGAGACAGAGATGTATACCCATTAGGTGCACACACACACACACACACACACACAAATATGGCAATGATCTGAAACACATCTGACCACTAAAGTGAAATGAATGTTTGCCTACCTGAGTGTACCAAGAAGCTCTTGAGGTCTTAAAAATTGCTCCTGCCCAGATGCCAAGAATTCCAACGTTCTACTACTGGAAGACTCATCTTATTGAATAAATTTCCCTCAATTTGCTTTTTTTAAAACAAAATTGCTCCTAGGAGTAGTTAATCACACATAAAGTAATTCATAGTAAGATATTAGTGACTGATCAGACTTTTTCTAGGAAAATGGAGGAGGACAGGGCAGAAGAGTTCATTCTTGTTTAATACTTGTGCTTGAGAGAGGAAAAAGAAAGGGCAGACACTAAAAGGAATGAATTAGGGCATCGACTAAATGAGTACAGAACCAGCACTAGCTCTATTTTCTTCAATTCTCATCCTCTAAACCAGGCTTTACAAACTTTTCCTGTAAAGGGCCAGATGGTAAATATTTTAAGCTCTGCAGGCCATACAGTCTCTGTCATAACTACTCACCTCTGCCACGGTAGCACAAAGCAGCCCTAGATAATACTAAACAAGTGGGAGTGGTTGGTTTCAATAAACCTTTACTGCAAATACAGTCTGAGGGCCAAATCTGGCCTATGAGACACAATCTGCTGACCTCTGCCCTAAACTAGTAGCTACTTGAGATTTTCTGATTAAACCCCCTACTGTATTGCCCCATTTAAAATTAAGTTAGTGAGAAAAACTCTGAAAAAAAGTATTTCTTTGAGACATATATATACATATATATGTGTGTATATACATATACACTATTTTATATACTGTATACTGTATAGAGAGTAACATGTGTAAACCTTTAATCCTTTAATCCAAGTAAAATGCAGGGTAAACCCAAAGCCATTTTACACATATCTATATTTCAACCCTATAACAGAGAGAGCACATAAACCTCAGGTTGTCTCCAACTGATAGTCTGGAATTTGTGAAAGTTGTTCTGACTCGATGTTTTCTTTTTCCGGACCTGCCGCACAAAGATTTCTCCATTTTAACAAATAAGGAAACAAACTTTGCTAAGGAACTCAGAATCAAGCTGGCAAATGGCAGTCTGGATTGAAACCTAGATTGGTCTAACTCCAACATCCATGCTAAAAAGAGAACTTTGATGTATTCCACCAATGGAAGAGTTAACTTCACGAGAGCCCATAAGATTAACGCTGATGGCACAAGCACCTGTCAGGGGTAAAGCAGGATTACCGCAAAAGTGTTCTCATTCTGAAGGATTTTGATAAATGCATCTGTAATTGTATCAGGACTCTAACAGTTACTATTGGGTATTTTAAGAAAATATAGAATATATACACTCAGCCTACATTTTTGTTACTCTAAATATTTTGAACAATTCTTTTATTCCGGAAGCACCCAAACATAAGTTGAGCGTCGTTTTTCAAATAAGATACATTAATATTTCATTTAAAGCTATATATTTAAAAAGATGTGTCCTAGTAGGGGGGGGAAAAACACATCTATTTTCTTTTTTTTACTTCTCTTGAAGTTATCTCCACACCCAATGTGGGGCTTGAACTCAAAACCCCAAGATCAAGAGTCACACGCTGTACCAACTGAGCCAGCCAGGTGCCCCAAAAAACATCTACTTAAATTTTGCTAAACACAGGGGGAAAAACACAACTGGTAAATCCAATTCAAAATGTTTATTGGTCTTTTAGTCAAATAATATTAAACGTATACAAATTAAATGCTCGGGGAAATTTCATACTGTAAATTTCAAAGCAATAATCAAGAGAGGTAGATGGGCTTCAAATTAAAGAACTCCTCACAAAAGATCCACTTGTGATAATTCACACAGTGAAACATGTGACATCTCAGTGTACATTTTATTTATAAGAGATTAGTTGGTTATATCCTGAGAATAAATACAATGCACTTTGGATTTTCACTAGGCTCCTGAGATTACATTATGACATTGATTTCTGTATCTGTCATTAGACTGTAACCTTAAAATATATTGCTGACCCAGTATAGACTATCTCAGATCTTTGAGTAGGGCTACTATAGCACTAAAATTGTAAAAGAATCATGATAAAAATATTGCAATTTATTATTACCGAAACCCTAAAAAACAATTTCAATTTTATATCATTTTTCCTCTGATATTCAGATAGTTTCTAATGACTAAATTAAATATGTTCTATATAAGACTTTTAAAAACATGGTTGTAGCAACCCAGGAATGACAAAGTAGGTAATTTAGACAAGCACTTAGCTAGAAAACCTGAACAAAATATTTCCAAGGCATCAGAAGACCAAAAGACAGTGAAGAATCACCAGGCCAGGATCTAGGGAGGATTGAGGACCAAGGAGATGAGCCTGGCATTTGAAACTACTCTCTGGGGGAATTTGACAAATTCAGAAGAGGCAATTCAGTGGCTAAGAAGCTGAACAGTGCTTCTAACAGTTTTGTAGAGCTAGAAGGAAAGGGGTTAGAGTCCAAGGGTGCTAAGCTTTCTTTGGGTTAATTCCTGCATGGCATACCTGTATTTAAACTCAAATAGATTAGTATTTACATTAAATGAAAAATAAACTTGGGCACCTGGGTGGCTCAGTCAGGTAAATATCTGCCTTCGGCTCAGGTCATGAGCTCAGGGTCTTGGGATGGAGCCCCACACTGGGCTCCCTGCTCAGCGGGCATGAGCAGGGGGGAGGAGCAGAGCGAGAGTCTGCTTCTCTCTCTGCCTGCCGCTCCCCCTGTTTGTGCTCTCTCTCTTTCCCTGTCTCTCACTCTCAAATAAATAAAATCTTAAATTAAAAAAAAAGAAAATTCCAATTGAGAGAAAAAGTTTGTCAGATTGAATTTTTTTAATTATGTGCTACAACAGACACACCTAAAGCAAGAAGATACAGAAAGTTGAGAGTAAAAGAATAATGTGCATGCAACTCTAACCAATAAACACAGTATAACCGTATTAATACAAAGCACCATAGATTTGAAGATAAAAAGCATTACTAGAGATAAAGCAGCATACTTTATAATGATAAATTATGAAACCTATGTTCAACTGGTGTCTTCCAAAAGTTGGAATGTTCCTTCCAACACTAGGAAAATAAAATAATTCTAAATTTGTATACACATTACAGCATAGCCTCGTGATATACAAAATCAAAATTGACAGAACTACAAGGAGAACGAGACAATGTACAATCATAAATGAAGATTCTAATATATCTCTTAGTAAATATTAGAATAAACAGACAAAATATCAGTGAGAACTTAGAAAATTTGGGCAATATAATTAATAAGCTTGACCTCATTAACAGAAATGGAACACTGAACTTCTTAGTACAAAGTAGGCATCCTTCCTAAGCACATATAATTCATTTATAAAAATTGACCCTCTTCTGAGCCATAAAGCAAATTTCAATAAATTTTAATGGGCTGAAATCTACAGTGTGGTTTCTGACTAATCAAGGTAAAATACATTTTAAAAATTTTTAGAAAAACTCCCTATGTTGAACATTAATCAGTACACTCTAACTGTTTATAGGTTCACTGCAACCCCGATAAAAATCTTAGCAAGCTTTTGCTTTATTTGGTTTTATTTGGTTTTGTAGCATTTGACAAGCTGATTCTAAAGGTTTATAAAAATAATGAAGGCAAAAATTATCCTGATATCAAGATTTGTATAGAACTACACTAATTCAAACAAAGTGGTATTGGCACAAGGATAGATAAAAAGACCCATGAACCAGAGCAGAGAGCCAAGAAACACCCTCTGATTTATGTACATTTGGTTTATAACAAAGATGGCAGTGCAAAGCAACAAGGAAAGGATGATCTTTTCAACAGTTTGTGCTGAGACAATTGGATGCTTATATGGAGAAAAAAAATAAAAATTGACCTTGACCTCATAACATATACAAAAATATGAAAGGCAAATTTTACTAACTTTGGGAAGATAATATTAGAGAATATATTTATGACCTTGGGGTAAGGAAATACTTCTAAGATGGAATAGAAAAGTCATGAAAAAAGTTAATAAATTAGACTATATTAAATCTAGTCTAATCATAAAAGATTATGAAAGAAAGGGTTCATAAATTGGACTGCATTGAAGTTCAAAACTTCTGGTTTTCAAAAGACACCATGAAGAGAGTGAAAAGGCAAGGCACGAACTGGGGAAGATAGCTACAATACACGTAACCAGCTGATGCAGATCCACCGCAGATCAATGAAAAACAGTCAACACAACAGTAAGATGGGCAGGAGACTTAAACAAGTGCTTCACGGAAGAAGATATCTATAAATAGCCCATGAATATGAAAGGTGTTCAACTTCATAAGTAATGAGAGGAATGGAAATTAAAGCCACCATGGGATACCACATGACCCAACCAGAATGAAAATGTCCAATAATATCAGTATCTGAAAGTATGTAGAACAGTGGGAATTTTAACACTGATGGCAGTAGTAATATTAGAAGTAACATGGAAGACAATTTAGAACTACCTTCTAAATCTGAAGATATGTAGATCCTGGGACCCACCATTTCTACTCCTATATATACAGCCAACAACAATATGTGCACACGGGCTTCAAGAGATATGTTCAAGAATGTTTGTGGCAACACTGTTAATCATATCAAAAAACTGGAAATAGCACAAATGCCAAACAATTGGAAATGACAAATTATAGTATATGATGCAGTGAAATTCTATGCAACAATGAAAATAAACTACACTCAGACAATAATATGAGTAATTCTTACAAACAAATCAAGATGAAATCAGAAACAAAAGAATTTATGTCTACTTAATTTACATAAAGTTTTTCAAATAGACAAAACTATGAGGACTATGGACATGTAATTGAGTTCATCTATAAAGAAAAGCAAATGATTATAATATTAGTCAAGATATTAATTTCAGGAGGGATAGAGATTGAAAGGGGAGGGGATGTAGTAGGGGGTTTCTGTGGAGGTGACAACATACTATTTCTTGACCTGAATGGATTACATGGGTGTTCACTTTGCAATAAATCGGTAAGCTATATTTTTATTTTGTGCACTATTCTGTACATGTGTTACTAATTTAAAGTATTCTTAAAAATTATCTTCTGCATTAAGACTAAAATTAAAATTCAAAATATTATTTTGATAGTTTTTGAAACTGCAATGATGTGCTTGAAAACGAGTAAAAATATGGACACTGCAGGGAATATTCACCAATAATTAAACCAGCAAATAATAGTGACAATAACAATATAATATTAATAATGGCTAAGACATACAGCACTTACTCCGTGCTAGGCACTAAAATCCCAAGCACTTCATGTACATGAACTAATTTAATCTTACAAATCCTATAAAACATAGAACAGAAATACCTGAATGTATATCCTCTCTTCTAATTTGAATCATAGGGATATTACTTGTGAAGAAATACATGGCACAAGAAAAACAGCTCAGGATATAATAGCTACCCTTCCTTCCAGGGGTGCACCCTTCTGAAAGTCACAGGTCACAACAAACAAACAAAAACATTTGTCAGGGAGTTGGTGCCAATAAATCAAGAAGAGATTAGATTTTAAAGAGATCAAATGGGTCCATCAGCTAAGGGTGGAGCCAGTTGGGAAACGCTGTAAATAAATGAGTGAATTTAGCAAAATATTTTTTAATCCAGATTATCTAATTAATCCACCCATTTTTTGACATCTCTTGCTTTAGACTCTACCTCAATATTTGCATATAGTATGTACTTCTTTTTTTATTTTTAAGATCCCAATATAATGTAGAAATAATGTTTTCTTAAATCAGCTAATTCCCAAATGAAATTATACTGACATTGTAAGGTCATAATAAGAAATAGCCATCAGTTCCTCATGGTTGAAACGATGCATTCCACCAAGCATGGTCACCATTTAATACGGAAACACTGCAGAGTCTTTGAGTTGCTAGGAAGATATTTAAAATTTTGAGATTGAAAGCTCACTGAGAATTGTGTTTTCATGTGTGACAACTTTAATATCCAGTCTACTATTCGGTAAAATCAGTTTCCTTAGACACACAGAATGGCATAATCAACTCACTCAAAATTGGTTGAATATTTCACTTTTCAATTCTACGTGTGTGTTTGGTATAAACACACTGCTTGTTTGAACTCCTTGGCTCTCTCAATATATAAAATAACTGCAGATGTAGAAAACTGTTCTTCCTATAACTCTGATCAAAAAAAAAATCAGTGTGGGCCTTCTGCATAGTAACATCAGTTGAAAAGGCATGATAATAGATACAATCAATATATAAAAAAGTTGTTCTGCTAACTCTGACTAAAAGTTCATTAGAGAACAGTTCTGTTGCATCTGGATTTATTGAAAAGTTCAAAATAATATTATTAAACTATGGTGTTGAAAACACACACAAAATAAAATTATTTTACCAGTATCTATTTTCTTAGTGAATAAAGTTATTTACATTAAGGAAAACTAATTTCTTTTTTTCTCCTTACGAATAGTAATATAGCTATTTTCACAATAGAAATATTACAATGATATAATAAAAAAACTAATGCTAAGAAGTTACTAAATTGTATCTCTCTCTCTTTTTTTAAAGAGAGAGAGATCTCTTTCGCAACCAGGATGCTATATAGCATGATGCAAATTTAATAAGTTAACAGACTTAATTTAAATAGGAAAGTTTAAGATACAATCCTTTGTACGTTCATCAATTCAGCTCTGAGTTATCTTCTATAAACCCTATTACATGTTTTCAATTAAACTATTATTTTGAGATAATTCTAGATCACATGCAGGTGTAAGAAATAATATAGAGAGGTCTCATATACTGCTTACATCCTGTGCCCCACTGGTAACTTTATGCAAAACTATAGTACAATATCACAACCAGGATAGTCACATTAATACAGTCAGAATACAGGCCATTTCTATTAAAACAAGGATTCCTCATATTGCTTTTTTATAACCACACCCACTTCTCTGTCCTTCCCTCATGCTAAATCCCTAGCAACTACTAATCTGTTTATTTCTATAATTTTTTCATTTAAATAATGCATATAAATGGAATCATACTGTATATATATCTTTGGGAACTGGTTTCTTTTCCTCAGCATAATTCTCTAGAGACTCAGCTAGCTGTTGCATGTATTTTGTTCTTTTTATTATTAAGTAATATTCCACAGTATGGATATACCACAGTTTGTTTAACCATTCACCTGTTGAAGGACATCTGGGTTTTTTGCTAGTTTTTGGTTATTACACATAAAGCTGCTATAGACATTCATATACAGTTATTTGTGTGAACAAAAGTTTTTATTTCTCTGGGATAAATGCCGAGGTATATAATCGCTAAGTTGTATTATAGTTGGATGTTTAGTTTTTTTGGAAACTGCCAAACTCTTTTCCAAAATGGCTGTATCATTTTACATTTCCACCTGCCATGTATGAGTGATCCAGTTTCTGCACATCTTGGCCAGAATTTTTTTATTCCCACTATATTTTTTAATATCAGCATATTGCCAAGACACAAATAGTCACACAATGCCTCTGTGTAAATAATTCCATTTCCTTATAAAATGATCTGTCAAATATAAATAAATAAAAGATGGCCAGTTACAAAAAATTAAGAATAAAATTGAAACCAATAAATTAGGTGACAACTACATGTCCCGTATTACTTCACATGCTTCTGTAATATAATTTTTATGAGTCAATGATTTATCCCCTGTAAAAAAATCATTCGGACTTCACCATCTCCACCAAACCACATTTTAAGTTCACAGTTTGTGTATATATATATATATACATATATATATATATACACAAAATCCATATACATATGTAGCCATATCGATAGATAGATAGATAGATAGATAGATAGATAGATAGATAGATGCCAAAATCCAGTCAAAAGAAATCAACCTATCAGCCTGAATAGATGGCTAAAAACAGAATATTATCATATGCATTCACTTTTTCTTTGTTTCTTTTCTTGGAGGAGATCTTTATTTTCCCTTCAGATTATTCATCTCAGCCAGTTGTTACCTCTCAAATACAATTGTCCACAGAAGTGCTGCTAATCATTTGAAAAGATGCAGGAAAAAAAAGTTATATAATCCATCTAGACTCAACTCACTACCTTAAGAAATCCATGGGATTATATGCCTATTCAGTTATTTAAGGAGTTAAACCCAGGCTTAGATATAATAAAAGCTTGCTAAAATGTCTTTTGTCCTTTTACTGGAATACACAGTCTCACATGCAAAACAGAGAAGCAGGAAGCAATCACAGGAAGAGGAAAGATAGCACTACAAACTGAGAATAACCAGAACTTGTTCTCTTGTGTTTTGAGTTAGTCTCTGCTTTCCATACCTTGAGAAGCATCAAATTAAAAGAATGTGACTGGAGACCACAAAGAAAAAAAAATAAAAAGTAACCACATAGATTTACAGGCATGCCCGTAAGTCCATGTAGTTGCACAGCTCCAGGCAGAAGGTTTATGTTCATTTAAGAGTGGAAAATTTTCAAGTTCTTCCAGAAGCACCATCTGTTTCTACTGGCTGGTCTTGGTTTGAATTATTTATTACAATAATCTCAGATTTATCAGGTTAACCTTTGGATTGCCTCTTAAAAATAACTATGGAATATTTAGAATTTTTGAGTAATACAGTAGACAATGAGAATAAAATTTACCATTTTATTGAAAGAACTTTAGGGTCTTTATCATAACAAAAAGACAGAAAAACGTATCATTTATCACATTTAATAGGTTTGATCCCTACAGATAGATAATTAGTCCACAAGATGGCGCTAAGGTAATTAAAATTTTTACAAGATTATTGGTGCAATTTCAAATAACTAAAAAAAAAAAAAAGGAAGAAGAAAAGAAAATTTCCCACCACAGTTATCACAAGATATCTGCCTTATCAGTCTGTTAATGAGAAAGAGAAAAAAAACAGAGTTCCCAAAATCAAAGCCAGGACTTTAAAAGCTGACAAACAGCTTTCTATGAATCTTTATGATCTGGTAAGTCTCAGTATCTTAAGAAAAATATAAGTGACTTCTTACAAGCAAAGTTAAAGATAAACTGCATGCTATGAAGGGATTAAATATAGAAACATTGGGGGGGAAACCCATTTCTAAAAAGCAGCAAAGCTTTCCCTAATGCAAAGTTATATGAAAAAAAAATTATATAAATCTCCATGAGAGTTAATTTTAAGAAATAGAGGGAGAAAATACAATTTTCACATATTTAAGAACTCCACTTATACCTTCTTGGGTTTTGTAGACTGGGACAACAAACATTCAGCTAAAAATAGACTCATTTAGAACCACGTAGTTAAACCTAATTACCGTATCAATTGATTAGTCAATTTCCACCTTTTTAAAACTAAGTCACAAAGCTTGGTGCCCGCAGGCATTAACATAGTCAGTCTAATTCCACTGCATTTTTCCCAAGCCCTGGTTCAGGACAGCTTCTACCTGGCTGATGGCATTGGAGAGCAGTGGAGGTACAGGACTGCAATTCCTTCTAAATGAAGATATCAACTTTTCTTTTTTCTGCATCTTCTGATTTTGTTAAGGCCATATTTTTCGGCTTAAACCTTTCCCAGACTCATACCTAATCCTTTTTTTACTATTTGGGATCAGCAAGAACCGAGAAGCAATTATTTCTCATTTTTCTTTGTTTGAAAGTGTCACTTCAGTGAATATTAGCCATTTATAATAGCGTGGATACATTTTTAAGTTCACTAGCACAAAGTTACACATGAAAAAATAAAATAAAGTCCTAACGGTTTTGAAAGCATAAAAAGCAACCTAGAAGAGAAGTTCAAGTCATATAAGATCAATTTTTCCCTAATGGGGAACATTTCAGAGTATGAGTCATGTGTAACTTAGCTAGGGGTTTTAAATCTTTAAATCTTGGGGCCCCTGGGTGGCACAGCGGCTAAGCGTCTGCCTTCGGCTCAGGGCATGATCCCGGCGTTACGGGATCGAGCCCCACATCAGGCTCCTCCGCTATGAGCCTGCTTCTTCCTCTCCCACTCCCCCTGCTTGTGCTCCTTCTCTCGCTGGCTGTCTCTATCTCTGTCGAATAAATATAAATAAATAAATAAATAAATAAATAAATAAATAAATAAATAAATAAATCTTTAAATCTTAATCCTTTGAATCTTTATGGAGGAGCATCCTTAAATGGAAAGCAATACACACCTAACTCCTAAATGGCCTCTTCCAGATGAAAGTATAGAATCAATTATGCACTCCCATACTGTAATTATACATTACTGAGCAAAATTTTCAGAATTCACCCCTTAATTACCAAATTAATAGTCAATGGACGGAAAAACATATCCCTCTCTGGGTTCATCTTCAGCTTGATGGCTGTTCAATAATATTTATAGCCCAATGGAAGAGGAAATAATTGCATGGCAGCCTCTCCACCCTTATTTCTTTGCCTAATAAACAGTACTGAATCCCTAGCATATGTCAGGCACAAATAAACTCAGACAGGAGACAGGAGCCCAGATCCATTGCCCTAACATCTAAGGCTAAAGAACCCTGCCAGGAGATTGGCTCAGGAAGGTAGAGCATGAGATAGACAAGCACACTCAAATGCAGTTAAATATGACAGATACTGGGAATCTGAGGCACTGTATTTCAAGATGAATAAGACACCATCCATGTCCTCAAAGACTTCATAAGTTAGTTGGGAAATAGACACTTACACAAATAATTACAAGGGCCAATATAATTGTACAGCTCATCACCCCACAAGTAGGTCTGAGATGTAGTGGATGTAAGACCCTAACTGCACGTCTACTACACTCAAACCAGAACTGTTTAGAAGTATTTGCCGAACTTATTTAAATACAACAGGTAACGCCAAAGAAGCAGGAGGTCTTTACAATGCCCTTGTATTCAATATGCTATCTTTCTAGCTTACACAAGAAAACTAATATACAAAGAACATTGGACAGAGTACCAGCAAAGATGTCAATCCAACTGAGATTGACTGTACTCCAGCAACTATAAAATCTCTGTGTATTTCATTATCAGTATCCCAACCCTGTAAGAGCTAATAGACAATAAAATATAATCACATTTAGAGCCAAATGGAAGAGGAAATAATTGCACTGTAGCCTCTCCATCTTTATTTCTTTGCCCAATATACAGTACTGAAGATTAAGATCTTTAAATCTTAAAGATTTAAAAAAGCTTAATTTACAAGATTTTTTTTAAAAAGCTAAAACCCCTAGCTTTTTTCTTCATAATCACACACACACAAACAAAAAGAGAACAGTGAGTGTTAACCTAACGCTGACTCTAAACAACAGATGCTCAAAAAGTGAGAACCTGTTTAAGCAGCAGTAGTAGAGGAACGATTAAAAGAGAGGCCATTTAGCTTCTATCCTCTCTACCCCATTGAAGCTACACTTTTCAAGGTCAACAGTTTTCTGGAGGGACAGCATGCTTTACCTCTCGTTATGTTATTCTTCCTCCACCTCCCTCACCACACCCGGCCAGATGCCAAACCCTGGAGCTACTTCCACAGTGTCTCTCACATCCATCCCTTCTTTTCCATTCACACTATCTGTATCAGTCAGTTTCCCCCAAAATCACCCCCACACACCTAAAGGATTAACAAAAGAGAGTTGAAGGAAGGAACTATTTACAGAGACCTAAGGGATGGTGAAGCGTCACGGACTTAGAGTAGCTGGAAGCCATTATCATCTCAAGCCCTGAAGAAGCAAGAGGAGCACTTCTGAGAGAGGGGCCACCTGACAAGAAATGTGGTTGCAAGGGGAAGGAAGGCAGCAGTTGCCAACACCATAGCCCAGAGGTATAGATATGCAGTAAGGATATGCAGTAAAGAATAAATACTCAGGCTTTTTTCTCTTTTCACTTTTCAGTCTCCTGCTCTCATCTCCAGGTGACCACACTCAACTGGAAGCCAGAGGCTAAGGAGCCAAAGTGAGTGATGTAGTCCACTGGACTCAGAAGCGCAGAGAATACACTTCCAGGGGCAAACAGAGAAACAACAGCACACCATAGTCAGAAAGCTCAAAGCCCCAGAATTCCTCACCTAGATTATTGCAATTCCCTGACTATCCTCTACAGTAATGCTCCAGCCCACGTACTGTTTTTTTAGTTGAAGTCACACAGCAGAAAGGTATTCTTTGACTTCCTCCCAATCTCTCTCTGTCTCTACCTCTTCTATTGTTCTCTTAGAGCTTCTTTCTCTCTAAAATTATTATATTTACTTTTTATGTTTATCTGCTTATCATCGATTTCCTTCAAATGGAATTAAGTTCCCTAAGAGCACTGGCCTAGCCCCGTGCAGAGTGGGCACTCCATTATTAATGAATGAATAAATGCACATGAATGATCACTGTATGCTGAAAACAAGTGGCGGATACAAAATGAATCAGCCATAGAAACTGAACCCAAGGATGTAGAAACTAATTCACCATTTTAGTGCCCAGCATCCAAACTGCCTTCATCTTTGGGGGGAGTTCCCAAGATATGTATTATTGGCAGGATGCAGAGTTCTCACCTTTTATTACAAGACCAAAGGGGAGAATTACCTGTTTCTCTGCCCAGTGGCAGCCGAGACGTGGGCACATAACTTATGCCCAGCCAACCAAATGCTTCCACTTTGAACCTTGGAAGAGTGAGAAACAGAAATGTATTTCAAATCACATAACTTCATCTCTCAAGGATTCGTCAATGATGCCAATTAAGGTATTTTCTGTTAAGTATAAATTTCTGTTAAGTATAAAATTCTTGGAGTGATAATCCAGATTTTCCAGATCCTTCTTGTCTATCATTAGGCTAATTAAGTAAGAGCTGAAATTAGAGTTCAATGTCAGGTCTGTCCAACAACAGCAAAAAAAAAAAAAATGTGTTCTGCCCATATTTCCCTGTCTTTTTGACAAATGTTACTTGTGACATCTAATGAGTGAATCAGTCAAAAAAGAATCAGTGAGTTGGGCAAATATGTCTTTCTTTTACTCTACAATCCAGGGAACTGATATTATAATCTCAAGATGTATCTTTAAAATTTTCTAAACATGCAAAAAAAAATTTCTGAACATGCTTTTCAAATGAGAATTTACTCTTATTTATTGTGAAGGTGTCATGGCAACTTTTAACATTAAGAAGTCATTTTTTTATCTATAAATCCAGCAAATTACTAAAAAAAATCAATAGCGGCAAAGTAGTGTACTTCTCTAATCTGTTTCAGGAGATTGATTTTGGTATTTTATGAAAGTCTTTAAGTTTTGAAGAGATAAGCAGGATACATAAATGTTCGAGTGTTTTAATTTAACTGTTTTATTGAAAATTCACCACTAATTCATTAAAGGAGAAGGGGGAAAAGCCTAAAAACAACATTTTAAAAGGGTCTTTAGAGACCAATCATTTCTAATCTAAAACCACAGAATTTCCAGTTCAATTCAATTAGGTGAATATAAAAAGATGCATTACAATTGGCTGGTCAACACTTTTTTTTTTTTAAAGATTTTATTTATTTATTTGACAGAGACAGCCAGCAAGAGAAGGAACACAAGCAGGGGGAGTGGGAGAGGAAGAAGCAGGGTCCCAGCAGAGGAGTCCGATGTGGGACTCGATCCCGGAACGCCGGGATCACGCCCTGAGCCGAAGGCAGATGCCTTAACGACTGCGCTACCCAGGGGCCCCTGGCTGGTCAACCCTTAAGTGTACATCTGATCTGAGACACCATTCTTACAATTTTTTTTAAAAGATTTTATTTATTTATTTATCAGAGAGAGAGCATGCACAAGCAGAGTGAGAGGGAGAGCATGCACAAGCAGGCAGAGGGAAAAGTAGGCTCCCTACCAAGCGAGGAGCCGAATGTGGGACTTGATTCCAAGATCCTGGGATCATGACCTGAGCCGAAAGCAGATGCTTAACCGATTGAGCCATCCAGGTGTCTCCCATTCTTACAATTATAGCACAATGAAGCTACAGAAGAATTCAGGGAAGAGAAGAGTTATATTTAGGTTATATATAGGGTCATATTTTATATTGATAAAGATATAAATAAAGTAATATTATAACATCATTTATAGGTCCTGTTAGTCTTATATTAGTCTTTGATTAAGAGTGTGATTCTAAGACCAACATTAGTAACAATGAATTATTAATGAATTAATAATTAAGGTGATTTTAGGGATAATATTTTTCATGAAAAAATTCTTCCATTGGTAGAGAGTTATTACAGAGTACTAAAGTTAGATAAATATAAATTATAGATAGAAAGAGACAGATGATGATGATAGATATTCAGATAAATTGAAAGCTTTATGATATGGTACAGAAAATAACATTAATTTTCCTGGACATAATTTCCAGTATGGTGAAAGTTGAGAAATACTTCAATATACAATTTCTGCAATTTATCTCAAGGCAACAGGAAACCACTGAATGGTCTCCAGTGTAAAGAGAGTTAAAGTCATGTCTTACTTATTAAGGCTATATAAAGCACAGAGCAGCAGCATATAATACACCTACAAAAGTAATTACTGGTCTTGGTTTGCGACACTTCAGGGTTTCTCTACTTGTCTTGAAGAGTGTCATAAAATTATCAAAACAAAATTATCATCCTTGGTTTTTAAAAATATGTCTTAAGACTCTACAAAAGAATGCAAGGAATATAACAAAGTAAACAATGAGATATTATCGCTCCAAAATTGCAGGAATTCAACAATCTTTGCCTATTATAGCTGAACAAATTGATGGCTAAAAGTCAGGGGAATTACTCCAAAAACCTACGGAGAGAGTATTTGCCTGATGCTGTAGCTCCATCCAGTGGTAGTTAAAGCTAACCGGGACCATGAGGACTACAGCCAAATACGAGAGCAAGGGAAGATGTTCACAGTGGAAATGAGGCTTCTGCAAATGATCAGGTCCCAATCACACCAGGACTGCCTTGTACCAACATGCATTATTTCAGAGTATTTGAAGAGTGTCAAAGCTGCAAGACCACTTAGAATGAGGAAACTAAGTCGTTCAGGACACCACAGTTATGTCTACAATGTGTAAAGAATCCAGTGGAAAGTGAAAAATCAGGTTAACTGTCCAAATATTTGACTGCACAAGAACCCTGGGACTGATTTTTCCACTATATATTCCTGAGTAACATATGTATTTCTGAGATTAGAATCTAAACATTTTTCCTTCATTGTTTTCTCTAACTGATTTCCATGACATTTCTTATGAAATGTTTCTCTCTTTGGTAGTAAGTTCAATGAAAAAGAATCTATCTGTCTGGTCACAGCTGTGTCCCAGCCTCAAAACAGTGCCTGTCTCTCATTATATTTTCAATACATATTTATTGAATTAATGAAGAAATGTGATTCTTCTAAAGATACTTTAGAGATGTGGTCATTTACTCTTTATGTTCTCAAAAACCTTTGAAAGTCTGATAAAAGCAATAAACTCTTCGTCCTCAAAATATGCACATATAATTATGCATGCAGTTTCAAGAGTTTACTGGACTCTGTCACTCATGTTTACGGGCCACAGTTTAAGAAGTTCTGCTCTAAAAAGAACATTAAGATCAACTTCATAATTTGGAAACTGAGATGATCTATCGAATGCATTATTTTTGCCTGCATTGCTTCAACCATTAATTGTCTCAGAGCCTGGTCTGAGAAGAGCTGGACTTATCGATGACAAAATTAAAATTAATGGGGAAATTGGGATGCCTGGGTGGCACAGTCAGTTAAGCGACCGACCCTTGGTTTCAGCTCAGGTCGTGATCTCAGGGTCATGAGATGGAGCCCAGTGTCCGGTTGGGACACAGAATCTGCTAAAGTTTTTCTCTCCCTCTCCCTTTGCCCCTCCTTGTTTCTCTCTCTCCCTCCTTCTCTCTCAAATAAATAAATAAATCTTTAAAAAACATTAATGGGGAAAATTTAGTTCTATTTGAAAGTCATACAGAACATCAAAAAATAAAGGAGAAAACAGAAAAAAAGATTAAATTGATAGAATAATAGAACATTCATTCTATGGTTGTCCCACACACACACACCTGTTCTTCACTGGGATTTGTCCAAAGTAATCTGAATAATCTACAACCTGAGAAGAATGAGATTCACCAGGTCCAAGGACCCTAAAGAAGTCATGCCTGGGATTTTAACCCCATCTTGCCAGAAGGGCCAAGTCAGTGCTCAGATCCTTCCCCATAAGGCAATAATTCTGCTGCTCAAAATGCCTTGACACTAAGAGAGTATCCAAGCTCCGGGCCCTGAAATCTTTACTGCACCAGCAGTTGTACAGCTTCCGCTTCCCGTGCCCTAGGCTTTGCAACCCCTCCACACCTGCCCCTTTGTTGTAGAACATAAGAATTTTCCAATTATTCTCTCCTAGAGTGTTTCTATGAGCAGAGCTGGTATTGGTTCTCAACCTTGGAAGTTCAGATTGGTGGGGGAGAAGTTGCAGCAAGGGAACTTATATACAGGGTTTGTTTTGGGTGGCCATAAGACAGCCCCCCCCCCCGCACCAGTGTGCCAGAATCTTAAAAGTTTATATTAGAAGACTTAACTCTATTCAGTCACAAATAGAGTCCAGATGGTTTCAACAGTACATTACTCTCTCAAGGACACATCCTTTGAGCTAGTATGGGAATAGTAGATGGAACACACATTCCAAGGACAAGGGAAGGAATAAGGAGTCTCTGATTGCCTGGGTCCAGTTGTGGGTCAACTAGTGGTCACAGCCTCTTGATGACCTCCTCCAACACCTAGCCTAGCTCATGATAGCATCTACTTTAATTCAGTTGAACCATTATTTATTGATACCTCCTATGTCCCAGACTCTACTAAACATAGTGAAGATGGAAAAAAAAAAAAAAAAAAAAAGCCCAGCAATTCCACTCCTATGAAGGTGCCTGAGAGAATTAAAAACACATGCTTACGTAAAAATTTGTTCATAACGTTATTGTTCATAACAGCCAAAAAGTGGAAATAAACCAAATGTCCATCAACTCATGAATGGCCAAACAAAATGTGATGAATGGCTTAACAAATTGTATTTCATACAATGAAATACTTATTTAGCCATAAAAAGGAATAAAGTGTTGACATATGCTACAACATGGATGAATCTTGAAAACATTATGCTAGGTGAAAGAAGCCAAACATAGAAGATCAAATATTGTTTGATAACATTGGTATGAAATGTACAGAATAGGCAAATCCATAGAGACAGATAGGAGATTAGCAGTTGCCAGAAAAAGTTAAAAAGAAGAAATTGGAACTAAGTGCTAAGAAGCACAGGATTTCGGGGAGGGGGATGGAGAGGTTCTGGAATTAGATCATGGGGATCGCTGCAAAGCATAAAAACAACTGAAGTGTACACTCTGAAGTGATGAATTCCATGCTGTGTGAAATATATCGCAATTTTTATTTTTTTTATTTTTATTTTTATTTTTTTAAAGATTTTATTTATTTATTCGACAGAGATAGAGACAGCCAGCGAGAGAGGGAACACAAGCAGGGGGAGTGGGAGAGGAAGAAGCAGGCTCATAGCAGAGGAGCCTGATGTGGGGCTCGATCCCATAATGCCGGGATCACACCCTGAGCCGAAGGCAGACGCTTAACCGCTGTGCCACCCAGGCGCCCCATATCTCAATTTTTAAAATGCTATTTAAAAAAAGCCACACCAGTAAGCATCTTTGGTGAGGACAGTAATTGAAAAGGGGCACACAGGGGGCTTGAGGGAGCTGGCTGCATTTTCTTTCTTGATTTGGGTGGTGGTTACACAGATATTTGCCTTAAAATATTTTCTTAAGCCATGCATTTGTTTTATGCATAATTCTGAATGTATGCTATATTTCACAATAGAATTTTTTAAGAGAAAGAAAGTAGGAGATAGTAAACTAATATCTATATGGTATTATTTCCAAAAAGAAATTAAAGTAACAAAATTAACATGGAATTTTATTTCTTTGGAAGTTAGATAAATGAATATATATTTAAAACAGTGAATTTTTACACATACTATATGTATCTATATATATATTCATGTATTTCAAATAGGTCTCTTAGAAGATGTGCATTGTTAAGGAACCTCCTTTCTGGCCTCAATGCTGACCACTCTGTGCCCTTTGATCACAGAGCCTTGGCTCCAAAACCTGCTTCCGGCTCTTTGTATTCAACCATCAATAGCCTGTTTCCCCTGTCTGAAGTATTTTTCACCCTCCCCCTTTCTATCCCCCATTCTTTCTTGCATGCCTTTTACTCCTCCTTCAAGTCTCAGTGGAAGAGTCTCTTCCTCAGGAACCAAGTTATATCCTCACATTATTGTCCCACAGCACACTATGCTCCTCCTTCATAGCACTTAGCAAAATTGAAGTTGACTATTTGTGCAAGTCTTTATCTAATACTTCTTGCATCTACTAGACTGTAAGCACCATGAAATCAACGAGCATAGATGTCTGAGTTGCTACTGTATCCCAGCATCTAGCCTGGTACATGGTACATAATAAATGAAGGAAGGAATGAGTGGAATTTTATAGATTTATTCCCTTGCATTCCCTTAAGGTAAAACCTAAGAAATTTTATGATGAATGTAGATGCCAAATAAGACAGCTGACATACATACTTAGCCTAGGACAGTGTCAGGCTCCATAAATATTTATTGCTTAATAAATATTGAACAATATTATTATGAGTCAATACCTGGCCATAAAGTCATAAAACATTTACTGTAAATTGAGACTATTCTTAATCTCTCCTGAAATATTGAATTTCCATAAATAAGAAGAAAATTTAAATGTAAGTTCTCTGTTTTAATATGTATGGGAAATGATAAAAATTCTATAGCAATGAAACCAGTATGGCCCATATCACTGGCTTGGAATGTTATGTTTGGTCACATATTGTATTTTCAACTGAATAGCTCTCTCCCCCACCTGCCTTCATTAACTGAAGGTCCATTATTTCTCTCTTGAGACCTACCTTTCCCACTTTAAGCCCAGAGGCTTACTCATTCTAAATGCCTGGAGAAAACAAGAAAGCCCCCTTAACTCAACACAGCTGTTGTTTCTGTCACTGCCACAAGATGTCACTGCTGAAAACTAGGTGTCCACAACCCGAGGGCTACCTGTCTTCTCTAACCCGCAGCAAAACCATTTACAATCCTACTCTTTGCATAACTCCACACTTGAGTGTAAATTCACAGCTCTTTAATATCTTACTCAGATGCTCGATTTTTTTTTTCCCCAAGGTATTACAATGAAGCCAGAGTGGCTGAGTCTAAGAGGGATTTAAAGCCTCAGCTACATACGATGTCACAACCAGCCTGCTTGTGACCTGCATGCTTGTGACCTGCAAATCAGGGGCCTCCAGTTCAAATACAGAGTCTCCTTGATATGTTTTGTTACTCCATATTCTCTGAAAATTCACAGAAAGTTTTTCACACAGAAGAGCAGAATTTCCAGTATCTCTTGAATAATATTGCAATACTGAGCTCTCACCTGACACGGGGGCAATCTTCTAGAGATGGGTTGCAGGTACCTCCTTCCGACTTCTACATGCCAGATTATACAAGACAAGCAATCACTACAGTCTTATCCACTCCACATTCATTCTTTCATATTGGCTGTTACCTGCCATGGAATTTATGATGCCTGTTCTAGGCCCTGATGGTTAATCCAAAGTCAACAATCCAATTACCCTCTTCTCTCACAAGTTTCCCTATGTGAAGCTGTAGGTCCTTACCCACCATCAGATACCAGTCAGTGCCACTTTTGTCCATCAGAGAGGTCTCTGAGGCCTTTCCTCCCACAAGACTCGTTGACCACCACCCCCCCACCCGGAACATCCAGCAACAAGCTCTGAAGACAAGGCCAGCTACATAATTTGTAAAGCCCAGTGTAAAAGGAAAGTGTAGGGCCTCTTGTTCAAAAGGCAGGGGAAAAGGTGGCAATAAAAATACTATACTATAAAACATTTTCCTTTCTTCTACTGTCCTCTCACAGTGTCGTGGTGGTTTTTATTTGCTATTTAACGGCATGTTCCCTCAGACATGGGAATACTTACAGGACAAGTGCAGACCTTCACAGGTGCCCAAGAACCCCACCTGCAATTCTGTGCATATGGCCCACCAACAGCAGGATTTGTCTCCCTATAGCTGCCAGGTGCCGGCCACAGCCAGGGGCATGGAAGTCATCTCCCCTTCCCATGGCCCCACTGCCCCAATCCATGGTGGATGGGCAACTACCAAGGGACCATAACATCCATACCAGGATGCCTTTGGTACCTGGATGGGAGGTGGGCAAAAGACTCTCCCCCATCAGTTCACCTACCAAATATACCATGGAGTTGCCAGCCCAAGGAAAGTCTGCCTACCACTTTGCCCTGCTCCCAGATGCTATGAGGCACAAGCTAACCATGAACCTCCCATGTTTGCTCACATGCCACTACTTGGGCCAAAGAATGATGGTAGAATGCTACCCACAACACCCCCAATCTCCTCCTTGCCAACCCAAGCTGGTTGCCGCCTCAAACAGAGGGCTATAGCAGTCAGAAAATGCAGACAGGGTGCGGGGGGGGGGGGGGGGGGGTGGGGGGGGGGGGGGGCTGAGCATGGCCAGGGTGTGAGGGACTGGGGAGCACACAGTCAAGAACCCAGGCTAGGAAAGTGATAGGAGGGACCAGGAGTGAGCTGAGGCTCCAGTCCCCCGACACATACTCCTCTGTGCCATCATACTTCACTTACAAAATACAAATTCTAAGACAAAATTATTAAGAATTTCCTAATAGCTACAGAGCATCAAGCCGCAAATGTGGGGCACTTCTGAGCAGGAGATGTGTGACTGCACTGGTCCCACAACTGTGAAACCAGTCCTGATGGCAGACCATGGAATCTGAAGAGAAGTATCTTTGTCAAGCCACAAAAAGTTTGTTATACTTTTCCTCTAGGGCCATGGGTGCCTACTCTTTGTTTCATAACCTAGTAGTGTACCCAAGTGACTCATGTCTCAAGGAAAGCCTGTTTCAAGGAAGGTGATTTCCTCTATCCACCTAGGCATAGAGGTAGCTGGCAGCTTTCTTACCAAAAGCATAATAGTGATAATAATAATAATAATAATAAATTCTATATCACCAAACACTGTAGTTAGGAAAAGCATATGCTCTAAGAAATTGAAACTTTTTGAGGAAAGGAATTAAATCATTAGTAGAATAAAATAACAACAATAATGATAAGCACATAGACAACTTCCACATCAATGCCATCTCAATGAAAGGATTTCACAAGCACATTTGTGTTCATTCACATGTGATTACCACTCTTCACTTTTAACTGAATTTGGTAGAAAAGAGAACTAATATAAATGCATATTTTTTCAAGTGTCTGAAGAGAAAAATGTAAACATGGATCTTCATCCATATTCCCACAGGGAGCACCTTAAATCTTTGGAATATCCTAAATGATAAGAATGATAGAGTTGTCTCGATATTAATAACAAACTCCTTTCAACCACACCTGAGTATATGTTAATGAAGTGACATTTGGTAAGCACCTAAGGATAGGGGCTGATCTCAAGGAGAACCAACCATGTGATTAGAGGTCTGAAACTTTCAGTCCTATCCCCAGAAACCTGGGAAGGGAAGAGAAGCTGGAGATTGAGTTCAATACCAAAGGCCAGTGGCTTAATCAATTGTGCCTATGTAATGAAGCCTCCATAAAAACCCAAAAGGACAAGGTTCAAATAGCTCCCAGGTTAATGAACCAGACGCTTCCACATGCCACCTTGCTGGGCACCAAACGCTATGAGGACAGAAGCTCCTTTGTTCAGGACTTCACCCTATTTATCTCTTTACCTGGCTATTAATTCTTATCCTTTGATACCCTATGTAATAAACCGGTAATCTAGCAAGTAAACTGGTTTCCTGAGTTCTGTGAGCCGCTCTAACAAGATAATGAAACCCCAGGAGAGGGTCATGGGAATCCCTGATTATAGCTAGCAGGTCAGAAGCACAGGTAACAACCTGGGCTTTCAACTGGCATCCGAAGTGGAGGGCAATCTTGTGGAACTGAGCCACTAATCTGTGGGATCCAATGAAATCTCTGGATAGACGGTGTCAGAACTGAGTTCAATTGTCAGACATCCAGCTGCTGGTGGTATGGGAACTCCCACACCCACCCTACCATCACACACTATAATTGGTGACCAGAATCATTACATGGTATGTTTTATTATGAGAAGTTATCAAATCACATTGGCCAAAGTTTTCTGAAGATTACCAAGAAACAAATATTAAAACAAACAGGCTACAGCTTAGTGAGGAGGCTCAGCTTTACTTCTTAATTAAACAAGGGCTGGTAAGGAGCAGAGAGAATTCATTTTCTTTCTTCGCCCCCGCCCCTTTCCACCTACATACATTACATTTTGAATATCTCTGAACTTCACCACCTTTTCCCTTTTTTCTACAACAGAAAAGAGTTTGTTTATTTATTTATTTGTCAGAGAGAGAGAGGAAGAAAGAGAGCAGAAGCAGGGGGAGTGGCAGGCAGAGGGAGAAGCAGGCTCCCCACTGAGCAGGAAACAGGATGCAGGATAGATCCCGGGGCAGAAGGCAAGGCAGACGCTTAACCAACTGAGCCACCCAGGAATCCCATTTCTACAACATTATTTTAGCATGTTTGATAAGAAGCATATCTCACTATGACCTTGATTCATAACTATATTATTTGAATTTAATGCTCTGTTAATGTTGTAATGTCAACATTGAGGTTATTATGGTTTCATTTACATATATATCATGCTATAGCATGTGTTGGTCACTGGCTCAGGCTCTAGCAATAAGGATAGTGGAGAAACAAAAAAAAAAAGCATATTAGTTTTGTAAGGGACAAATCATTGTGAAAACATTCAATTTTATTTCATGGCCTGTTTATTATTTCGAAATTCCCTTCCATAATGTCAATCGTTTTAATATATGAATGCGTACAATACACAAATGGTTTTATGACTGTTTCAATAATAAGAAAACTGAAAATAAATGAACATAAAAGGGAAAATATTGCTATCTACTACTTTGGAGGATTACCCTATCAGTATGCTAAATCTAATTAGTACATGATTATGTGATTCTCTGCCTCTATGTTTCTTTGTTATCTTTGGGGGGAAAAATTCCTTTTAAAATCCTAACTGCAAAGAGCTTTGATAAGTCTTCAATTCCAGGGCTTCAGTATACTTCAGTAACTCTGACCTCCTTCCTCAATTCCAGTGGCTTCCTCACACTTGAGTAAATCTCTCCCACCGCCCCACTTTGAAATTTGTCTTCAATCAACCCTAATGCTTAACCCCAAAATACCTCTGACTACAGGTTTCTATCATGCCAACTCTCTCATTGCTACCCCACTTTTAGACTTAGACTATATGCCCCTGACTTGTCCATTAACCCTGCTGGCCTCACATCCTTC
Source organism: Ursus americanus (assembly GCF_024610735.1). Taxonomy (NCBI): domain Eukaryota; kingdom Metazoa; phylum Chordata; class Mammalia; order Carnivora; family Ursidae; genus Ursus; species Ursus americanus. Next base: position 7,305,162 of record NC_142139.1, read on the forward strand.
CCTATCTAAATGGAACACTATAGTTTACCTCTTGATGACCATTCTCTCCAACAAGTTTAACTCCCTAGATTTTGTGTCCAATTTCATACGAACTTCAACACAATTTATCAATTTTTTATTGGTCTTTTGTTTTCTCCTTCATGTATGTACTTAGCATTCACCTGAGCTCCCAATCTCACTCTAACCTCCTCATTCTCAGCAGATGGTCTTGCCTTAAATGCCACTGCATAAGCTAAGTCTCCATTATCTTCCTCCTTTTCTTCATGCTCAGATAAAGAGGTATGCCTGTATTCCTTCATGGTTAATTCTTTACCTTTATCATCACCCATGCCTCCCCAACTTTCCACTTCCTTGTAGACCTTGCGCCAACTATTTCTACCTATCTCTCCTGTATGTTCAAGCTCTCTATCTCTACTAGGTCTTTCTTTTCAGATTATAGTATGCCCAACTTTCATTCATTTTTTAAAATAACACAACAAAAAACATCCTCTCCTGATCCCATAGTAACTGACCCTTTTTCCTACATCATGCATGGGTTTTTGTGCCTAATGCATCCTATTTATCTTCACCTCATTAAATCCACTCATCTTTAAATTATAGTGCATGTATAATTTTCTTAGGAGAAATCATTCTTGCTGCCCAAGCCTGATCACTTCCTTTGTCAAACATTTTCAATAAACTGTATTCCCTTCCTTCAGAGAATTATCCCAATTTGTAATTATATATAATTTAGCATGACTCATTAACAAAATTTCCTCCTCACCATTCTGAAACTTTGGGAGAAGAGGCACATGTCTGTTTTGATAAACATTGTCCCTCCAATATATTACCATTTATTGAATACTTGTGTGACGAATGTTAATTTGGCCTATCAACTTGTTTCAAGGCAATATACTATGTAATAGATCATACATCCACAGTGATCTTCATTCCTGAATATAACTACTTTAATATGCCACAGAAAAGGTTTTCTCAGGGCACCTGGGTGGCTCAGTCAGTTAAATGTCTGCCGTCATCTAGGGTCATAATCCCAGGGTCCTGGGATAGAAACCCAGGTTGGGCTACCTGCTCCCTGGGGAGTCTGCTTCTCCCTCTGCCCCCATCCATACTCTCTCCCTCTCAAATAAATAAATAAAATCTTTAAAAAAACAAACAAACAACTTTTCTTTGCCGGAAGGAAGCTTAGCCAGCCCAACTTCAATTTCACATTGAAACTAGGACTTTGATACCATTTAAGTTCTCTGATGAAAAGATGATGAATGTGGTGTAAAAATATGATAATAGTGTCTATTTTTAATAAAATTTTTAATAATTTATTAATAATTAATTTTTCATTGATTTTACATGTGCCTTTTCTCCAGAAGCTATGATTTTGGTTCTTTCCCAAAGATGTTTAAAAGTTTCTCTTTTTTGGGGCACCTGTGTGGCTCAGATGGTTGGGTGTCTGCCTTCAGCTTGGGTCATGATCTCCAGGTTCTGGGATCAAGCCCCATGTCAGGCTCCCAGCTCAGGAGGGAGTCTGCTTCTTCCTCTCCCTTTGCCTCTCCCCTGCTTGTACTCTCTCTGTCTCTGTCTCTCTCTTTCTCTCTCAAATGAATAAATAAAATCTTCAAAAACAATAAAAATTAAAAATTAAAATGAAAGTTTGTCTTTTTCAATACTCTTCTATTCCTATAATGCATTGTCCATCAAAGTGTCTGCCTTGGATTTGTCTAAAATAAAGGGTAAAAAAATAACCCTTTAAAAATATTGTATTATGGGGGCGCCTGTGTGGCTCAGTTGTTAAGCGTCTGCCTTTGGCTCAGGGCGTGATCCCAGAGTCCTCGGATTGAGCCCCACATCAGGTTCCTCCGCTGAGAGCCTGTTTCTTCCTCTCCCACTCCCCCTGCTTGTGTTCCCTCTCTCACTGGCTGTCTCCCTCTCTGTCAAGTAAATAAATAAAATCTTTTAAAAAAATATTGTATTATGAATTTACCAAAATGAAACTGCCATCAAAGAAAATGTATCCCTCTTGCTCTCTTTATTTATTTTTTACTTTCATGAATACTAAGTAGTAGGCTTGGCTTGTCCTCCAATACTTCTATCATAGAATAAATTTAAGTTAAATTCCTGAGATAAGTTTTAGCTGGTATTTCTATTTCTACAGACATTATCACATAGAAAGATGCTCTAAACTAATTAATAATGTAAACCTTAAAAAAATATTTAGCTGGGGCGTCTGGGTGGCACAGCGGTTAAGCGTCTGCCTTCTGCTCAGGGCGTGATCCCGGCGTTATGGGATCGAGCCCCACATCAGGCTCTTCCGCTATGAGCCTGCTTCTTCCTCTCCCACTCCCCCTGCTTGTGTTCCCTCTCTCGCTAGCTGTCTCTATCTCTGTCGAATAAATAAATAAAATCTTAAAAAAAAAAAATATTTAGCTAAACATATGTAGCCAGACTTTAGGCAAAGTATTCAATTATATGTTATTGTATTGGAAGTAACGCTACTAAGCAAAAAAAAAAGGGCCCTCTTTTTAAGTCCTCGTCAGTCAGTCCTCATTGTGCTAAGTTCTCATTGTGTTAAGTCTTGTGTCCAGAGGACTGATATTTACTAAGGCTTCCCAATGACATTTGGCAACAATGCTAACTGTAAGAAAAGAGACAGACCTCAGCAAAATATTTAGGCTATAAACATTTAGGGAATTAAAGAGTTTGTAGGTGGCTATTAACACAAAGAGATGCATAGCTAAGGAAAGGAAAATGAAGTAAGAACTGTTAATGTTTCTCATAGTCAGCAAAAAATGTGGATTGTAATTATGGTGTATGCATAGATGTCTCTTTAAAGACACATTGTGGTGAAACCAACATCAAAATAAGCTCAGGGCAATGGAGTAGACCCTTTCTAGTGATAGTTATACACCACTAACTTACTAACAAAGGTACCACCTCAACTTGACTTGAAACTCCTAGCCTATGCCTGAACAGGAGTCTTCTTTGAAGACTAAAACCAGGCAGCTTATGCTGATGCTCAAAACTAAAATTGTATGGTGATTCCTCAAAAAAGTTAAACATAAAATTACCATACAGTTCAGGAATTCTACTTCTAAAATTGGGTATATAGAAAAGAACTGAAAACAAAAACTCAAAGAGATATTTATACACCAATGTACAGCATTACTCAAATGACAACATTATTCACAACAGCTAAAAGATATAAAAAACCCAAATATCCATCAACAAATGAATAAACAAAAATGGGGTACATTCATTCAATGGAATATTATTCAGCCTTAAAAAGAAATGAAATTATGACACATGCTACAACATGCAGAACTTTAAAGAAGTGCTAAGTGAAATAAGCTGGTTGCAAAAGGACAAAGATTACATGATTCCATTTATATGAGGTACCTAGAGTAGGCAAATTCATAGAAACAGAGAACAGAATGGCAGATGCCAGGGATTGGGAGAGGAAACTGGGAACAGCTTATTTAATGGATACGAAGTTTCAATTTGGAAGACAAGAAGGTTCTGAAGATGGATGGTGGTGATGACTGCACAACAATATGAGTGTTCTTAATGTCACGAATAGTACACTTAAAAATGATTAAATGGTATATTGTTATGTATATTTTGCCATTTTTTAAAATCTTATAAAATAAATAGATGTTAGCCATATACAATTTAGAAAATTCAGATAAGCAATAAGTTCTTATAATTTTACAAATTTCATATAACTACTGTTAACATTATGGGGGGGGAACCCTAATACCAATGATTATGCTGAATGTGACATGACTATTCACACCCCTTAAGGAAAAAGTAGAACACTTGAAGCAAAACCAAGTTGAAAGGGATCTTAAAATTCATCTTTTACATATGAAAAACAGAGAGTCCCAGAACATTTAAAGAACTTCCTCCAACTTCACAGAATTCAAAATACAACTTGACTCTTAGCTAGTGTTCATTAACACAAAATATCTATTGCATAAATATTTTATCCCACTTGCAAAAAAGCTAATCGGAGAGCACCTGGGTAGCTCAGTCAGTTAATCATCAGACTCTTGACTTCGGCTCAGGTCATGATCTCAGGGTCGTGAGATCAAGCCCCACCCAGGCTCCATACTCAACATGAGTCCGCTTAAGAGTCTCTTCCTCTGCCCCTCCCCCACTCGTAAGCCCCTCTCTTTCAAATAAATCAATCAATCTTAAAAAAAAAAAAAAGCTAAGTGAGTCCTAAACAAATTAAATCTATGCATATCCATGGTAATCAATGTGTTTCACATTCAAAATCTTGCTGAATAGATATACATAGCACAAGGCTAAAGCACTTTAATAATTAGCAGATAGAAAGGCTGTGGAGAGGATAATTAGGATGACACTTAGGTATATGAGTACCAGAAATGATGTACATTTGAGTCCAACATAATTGTTACTGCTTTGTGTTTTCATCTCTTTCTTCCCGGTACATATTGATTACTCATTATCAGACGGTTTCTCAAAAGCCTAAAAGTTAATCTTTGGTGTGAAAAGGGAAACTGATTAACACACTGAGCATGAACCGTGGCTCTGACTCAATACTTCATGTGGACTCACTGCAATAAGAGGAAAAATCCACTTGATCTAGAACATAGCCCTGGAAATTCAACATCGCTTGAATTTTAAATAAATATATATACACTCCATGAATGCATCATTCAAAGTTGAGGTTTATTAAGAGCATGTTTCTATTACCCACATGCTCAAAAGAAGAGTTTGTGGGTTTTCTAAGTATACACACCTGTATTACTTACCTCACAAACTCACCCAACCTGTTTCTTATTGTGCGGATAGTCCCATTCACATTTTTTTTAAAGATTTTATTTATTTATTTATTTATTTATTTATTTATTTATTTATTTATTGCGGGGGGGGGGGGGGGGAGGTGGGGGGGAGTGCAGAGGAAGAGGGAGAGGCAGACTTCCTGCTGAGCAGGAAGCCCAATTCAGGGCTTGATCCCAGGACCCTGGGATTATGACCTGAGCGGAAAGCAGACGCTTAACCAACTGAGCCACCCAGGCACCCCCTTCCACATTTCATATCCCAGAGAAAGGCTAAGTAATTTGTTACTTTAAAAACCCCACCCCTCTCAAAAAAACAAAAAATCATGGTGACATTTCTTGGTAAGGCCCCAACATTCCTAAGGTATAAGAGAACACCATAATAACTTATCCAGAAAGTGAACGTGCGCTCTTTTCAGTGATCCTTGACCTCATTTGTGACTGTGTTTCTTCCTTCCCTGAATGCTTATTATCCCCTTCCCCCCAAAGGAGAAATGATTCATCTCCTCAAAGATGAACTTTTCAGGGTATTTATTATTTCAGATTTGGCTGACTCACACATACTCTGGAATTTTTTATTGTTCTTCCTTTGATTTGTTTTATTCAGAGGTTCCTGATCATGATCTTTTTTACCTCCCATGACTTGTACATGCTTTTCCTTAGGAAGAAATGCTTTTCCTCAAACACTACTTTCCTAATGAGCACCCATCTGTCCTTGAAGTCCAAGTTAGTAAGAAACCTCCTCTGAGAAGCTTTTCAGGCTCCTCATTCCCATCTCATTGGACGGATCACACATACACCCCTGTGCTATCAGGGTGTCTTGACACAGACATCTGTTGTCCACTTACTCCACTATATTGCAACGTTCTCACATTCACAGAGGAGAGAAATGTGTGTGCTCCCCTACTTATACACTATTGCCCTCTTTTCAGGGAGAAAACTTTTTTCATCTCTGTATTAACTGCACCTAAAATAGTGAGTGTCAAGTACTAACAGTTCCCCAGTTAGTTTTTCTTCAATGTTGATTATTTAATTCTAAATTCTAAAATGTAGTCTATTATCTTACTAGAGGAGCTGAGACTCAAACCTAGGTCAGTGTCTAAAGCCCAAGATATTTCCCCTTCAACATGCTATCCATTTATCTGTTCACTAAACCTCATTTTTTTTCTGCTTCCTGACCATACAGCTAGACTTCATTTCCCAACAATATGTAAGTAGAAGTGAAATATGTCACTTTAGGGCCTGATCCCTTAAAATAACTTCCTGCCAACTTTCTACCACTTATTTCTTCTCCTGTCTGCTGGCTAGATTCAGTAGAGGAACCCAAGACCCTAGAAAATGGCAGAGCCACCAGATAGGTCCCTAAGTCACCATGTGGGGGAGACCAGACATACCCAAGTAGAAATACTGTGAGAGCAACAAATACTTTTATATGGGGGCACCTGAGTAGCTCAGTTGGTTAAGCGTCTGCCTTCAGCTCAGGTCATGATCCCGCGGTCCTGGGATCAAGTCTTGCATCAGGTTCCCTGCTCAGTGGGGTCCCTGCTTCTCCCTCTGCCTGCCACTTCCCCTGCTTGTGCTCTCTTTCTGTCAAATAAATAAATAAAATCTTAAAAAAAAAGAAATAAATGCTTTTATATGGCTTTAAGCTCCTAAAATATTTGAAGCTTTTATTCAGCAGCTTTCCTACTCAATTAATACACTTCTAGAATTATAATTTTCATACCTTTTTTCCTGATTTTTAAAAGCTATATATACACTGCAGAAATTCAGAGACAGAAAAAGAATAAAAAAGAGAAATAATCCTCACCATTCAGAGATAAACACTATTTCATTTTTGTTTACGTCTTCACAGTCTTCTTTCTGAGGGGTCTAGGGTGTGAGAGGAGGTATAGATAAAGAGAACAAAGAGATATTACTTGAAAGATAGAAGTAGAGGTTTTCTTAGAAAAGAGAACCGTTTTTGCTCCTTAATGGATTATTTCATTTTGAAGTGATGAGCCCCAGTTCATAGTATGGAAAGCAGAAAAATGAAAAATTCTATTGCTTTGCATAATAAGTAAAAGAATTTTGAGATTCCCTGGGCAGTGTAACAGCCTAAGAGAGGAGTGAAGGAGCCAGGAGCAAGAGAGGAAAAAAAAAGGAGGCTGGTGAGAAAGAGAAAGTTTCCATCAAAATAGGAGAATGCCAGGACCTGGAATGGCAATGCCCCTGAGAAGTTCCCAGCATTGGGAATTCCTGAGACACATTGAAGAACAAGAAAGTCTAATGTCCACTCTTACATTGTTGCCATGTTGTGTCCTGCTAGCCTAGAATGCAAACCCCTTTCTACCGCTGAATATAACCCCATTAGACCCCTGAAAGTTTAATAAAGTCTCACCTACATGAGTGCATGTATGAGTTTTGTTTTAAGAAAATTAAGGGAAATGGCAAGAAGTGAGACATAATAGAAATTACAATCTCAGAGAAAGCAGGACATCAGAGGAAGAGAGAACTAGCAATAACATAGGTCGCTTCCCTCCTAAATGTCGTGTACATTTGCCCAATCTTTAATGTCTCTGAAAATATGCTCTGTAATGGCTGAATGCCATGCCAGTGTATGACCGCACCATTTACCTAACTTTGCCCTGTTTGGTGTACTTAGATCGTTTCCAGTTCTCCACTGTTACACATAGTTCCTCAGCAAACATCCTCTTACATAAAATGTGGGTTCCAATCCATTATTTTCTGATTTAGTCAGGGCTCCTTTTGTTGTAATGAACAAAAATCCACTCAAATCTGCTTAGGTAGAGAAGAGCAACTTAACATAAGGATCCAGGATTACTGCACAAAACCCACAACCTCGTGTAATCAGCCTCATGAGAAACAGGGAAGCTGTAAAATCACCAGCAATTGCATCTCAGTTGCTCCTTTCAAAGTACACCTATTTTCACTTATCTCTGTCTCTGTATGTTTATATGAGAGAGAGAATTTACTATTAATATTCATATTATGTAAACTATGAAATATACACAGTAGATTCTACTCCATTCGTTCTGAGAAACGGCGAGATGTCTTACAACTAATGACTACGCTACTTTCCTTACAGGTCCTATGTCCTACACTTTTTAGGTCTCTTTTTCTCACATATGTTCTTATTCCGTGTGTTTGCAATGGGAAACTCACTTCAGGGCCACACTCAATCTCACTCATTCACTGCTTACCAACTCCAAAAATGGCTATTTAATACTTCCACTCCATCTCTCTCACTTGAGTGCTCTGTCCTTAGAGAATGCTTACTACATTCTGTCTGCAAAAGGAGGTTTCTTCTGAATAAGGGGTAGGGAAGTGACAGGGATCTGTTCTTCTCCATAATCCCTCACCTTCTCCTGCCCTTATACCCATATTGGGATCTCACATCTGGCAAACATTTGACTTCATCCTTGTTCAGTACTTTGGTTTTTCTATTCTTTTTGTGGTCCATAGAGGTGTTTGTCTTGTTTTTGAGTTGGTCATGTTCTTTCAGATATCTCCTTATAAAAATTATCTATCATTGTTCTTTGACACAGAGATGTATCATAGCCTGGAAGTCCTCTCTACTTAGCTCTTTTTTTCCTTGTATCTATTGACTTTCTCTCCACCTCAAACATTCATGGGTGTCTTCCTCCAGGGTCTAGAGAAGAGGGCACGGGCTGGGCAGTACCACAAAATATGTGTCTACACATCCTTAGAATAAATTCCCAGAAGTGGAATTTCTGTCTCAAAGGTATGATAGTAACAGATTTTGATATATATTGCAAAACTGTCTTCCAGAATACTTAAATCAAGTTATGCTTCTACTAGCAATATGAGAGAGTAGCCAACACTATGCATTCTCAGGAGCTGTGATTAATAATTGGCATTTATTCAACATTACCTCTGGCGAGGTCAAAGTCCTGCATTACCTTCCCCTTTCATCACAGTCATACTTCAGGGAAAGCAATGTTGAGATAATAACATGGCACTTCCCGGATGCCAATCTCAGAGTTCCCTTCCAGTCAGTCTGCATTTTTGGACTACCTTCACATTCCTGCATGAATGTAACTGAGCATATGGGATGTGTAATATTGTGATTTATAATAAATATATATTTGATCTTCATCCCTGTTTCTGGCACAGAGCTCTTTTTAAAACCTTTGAAATTTCCTGAATGATAAGAGCCATACAGGTGTGTTGATATTCATAACAAACCCCTTTTAACCACACCTGAATTTATATTAAGTCACCTGAGGTGATTTTTGGAAGGCACATCAGGATGAGAGCTGGTTGCCAGGGGAACCAATCATGTGATTAGAGGGTTGGAACTTTTTTTAGTCCTACCTCTAGATCTCTGGGGAGTGAGGAGAAGGCCGGAAGTTGAATCACTTGCCAATGGCTAATGATTTAATCAATCATGCCTGGGTAATAAAGCTTCCATAAAAACCCAAAAGAATTGGGTTCAGAGAGCTTCTGGGTTGGTGAACAGGTGGAGATTCTGACAGAGCTGCACACCCAGAGAGTATGGAATCTTCATACCCCTTTTCACATACCTTGCCCCCTGCATCTCTTCTATCCAGTCATTCCTGAGTTATATCATAACAAACTGATTGTAGTAAGCAAAATATTTCTTTTAGTTCTATAGCCTATCAAATTAATTGAACCCAAGGAAAGTGTCATGGGAACCTCTGATCTATGGCTCGTGAGTCAGAAGCATAGGTGACAACCTGGACTTGCGACTGGCATCTAAAAGGGCAGGGGAGAGGAGGGAGTCTTTGGGATTGAACCCTTAACCCATGGGATCTGATACTATCTCCAAGTAAATAGTATCAAAATTGAGTTAACTGCTTCATGGTGTTGGCAAAAACATATACTGTAGGACGTCTAGTTATTATTACATAGAATCTATGGACTAAGCATTAGTATTTTAGTACAAATTTTACCAGGATATCTGATGATAAATCCAGATCACATAACTTCCTAAAAGCATATAGGCATCTGCTTATTTTTATTATTTTTTATTATTTATTTATTACTTATTTTTGTAAGTATAATAATAAATAATGCTATTTATTATTATTTATTACTTCTAGACTAAGCACGAAGGGCTTAAAAGAAATTTTATTAGAAAAAAAAGAAATGTTATTAGAATATACAATGTCAAATTCAGGTGGAATGGCTTTCTAAAAGCAATGTTTACAATCATCCAAAACAATTATGCCAGGGTTTGAGAAGATTGTATTCAGAATATAAGAGACTCAGTAGACTCCCACTGTCATTTCCCCTAACCTGGCCAGACCACCTCCTGGATGCACACGGCCAAAACCTCACACACTTGCCCATAGGGAACTGGGAAGCAATGCTCATCGAGTGTACCCAGCCCAACATCTCCTGATTTGTTTTTTGTTTTGGGTTTTTGTTTTTTGTTTTTTTTTTTTTGGAGAATGTGTTATTTTCATTTTTCTCACTACATTGTAATTTTATGTGGACTAGGCTCAAAGGACTCACCTCCACCTAGCCCCCATGGAACCATTACAGCACTTGTACACACATTGTGTCACTGAATACTCATAATAACATTGGAGTAGATATTATTATTCTGCCCATTTCACAAATGAGAAAACTAAACTTTTAAAAATAACCAATATAAATTGTGCAGTAGAAGTTTGTTGTTTCTGCCCTCAGGCTCAATGTCCCCCCAACTAGTGATATTTGCATCTGGATTTTGTTTTGTAGCAAGTTTTTCTTGTTAATCCATGGAATGAAGGTAATATGGACTCCACATTACTTTTGGGGGTGTCTGTGTGACTCAACATGGGCCATTCTGCTATCTTCTAATCACAGAGAATGCTTCAGGGATGGACACTAATAGAAAGGAATAACTTCTTACTCACTCTTGATCTTTCCCTTATGTTTTGAGGACATTCAAATATTGTAACCAGCCCTTGTTTCCCCCTTCCCTCACTCTGAGACCTAAAGAAAGGTGGAGAGATTTATCTGATTGTTACAGTTGAGAAAAGAACACAGGGCATATTCACCTGAACAGCTTCAGATATTCTCTGAAGAGCTAGTTCTGTGAGAACATAGGGTCTGCTTTGCTCCCACAGGGACAGGTTGAGTGAGCCCTCACAGTAGAAAAAAACAGCTGCAGGAAAGACCTGGGCCACTCTACCACTGCCATGACCTCCTAGCTAATCTCTCAGGTTCGGTTATCAAACCCATTTTGCCCTCATACTAAAATAATCCTCTAAACTATCTTTTCCGGCTAATAAGGGTAATGTTTTATTTCTCTGCCTTATTAGGCCAAACAGGTACATGGCCCAATCAGAGCTAATCCCCAAGCTTTGAGAAGGGTAATGGGGAGGAGAGAAGCAAGGCTGCTCTTTCCCCCTGGACTTGAATGGGGGAGGATGTGAGCCTGTATGTCTGTAAGAGGAAGACAGCTCGAATCAAGGATAGAAGCCAGGTTCTGCTAACATCAGGTAAGTTCCTAAAACCAGTTACTCCTGAAGACCACTCTACAATTTAGACTTCTAGATTAATAATCCAACACATTTCCTTTATTGCTTAAACTGAGTTGGATTTTGAATCACTTCCAACAGAAAAAGTCCATACACACAAATTAGCAAAGGATATTAAGAAGACACAAGATAACTGATTGTGGAGTTGGAGATGGAAGTTCAGGCGGGGATGAACTTCCTAGAGACACTCTTAGTATGGATCAGTTAAAGACACAATCAATGAATGATCACCATTATATGCTAAACACAATGATGGATAAACCAAAGTCTCTACGTTCAAGTTATTTACTCTAATTTACTGGGGGAAGGTAGACACTAAAAGGTTATCTCCATATGCACTGGCAGGTTCAACGGCAGAGCCATTCTCACAGGAGCTATGAAGGCCCAGGAGAGAGCCTCCATCCACGGGGACTGGGATGGAGATTGTCAGAGGCTGACACCTGAACTGCTTCCTGGAAGGAATAGGAATAGGAGGTGGCTGTGAGAAGATGGCAGCATAGGGTTTTCCAGACAAAGGGAAACGAAGTTGCTCAAGCAGAGAAGTATCAAATAATAGGATGTTGGGGGAGGGAGGGGTACTGACCTAGGCTTGTTAGACCATAAAGAATGAGGCGAAAGATGAAAACGTGATCACGTATCTGGAGCATATGATTCACACAGATGAAGAATTGGAGTCATGTCAGAAAAATAGATTGTCAACAGACTTTAGAGGACCCAAAATGCCAATCGGGGCAATGAAACTTAGCCCTTACAATAAGTGATGATATAAAACTGAAGCACAGCTTTTAACAGAGAATTAGATGATAAAACGATGTTTAAAAAAATAATAATCTGGCAACAAACTACAGCACAGACTGGATGCCAAAATACCAGTTAGGAGACTATTATATTGATCCAACTGAGAGGAGGTGAGGACCTGAACTATGGTATAGAAATAAAATGGGAATTGATCAAAGAAGTAAAGCTAAGTCCCAGTATTTACTCCAATCCTACAATAATTGGCTTAAAAGTAGGTATCATGAAGAAAATTTTCACCTCCACTTGTATGATAGTCATATGTGAATATGTTTTTCACCATATAGTTTGCAAAATCTCGAAGGCAGGGACTATGGCTGGTTCTTTGTGATTCTCTTGGCACACAGTAGGTATTTTTAAAATATTATAGGGTTTAATTGAATTGTCAAATCCGGTTTTGCTGGTTTTATTATTTTTTATCTTCTTCAAATATGTGTCTATGTGTAATTGACAAGGTTATATTGTTTGCACTGTTGTGAAAGTAAATAGGAAAATGAGTTCAGTAGGGCACTGGTCCAGGAGAGAGAATATACAATGATCCCAGTATTGTTTACAAAAGAACCATAAGAAGGTATTTAATCCTATTTACCTATTAAAGTTCCCCAAGATAAAAAAATGAGAATGTTCTTTTACAAGATATATGGAAACTTTACATTAAAAAGACTGAGGTGGAATAAGAAGCAGTCCCTGTTCTCAAAAAAAGCACAGGGGAAAATAAAGACAGCAATAACTATTACATAGATCATTTTCTTAAACTTAGGATTCAGACACACCATTAACCCAGGGAGTTTTGTTTTTTGTAAGAGACCTAGAGTTTAATAAATAAATAAGTTGCTGCTCTCAAGATAATTCTCTTCTACCTAGCTTTTTTTTTTTTTAATTGGGAAGCCTGATTAAAAGAAAATCAATTTTTAAAAAAGTAAGCTTTGGGGGCACCTGGATGGCTCAGTCGTTAAGCGTCTGCCTTAGGCTCAGGGCGTGATCCCAAGGGTCCTGGGATCGAGCCCCGCATCAGGCTCCTTTGCTGGGAGCCTGCTTCCTCCTCTCCCACTCCCCCTGCTTGTATTCCCTCTCTGGCTGTCTCTCTCTCTGTCAAATAAATAAATAAAATCTTTAAAAAAAAAAAAAAGTAAGCTTTGGGGGCACCTGGGTGGCTCAGTCAGTTAAGCGTCTGACTCTTGATTTCAGTTCAGGTCATGATCCCATGATCTCAGGGTCGTGGGATTGAGCCCTCCCCACTCATCGTGGAATCTGCTTAAGGATTCTCTCCCCCTCTGCCCCTCCCCCCTCTTTCTCTCTCAAATAAATAAATAAATAAATCTTTTAAAAGATATAATAAAAGTAAGCTCTGGTACCACTACCACTAACTACAACACTGATAACTGAAGCCAAGACCTTGGCCTTGCTGCCAATAAAGCTATGAGTGCTGTTGCCTTCTGGCAAATGTCTTGTTGATTAACATAGTTCATGGAGAAATTGCCATTTCAGGTAATGTCTTGAATTTCTGTAACTGATAAAGCAATGGTTCTCAAATTTTAAAGGACAGAAGGGACTTATCTACAGTATTTGTTTTCTGATTGCAGATTGTACTCCCAGAGATTCTGATTCAACAGCCTTAGTGTGGGAATCTTTCAGTGATCACACACCCTTGATGACTCTGAGGCAAGAGCTCCATGGACCGTGTTTTGAAAATCATATACTATCTAGGTTTCCTATGTCATGAATATCTGGATTGGGGTATGAATCCGACCATGTAGTATGGGCTTCGATTAAAATACAGTGGCACAGATGAGGGACGGACTAATTTGCTCAATGAAAAGGGAAGGCAGGAAGAGGGTAAGAGAAATACTCCCAAAAAGTAGGGATATTTGATTAGAGATTTAAAAGATGAGAAGAAATTTTACAGCTGGAAAGGAACAAGAAGAGAAACAATGATGAAGGAGGAAAATGTATGCAAAAGGAGGACGGTAGATATGGCAAAATATAAGACTACAGGTGTATCTTGGGCTTCCTTATACAGAGCCTTGTGTCCTCAGAGGAGCAGTTTACCCTGCGGGTTTGTGGTTCCGAAATACAACAGCTGCACCAGGAATCTCCTAATGTTTTTATCAAAATGTAGATTCCCAGGGCTTCAGCAGACCCACTGAATCAAATCCCTTGAGGAGAAATCTCGATATCTGGACTTAGAAGGACCTCCAGGCACTCTGATTAGCAGCCAGTATGGGAACTACTGGTAATGCAAGGGCTTGTCCAAACTGAGATTCTAGGTCCTTAAGAGAATACAGCATTTGACAATTAATGTCAGGAAACACCCAGCCAGCAAAGCAAAATATAGTCAAGAAGGAGTTCCAAAGCCAGAAATAAGGCAGTCAGAAAATTTCCATAGAGTAAAGGATATATTATATAGATGAGAGATAAATGAGTGGACTAAAAAAAGCAGAAGATGTGGACACAGAAGGCAGTTTCTAGAATAAAGACAATGTGAGACAGAGAAGTGTCCTATGAGAGATGAAGCAGAGGCGGACCTCCTGAACTGTACAAGGTACTGTCCGCAGAGATGGTCTAACAGCATCCTTAATCAAGCTGATGATGAAAAGATACACAGTTCAATCAGGAGTTGAAAAGACAAACCTAAGGGGAAAAAATCTGGATTGCGGTTTGGAGATTATGATTCAATAGAAACCTGACTTTTAAACAACAGAATAGAGAAAAGAGGCACTGAATCATCAAAGGAAAAAGGTAGTGTGTGCTGTCCTCTTAGTTTTGTAAATTATGGAGGCTTAGAATTCCACTCTGCTGTCCTTCAGCAAAACACGTAAAACTGTTCTTAAAACTGCCAGTAGATGGTGCCAGGGTTTAGGTAAAGCATAAGGGTACCACCAATGACTGTAAATTCAATACCTTGTTTTAAAAAAAGAAAAACTTGTGTTAAAGAAAGACGAAAACCAAATCAGGAAACTAAATCAATATCTGAATGCTTCTTTCTTGTCCGAGACTTATATTACTCCGATTTTTTTCATTTTACTCTAGTTTTAACTTGCGACCAATAAATTGCATAACCTGGCCAGAAATGAAACAGATTATGAAAGCCACAAACATAAAAACTCTGAAGAATGTTGAAAATGGTTGTCACGTAAGAAATGCATATTTGCCATAAAGCAGCTAGCTACTTTCAGTGTGTGTCATGATTTGTGGCCTTTAGGCACTTTTACTTTCATGGGCCCCTTCCTCCATTACATTTATATTATATAGAAAATAAAGACAAATATAGTCCAAACTGGATTAATTATTTTTTTTCAAGTAGGCTCCACGCCCAACATGGGGCTTGAACTCACGACCCTGCGATCAAGAGTAGCATGCTCCACCAACTGAGCCAGCCAGGCACCCCCAAACTGGATTAATTATTAAATATTATCATTATATTCACATTTTCCTCCAAATTTAAAACATTTTGTAGACCACTAAAAGTGTCAGGGGTCCTGTACACTGTGTCTATTATGCCTAATGGACAAGTCCACCCTGTCTACTTTAAGTTATCCCATGAAACGAAACTTAGAGAGTAAAACAAGGGAGAGAGAACGAAGGTGAGAAAGAAAGTAGCCCATGCTGACCACCACAGAAGTAAAATTCCTTTAAAGCTTCATGAGGTATCTTAAAATTATATTCAAATATTTCAAGAAATGTTTTAAATTACTTCCCATCAGGGAAAAAATAAGGAAAACAAAATTTCTTAACTGATTCATTAGTCAATGCATAAGGTTCAATTGCAGTGAATCTCAAACTCTCAGGAATTCATTGCTGAGGGAAACACAATTCAGTGTGCACAAGACATGGATCGAGTGTAACTGCAACAGGAAGAAGTAGAACCAACTTATGAGAAAGAATCTAGGTTTCTATTTTGTCAAGAAGGGAAAGATGGAAAAGCAGAAGAGAGCCAATGTTCTTTTTCTCAGGATCTAATTCTGAAAAAGGAAGTTTATGACTGCAAAATTTGAAAGTCTACATTGTACAATAGTAGCAACTTTAAACAGAATTCAGAATCTTAAGAGGCAGAGACCTGGAGAGAGGAGCCTGGCAACTGCATTCCTGGGGAAACAAGGAGAGCCATTATAAGACATTCTGAGAGACAACACAGCAGGTGAAGCAGTGCGGGGTGTCTCGGACCAGGGATCACGGTCAGGAGTACAGGGCCACTCTCCTACTCGACGGATGCCTTTCACCACCATCCTTGCTGTGGAATTTGCTTTAATTGAGCCAATCTCCCCTGATTTTTTGCTAGACTTAAAGTACAACTATTTGATGGAGAATGTTTTAGTTTTTAATTTGTCCTTAATATTTTACATATTTAAATAGCTCATCAAAAACTATCTATATTGGCAAACAAAAAAATCTTTATTCAAGCTGGAATGACATGACTCGCCTTTTTTTTTTAACTCTGATTTTCTTTTAATGTTCACACTTCATAAAGATAATGGGGAAAAAAGTATTCACCTATGCAACTAATTCTCCCCATAACCTTTTTCAAAAAGTTAGAGCTACCAAAAAGAGAAAAATCTTAAAAGAGGAAATAGTGGATTTCTGGATTTCCTGCTTTAATAATAACAAGCTAACATCAAATTGGAATTTATTCAAATTCCAAAACAAATAATTATTTATATTCAACTTAAAAACTTTTGGCACAGAAGTACCTGTGTAGGCGAGGACTTCCCAGAACCCGCTGCATACATGATTCAGAGAAAAAATCTTGAAGTCGAGTATTGCTTTTTATTGAGCAGTGATTCTCGGGGGATTTGAGTCCAGTACAAGGTCCCAGAGAGATGGTGGTGAAACAGTAGCCCAGAGTACCCACTATTTTTCTCAGCGTGTTACCCGCTCTTCCTGCCACATTACCCCATGAGAGGTAGAGAAGGAGGGAATAATAGTCTGCCCACCAGCCCCTGCTCTTTCAGAGGCCGGGGAACAATGCCACAACATGACTTTAGAGGCAGCCCTCCAGTTCCAACTCACAAATCTGATCATGAGATATGGGGAAACTGGATGGATGTAGGATTCCTAGTAAGTACCGTACACACAGAGAAGAAACAATGTGGATTGTTTACGCATCTCCAAACAATCCTGACCTGTGGCAGCTCCACTCTCACTCGCGTCAATCTAATGCAGGTCACACAGCATTCGGCACTCATCTTCCATTCTGTCCATTAAGCTTGCACTACATCCATCGTGGAGAGCAAATTCCCTGATAACCAGCCATTAAGAGAAGCAAAATAGGGTTTAGAATCAAATTTCCTGGGTTCAGATCTGGTCTCTGCTACTTATTAGTTGTTTATTGTCCATCAAATGGAGATGATGATAATAATATGTACATCAGAAATATCTAATAAGGATTCAATGAGATCATTCATATAAAAGCTCTTAGCTCATAGCACCTGGCACAGAATAAGAGTTCAAAGTTAGGTATTAGCCATATTATTTGTTATTCTGGGAAACGACACTTCAGGACATGGCTGTTAAAGATGGCTGAGGCCCCGTATATCACAGAGAAAGAGCTGGGACAGAGAAGTGTCCCCTAGTTCCTCAGCCAAAAACAACTTGAAAGTTAGACTTTTGTTTTTGAATTGCAGAGGTTCAACAGCAGTGAACAAGAAATAAAGGTCAGCAGCCGTTTCCTCTGGAATCTGGCAAGAGATTTGTCATCTGGGAATTGGCTCAACTTGTGGGTAGAAAGAAAGAAATCTTCCTCCCTGCAACCTTATATAACTATGTAGGGTTATTCTACCGCCTCACTCTCGTAAGGCTTACCATTAACTGAAGGAATCATGTATGAGACAAATAAACAAAAAAAATAAATATATAATTACCAATTATAATGAGCAAAAGAAAGAAAGAAAGAAAGAAAGAAAGAAAGAAAGAAAGAAAGAAAGAAAGAAAGAAAAGCATATGTCATTACAACAAGGAGGCATCCAACTGATGCTGAGGGATCAGAGAAGACCTCTCTAAACTAGAATATGTAATTTCAGACCTATGGCATTCCACAGGGGTTAGTTAGGTGAAGATGTGGGCAGTGATTTTTTTCTAAGCAGAGCACATGCAAAGTCTCTAGGACAACAAAGAACTTGCCACATTAAGAAACAGAAAAAGTCCAATATGGTGGAACTTAGTGAACAATGGGGAGAATCCTATCATAAAGACTTAACCTCATATAACTTCTTTGAATTCAATTTTTTAATCCAGAAAGTCAATTCAAAAAGACATATTGCTAGATAATTTACAGTGTGAATTTAAATTTCAAGTTCCCAGCAAAATTATGTAAATAAGCTTGTATTCCAGCCTGTCAAATTCCACACTCTCCCATACATCACTCCTGTAAGTCCTGCCTCTGCTACACGATGCCTACAGCTTTTAAGTTATTTATCAAATGGTCTAAAATTAGTGCAGTACAAACATGAAATGATTTTTGTTTTTCTCTTTTTAACTATGCTCTATAAAATCTCTTATCTATTTTAACATCTTAAAGCAATTCTAGTCACATCCGATTTTAATGTCTAACCTAGTCTAATCCAAACTTTAAAACTTCAATTTCAGTCCAGTTCTGTGTTGGTTTTTTTCCCCTCCTGGCACCTGCCATATTTGGCCTGAGTGAATTCGGAAGGAGAAAGGCAAGTTCTGCTCACCCCCTCCTCCTGTCCCACTCCTGGGTTCCTTTCTCCTTATACAAACTTCCCTCAAAATGCCAAGCAACCTCTGTTGGCTTTGAATTATCCTCAAAATTTTTTTCTCTAAACTTGGGCAAGTCTGATCAATCATTTTTAAGATTTATTAAATACCAGTTTGGAAGAAGTGACATTTCTGCTTGATCCTTTGGGCTTCCTCAAAGTATGGCGACCTCAGGGCAATCCTCTCTGAGTGGCAGTCAGGGGTCCCAAAGTTAGTACCTAAGCAAACAAAATGGGAACTATAGCACCTCTTCTGACCTAGCCTTAGAAGTCATGCAGTGTCACTCCCACTTCACTGTATTGGTTAAAAGTGGGTCACATGCCTATCCAGAGTTTTGAGGAAGAGTTATAGGCCTGAAATATCTATTGACAGGAGGATTTCTGATCATTAAAAACAAAACAAAACACCTATCTATTTTAAGGAAATTTACATTATAGGACATCTTGTAAGAGACTGCCTGAGAGAAAAACAAGCTTCTTGTCTTGCTTTTGGGAAGAAATAGAAACCAGACTGCATGCAGAAAAGAGAGCTTCATGTAGGGCTTACTCTGGCTCACTAGTGCCACTTCATCTACTGGTCATGTATGTCTCAGCACAGAATAATTTATGCTTTTTAAATTAATCCCATATTGCTTAATATTCCCTGGGCTTCCAGGAATTACCAAAAAAAAAAAAAATTCCAGTATGTTTTTAATACAAAAGTATAAAATAAAAAGGAGCAAGTATAACCCAGTTTTTTCTTTCTTGTTTTTTGTGACTTGTCCTAATGATTATACTACCTCATTTATTTATTTCATATAAAGTCCTAACCTTGAGCAGGCCAGGGATTTTAGCTTGCCTTAATATAGTCATCAGGTGGCTTTTGCTTTCTATGTAATTCCTGCTTTCTGTTGACTCCATATCTCTTGTTTTAGATCTGCCTCAAAAAACATTATAAATTGTGTAGCCATTTTATCAAACAAATTAGACTCTGTATTGTGTGAATTATTTTCTATTCTTTTCTTTCAAATGCTTGGTAGGTCTAGCAGGTTTCCTTCAATCAGTGAAGTGGAAGTGACACTACATGATTTCCAAAGCTAGGTCAGAAGAGGCATTACAGCTCCCACTTTGTTTGCTAAGACACTAACTTTGGGACTTCTGACTGCCACACAGAGGACTGCCCTGAGGTCACCATACTTTGAGGAAGCTCAGGCAAGAAGGACAGTCCTCGTTAAAGTATTCAAATTGATAGTCATGTTGACGTCACAACTGACAAAGAGCATCAACCATCAGACAAATGAGAGAAGACATCTCCAAATAATTCCAGCCCCCAGCCCTTGGGTCACCCCTAGCCATTATGGCTTCCCAACTGAAGCCCCAGACTATGAGCAGAAACAAGCTATTTGAATTATGCCTTGTCCAAATTCCTGATCCACAGAATCTATGATCATAATAAAATGTTTATCTTAAGCTACTAATTTGGAATTTGTTACATGACAACAGTAGGTACAATAACAGATTTTTTGCAAAATATTGACTTATCTAGCTAAGATCTAGAATTTACAAACTCCACCAGTCTCTTTAGCCTATCAGCCCAATTTTTCCTTACACATCTGTTATGTGTTGAGCTGTGTCCCCCGAAACTTTACATGAAGTCCTAGCTCCAGTACCTCAGAATAGTACCTCAGTATCTTATTTGGAGATAAAGTTTATATAGAGATAATCAAGCTAAAATAAGGTTATTAGAACGGGCCCTAATCCAGTATGACTGGTATTCTTATAAAAGGGGGGGAATTTGGAGACAAGCATGCATACAAGGAGAAAGACATGTGATCCTAAAGATGGCCATCTATCAACCAAGGAGGGAATCCTAGAACAGATCCTTCCCTCATAGCCCTCAAAAGCAACAACTCTGTTAATGACTTGATTTCTGACTTCTAGCTTCCAGAACAGCAAAACAATAGATTTCTGTTGCCTAAGCCACCATTCTGTGGTGCTTTGTCATGGGCATCCCTAGAAAACAAAACAGCGTCCAAGAGTCGGTAGTCAGGGAGAACTCCCTCGGTCCAGGATAGATGCAAGACTTCATAGGAGTCCCATAATCTATTGCTGGAACTGTCCTGATATAGGAGTATCATCATTAGTCCCATCATGTGGTCTGCTGGTTGATGCTATTTGTCAGTTGTGACATCAACAGGAGTATCAATTGGAACACTTTCACGAGGCCTCTCCTTATTGCCTGGGCTTCCTCAAAGTATGGTGACCTCAGGGCAATCCTCTCTGTAGTGGTAAGGATATTACTATGCCCCCAAAGCAGCCATTCTATCCTTAACCAACTCTGTTAACAATTTATTTGGGAAGCCAAAATCATCTGGGGATCAGGCAGATTGAGTTTAATCCACTTTACAGAACAGAATAATACTTATAGAATACTCCTTTACATATTCTCAGACAGCTGCCTATCTCACCTGAGTATATTCTTCAACAAAAAACACATCCCCAGTCTCTTACAGACATTCCTTATGTGATATGATCCCATGTCTCTTCACCACCATGATTATTCTCCTCTGAATTTAAGTTCATTTATGTCAAAACAAGAAAGAAATTTTTTATAATAAAAACCATCTGGTACTACCACAGACTACCTTAAATGGCAATAAGTTTACTATCACTGAAAGAAGAGCTTTGAAGATTCACTTAGAGATATTATAGAGAGATAATTAAATCAGAGAAGATAGTAGACTGGCTGTCTTCAATTATATTTTTCAATTTTAGGTTTTTATAACATATTAGACACCTAAGATTCTGTTCTATTCCCTCATAAACTATAAAATATCCAGAAAAAAAAACGAGGAATTATTTTCTAATCTTGAAAGGGGAATGGCCTTTATAAGCATGGCCCCAAATAGCAAAACCATAAAAGAAAACTGATAAGTTTAACTCCATAAAATTTTAAAACCCTGAACAGCAGTAAAAAAACAAAACCACTGGCAACAGAAAATGATTTTTTACAGAATTTACAAAAATGAATATAAACAACAAACATGAAAAATGCTTAATTTCATTCATAATTTTTAAAATGGAAATGAGAGGCGCCTGGGTGGCTCAGTCAGGTGAGCACCCAAATCTTGATTTTGGCTCAGGCCATGATCTCGGGGTCCTGGGATCAAGCCCCCCTCGAGCTCTGTGCTCGAGGATTCTTTCTCCTTCTCCTTCTGCCCCTCCCCCTGCTTGCACACATGCACATGCTCTCACTCTCTCTCTAAAATAAATCTTTTTTTAAAATGGAAATGAAAGTGAGGAAATTATACATTCTGCCTATCATATTAGCATTCTTTTTTAATTTTTTTTAAAGACTTATTTATTCTAGAGAGAGAAAGCAAGCATCAATGGGAGATGCAGAGGAAGAAACAGAGAGAATCTCAAGCAGACTCCACACTGAGCAGAGCCTGAGGTGGGGCTTGATCTCAGGACCCAGAGATCACAACCTGAGCTGAAATCAAGAGTGGGATGCTCAATCAACTGCGTCACCCAGATGCCCCTAGCGTTGCTTTTTAAAATAAAACCCAGTGTTGTCATAAGTGGAGGGAAAAAGAGCTCCCAGATAAGATCCCAGCCCTGCCAACACCTTGTTAGATTCTTAGCAGAGGACCCAGTAGAGCCGCACTGTTCTCAGACTTCTGACTCACAAAGCTGTAAGATTAAAAAATGGGTGTTGTTTTAAGCCACTAAATTCGTGGTGACTTTCAATGGCAGCAATAGAAAACTAATATACCTACCAAGTATCAAAAGTCCCTAAATAGACCTATACATATTGCAAAAGTAATCCTGAAGTGCTGAAGGATGTCCTTTTAAACAAACTGTGCAGGGTCCATTTTTGAAAAAATGTGTCTAGACCACTATTTCACACCATAAACAAAATGAATCCCAGATGGATTGCAGATTGAAAGTGGGGAGGGTGATGGTAAGTTTTTAGAGAAAAACATGGGAGAATACCTTTGTAAGCTTTTTCCCCCAGCTTTACAGAGGTATGAGTGACAAATAAAACTTGTATATGTTTTGGTTGCATAATGTAGTTTTTTAAAGGTGTACAATGTGATAATTTAATATCCAAATACATTGTGAACTAACATAATCAGGTTAACACATCCATCACCTCACATAGTTACCATTTGTGTGCACATGTGGTGAGACATGTAAGATCTACTCTCAGCAATATTCAAGTATACAATACAATATTATTAAGCGTAGTCAAAACACTGTACATCTGATCGCCAGAATCTACTGATCTTGTAATTGAAAATTTGACCAAGATCTCCTCATTTCCCCACCCCACCAGCTTCTGGCAACCACCATCCTATGAATTCAACTTTTTTAGATTCTACATGTAAGTGCAATCGTACAGTATTTGTCTTTCTCTGACTTATTTCACTCAGCACAATGTCCTCTAGGCTCATCTATGTTGTTGCAAATGGCAGGATTTCCTTCCTTTATGGCTGAATAATATTCCATTGTATATATATACCCCACGCATTCTTTATCCATTCATTTGTAGATGGACATTTTTGTTTCCAGATCTTGACATAATGAATAATGTTGCAGTGAACATGGGAGTGCAAATATCTCTTCAAGATACTTATTTTGATTCCTTCAGGTATATACCCAGAAGTGGTATATGAATTATATGGAAGTTCTATTTTTAATTTTTTTAAAAGATTTTATTTATTTACTTGACAGAGAGCAAGAGAGCAAACGCACACAAGCAGGGTGAGCAGCAGGCAGAGGGAGAGAGACAAGCAGGCTCCACTGAGCAGAGCCTGACATGGGGCTCAATCCCAGGACTCTGGGATCATGACTCGAGCCAAAGGCCACCGCTTAACCAACTGAGCCACCAAGGTGTCCCTATTTTTGATTTTTTAAGAACCTCCATACTGTTTTCCATAATGACTGTGCCAATTTACATCCCCACCAACAGTATACAAGTGTTCCCTTTTCTCCACACCCTTGCTAACACTGATCTCCTATCTTTCTCATAATAATCATCCTAACAGGATGAGGTCATAGCTCATTGTGGTTTTGATTTTCATTTTCTTGATGATTAGTGATATTGATCATCTTTTCATGTACCTGCTGGCCATTCGTGTGTCTTCATTAGAAAAATGTCTATTTGGTTCTTGGCCCATTTTTTAATCAGGTTATTTGGGTTTTTGATCTTTGTAATCTTGAGATAGCAAAAGATTCCTAAAACAGGTTTCAAAAAGTATAAACTATAAAGGAAATTTTTGAAAAAATGGGACTATCATAAAATTAATGACTTTTCTCCATCAAAAGATATTAGTAAAAAAAAGTAAAAAGACAATCCATGGAGTGGGAAAAGATATTAATAATGCATATATCTGACAAAGGGCTAGTATCCCAAATACATTTTTTTAAACTTCTTTAAATCAACAAGGAAAAAGTCAGACAACCCAATGGAAAAAATAAACAAAAGACCCAAGGAAACATTTCACAAAAGAGAATATCAAAATGGCCAATAAATTTATTAAAATGTGCTAAACTTCATTAGTTGTCTGGGAAATGCAAATAAAACCACTATGATGCTACTGCACACCCACCAGAATGAATAAAATGAATGGCTAAAATGAGAGCATAGATGTGGAGCAGCTGGAACTTTTATATATTGCTGGTGAGAGAATAAACTGGTCTAACTTTGGACACCGTTTAGCAATATTTACTAAAACTGAACACAGGCTTAGTCTGTGACCCAGCAGTTACACTGCTAGGTATAAACCCGATAGAAGTACAAACATATGTTTACCAAAACGAAGGCACTAGAATGTTCACAGCAGCATGACTGGTAATAAAGCCAATTTCCAAAACCTGGAAATTACATTTGCTGGTTTCCAGCTACTGTTTATCAGCTCCAAAACCACCATTTCTGTATACTGCTTTGTAATGATGAAACTAGAATTCTGCAAACCACATTTCTACTTTGTCAGATAAATCTACATAAGTCGTAAGTTCTGCCAATGGAGGTGCTAAAGAGAGACGAGAGGGCTGGAAGAGGGAGAACTGGATTCCTTCCTGTTTTGCTTCCTGTTTCTGTCAGCATCATCCCAATAATGATCCTTCATTCTGGAATTAACAATTTTTGCAGTTTTCAGTTTTTTCCACTCTCCTAGAACCAGTCTCCCCATTCCCCTCAGAGACATCAGCACCATCCAGGCCCCTCAAGGGACCCCCTCCTCCAACATCCTGATGCACCAGCACCAGTGGACCAGCAATGCCTCTTCAGATGTCTTTTTTTTTTAAGTTTTTATTTAAACTCCAGTTAGAAAACATACAGTGTAATATTAGTTTCAGGTGTACAGTATAGTGGTTCAACACTTCCATACAACACGCAGTGCTCATTACAACAAGTGCACTCCTTAATCCCCATCACCTATTTAACCCATCACCCCATCCCTTCCCCTCTAATAACCATCAGATTGTTCTTTATAGTTACCTCTTTGGATGTTTTGATGCCAGCTCTGCAGAACTACTCCTTCAAACTTCTAAGTTCTAATAATCTTAACCTCTCTCTTTTACCCAAGACCCTTACAGATGCTTCCTTCAGTTATTATCTTTGCATTACCTTAATGTTCCCTTTGACTTTTCAGTCCTCCAATACCTACTTAACTAATTCTTTAAATTATCTCATTTGAAATAACTGATATGTTGATAGTCCATCAAAAGTAGAATGGATAAAGTGTAATATGTTCTCAAAATGGAATTCTACACAAAAGTGAGAATGAGGGGTGCCTGCGTGGCACAGCGGTTAAGCGTCTGCCTTCGGCTCAGGACGTGATCCCGGCGTTATGGGATCGAGCCCCACATCAGGCTCCTCCACTATGAGCCTGCTTCATCCTCTCCCACTCCCCCTGCTTGTGTTCCCTCTCTCTCTGGCTGTCTCTATCTCTGTCGAATAAATAAATAAAATCTTTGGGGCACCTGGGTGGCACAGCGGTTAAGCGTCTGCCTTCAGCTCAGGGCGTGATCCCCGCGTTATGGGATCGAGCCCCACATCAGGCTCCTCTGCTATGAGCCTGCTTCTTCCTCTCCCACTCCTCCTGCTTGTGTTCCCTCTCTCGCTGGCTGTCTCTATCTCTGTCAAATAAATAAATAAAATCTTAAAAAAAAAAGTGAGAATGAATGATCTACCACTACACTTAATGATGCAGATGAATCTCATTAACAAGGGTAAGTGAAAGAAGCCAAACACAAAAACTGTGTATAATGATTCTACTAATATAAAATATAAAAACAATGTACAGTGTCTAGAAGTCAGGATGGTACTTACCTTTGGGAAGATGGTAGGGGTATTGGTTGGTGGCTTTAATTTTTTATTTTTTTACAGATTTTTATTTATTTATTTGACAGAGAGAAAGAGAGAGCACAAGTAAGGGGAGCAGCAGAGGGAGAGGGAGAAGCAGGCTCCCTGGGAGCTGAACATGGGACTTGACCCCAGGACCCTGGGATCATGACCTGAGCCGAAGGAAGATGCTTAACTGACAGAGCCGCCCAGGCACCCCTGGTTGGTAGTTTAGAGCACAAGAAGAGCTTCTGCAGTGCCAGTAATGTTCTGCATCTTGATCTGGGCTTCATGACACAGCAGTGTTCAGTTTGTAAGAATTCATTGAGTCTTACCATTTATAATATGATCACTTTTCTGTACGCTTATCATACATCCATAAAACATTTAAACAATAATGTGGCTATCAGTTGTAAGCTAATGTTTGCAGCCTAGTCGGGACATTGTCAGTGACTTTATGTTATAAAAATTTATTTATATAGTCAAAAAGGTGGCAGAATTGAGTAATTTATATTTTTAAAATTAAAACAGTTTAAAATTAAAATATTATACAAAAATAGGCACAGTACTTTTTCTTAAGTCTTTTTGCATAATGCTTCACATTTGTTTTTTGTAGTCACAGCCACAAGGAAATGGCCTTTGCCACACTGTGGCCTTCCAAATCTCAGCAAGCGCATCTTATGACAGCCCTTAAGCATTGACCTGTGTTGTGGCTGTGACTACTAGTAAACAAGTTTGAACAGATAAGAGTTTTGCAGGGGACAGACTTCATGTTCCAATGTCTATTTAGGACTTTAAGGGTGTGCCATGCACTCTACCTGGTATGCCACTGAATCCAATAGTACTGTGGTGGCTTTTGTCTCCCACTCAATTGTTGCCTGCCCCAGCCCCCAATAATTTAGTAATCACCTAGCTCCCTGCTCTGAATGCCTAGAACAGTTGCAGTTTCCAGAACTGAACACTGGTACTGGGAGAAAACTAAATCCCAAATGACAAATTGAGAAATAGCAGTATGAGCACATTATTTAAAAATCTAGAATTTCTTGCCAGGGAAATCAGCTAACAGCATGGGACTGAGTAGCCTTGGAGATACAAAGAAGTAAATATAATTTATAAATTATACTGCAGGTATCCTAAAAGCATAAACTGGGATTGGCCTCATTCATCTAACATTATTGTTGTAAAATTAAAGATACAACTACTACTGTAGGGCAGTTTTAAACAGTTTTAAATATACACATATGCCAATTCTCTTCTCTAATAAAAGTTTTCCCATATTAAGTTTATAATATTCATACAGCCAAGGGAAGAAATATATTCAAGTATTTCACAGTATGTCTCACCATACATCCCTTCATTGACCTCTGAAAACAGAAGAATCACTATGTGTTAATACAAACAGTGTTTTGATGCATTCTTTTTAACCCATACACAAGGAGTCTTACACCTCGCCTCCGCCAGATCTCTAAGAACTTTCAGGAAGCTTATGTTTCCATGATCATTTTTGGTTCTGTTTCTAACTGAATTACCATTTTGCATTTGCTAATTCTTGCAGACTGGATGGGTTCACATAAGGAGCTTAGCTCCTTTTCTTGGTTTTCTTCATCCCATCCATCCCTTCAACCACAGACACACACACACACACACACACACACACACACACAAAACGACTCATTCGCATACTTTCACACATGCTTTTGAGAGGAGCTGACTGAAAGTTTGGGGAAAATAGAAGAAATTTACTTTGGAGAAATATAAGCATCTAAAAAATAAAGTTTTAGGGGCGCCTGGGTGGCACAGCGGTTAAGCGTCTGCCTTCGGCTCAGGGCGTGATCCTGGCGTTATGGGATCGAGCCCCACATCAGGCTCCTCTGCTATGAGCCTGCTTCTTCCTCTCCCACTCCCCCTGCTTGTGTTCCCTCTCTCCCTGGCTGTCTCTATCTCTGTCAAATAAATAGATAAAATCTTTAAATAAAGGGGCGCCTGGGTGGCACAGCAGTTAAGCGTCTGCCTTCGGCTCAGGACGTGATCCCGGCGCTATGGGATCGAGCCCCACATCAGGCTCCTCCAGTAGGAGCCTGCTTCTTCCTCTCCCACTTCCCCTGCTTGTGTTCCCTCTCTCGCTGGCTGTCTCTATCTCTGTCAAATAAATAAATAAATTTTAAAAAGATCTTTAAATAAAAAAAATAAATAAAGTTTTACATTCTTGTTCCTAAAAGCCCTGTGATCTTTTCTACACTTGCCTCCTGCCATGCTGTTCAGGCTTCTAGGTCTTCTCTCCTGGGCTCCATCCTTCACAGGAAGAAAAAAGTTGTATTTTCTTATGTGGAAAAACTAAAGTCGAAACCAACTTTCTCCTTCAAACTCCTCTCGGAGCTTCCCATTACACAGTGTAGGAGTCAGCAGAAACTTTAAAATTACAGCTGTCAGGTCAGCCACAGCACATTTTCAGAAGAGAGTCAAGTTTCCCCAAGGTAGATTTCTAGGAAGGGACATTTTAATTCGTATTGCATAAAGAAAGACTTTCTGATTATCAGAAAAATGAAATAGTGAAAGGAATGCCAAAAGGAAATGATAATGTGTCATATTTGAAAATACTATGAAAAGATAAATACTAACCTCTCCTGAATGGTTTATTGAAGGTTTTGATTACCTTTTTGCCACTGTGTGATAAATCTTTATTCACTGCCTTCCTTAGGAATACACAGAATAAGATTAGGTAGAGAAACCCAAAGTTATCCTTGAAAATAAATTCCTTTGTGTGTGTGTGTGTGTGTGTGTGTGTGTGTGTGTGTGTGTGTGTGTGTGATATGTGTTTTTATTTAATCATGTCTTTATATCATTAAAAATTTATCTGCTTTGGCAAACATGTCATTGGTAATATCTCTCAATCTTCTTTGTGATATTTTGATGTCCATATAAGCAGTCACTCGATTATAGCGTATCTAAAAAACATTTTCATTCAGTGAACTAGTTTCTAAAACTGCAGAGGGGTGAGGTTTTTTTCTTTACAAAACTACACTTATTCAATGTTTGTGGACCCACATTCCTCATTAAAGATTGAAGCCAGCAGATGAAAAAAGCTGAAACTTGAAAAGTCAAATCCCCTCAATATGTATTTATTACCTCCAATTATTGGTAGAAAATATATATATGAATTTGTGTTTTTACAGGCTTTTAAAATCAACTTGTTTTAATTTACACAACACAGAATTTGCCTGTTGTAAATATACAATTATTTTTAGCAAATTTATAGAGCTGTGCAACCACCACCACGATCCAATTTTTTAAACTTTTCCATCACCCCAAAAAGCTTCCTGATACCCATTTTCAGCCATTCCCATTCCTACTTTCAGCCCCAGGCAACACCTAATTTATTTTTTGTCTCTAGAGATTTATCTTTTCTTAACATTTCTTATAAATAAAACGATACAATATGTAGTCTTCTGCTTTTGGCTTCTTTCATTTAACATAATATTTTAAGGCTCATCTATATTGTAGTATGTATCAAGATCTGTTCCTTTTTATTATTAAATAATATCCCACTGTGTGGATGGATATTCCATATTTTATTTACCCATTCTGCAGGTTGTTTCCACTTTTTTGGTTATTCTAAATCATGCTGCTATAAACATTCATGTGCAAATTTTTGTATGGATACAGGTTTCCAATTCTCCAATTACTGGGTCATATGGCAATTCTATGTTTAACTTTTTGATTATTTCCAAAGCAGCTGCACCATCTTTGTAGTCACACCAGCAATGCATAAGAGTTCCAATTTCTACACATTCTGACAAAACTTGACATTGTTAGTCTTTTTTTTATTATAGCTATTTTAGTGGGCATGTAATAGTATCTCATTATGGTTTTATGCTGCACTTTCCTAATGATGAGCATCTCTTCATGAGCTTATTAGCCATTTCTATATCTTCTTTGTGAAATGTTTATTCATATCTTTTGCCCATTTTTAATTGAGTAGTTTGTCTTACAATTAGTGCATTATAAGTGTTCTTTATACAGTCTGGACACAAATACTTTACCAGATATATTATTTGCAAATATGTTCTTCCAATCTCTGGCTTGTCTTTTAATTTTCTTAAGACTTTCAGGTTTTGAAACGGAAAAAATATGTAATTAAAGTCAATATTATGTAAGAAAAATACTTAATCTCCTAATAATTTTATTTTTTTTAAATCCTCAAACCCAAACATTAGTGCTTCTGGGTAATAATGCAGAATGAATTTAACTGGAATTAAAGTCTACCTCCTAAAGGAATAACTATAATACAAGAAACTCCTTTAAAATAATATGTTTTGACATAAGACTAGTAGTTTATAGCTAACCGGCTTGCAGGGGATGGGGGTGATGGGTGGTGTGTGTGGAGATCCTGATTTGTAAGCATTTCCAATTTCCATGGTGTAAATATTTCCCCCGGATTATTTCAAGGTACTAATGGTTTAACAACCAGCTCACAAAATACCTGAATATTTAGCTATTGTCTCTAGAGACCCAGAAGAAACTAGCTCTAGCACACTACTGAAAATCTATGATTTGACTGGTAATAAGACGTCTTAAAGAGAAATTCCTTTTTTAAAAAAAGGAAAAAAGCAACTGCTTTAAAGGAGGAATTTGCAGATTACCAAGAAAGAAGTCACGATACTTCACATAAGAATGAAAGATGAGTTTTTAAGAATCCAAGTCGACAGATTATAAAAATTTATAAGTAAATTCTACAAAGGATGAAAATGAAAATAGAAGTATTCTCTGAAGCAAAAAGTGGAGAATATTTCATAACAGTGGTATCGCTACTGTTAATCAGGCAAACCAAAAGGAGTGAACTATGAGAGCTGTATGGAACTCATTTCACGTGATTTGAGTGGTGCTGACCCTTCCCATCTCCCTACAGCTGTAAACACACCACTCTGGTCATACAGAGTACTTCACTCCCTTATCCTCTTGAGATTGGTTCAGGAAAAGCAGATGAACCAAATCCAGAGCCCTCCCTTGAACTTTTGCAGGAAGGAGCAAGAAAGAGGTCTACTCTTTTTGCTGCGGTCACAGGACATGAGGACAAGAGAAGCCTGGAGTTGTGTTTCTCCAATAGTGGACCACTCTTCTCCCACTACTTAGTCATGGGATTTGGGAGGGATTAAAAAACATCAACTGTCCCATCTCACTGTAGTGCAAAGCATTCCCCCTGGCTACAGTACTGGTCTAGAAGTAATCCAATTAGAGCCAAGGTCAGGACTTTCAATCAGAGATAAGGAAGTTAAATGCTCTCTTTCCCAGGAAATGACCTGGTGGCCTCTAGCAGTCTGAGAAAAGTCAGCCTGAGGAGAAACCTAACACAAGGAGGATGGCGAAGCCTAGAGAGTCTCAGAGAAAGATCCAAAGTCCTGATGAAGCTATTCTAGAAGATGGTGTGTAAGTCTTTTCTTTTCTTTTTTTTTTTTAATCAGTTTAAAATCAATGTTATTTTTACTTACAACAAAAGCTTCCTATCTGGTTCAACATCTTTCTGCTCTGAGTTGGTTTTTTTTTTTTTTCAACTTTTTAGTATCATTGCTAATGATACCACTGCTAATACCTTTTTGGACTTTTGTCTTCCCGGGCTTCAACCCTTGACTCCTCTTCTGCTCTTTAAAGGTCTACAGCATATCCAGGGAAACAAGCATGGAAAGACATAAACAGCACAGCACACTGCTGTTGATCTAGGATCATTTCTCCTTTTTCACCAGCAACCTCTTTTCACACAGGCTTTTGTGACCCAATTTTGGACTGTATGCTCACTCCGACCTTGCACACCATCAGAACAGGGCATCTCCTAATTACCCACTGGCTCCCTATGGAGAACTCTGGTCCCTCAGGTAAGAAACATCCTGCCTTGGAGCCACGCTTGGGCTCCTGAGACTTGAGCCCTCAGGACACCCTTGTCAAGAGAGGAACTCACACATCTGTGTCAGCACTTTCTACCAGTTCCCTTCCTACCTTTTCAACAACTCTATTTCATTTCTTTTCAATAGCTCTACCTGCAATGCCTACTTCCTAAACATTAGCATTTCCCCAGGTCCCAGTGCCACATAGTAATCCCAATTTTTATAGTCAAATAAAACTAAATCCACAGAAATTGAGTGGTCTGAGTCCACAGTGACAAAATCAGGCTTGGAATTCAACTTTCTAAACACTTTCCAGGGAAGTGTTTTATTCTACAGCAGGTGGAAAACTCCATGGAGCACTTCATATTTGATCCTGGGGGTGAAATTTTAAGCAGAATGTTGATATTATAAGTCATTCTAAGAAGGAAGGATCCAAAAGCCATCTTCAGGTGACGAAATTAAAGGGACTAAGAATGTGTCTCTTGGGAAGAAAATTCAGAGGAGGGAGCAGACAGCTGTCTCAAATATCTAAACATCTGGGCTATGTAAAGAAAACCAGATTTATTTCATACTTCTCAAGAGGAAGATCAGGAGCAATGAACAAAAGGCACAATTAAGTCAATCTGGGTGAAATACATAATAAGAGAAATTTCCAATAATTAGAATTGTTCCCAAATGTTACCTTGTGAGGTGGTGAGCTCCCATCATAAAAGATTTCAAACAGAAGTTAGATGCCAAGAAGTTAGGGGTATAGGAGACACACAAACTCTTGATTTGAATTGATCAGATGGCTTTTAAGATTCCAGATCCTTTTTAAATTCTAGAATGTGTCTCAAGTGAAATGCAATCACTAAAATTTTAATTGATGTTCCTCAAACTTCAGTGTGCATAACAATCACCTGGAGAGCTAGTTAAACCACATACTCAGGGCCCCACCCCTCAGAGATTCAGATTCAGCCAGTCGGAGATGGGGCCCAAGAATCCGATTTTCTAATAAACTCCCAAATGATGCTAATTCTGCTGGTCCAGGGACCATGCTTTGAATAGCTCTACAAATCATAATTATTTATTAGATATTTGTGAAGAGATGAAAGAAAAGTAAGAGGCTTTGGCAAGCAAAAAGGGAAATAAAAAGTAATGTGTACTTGGCATTCATATAGGAAATAAAACAGTATAATGACTACTTCAAAGGAAAGAATCCTTCCAAAACATAGGCCACATCTACCCGACCATATAAAAACATTTGGAGAGGAAATTAATTGGTACATATGGTTGTGGGTGTTCGTTTCTAACCATACTAAACATTCCATCAAAGCCTTTCTTTTACTCATTTGGTTAAGTAATTCCAATGGGATGATGTCACGTAAAAACTTCCAATTTGGAGTCAGATATCTATTTACTCAGACCCAGGGATCTCTTCTCCCTATCTCTAACACCTTCTTTAGCAACTCCACCTGGACCAGTAAAAAAACTGAGGGTGAACTTGTCAGGAGTAAGGAAAAGCTGCTTGGGACAAACAGTATAATTCAATTATTAATATCTTTACCTTTGAAATGGAAACCTGAAATAATCATTTTAAAAATGTAAGCTCCCCAATGGCAAAAGGAAATCCTATCCATCCTTCAAAGTTCATCTCAAATTGCATTCCCTCATTAATTCTTTACTGATTCTATCAACAGGCTGTGTGCTTTAAGTCCTTATCTCATGTTCAATCTCTTAAAACACTATTTCTACATTCTGAATTGCACATTACTGTAGGCCCAATAACACGGTGAGTTAAACGGAGAATGTGTAATATAAATAATTATTAAATTCTGATACTCAACTATATAGGAATAAATATACAGAAACTACATGGTAGCTTAGGGCTGAGGGAGAGTAGCCAAGGAAGAACAAAGTTGAAAAGGACTCCCCTCCCCAAGGCTGGGGTTCAGACCTCATTGGAGAAGACATGGTTTAGCCCACTGGGTAAAAAAGGAGTTCCCTGGGGCGCCTGGGTGGCTCAGTCGTTAAGCGTCTGTTTTCGGCTCAGGGCGTGATCCCGGCGTTGTGGGATCAAGGCCGGCATCAGGCTCCTCTGCTGGGAGCCTGCTTCTTCCTCTCCCATTCCCCCTGCTTATGTTCCCTCTCTCACTGCCTGTCTCTCTCTCTGTCAAATAAATAAATAAAATCTTTAAAAAAAAAAAAAGGAGTTCACTGGTTTGCTCTAGCTGGAACTAACTGAGGTCATGGAGAGCAGGAGGCATTCCTTTAGAGTATGGGCTGGGGATAGCTGATCAGTGGCCAGAGGTGTGGGTGTGTATAAGGGATGGGGGCTCTGGGAGCAGGCAGCCCATAGGGGCTGGAAGAAGGATTGATGGCTCCCAGAGTGAAAATCCTCCAAACTCCTGGCAATCCACACACAGGCCTGCACAGGGAATTAGAGCACTGATATGGGCAAGAAGCCTTCAGGACACCAGTCTCTATGTCGAGGACGGGGCTGCTATGGGAATCTTATTGCCAGGCTAGGCTGAAACTGCAAGATCACCTACTGATCACACATTCCAGGCATGTGGCTAAAGCAGAGCTCCACCAGATGTCCTCACACACTCCATCAGCTGGAAACAGCAGGAGACACCCTTCAAACAGCCTCTACAGAGAAAGCTTGGCATCATGCTTACTATAAAAAGGGATACTTAAAAAAATTCTGTCCATTTCAAAGAGCATATACTGAAGAATAAATCTGGAGCTAAGAAGCAATATGTTGACAATTGATACATTTGTGTAATTCCTAGATTGTTGGTTCTCTCAAGATTAAGAATGTGTTTCATTTTAGTAGTCTCTGTGTGCCTATCTTTTACAATAAACTATGCCTTAATAAATACTGAGAATTTCCAGCTGCCTTTTTTCTTTTTCTGCAGAAGTTGACAAGGTGATCCTAAAATTCATATGGAAATGTAAGGGACCCAGAATAGCCAAAACACTCTTGGCAGGGGGGGGGCGGTGTTGAAGGACTCCTATTTCCTGATTTCACAACTTATCACAAAGCTACAGTAATCAAGACAATGTGATATTATTAGCATAACAACAGAAATGTAGACCAATGGAAATGAATTGAGATCCCAGAAATACACCATGAAATTTGTGATCACTTGATTTTTGACATAGGTACCAAAACCATTCTATAGGTAAAGAATATCTTTTCATTTTTGTTTTTGTTTTAAGATTTTATTTATTTGTCAGAGAGAGAGAGAGCACAGCAGGGGGAACAGCAGACAGAGGGAGAAGCAGGTTCCCCACTGAACAAGGAGCCCCAACATGAGACTCAATCCCAAGACCCTGGGATCATGAGGTGAGCTGACGGCAGATGCTTAACCAACTGAGCCACCCAGGAGTCCCAAGAATATCTTTTCAATACATGTTACTGCAACAACTGAATATCCACATGCAAAAGAATGAATTTGGGTTCCTACCTCACATCATATACAAAAATTCACTTTAAATTGGTCATAGATCTAAATGTTAGAATCAAAACTATAAAACTCTTAGAAGAAAAGACAGGAGTAAATCTTCATGACCTTGGATTAAGCAATGGTTTCTTAGCTATGACAACAGAAGCAAGAGTGACAAAATAAAAAATAGATAAATTGGATTTCATCAAAATTCAAAACCTATGTGTTTCAAGGACATCATCAAGAAAGTAAAAGACAGCTTACCAAATGGGAAAAAGTATTTGCAAATCATGTATCTGGTAAGGGACTTGTACCCAGAATATATGAAGAACTTTTACAAATCAACAAATAAAACAAATAATCTAATATTAAAACTAGGCATGGGGGGCGCCTGGGTGGCACAGCGGTTAAGCGTCTGCCTTCGGCTCAGGGCGTGATCCCGGAGTTCTGGGATCGAGCCCCACGTCAGGCTCTTCCGCTATGAGCCTGCTTCTTCCTCTCCCACTCCCCCTGCTTGTGTTCCCTCTCTCGCTGGCTGTCTCTCTCTCTGTCGAATAAATAAATAAAATCTTTAAAAAAAAATAAATAAAAAAAAAATAAAAAAAAATAAAACTAGGCATGGACTTGAGTAAACATTTCTCCAAAGAAGATACACAAATGGCCAGTAAACATGAAAAGAGGCTCAATTCATACTCATTAAGGAAATGCACATTAAAACCACAATGATCTACCTCATACCTACTAGGATGGCAATAATCAAAAAGACACTAATAAGTACTGGGGAAATGTGGAGAAATTGAAACTCTCATGTGTTGTTGGGGTTATAAAATGGTGCAGTCACTTTGAAAAATAGTCTCATAGTTTCTCAAAGGTTAAACAGAATTCCATTCCCAGGCATATACAAGAAAAATGAAAACATATATCCACACAAAAACTTGTACATGAGTGTTTATGGCAGCACATTTACAATAGCCAAAAAGTAAAAACAACTCAAAAGTCCATTAACTGATGAATGACAACAAAATATGCTATATCCATACAATGGAACACTTATGCTGTAATTAAAAGGAATGAAGAATTGGTGCATGGTAAACATGAACCTTAAATACATTATTCTAAGTGAAATAAGTCACACACAAAAGGCTATATATGATTCTATCTATATTAAATGTTCAGAATAAAAAAATACATAAAGAGAGTAGATCAGTCATTGTCGGGCTGGAGGGGAAAGGAAATTGGGGGATGATAATAGATATGGTGGAGAGACACAAAATATTCTAGAATTAAGTAGTAGTAATATATTCACAACATAGTGCACATGCTAAAAACCATTGGATCACACACTTTAGAGTGAACTTGGATATGTGAATTATAGCTCAATAAAGCTATTATTTATTTGAGAGCTAAGATTTCAATATTTACTTCCATTTTCTTCTTTCTTTCCAAGTACAGTTACAGTCAAAGAACCTGTATTGAAAACCTAAAATTTATCTTTCTTTTCTTGGAACAAGGAGGATGTATAGAAAATTGGAATGTAACAATCAGTCACTTCAAGTTTCAGACATTCTTAAGGTATCTAATTACAGTTACTCGTTGTCATGAATTTTGAAAACTCATGAAAACCACTGAGACAGTGGAGAGACTGTG
The DNA here is from genome assembly GCF_024610735.1 of Ursus americanus. Lineage (NCBI taxonomy): Eukaryota > Metazoa > Chordata > Mammalia > Carnivora > Ursidae > Ursus > Ursus americanus. Next base: position 7,342,265 of record NC_142139.1, read on the forward strand.
GCGCTAAATAACCAATGGAAGAGAAGACTTGGGCAAGCCACCTAGTCTCTCTCAGGGTTTCCGATTGCTCACCTGTGAAATACGGAAGTTGGGATAGATGACCTCCAGCATCTACATGTCTCCTTAGAAAATTAACTTCAGAATCAAATTTTCAAAGACCTTTAATGTTTATAAATTAAATAAATAGTAATAAGGATTATTTTCTAACCAAAAAAACTTAAATGTAGGTAGAATTATATATTATGCTTTTCTTTTATTTATTTATTTATTTATTTATTTATTTGAGAGAGGGTGAGAGAGAGCATGAGAGGGGAGAGGGTCAGAGGGAGAAGCAGACTCCCCGCTAAGCTGGGAGCCCCATGCGGGACTTGATCCTGGGACTCCAGGATCATGACCTGAGCCGAAGGCAAGTCACTTAACCAACTGAGCCACCCAGGTGTCCCTATGCTTTTCTTTTTTGCCTGATGAAGCCTGTGCCTCTTTATCACTAGGCTACAATATATAATTCCAACCCTGTGTGCATGTGATCATATTATTATATTTGAATTTTTATGTATTCTTTGAAGGAATCTTTATCCACTTGACAACTTGGGCCTTCTGATTTCTATATATACTTATGCATACTTTGATTACATAGATTTCATTTTTCTCTGTGTAAAGTTAAAATACAGGCAGCTAAAAAAAGCATGAGCTATTTCCGCCAGCCCTCTCCTGGGACTTTGTTCCCAAGTTAGGCAGTTATTTAAAACTGAGCAATTGTACTGTCTTTTTTTTCTAATGGTTATCATTTCAAAAACTCATGGCACTTTAAAGAAAAACAACAACAACAACAGAAAATAGAGCAAACCTCCTCCAACTGGTCAGTGTACTCCCTTGAAACATAGCAGATACTCTCCTATCTATATTTGGATTTAAGTATATATTTAGACTCTTTATCCTAGGGAGCTGAGTGCTTTGCACTCTAAAAGCACGTGCTCCTCTATTAGTCATATTAGAAAACATTTTTTCCCTTCCCACTTCAGAAAAAAAAGTATAAAGGCTAAGAAAAAATAATTTGATCAAGAACAGAAAGGAAGTATAACCAGAAAGAAAAAATCATGGCAAATCAAGTTTCTTGAGTTCTTCTTGAGTTCTTCTGTCCGTCTGGTCTCCACAAAAGATTACTGCCTACTCACAAAGCCATCCTTGATCGCTGTGTCAAAATTAACCCTGCCTTTCCTCTGCATACCCACAGCATGTTACCTGAGACTCTTTTTAATGCTTATTTTATACTGCTATGCATTATATTACTTAAACGTCTGTCTCTCCCATCAGAATTGTATTTTCTTGAATAATGTGTCAGAATACCAGTAAGTCACATCAAATAGAAACCTACTCATTTCCCAACTTAAATCTCTCCAAATTTTCCTAAAATGGGGAAGGATATCTACTCTATATTTATATTCCTTGAATAGCTCCTTGTACAATGACTTCATGAAGGCGGTTCTCAATACAGGTAGTTGAATTAAATTCACCTGTGAGATCATCAGTTAAACCAAATGAAAACTCCATTTCCTCAGGTCAAAATTTAGTAAGAATTCTATTACCTTGACCCAAATGCATTTCAGAAACCTACTGTTCAGTGTTAGCTTTTTCTCTTCCTGTAGATGGGCTCGCCTATCAGTCATTTCACATTCAAGTGATTTTGTCAACATTTCTTGTGGGTCAATGTAATAATTTTCACCGAAGAGTTATAAATTTATAGAAGTATATTGATTATAAAAGCACTATTTGAAATTAATTTCCTCCTGTCTCTTACAGATTTTCTATTTAAAAAGTGTAATAGGGCAGGGCGGCTGGGTGGCGCTCACATGGAGTCCGCTTGGGGTTCTCTCTCCCTATCCCCAACCCCTCCTGCTCATTTTCTCTCTCTCAAATAAATGAACAAATCTTAAAAAAAAAAGTGTAACAGGGCAACAGGGCCAGTTACTTGTGAATGGAGTAAAAGGTGAAGCAATGGTTCTTAGTCGATGGTTCTTAACTCTGAAAAGATGGACATACTTCTCAGAAAAATACACAAGCACACACCACTTTGCATATAGTTTCAGCAGGTTAATAGATCTTTTCATCCCCACAAAGCCATCAGTTAATAACTCCTCTTCTAGAGAACTGCTCTCAGAAGATTAAGAAAGTGTTGGGTAATTGTCCAGGAATTCCAGTCATCTCCCAATTTTAGAACCAGAGGAAAAAAGTCATCTGTTTTCGGATCTACTCAGTCCACAAATTACCATATGATTGCTACTCTTAGCCTGTATAAATACAATTAAAGTGGAAGATCCTGTAATGTATTGTACAAACTGGGACACTTTTGAGGGTGAAAAAGGAGCATTAATAATTACACTAAGACAACAGAACCATGATCTATTAAAAAAAATTATCATTAAATATTATCAGACTTCTATTGTCCATATGACCATCTCATTTTTTCCATTTTCCACAAAGAACTAAAGTCTACTACCATCAAAAATGACCAAATTTATGGATTTTTCTTCCTTTTATATTTCAATCGGAGTAAGTTAAATCTATAGGACTCAGTCTCCTCACCAGTAAATCCATAGGCGGAATAGATGCTCTCTTAAGGTTTTTAATTGATTAAAAGTCAAAAATAGCTTACAATATACTAAAATCTAATTTTGAAGCATAAATTGTTAAAATGTATTATTATCAATAATCATATAACTAATATGCATATTTACTATATGCCAAGCACTATGCTAAGCACATCATGTATTTTCTCATGTAATTATCATGAAGAAGTATGTGTCTTAGTCCCACTCCACAGACAAGGAAAACAGAACTTAGGACACTTGACTGAAGTTACACTGCTAGTGAACAACAGAATTAAGGTCAAAACCCAGTCTGACTGCACAACCTGGGCACTTCCCTGCTAATTTAAGCTAATGAATTTACCAAGCAACGTCCCTGCTTTGAACTTAGCTGTCATTCTATCAGTAGCCCTGACATAAAAAAATGACATTTCCAAGGTGTCATGAAAGATACCTCTTTCACAATCGCTTAATTGCTTATTATCACAGTAAATCATAAAAGCCAAAATTAACCCTACCTTACCTCTGCATACCCACAGCATGTTGAGACTCTTTTTAATGCTTATTTTATACTGCTATGCATTATAATTACTTAAAATTATGTCTCTCCCATCAGAAATGTATTTTTGGGGAGATGGGAAGAATACAGTATATTCAATTACTGCTAGCACATATTAAAAATATCAAGTCTATTGAGACCAATTATCTAAGGAATAATTCATAATGGACTACATTATTGAATATGACATAGCTGCAATTATGAGAGATATGACTCCATCTGGAAGGATTTTTAAAATGACAATCTAGAAATTACATTCTATATTCTTACATGTGGCACTTAAAACCAAGTCCTATCAAAGTTTTTAAAAAATCTTAAAATATAATTTAAATGTGAAATTGTCAATTGCTTTCAGTATTGAGAAGCTACATTAGCACAACATATGGTTCCCATTAATGCCATTTTAAAGACCCCACCTTATATTACCTAAATACTACCTGAGAGACAGTCATAGGCCTTAGTGGATTTTTAAGCCTAATGACAGGTTTAAATGTCTTAACATGAAACTTAATATTGTAAGTTAACATGCAAGATTATAATGCAGATTTTCCTGGAGATATGTGGAAACAGCAAGCAAAATTTGGCGAAGGACATTTCATTAAATAATGAAAGCAAATCACTTCACCAACACTTAAATAAAACTGCTGAGGACTATGCCATTTTATATGCTCAGGTATATACAGTCACTATACAGTTAATAAATGTGAACAACCATAGGGTATCCCTGTAATTGCCCTCCTGTACTTACATGAATCAGCCAATTCAGATCTGGGACAAAGCAGAACAAAGATTTTTTTTTTTTTCAGAATAGAAATCTTTAAAGACCCTGGGGATGTCCCTCTAACTCACTTCTGACATTTTCTCAGCTCCAAAACATTTATTCTTAGTTGTATAAATGCTCTGTGTTCCCTATGAGATTTTAAGTACTCAACAACATGGAAGATCTCTTAAGCAAATGTGTGATGCTAGCAAAATAACAAAAATAACAATAATATCAGAAGATGTAAATATTAAATTAGTCTATATTCTTAGTGACCTTTTAGGAAATATCTTAGAAAAGACTTAAGTGTTTGGTGCCTTTCATTTAGCATATAATTAAAGGTCACATAAATCTTAATACTAACATAAATTATAACCAATTTATTTTCCTCCTACAATTATGCTGAGAGTAGTATAAACTTCCCTTGGGAGAATACTATAAACTACTTCCTTGTGAGTAGTATACCGAATTACATAATTAAAGCTAAAAATAGTAAACATTTGTCTAAAATGTATCTAATAGAAATCCAAAGCTGGAGATAAACTGACTTATAAATTGTATCAAAAAATAGATCCCAAATCAAAGGCATCTTTAAACACAAGCCAGAAGTCCTATTAAATCAAAGGCAAAACTTGAAGGTTGTTATAGCACTACTATCCAGAAACTTAAAACCATCTGGGTACAGGAAAAATAGAGGGAGGTTTCTTCAAAACCACCCACACAGTGGCTGTCTTCCTCCTCCCAGGTCTGTCCATGGAGACCAGCTTCCTGCTCAAGCATGAGGAGCACACAGTGCATATGGAAAACTGTGGAGTCAGCCAAATTCCCACCCACCTCAGTTCCTATCCTCAGCAGCTCCCTGACAACCCACAGAAACCAATCAGTTCAATGTGATGGCAAGATGAAAACCAGGACCCACTTCTCCTGTAAATGGAAATCCTTAGGTACATTGCAAAGATTCAACCAACCCCCAGAGCAGATGAATGAAGCATCAAGAGTTTTAAAAAGCAAAAGTTGAAAAGGTACATTTTATTAGAAAAGGAGATTTGAGGCATGAAGGAATGGAGTTTTCCTAATTATAAATGGAGTAAGGAGAAAAAGATATTAAGAAGTACACTTGATCTTTGAACAACATGGGTTTAACTGCACAGGCCTACTTATACTCAGATTTTTTACAGTATAGTATGATAAACGTATTTTCTCTTATAATTTTCTTAACATTTTCTTTTCTCTAGGTTACTTTATTGTAAGAAGACAGCATATAATACATATACAAAATGTGTGTTAATTGACTCTCTTATCAGTAAGGCCTCTAGTCAACAGGCTATAGAAAAGTTTTGGGGGAGTCAAAAGTTATATGCAGATTTTTGACTCCACAAGGGGTAGTCACCCATAATCCCTGCATTGTTCAAAGGTCAACTGTAGTCACATAAAGAGAAATGAAATCCCTTTCAAAGGCATTAAGACAGGGGCGCCTGGGTGGCACAGTGGTTAAGCGTCTGCCTTCGGCTCAGGGAGTGATCCGGCATTATGGGATCGAGCCCCACATCAGGCTCCTCCGCTATGAGCCTGCTTCTTCCTCTCCCACTCCCCCTGCTTGTGTTCCCTCTCTCGCTGGCTGTCTCTATCTCTGTCGAATAAATAAATAAAATCTTAAAAAAAAAATTTAATAAAAAAAAAGAAGTTGGCTGCCTTTATAAAAAAAAAAAGGCATTAAGACAGTAAGAAAATAAACTGAATGATGTAAACAAAAATTAAAACATGTCTCTCCAGAATCATTAGTGAATGAACTAAGGTATGCAGAGTTTTCGGAGAAGTATATCCTTTAAATACACTTGAAATAAATTTAATCATCTAGGGGTGCCTGGGTGGCTCAGTCAATTGAGAGCTCGACTCTTCATTTCCACTCAGGTCATGATCTCAGGGTCATGAGATTGAGTTCTGTGTTGGGGTCCAGCATGGAGCCTGCTTAAGATTCTCTGTCCCCATGCCCCTACCCGTACCCAGCCACCCCCTACCCCATGGGGGCACTTTCTCTCTCTCAAAAAAATTAACCATCTTGAATGCAAATATTTCTAAAATTTATTGTACATTACTTTGACTTCTTAAGGGCTTATTCTTTAAGGTTTATGATAAAAAAAACATTGTGCAATGATTTACAAACTCCAATCTGAGATCAGGCGGTACATTGACTCATAAGAATCATTTGGGCCACCTCATAAAAATATAGAGAAAAGATTCTGATTTTCTAGGGCAGGAGTAAAGCTCAGAAATCTGTGCTTTTTAAAAACTTTCTCAGGTAATTCTAATTCACAGCCAGTTTCATGAACGTAGTATAAGAGGAAGAACACTTACCTGACTATTAGTATTCAGGTAGCTTCATTTCTAATAGCTGTTCATGTACTCAATACACATTGATTGGGTCTAATATGTCCTAATATTGAGCACCTAAAATGGACTTTGGTACATTAAGATGAATAAAACATGGTCTGCCAAAGAGTTCATATTCAAATAGGGGAGCCAAATACATAATTATGATACAATGAATCAAACCAATAACAGGATGCCATGAAAATCAATCACTGGACAATGAAAGACCTCTTAGCTTACCCAGGGCTTCCTGGAGGAGATGGCATCTGAGGTGAATCCTAAAGGTTGAGATATTAGCCAAGTGAATTTGGAGTGAGAATGAGAAGGGAGAAGGGGGCAATGTGCCAAGTCTCCCCCTAATTATACATATAGTATCAGGAATTGATGGTAGAAAGCAGGCAAGGAGTGGATAGGAGTCCGAAGTTCATCTTGCAGTCAGTGGAAAGCTGTTGCAGCATAAAGTCAAGAGTGTCACCATCACACCTGCATTTTGGTCAGATGTCTCTGGCTGGATAAGCGGTATATAAATTTAAGAAGGATAAGAAATGGAAGGAGAAAGAGGATTTAGGTAATCGGTAGAAGAATTCCAGGCACGAGATACTGAAGATCTGATGTAAGGCAGTGAAAACTGATATGGAAATGGGAATACAAATTTCAGGAAAATGGAGGCAAAAAGACAAGGTGATTGATTAGATGGGGATGGCAGGTGGGGAAGGTGGAAAAGGACTGGGAAAGAGAAAAACGGAGTCGAGGATGACTCCACCCACCAGCAAGACTATAAGGCAAGTAACTAATCCTTTCTAAATGTCATTAATAAAATGTGGAGCCTAGGGTCACCTGGGTGGCTTGGTTGGTTAGGCAGTCGGCTCTTGATTTCCGCTCAGGTCATGATCTCCGGGTCCAGGGATCAAGCCCTACGTTGGGCTCCCTTCTGAGTGGGGAGTCTACTTGAGACTCTTATCTTCTCCCTCTGCCCCTCCCCCTGCTTGCTTGCACATGCTCTCTCAAATAAAAAAATCTTTAAAAAATAAAAAAAAAACAAAAATATGAGGTCTAGATGGCCTTTAAGAGAACTTCTATTCTAAAAGTCTATGTATCATTATAATACAGGTTATTGTATTATTCAATGTCCTCAAAGCCTCTTAAATTTGACCTTACACTAAGTGACTCCCAGGCATTTTAAGTTCACATACCTGTTTTCTAGAATATTGCTCAGTTCTCTCTTGGTGTTAATTTATTGGCTATAATAGTAGCTGCTGACAACATGCCTGCCTACAACAGTTCCTCTCTCTTCTAAGTTTTCTATTTCATATGTATACTGTAGGTATGGAAGTTAGATAACTAAGTAATCTCCCTCTCTTCTGAACTACATAGCACTTCGTTTGTAATTCCCTATGACATTTCTTCATTCTACACTGTTTTGCTCTTAGTTGTATAAGTGCTTTATATGCCTTGTTAAGGTTTAAGCAACTGAGAATTTAAAAAGTCTCAATATTCTTTGTGCCCTTTTCCCATAAGTGACCCTTTGCACAATCACACTGCATACAGAACTTAAATAATACACAGGTATCTTTTTGCACAAAAATTGTTAAAATTCTGAATAGATTATGAATAAATAGACTGAGGACCCAAGCAGCATCTTTTTTTTTCCTGAGTAGAGGTACTATAATGTTCAAAAGATTTAATAGTTTTCCAGAAGGCCTTTCGCTTAGTTCCTTATTCCAGTGTTCTAGATAGATAACATTATTAAGAGTCAGAGATACAAAAACAGCAAAACATCATTAGCACAGAAAAAACTGAAGAGACTCAAGTACAGTTTGAGAAAAGAAGCAACTATCAAAAATAAATAAATAAATAGAGGGAGCCCCTGGTTTTGCAGATAATGAATTGCTATGAATCTATGTGAGGGTTAAATGTATACATTTTAGTTAAAAATCCGTTAGGTCCACACATTTCATTGGTGCAATTTGAAAGTATATGTCTAGCAATTTGTATCAACTCTTTACTCTTATCTTCCCTGATAATTGAACCTCACAGATGAACTGAACAAATTAAAGCTAAATAGTGTATTTTTGATGCCAAAACTGTGCCATTAGGGACATGCCTGATGATTTTGACCTTTGTTCAACTACAATTAACTTTATGAGGCTTATACATACTCTTATACAGGTCTCAACAGAACTTTCATTTATCTAGCACACTGCCACTTTTATCTATAAAAATGTTATGTCAAAATTCAACTGAATAGCTAAATTGTCACTTGTTCCAAAAAACACCACAATGGGGCCAAACGGATCTATTGGCCCTCTTCCTCTAATGGCTCAAAAGAATCATTCTCCAACTGCTGAACACAACAGTACACATTTTATTTAAAAGTGTCATTTAATGATGCGGAAAGTCCAAGTTGGAAAAAGTCTCAGAAACTGTGAGTTAAAGACTGCCTATAATTTGAATATTTAAGAAGGCGAGGAATCACAGAATTTTGTTTTTTTAGTTTTTAATAGATACTATGTCTAATGCGCTACAGAAGCAGAAAGTATTAGTTAGTATTCACAGAAAGCCTAAAATTTGCTTGTCTAGTGTCTCCCAGGTCTACTCCCTACTTAAATTCTGTCCTACATGAACTCCAAAAAAGAGTTTAGCTATCAGGGGCTTATTGTTTCTTCTCTATAATGATTAAAGTTTGGCAAACATCTTTTTTGGTCTTACCTTACTTGATGCAAGATGGGAATTTTCCAAAGATATTTTTAATAGAAAGCAAAGTAGAGCAGGAGGCCTCAAAATGAGCTGAGATATGGGATGAGTTTTACAGAGTAAGCCTTTTAACCCAAACCTAATCAAAATTTAGATATGGCTGAATCAGCTCAAACACTGATTATATACCACATTACTATAATGTGGCAAATGCTAGAATAGACATATATATGTATTATTGGTTTACTAACAGGCTTGATGGAGTATTTCATTTAAATCTACTAATTTTTACTCTCCCCTCAGTCTTAACAGTATTTATTAGCCAGTTGTCAAAGTCTCTCCTTATTCCTGAAACTTACCTTCTTTGTCTTTCATACCTAAATCAAAGATGGCAAACAGAGGGCACTTGTGCCATCGCTTGTATTTCCCTTGCCATGGCAGTCATTCTTTCCAAAAAAGTTCTCACAAGACATCTCATACAGTGTACCAGGCGGTCATTAAGAGTAACTGGCACATGAGATGAAACCCATCTTCTTCCTTTATCTGGATTTACTTCCACTAGTACCATATTGGCAGATGCTATTTGAAACTTTCAGCATGGGGTCTGATTTCTTGCCCAGCCAGAAACACATATTCTTTAATTTCTGTTAAAGCTTTTTGTATCCCCTTTTGGGGCAACCACTAATTTATTTCCTATGTGAGGAAACTCAAGGTCCAAGCTCATCTGTAGAGCAGAGATAACTATAGATAGATTTTTCCATATGCAATGAAAAATCACACACACCTCATGTTATTAGTTCTACTCACATAATATTAATACTAATTAATATGATTTGAGTATGAACTTGAGTGCCAATAATACCTGTATATTGCAAATATGAAAACTGGTAATTAGAGTCAGGATTAGCAAGACTCTTGAATTGCTAACTTGTTCCCTCCACCACCTCCACTCCTTACTTCTCCAGATCTTCTAAATGTTCCCAGACAAGGGTAGCACTCCTCTGAGAAGTCCTTATATTTTTTTTCATTTTTTTAAAGATTTTATTTATTTATTTGAGAGAGAGAATGTGTGTGAGAGACAGAGAGAACATGAGCAGGGGGAGGGTAAGAGGGAGAAGCAGACTCCCCGCTGAGCAGGGAGCCTGATGTAAGACTCAATCCTGGCACTCCAGGGTCACCAGGATCATGATCTGAGCTGAAGGCAGTCACTTAACCAACTGAGCCACCCAGGTGCCCCATCCTTAGTTTTTTTAAAAAGTCCTTAGTTTTCTTTATACACTATTTTAAGCATATATTGAGAGTAATAGACTTCCTCAGGAAAACACACACAAGAAAGCAAATAGGACAAAACATTAACATCTGTCCAGTCTAGAAGAAAGCTCTCTTGGTATTCATTGTACTATTCCTGCAACTTTTCTGAAGGTTGGAAATCTTTTAAAATAACGAGTTGGAGACAAAAGGGTATAGACCTAATCTTCACTGAGTAAAGGGCCTTAAAATTATAGATGCCTTAGAGTATTAATAGGACAATTTATATGTTCATTAAAACATTTTTAAAAATTTGAGGAGGGTGCAGAAAATAACCTTAGGTAATTTAAATATGAGTTATAAAGGAATATACAGCACAGGAAAATTGTTTCTATCCTTTTGCTTTTGAAAATTTAACTAATAAGAACAGCTTAACCAACTGGAATAAATGCAAGGACAGCAGCCAAGACACACAGGCTAGATCTGAAGGCAAAGTGATATGGAAATCATAGAATTTAAAAGCAGGAAAAGGTTTTTAAAATTGTCTACTTCAATCTGCTCATTTTACTGATGATGGAATTCAATACCAGACTTTAAATGAACTGTCCAAATTTCTGCAGTCTGATAGCAGCAAAACTACTCATTTCTTCTGTATCTCAGTTATAGTCTGTATCACTCTAATTCCTTTATTAAGTGATAAAGCCATCCCAAGATGGCTTATGAGAAAAGGGGTAGGGGACTGCAGTGAACATTATGGTGATAGAGTCATTGGCCAACATGACTGAAAAAGGCATATAGGGGTAACTTAACTTTCAGAGGAACTGGCTAAAAATGTTCATCTCTCAGTCATGTATTCCACTAGGTCAACTTCATTACTAGGCTACAAGGTGGTTCTCCTGTAGTCCCAAGTTCATATCATCAGACACCAATCCTGTAGGCAAGATTTTGCTTTTCTTATAATACAAACAAAAGTCCCAGAATTAAATTTTATTGACCCTGATCAACCTGACTTGGGTCATGTGTCCATCCCTTAACCAATCGCTGTGGCCATGGGAGGAAAAGGTCAATGCATTTGATTTGCTTAGTAAAGGTCATATTCCCCTGTCCTGTACTCAGGAAAAAAGTCATATTCACTGAAATCACAGACTGAGAGTGGGAGAGAGTTGGATCAATAAAAAAAAAAAAAAAAAAAAAAAAGCTGGGCTACTGTTAACACAAGAAGTAGGTACAGGTAACAAATGGCAAAATCCAAAAATTCTACATCTATCCATAAATAAAAGTTGAAAAAATAAAGGCTAAGAGAAGACAAAAATTCCTTTTTAAAAAACACCCAAAAAACTATCTTAAGGGGAAAAGAAAGACTAATCTGCTTTCTTATACTTCAGGAAAGAATAAGGACCAACAGGCAGACGAGAAAAGGATAAAAATTCAATTCAGCAGACATGAAGAACTTTCTAACAATTAAAGATATCCAGTAACTGAACAGGTGGCATCATGAAGTAATGAGTTTCCCATAGTTGGGAAGCCTTCAACCAGAAGGAGGTGACCATCTGTGAGGAATGTTATAGAAGGGATCCCTGTACTGGGTGGGAGGTTGCTCTAAACTGCCTGTTAGATTCCTTCCAACTCTAAGATTCTAAATTATTGAGAACAGCATGAATAAAAGATCCAAACCCATTCAAGAACTAAATTATTTAACAAAAGGTAATAGAACTTTCAGCTATGAAGTTGAATCAACCAGACTTTGGGTGCCAGCTATGCCATTTAATAAGGAAAACAGATACAAATCTTTAAAAATTATTATTTTTAAATTACATTAAAGTTAATTTTACAAGGGAGCACACCACCCTCCCCCCAAAATTTAAAAATTTTCTCTTTCAAATTTGATCAATATGTTTACATAGTTTCACTTCTATCAGACTTATTCCCTAATTGAACATAGCTAACTTCTATTACTCTTTTTATCTTCCCACCTCCTGGGATATAGAATAGCTAGGTAGCTCTGCTACTGCCAAGCTGCACTTTTTCACTTAGCATTATATTAAATATGTTTATTACACTGATACAAAATCTTCATCATTAACATTTTAACATCTTATACATTCAGTTGTGTTGGTGTATCGTATTTACTCCGCCATTTCCCTGTTGGCATTTAGGCTTCTTTGAACTCTTCACTATAGTTCTACCACGAACATTTTTATACAAACAGCCTTTTCCTCTCTTGAATTATTTCCCAGGTCTGGGGTTACTGGGCCAAAGGGTATGGATATTTTTATGGTTCTGAATATGTACTACCAAAAGAATGTTAGCAGTTTTCAGTGCTACTAGCAATAACTGAGTTTAACATTTCCTTGGGGCATTATCCATATTAGGTTCAATTCACCACTTTAAAAATTGCTAACATATATTAAGTGGTACTGTATAATTATTTACTTTTCTTTTTTTTTTTTCCTCCACTAGTGAGTTGGAATAGCATTCTCAACTTTTTTTTTTTTTTTTTTAAGCAAAACACACCTCAATCTCATTCCTACTGTAGGGAGAAAACTCAGCAGCACATGTAGATATAAAGTCACACCAAAGGAAGAGAACAAAACAGTGTTAAAGTAAGCAAATTAGGCCCTAGTTGGAGTCCACTCATGCTAAGCCCCATGTTAGCATATCAAAACTTAATTAAGTTTCAATGCTAGGCTCTCCCAGGAAATGAAGGCCTAGCTGACTCAACCAGTCAGCACTTGCCTGCACAACACAAGTTACCTAACCCATTTCCAAACTTCCCTTTGCTCCAATCAGCAAATGCCCAGCATAACGTCCCCATTCCTCCTCACTTTGGTCTATAAAACCCTCTAGAATTGAACACTTCTTTGGAGCTCCTTTCTATCTGCTATACTGGATGTTGCTTAATTCATGAATCACTGAATAAAGCCAATGTAGTTTTTTAACAACAGCAAGTATAAAAATTAATTCCAAGAAGAAGGGCAAATTTCTCCTCCTCTGAATCAGAGTGGTCTCTCCAGGAAGGCTAGAGAACATTGAGCAAGCATTGGTTCCACATCTCTCTGATACAGCTACCTGAAACTGATGGAATGCTAAAGAAAGTGCGGGTTCTCCAATAAGTTCCTTTTCCTTTAAATTCACATTTATCGATCAAGAAACCATACTTTCTCCTGGGATTTTGGTTCAGATTCCAAACATCTCAAAAATAATTCCCCATACAAAAAGCTCTGCTAAACAGAAAAGAAGCGGGTAAAAAATCATATACAAAGCAAAAACTAAAGCACAGGAAACATAATAAATTAACATCATAGTAATATGAAAAAAATCAAATTGAAAATGAAGTTTTCACAAATAACTGCACTTGTTTTTCTAAGATTATATTGCTAAATGAGTACAGATCACTCTGATTTGTTCATTTTCCTCTAGAAAGACGTCCAAATAAGAGTGGGAGAACATTAAAAGTAAGATATTAAAGATGTGAAAGTGGGAGATTAAAAGTTCTTGTTGCCACAGCAACTACACAAGACACATTTGCACTACATAGGCCACTCCTTATGATGAGGTTTCGGAATATAGGTGAGGTTCAGTGGGGTGGAGTCCAGAGCCGAAGACCAAGAAAGAATTCTTGAGACGTCTTTGGTGCAAAATGGTGGTTTTTTAAAGCATGGGGACAGGAACTGTGGGCAGAAAGAGCTGCTGCCCCGGGTTGTGAGGGGTGGCTGATTATATACTACCGGGTTGGGGGAGATAAGGAAAAAGGGAGGTTGAAAAAGTACTCTCATATGTTAAAGAAGACTTACAGGATACCCAAGGCCTTGCTATTGTCAAGTTAAGGTTGTTTCCCAATCTAGTAAGGCATTAGTATGAAGATAGTTGGGAACTTCCCGGAGGAACATTACACTCTGCATGCTTCAATTATCTATCCACGGGCTGCAGGTTACAAAGACATTCAATTGTATTTACATCCCTTCTGGAAGCTAGGTTATTGATAGAAATGCTTTGTTCTTGTAGACTGCTAAGACATTTGTAAACTGAAGGAGACTAAGTCTTGCAGGATTGTGATCTCTATAGGTTAACTATTTCTTTTTCCTTTAGGGCAGCCAGGAGTGCCTGAGGAATGTCACATATATCCCATAGTGGGGCAGGGGTTGCATGGTGTCAGTTTCTGCTTTGCCCTCAAATTGCCTTCTGTTCCCTCATCATTTAGACAGGCACCTGTTTCTTGCCACCTACTAATTCCTGTGAAAACACAAGGTAAATACACTAATAAAATCACAACTAAACTACACAGAATTTGAGACCAACATGTCATAGTTGCCTAGGTAATAGCAAATATATCAGCCACAGGAAACTGACAATAACAGCTCTTTATGTATAACATTCATATTGCGCAGCCCAGTGAAAACAGCCTTCCCCTCCCATAAGATGTGGTTGACAGTGTGCTATCTGGGATGTTACCTGAATAATGTTTTTCACAAAAAGCTACTATTAGATTTTTCTTTAAGAGGTGATTCCCTAAATCTCCAGGAAAGTCTTTATGAACAAAAGAAACACAGTTCAAAGAGAAACTCATTCACTAAATGAAAGGTAGACAACACTATGAAAAGGAAGAAGTTGTGACATCAGTCCTGGATGAGGATCAGAGGATTCTGGACACTCTTTGGTGGAAGTTCTTGGATTTTGCCAGATAAGCAGACTAGAATTTAGAAGAGAATAAAATGGAAGCTTCTTAAGAGTAGGGACCTAGACCTGGGCCTAATGCCTAGTGGTGTTCAATAAATACCTGTTAAATGACTGAATACAATTCTTGAAGAAGAAGTCTGAATCTCTGAAAGGCCAGAGAGTATATTCTACACTTAAGGACTTCTGTAAGACTTGACCCCCAGGTTGAACAAAAACTAAGCTCTATATCACTTTTTACCTGCCTTGCTATATATATATTCTGTGCCTTCTGAGTTCTCATATACATAAGGAATTTCTGTTCACTCTGTAGCCTAACTAAAGAGCGCATAGCTGCTTGACTTATCAAGCTGTCAGACATAAGCCGAAAGAGGGGGAACTTCAAAATGTGCCTTGCACTCCACAGAGTTGGCAGGAAAAGGCTGATGTTCTCTGTGCCACTATATATAATCATAAAACTTTTTGTAAAAAAATTTATAAGGCCACTTTTATAAGAAACACTCCTGAGAGCCAAAGCAAAATTTCAAGAATGAAAATGTTGTCATTAGAGCAAACCAAAGAGGCCCATCAGGGAATGTTTTTGGCTTCCAATGGTGACATTTGTTTCTGATTATATATGTATTAAAACTTTCCTCTGGGTTTTAAAAGACTTTTAAGAAAGGAAATAAACCAGATTAATTTTTTCTAATTTGTGATATCCAAAGGCATATTTTCTAGTTTCTATAGTCATGATTACCAAAAACAGGAAATAGGTCTTTAAAATAAGACTTTAAGGGGTGCCTGGGTGGCTCAGTCAGTTAAGCATCTGCCTTTGGCTCACCAGAGCAAGGAGCCTGCTTCTCCCTCTCCCTCTGCCTGCCGTTCCCCTTGCTTGCATGCTCTCTCTTTCTCTGTCAAATAAATAAATAAAAATCTCTAAGAAAATAAATAAGTCTTTACGTTTCTATTTTAATTCCCTCTCTGGGCCTGAAGACACTTTAACAGAAGATCCCAAATAACTCATTCTTCTTCATATATAGGCATATCAATTTTCCATTGACAAATAGCCTGATATTTTATCTATACAACAGTCTATAACTTCCCTCAAAGAACAGATAAAAGATATAAAAAGTTTTTTTTTTTTTAAACACCCTCCAACTTCCCTTCAACAAAATGGGCTGGGTAGTTTGATGTGTGTTTTCTAACACCATCAAGCAGTTAACTCAGTTCTGACACTATCTACCTGGAGATAATATCACAGATCTCACACCTTAAAAGCTCAGTGCCACAGACTGCCCTCCTTTTGATGCCAATTCCAAGTCCAGGTTATCACCTGTGCTTCTGACCAACTGGCTCTAAATTGGAGGTTTCCATGACCCCATCCTCGGTTCAGTGAATTTGCTGGAATAGCTCACAGACCTCAGAGAAACATTTACTACTTTATATATTATAAAGATAATATAAAGGATACAGATGAACAGCCAGATGTAGAGGTACATGGGACAAGATGTGTTGGAAGAGGCTTCCATGTTCTCTGTGTGAACCACTCTGCTTACTTGTTCATGTGTTCACTAGCCCAGAAGCTCTAGGAACCTCTGTCCTTTTGGGCTTCCTTGGGGGCTTCATTACATAGAGGTAATTGATTAAATCATTGACCATTGTTGATTGATTCAACTTCCAACACCTCTCTACCCTCCTGGAGTTCAGGGGGTGGGACTAGAAGTTCTAACCCTCTAATCACCAGGCTTATTCTCCAGGCAACTAGCCCCCATCCTTAGTCAAGGAGGGGCTTTCCAAAAGTGTCCTCATTAGCATAACAAAAGACGTTTATAGCTCTCCTCCACCAGGAAATTCCCAGGTTCTAGGAGCTCAGTTCCCAGAATGGGATGAAGACGAAATATATGGTTGACCCTTGAACAACACAGGTTTGAATTGTGCAGGTCCACTCATACTTGGATTTTTTACAGTACTATTAAGTATTTTCTCTTCCCTATGATTTTCTTAGTAGCATATTCTTTTCTCTAGTGTACTTTGTGAGAATACAGTATATAAAACGTATAACATACCAAATATGCTAATCAACTACATATGTTATGGGTAAGGCTGCCAGTCAACACTAGACTATTAGTAATTAAGTTTTGGAGGAATCAAAAGTTATACATGGATTTTTGATTGTGCAGGTCGGTGTCCCTTACCCCTGCATCCTTCAAGGGTCAAAGGTGTATTTCTTATGAATCACAATGTCAATAGGTAGAAAGGAAAAGATTTATGAATTAGTTGTATCCCCCTTACCATCCACTGAGAGACACATATCTCTGCCCATTTATAGAAATATACACAAAGGCAGATACACTACCAAATGCTCCCAAGGCTCCAACAAACAACACACACCGAAGAAACACTTAACAGAGACAAGGACACAGACCTTCAGAGAGATACTAGACAGAAAACAAAAGGAACAAAAGAAACAGAGAGGTGTATTACTTGCAAAGGATGGACGGCTCTTCAGGACAGGCATCCACAGCACACCCAGGAACAGCTCCCGCTCCAGGGAAGAACGGAGGCATCCCGCTGGGGTGTAACTCTGTATTACACACACACCCCAACACACATGCTCTCCTCTCTCCCTCACAAACACACTCTCTTACACACACTGTCTCTCTCACACACTCCTTTACTAACACTTTCACACACACACTCACACACAATCTCTTAAAAACCTCTCAGTGTATTGTGTACATAATCACTCTCACACACTCCAACAGTCTCACACACAATCTCATACACACAGAGACTCTTCACACACAGTCTCTCTCACACACATACACACATACATACAGTCTCTTCATGTACATTGTCTCACACACACAGTCTCACAAACGCGCGCGAACACACATTCGCTCTTAGGTCTCTCACACACGCCCCCGTTGGCTCCGCCCCCGCCGTAGCCCCTCCCCCGGGTGGGCTCCGCCCCGGGTG
Source organism: Ursus americanus (assembly GCF_024610735.1). NCBI lineage: Eukaryota > Metazoa > Chordata > Mammalia > Carnivora > Ursidae > Ursus > Ursus americanus. Next base: position 7,360,113 of record NC_142139.1, read on the forward strand.
CCGGGGCGGGGCGAGCCAGTGACAGGAGAGGCCGGGCCGGGGTGGTACTTCTGGCACCCTGGCCAGCCGGGCGAGCTCCTGAGGCTCCTGTCTGTGGCAGCGCGGCCGATCTCCGGGCGGCCCACGGGTGGCGGCCCCTGCCTTCCGTTTCTCGCTTGCCTCCTCCGGCGGCCGTCCGGGCAGCGGGAGTTGGCGACGGGATGTGCTCGGCCGGGGAGCTGCTTGGCGGCAGCAGCGGCGGCAGCAGCGGCGGGGAGCGCGACGAGGACGGGGACGCGTTGGCGGAGCGGCCGGTGGCGGGGACAGAGCCGGAGCCCGGGGCGAGCCCGAGGCGACGCCGGCAGCGGCCGCTGGAGGAGCGCGAGCAGGTGAGCGGGGAGGGGCGGCGCGGCCCGGCCGGTTTCCCGAGCCCCACCCGGCGACGGAGGGAAGTAGGCGGGCGGGCGGCGCCTGTGCTCTGCTCCGCGTGGGGCGCTGGTCGCTGCGGCGTTCGGGGAAGCTGCCCCGAGGAACGGTTAGACTGCGCGCGCTGGGCCGGGCTGCGGGGTCGTGCGTGCGCGGTGGCGAGTGCCCCAGGATCCCGTGCCTAGCGGGGCAGCACGGCCCTTCCCCTGCTGTTGGGCAGAAGAGGCTCAGGCCGGCACCCAGGGCTCTGTGGGAAGTACCCTCCATAACGGTCACTTATCTAAAAGCCTCACATGTAAACACTTTTTTTCAACTTCAAGTCCATACCCCGGTGCTGTGTTTTAGGGGATAGCTGCTCCCTTCCTGCCCTCCATCTTGGCATTTCTGAACACACACCTAGCGCCTCTGAAAAGGTGTGGGTGTATTTCTCTAGATATGTAATCAATGTCTGAAGGCATGTGTAGGAGCGACTATTACAATAGATCTCTTGAAAGGGACTCTCCAAGAGTAGGTTCTTCACATGAACACAAATGAGATCTAAACTTCATTTTAAAAGTGAAAAAGCAAGAAAATTGCTTTCAGTTAGTACCACAGGGAAAGAAGTATGAAGAGGCCAGTGGCAGTAAGGGAAAGGAGAAGTTGGGTAATTTTTGAAACTCTGAATTTGTTCTCACTACATGAAGTACGATAATAGGCATTACAACATATCAGATGTCTTCAAGATCAGGCAAGAAATTTAATAAAAGAAATTGAATTATATGTAGGATGGATTTTCACCAAAAACAGTAATTAGACTCTCGAAAATACCTGACACCAGCCAACATTCAGAATCACATTAAGGAGCAGGAATTCAAATGTTTATTTGCCTTTGCTGCAGCCTATACTGTTGGGACAATCAATTGGTACCTGTCTCCTTTCATTATTCTCTGTCTGTCCTTTTTGTCACATTTCACAAACTCCGGTATCATCACTAACTGCATTAATAGATAAAGTATAACTTCTAGTATTTCAACATTTTATTTAGAAAACAGAAATACCATTGTGTGGCACACACAAAATATCCCTTGGCATTAGGCTCGCTCACCATGTGGAAGTGTAGTTTTTCATCCTTATGACAATATAAAAGACGGCATGGTGACTGAAGCAAATAATTGGTCTCTAGGAGATCCTCCTGATTCCCTTCCTAGTGCCCCCCGCCCAACTATACCCTGACTCAGTAGCTAAAGGACTTAGTTTCCTCTTGCTTTAGTTGTTCAACTGGAAAAGTGAAGAAAACAGCAACAGGAACTCCCTGGGTGGTGGCGGTGGTGGTGAAGGGGGTACATATGAACTGCGGTTGTCAAAGTAAATTTTCAAATGTTTGTAAGGGAGAGTGTAAAATATTACTTCATTTACACTTCTGTGAATTTCACATCATCAGTATCTCTGGTCTTACCAAAATTGCTTATGGTACAAAGAAAAGGGATGAAACAAACAAAAAGATTGAAACATATATCCTAGAAAACATATATCCTATCACTTTGCATACCTGCGTCTTTCATCGCCTGGCATGGAAATTTATTTTCTTCTACTCCTTTGAAATGTTTGAAAATGTTATTTTTTTTTATCAGATGATGTATTTATGTAGTGTAAGCCTACATACACAATAATTGAAAATTACACCTGAAATATGCACTTACCCCAAATCAGCACCAAAGAAGAACTTCTTATCAAGAAACCATAAATGAACAGAAAATTGAGGCAATGCAACCCTTTGGTGTAAGAAGCAAGCTTTTGTGATAAATCATTTATTGATAATATTATCACTAAGACTTGTTTTCTTTTTTTTCCAAGTCCTGCAAATGAAATTTAAAATTTGTATGCACTCCCTTGCAATGATGGTAACTACAGATATAAAAATGCTTGAGGAAGAAGTAAGTGAATTCAGTGACTATAAAATATAACCTAAGGAGTTGTTTCATTTAGTTTTTCTTTAGGGGATGGTATGTGCTTGTTATTTTAAGAGCACACAGACTCCAAATTACAAATAGCATATTTTTGAAAACTTGGTTTGCAGACTCTTTATTTAGAATTTAAAGTGATTTTTTCCACAGAAATAATGATAGAAACAGAACCAACACTGATCAGCTGGAAATGAGGCAGAGGCCATCGTCCTGGTGTCCTTTCTGCTTAGCATACTCACTTGGTGTTCCACAGTCTTAGCCTTAAGGATGTTGAGAGAGAACTGGCGGCATCCGTGGGGGCAGCGGCAGCAGCCTCCATAGAGGCTCCTTTATATCTGGATCAAGGCTATGGTGGTGTTGTTGAACACAGTAGCTCCAGAAGACACCTGACTTTTGCTCCTCCAGCTTTCACTGATTTTTTTCAGCCCCTAATTTTTTGTATTAAATTTCTTTCTGTTTCTATTTCCTTCACTGAGTTTTGCCCTTACCTGATAATTTGATGAAGCAGGTTTCTCCAGTTAGCTATTCCCAAGGCTAAAGGTTCCTCCACATGCATCCTTTCCTTCACTGATTTTTCTTTCCATTCCTATCTGAAAGGCTCATGCCCTTCCCTCAGTCTGAAAGTCTCTTGTATCGGCCTTGACTGTACAAAACCTACCTTTAGCTCATTGATACGATACCAGCTCAGAATGTATTTATAGCTTGGCATTTATTTCACATAATACTGAAATATTTCTCAATAACTAATATTGTCAGCATCATTTTTTTTCTTACTATTTGTTCTTAAATGCCACTCCATCTGAGAGAAAACTAAGGTTCCTTTGTGTCTCCGGGTAGGATGATTGACAAAGGAGGCCTGGTTAAAATCAGGTATTCTAAGAAAGGAGGACTTGAAAGAATGAAACAGTTACTTTAGATGAAGGAACTGTGTCAAGTTTGAAGTAGGTGTCAGGTATCTAAGAGAGATAAGCAAGGGAAAGAGCAAAATGCCCAAGGAATTGAAGGGAGAGGGGCATAACTATCCCACATGTGTGTTGTTCATTGTGTATATGAGAGATGATTCAATTATGTTCATGACTGTGAACGTCAGGGGGCTTTATATAAAAGAGTCTCTGATCTACTGCATAACTGAAAGGCTAAACATCTCTAGTCCTTTTATTATATACCTACAATGTGAATAGCATCTGCTTAGATGTGGCAGTTCACAACCTGAATAACCTAAGATGGACCTTTACCTCCTAGAGCATAGGTCCCATTATCCTCAGACTGACTTTAGAATCGTTATCTTTATCTCTTAAGGTCTTTTCTTTATGATTATTGAAGTAATGTACTTTGGAAAATGTAAGAATAAAGAAAACTCTAAGAAGAAAACAAAAGCATTTGAAATCCCACTTCAAGTAACATTTTGTTAAAAAATACCAAATATTTAAAAAAATATATCTCATACATTTGGTATTACCACATTCATCTCTCTCATATGTTACTATACTTGTATATATACACACATACATTTTTAACATGTTTTAGTGTAATATTAAATTTGTTTTCTTGTTTTAACTACTTAGCATGTTATGTCATTTTCCCATGTTATGAAAAATTATTTGTAAAAATTATTTTTAGGGCCACCTAATAGTCCTTTCCCACTACTGTACATTTAAGGTGCTTCAAACTTTCTTTTTAAATAATGCTGTAAGGAAAATCTTGCTTATAAATCTTCACAGTTCTACCTTGCAGTAGATTCCTAGAAATGAAAGAACTAGGTCAATGAGTCAAACTCATTGAAGCCTCTCGGAACATTCTAAAGGATTGCATTTAAGAAAGATCACACCAATGTATACTTCCAGCATTGGTGTGTGAGAGTGCTGATTGGAAACCATCTAGGCCTGTAACAAACGGTATAATTTATAGATTAATCTCTGCCAATTCAGTGGGTCAAAATTATGTTATAAGATAGCGCTGGAGAGGTTTACTAACCCTTTCATGTATTTATTGAGCATTTGCATTTCGTTTTAATCATGTTCTTTGACCTTTTTGACACTCAGATGTTAATCTCTTACTTCGCATTGATTATAAATATTTTCTCTGGTTGCGACTGACTTTATAATTTTGTTAATGATGTTTTTGATTTAGAAATGCTTTAAATTTTTATTAGTTAAAGGAATTTATTTTGGTAATTTCATTTGCACATATCACACATACACACACACATAATATATATACATATCTATATCTGTTTAGAACATTCTTTCTAATCCTACAGTTAAATATCCAGTGTTTTCTTGTGTGTATGTGTATTTATGGTTTTATTATTATTTTTAAAATTCTGTATGTTTAGTCTCTTTAGAATAACTTCATGTATCGTGTGAGGTATGGAGCTAATCTGTTTTATTCCCCCCAGTGATTGAATAATCCACTTTCTCCCTGGCTTTACAATCCTTTATAGTAGTTATAAATAGTAAAATCTATATTAAGCTTTTATATTTTTTGTTGGTATTGTGAAAGGGATATTCTCACCCACAAATCATCCTTTTGCTGCTGGTTTCTAGCTACTGGCTCTTGTATATTTAGTTCTTAACTAGTTACCTTTCTGAATTCTTTTATTAATTCTAATGCTAATAAATACCAGTACCTCTTAGACTTGATTCTTTTGCATCTTCTAGATATATAATCATCCAGTCTACAGATAAGGTTGATTCTGCTTCCTTTCAAATGGTAATATTTCATTTCTATTTCTTGCCTTTGTGATACCTAGAACTTTTGGATCAATGCTGGTTCATAGATACGTAGGTGAATAAATGAAGAAAGCTTTATAAAAGCGTGTGCCAGGGGTGCTTGGGTGGCTCAGCTGGTCGATCATCTGACTCTTGGTTTCAGCTCAGATCTTGATCTCAGGGTCCTGAGATGGAATTCCCCCTGGCTCTGGACTCAGCAGGGAGTCAGCTGGAGAAATTCTTTCTTTCTCTCCCTCTGCTCCTCCTCCTCATGCGTATGCATACACCCTCTCTCTCTCTTTAAAATAAAGTAATTAAAAATAAATAAATAAAATAAAAGCACTTGCCAAAGTATGTTCCATAGGATTATCTGTTAAAAAAAAAAACTGCACCAGAAGGAAGCCTTAAACTTCCTCTTTGATCTATTAAAAATATGATCAACAGTATAGATTCTAGATCCAGAATACCTGGGTTTGAGTCCTAACTCTGTCACTTCCTAACTCTAACTTTGGGCAAGTTAATTAACCTCTCCAGACTTCAGTTTCTTCATCTATAAAAAGGGAATAATAATTGTATCACCCTTACAGGATTGTTGGAGGATTACATGAGTTAATGTGTGTGAAGTGCTTACAGCAGTCCCTAGCACATAATAATCATATAAATGTTAGCTTTTGGGCCTAATTTTCAAACAGAACCCACACTGAAAAGAAATCTAAGAACCATAGTTTTCAGGTTTTCTAGGTTCTGCATTTTGAAAGTCGCCATAGGAGGAAGGTGCTCCTCAGTTTTCACGTGCATACAAATCATCTCTCTTTAAGTGCAGGTTATGATATCCTTGGTCCGGGGTGAGGCCTCAGACTTTGCATCTCTAATAAGCACCTAAGTGATGCCAATGCTATGTCTATGTACCACACTTTGAGTGGTAAGGATATAGGATAAGCAAGTCAATCCCATAGTATTCACTGTATTTGCCTTTCAACATACTAGTTATATGTAAGGAAGTCATTTAACTATCCCCTAGAAGGATATATTTGAACTCTTGGTGAGGTACAAGAAGCCAACAGTCATTCCTCAAGCCAGTGATTTGTTCTAGGTCCTACAACTAACTAGTTCTGGAGAAGACCAGAACTCAGGTCTCCAAATTCTCAAGCCAGTGTTTTTTCATATACACAAAGAGGCCTCCCACGTAATCGGAGAACAGTCCTGACAAAGCTGCTGCTCTCCCTTAGACTGTGTAGCTCAAAACTAGTTATCTGTTTATATCTACTTCTTTTCACACTTTATTTTTTTATGTGTGTATTATTTATTTAATAGAAGAATTCGGTCTTAAGCAGTTGTGGGAACTGGTTAAGCAGTCTGTAAATCTGTTGAATCACGTCTAATGCTGGAGCTTGAGGTCCACTGGGCAGGCAGTTAGGAAGGAAAGATGGATATAAATAATGGGGAGAATCAGGCGCAGCCTGGAACCCATAAGCATGTGCTGAAACTCCAAGAAAACTAACTGGAACCTTGACTTCCACTGCTTCCCAGCTTTCTAGTGTGGAAGACCTGCGGGAGCCAGGGCCTTTTCTCAAGTAGCTAAACACATACATCTGAATGAGGAGTTGGAGGAGCTGGAGGAGGATCCAGGGAAAGGGAAAGCAATTGCAGACCCAGATGCTGCTTTGTGCTGACCAGGTGAAGCCGCAGGTCAGCAACAACACATGAGCTGCAGAGTGCCTGCTGCTTCCTTTCCATCCTCCTATCTTCCAAGAATCCCATGGACCATCTAACTTTGTGTTGTGCAAGCATCCCTCAATCATGAAGATTTAAAGCCAGGGTTCACCACTATGTCTTGCTGAATGGTGTGTTCTAGAAAGTGGTTCAGGCAACTGGGTGGGGGGATGCTGGGGAAAAGGAAGCCCCAAGGTCTGGATTGAAGAAACTGGATGATGTTTTCCCAAGCTTTCCAGGGCCATGAGTCAGGAATAGTCATCAAAAAAAAAAAAAAAAAAAAAAAAAAAGCCAAGGGCATAACTGTGCCTCTTGTTAAAATGCGGGTTCTGATTCAGTAGATCTGGGGTGAGGCCTGAAGTGCTTCATTCCTCACAAGCCTGCAGATGATGCTGACACGGCTGGTGAAGGGACTGCACTTTGAGTAGCAAGATCTGCTCCCTTTCATACTTTTAAAAGCAGTTCTCAAGCAGTAACTGTAACAAGTGTTATGAGCTTAGTGAATTCAGTCCTAAACTTAACCTCATCTTGTTCCCAAGGGCGTCCAGTCTTTAGAGTAACTCGGAATAATTTTGCATATGGTAGGCATCTTTTGTTTGTTTTTATCATTATTCAGAGTGGAACCTCAAAATCAGTTGTTCTTTACTGGGGCAGTTTTGCTCACAGGAGACATTGGCAATGTCTAGAGACATTTTTCATTGTGAAGACTAGGGGGATACCACTGGAATCTAATAGAAAGAGCCCAGGGATACTGCTAAACATCCTCTAATGCACAGAACAGTCCCTTAGAACAAAGCATTATTTGGCCCAAATGTCAATAGTGCCAAAGTTGAGAAACCCATCTCAAAATATTAGGGTTACAGCAGTTTGAGTTGTCAAGAATAATTACTCTGCTAATAGATATTTAAATGGATAGTAAAAATTGTTTATTTTCTGAAGCCTATGTGCCAAACAGGTCGTCCCTCAACTGATCATTTCTCTTATCTCTTCTTCCAACAACTTCTCTTAAACAACCTTCTCTTTTTTGCTCTCTCTCTCATATCCTTTGTCCTCCTCTCTTTCCTACTACCCATCTCCTTCCTCTCTCTTCCTATTGAGTGTCTCATTCTCCCATTGTCTTTTATTCTTCCGTAACCATCTCAGCTACTTTCTCTTTTTCTCCATGTATCTTCTTTCTAATACCTCCTCTCCTCTGTAGAAGCTAAGAATTATGGAACGATGAAAAGAGTTTTGGAGTATAACAGTTCCAAGTTTGAATTCTGGCTTTACTATTTTACTAGCTGTGTCATTCTAATCACTTAATCCCTCAGAGACTCAATTTCCTCATTGTAACAGGTATTTTGCTACCCACTTCTTAATGTTCGTATGAGGATTCAGTGACATTTTGTATACAGACTACCTAGCATGTGGTAGACCTTCGATGAATATTAGCTCTTATTTTATCCTCACCTTTCCTCTCATTTTTTCCTCTGGTTCCCTTATTTTTATTCCTCTCAACTAACCACATCATAAAACTGTATTTTTAGCATTTGTAATATTTAGGTTTATAGAATAAATATTACTTATATATTGAATAAAGTATTAAGATGTACTAATCTAAAAATTAACTGTTTAGTATTTCTCTAAAAAAATTAACTCACCAACCTAAATTATGTTGCATTTTGTGGGGATCTTCCGTTGATTTTTTTTTCATTTGTGAGTCACTGATCCTTCCTAGGAAAAAGAATATCCACCTTCCTCTGTACAAGTTATTCTCAATTTCCTATTCCACCGAAGTGGTAAAGCAAAGTTAAAGGGAAAAAAATAAAAGTACCACGACATTAGCTTGTCCTGAGAGGCCTGAGTAGAAATTCTTTATCTTTATTCCCACCTTCCTTAAGCCTTAGGATACTATCTTCATTTTCTGCCTTCTTCTCTGGAGTTGCAATTTTATCTTGTTGTAGCAGCCTTCAAAAACATTAGAAGTCCCTACTAGTCATGTTTTGGTTCATTCAGTGTGTTGTGTGTTTGTGTGAGGTGTGTCTGTGTGTGTATATTTAAGGGAAATGATAAGACAAGCAAAGAGTAGTTTCATTTCGGCAGAGAAACTAAATTTCTAGTTAATTTGATGCAAAAGATACTTTCTGTCTTCTGATCTATTTTTCCCCCATATCCAGTGGGTGTTGTTTTTGGGTTTTTTTTTTTTTCCATTTAACCTCATTGGCAGCTACACCTTATCTTGGCAAAGAAAGAGGAAATGATTGGCTTTATTTGTTGCTGTTTTCTTACAGCATCAACTGTAGCTTATCGGTGTTCTGATCAAAGAGAAAGCAGAGTGCAAATGTTTTGAACTTTATGGAAAATATAGGATAAAATTATTAATAACACTTAGTATCTAAACACAGTGTTAAGAAAATTAAATTTCTATTTATGGGTTTTACTGTATTCTCTTTGATATATTTTCTAACATTTCTGAGATTTCTTAATTCTTTTTCAATTAATCTGAAAAAATTGATTTTTTTATCTTCCTGATCAGCATTTTACTTGAACATATGCAGACCATCTACAGAGGCAGAGAACTTACATTTGATTTCCCATGACTGGCAAATTTCATCAGTCTGATTGAATTCAGAATTCCTTATTTATGGTGCTCAGAAGTAATAACATATAACGGTAGCTATTGTCACTTCCTCAAGTTGAGAGTTAAAAAGGAAAATCAGGGTGCCTGGGTGGCTCAGTCCATTAAGCATCCAACTCTTGGTTTTGGTTCAGGTCATGATCTCATGGGTTGTGGCATCAAGCCCCTCATCAGGCTCAGTGCTCAGCAGGGAGTCTGCTTTGGGATTCTCTCCCTCTGCCCCTCCCCATGGCTCATGTGTGCATGCTCTCTCTCTCAAATAAATAAATAAATCTTTAAAAAAAAAAAAAGGAAAGTCATTTTTAAGGAAACATATTTGATTTTGACTACTTTCAATAGACAAGCTATTCCATCTTGTGGTAACATCTAGTGTACCACCCTGCGCATATAAGATATTCAATGTCACCAGATACTTCATGTCTTAAAAAATATGTAGATTCTAGGAAAAGTACAAAATGTAGAAATTTTTAACCTACAGCTTGAATTAATCATATTCTTCACTTCATAGCCTAATAGTATCTCTCATTATTTCATGCATACCCCTTTTTTCCCTTATTTAACTATTTTTTCATTATGTAACAATTCTCTTCCTCTACAATAGGCAACTTTTTAAAGTAATCTCTACCCTCAAGAAGGGGCTTTAACTCATGATCCTGAGATCAAGAATCGCATGCTCTACTGACTGAGCCAGCCAGGCATCCCATAGACAATTTTTTTTAAATATGTTTAATAGCTTTGTCTGAAATTGTGTGTTATCTTTTTGAATACTTGATGATTTCATTTATGTATGTTTGCAAATGTGATTTAACACATTGGATCCTAACTCTAGCTATAGAGAAAAAACTGATGGTTACCAGAGGGGAGGTGGGTTAGATAGGTGATGGGGATTAAAGAGTACACTTATCATGATGAGCAGTGAGTAATGTATAGAAATGTTAGATCACTATATTGTACACCTACAACTAATATAACACTGTATGTTAACTATACTGGAATTAAAGTTTTAAAATTTAATTAAATAAATAAAATAAAATATTGGCTCCTCTTGGTTGAAATGGAAATGAATACAAATTTTAGTATTTTTCAGTTTATAATAATTTGACAGACCAATTCAAGAACTAGCCAGTAGTACACCTGAAACTAATGTGTGTGTCAATTATAGTTCAATATTTTTTTAAAACAACTTACAGTACTGTATATTAAAAAGGGTTACTTGAACTGTATTTAAATTATACCTTAATAAACCAAACCAACTTAAAATAAAACAAACAAAAAAGAACTAGCTGATATTCTCATTGATATTCTCCTCAAAAAGTTTTTTTTTCCTTTACTGGTTCTGTGTTATTTTAGGAGATAAGTGTAAATAAATAATAAATGCTATAACTTTGCATTTAGTTAGAAATGGCAAACAAGGAGCATCTGAGTGGCTCTTAATTTCTGCTATTGATTTCAGCTAAGGTCACAATCTCAGGGTCATGAGATTGAGCCCCACATTGGGATCCGCAGTCAGTGGAGAGTCTGCTTCTCTACCTGTCTCTCTCTCCCTCTTCCTCTGCCACTCCCTTGCCTCTAAAATAAATAAATCTTTTTCAAAAGAAATGGCAAACAAGTATAAATCTAATAATAAACATGTTATAAATTATAATATATAATGCTGCAGTTAGGTAAAGATTTATATGGTTAGTTAATTTTTATGTTTAATATATTATTTTTGTACATTTTGTAGGAAATGAAAATTGCAATTATATTTAATATCCAATAAGCAGGAAAAATGTCCAGCCTCACTAGAAATAAAAGAAATGCAAATTAATACTATTCGGAATTATTTTTTACCCATCCAGTTGTTAAAGATTAAAAAGATAAGTGGTGTGGGTTTAGAGAAAATATATGACGTAAGAATACACTACAGTTAAAAGTATAAACTGGTTCAGTGTTTCTGGAGGGAAATCTGGTATCAGACCTCATGAGTACATACTATTATTGCCCCCACTTTAAAGATGTAAAAAATGTAGCACAGGGAGAAAGTTAAGTAATTTATTGAAAGTATCATAGCTAGTAAGTTGTGGCGTTGAGATTCAAACCCATGCTTAAAGTTTTTAACCACCAAGCTGGTGTTGGGCCCTGAAACCAATTTAGTGGATTGTGAACAGGATAGGATAGATAAAAAGTGTTAGAATCTATCACACATGCTATGAGTGTCATTTTGTAGAACTTTAGTTTATATGTACTGGGTCAAGGTATAAAATATATTTCTAATGCAGATCATAGTCAAGATCCCAAGTCAAGATCAAGATCATTGCCAGCTCCATTCTGTCTCAGGGTTTTTGCCTGGACTCTTTTCTCCAGATATGCCCTTGACAGATCTTATATCATCAACCTATTGTTACCTCTCTGAGATCACAGCTCTGCTTACCCCGTAAAAAGAACCTCCAACCCACCCCAATTTCTTTTCCACTATTTTCCTCATAGCTCTTCTCACTATTTGAAATTATCTTAATAATTTGTTTGTTAAAGTATTTTTTTCTCTGCCACTCTCCACTCCCTCCTCACAGGCTCACAGAAAAATATGAGAGCAGATCACATTTTGTGGCAAATGCTTCAATTATTTTGATATCTCTGAGGTGAAGTGTAGAGTCTGTAAAAATGCCTATCCAAAACAACATTGCTGGTAAAAACTCAGTTGGTTTTTTGGCTGAAGTGGCTTCCCAGGGGTAATTATGACAAAAATTAGTTTTGAAAGAGAGAGGACTTTGTATATAACAGGAACATTTTCTATTGTCAGAATCAACAGAAAAGAAACTAGTAGCGTTAGTTGTGAATTGAGCTAAGGATCCTGGTAAGATACTTGTGAGAATTAGCCAAGGATTGTGTTCCTTGATATGCTGTATTTTAAAACCACCACATTATCGAGAGGGTGAAAGGCTAATGAACATAGGATTTTGAATTACTAACCGGTATTAACTTACGTAATTGGTCTAAATTTGCAAATTTATTTTACTTTTTCTTGAGCTCGACATAGAAAAGATAGTAGATAAAACCCAGAGCTAACATAAATTAAAATTCAGATCAGTCAATTTAATAAAAGGATAATTTTCAAGGAGAAAATATAAACTGATCACATGTTAAGGATTTTACTTAACTCATCATTAATGAAGGAACCAAGCAAATGTTACAACTGATTCACAGGTGAAATCAAAAAATCAAAAATATATATGGGGAAAAGATATGTTGAAATAAACTTACAGGGGTACCTGGGTGGCTCAGTCTTTAGGCATCTGCCTTTCTGCTCAGGTCATGATCCCAGGGTCCTGGGATTGAGCCCCACATGGGGCTCCCTGCTCAGCAGGAAGCTTGCTTCTCCCTCTCCCACTCCCCCTGCTTGTGTTCCCTCTCTTGCTGTGTCTCTCTCTCTGTCAAATAAATAAATAAATCTTTAAAAGAAAGAAAGAAAGAAAGAAAGAAAGAAAGAAAGAAAGAAAGAAAGAAAGAAAGAAAGACTTACAAATGGACTCGAAACTGGTTTTTTTCCCATAGGCAGGGGAAGGAAGACAATTGAACTCCGCTGGAACAGAATTTATTTGTGTGTCTATAGATAAGAATTATTTTTCATTACTGTTGGTTATCTGTAATGAGAGATGTAAAATACCTCAAAAGCTATGAAGGCTAACCAATATTCTAAACAATGCAGTGTCCATAATTTTTTTACTTAATTTCCTTATAGTAATAAAGAAACAAAGTAATTTCTAAAATTTGCTCCATGGATAGATTAATTTTTGGATAGTGAGGGTACTTGATCTCTCCTCTTACAATGTCTCATGCTGCTAGGAAATATTAATTCTATTCTAATCTTTTCCCATGGCAATATTATATATGTATGTATATACATATATATGTATATACATACATTCAATGTGCATATGAAAATACACGATTTATATGTATGTGGAAAGCAAGGATTGATATATATTTGAAGTTCTTTCTGTTGAGTTATATAGCTAGACTTCACCTGATACTAAGATAACTACTGAAAATTTTTGATGAGAACAAGATTGCTGCTTTCATATCTATGTTGTTTTTATTTAGCACACAAAGTCCAACTGTGTGTTCATATCATCCTAGCATGTATTGAATGGTTATTGGTTTCAAAGACAATTTTGTCAACTCAAGAGTTTCACAGGAGTATAATAGTATGTTGGTTTAAGTTTTTAAATTTAAAGAAGGGTAAGAACAAAGTGATTTCTTCATAGAGAGTTAACCACTTATTGTGACTATCCATGGTATCAATAAAATTACCCAGTGTAAAACACTGAAGAATAAATATATGAAGAAAAAATTAAATACCAAACTTCTTCATTATTCAATATGTATGCATAGTCTATTTAACAGTAATATAACTAAAGGATATAATGATTCTGCCATTTCTGGATAATAGTATTTTCCCTTTGGAGTTTAAATGATTAACTATTTGGAAATCTGTCTTTGGACACTTTATACTTAGCTACTGTTTTAAGATTTCAGTTGCTTTGGGGCGCCTGGGTGGCTCAGTTGTTAAGCGTCTGCCTTCGGCTCAGGGCATGATCCCAGAGTCCTGGGACTGAGCCCCACACCAGGCTCCTCCACTGGGAGCCTGCTTCTTTCTCTCCCACTCCCCAGGCTTGTGTTCCCTCTCTCTCTCTGGCTGTCTCTGTGTGTCAAATAAATAAATAAAATCTTTAAAAAAAAGATTTCAGTTGCTTTAACAATCTGGCCATATACTGAAGATATTTTCTTTTTCCATTTGTTTCCTACTAAACATCAATTGCTTTAACAACTGATTATAGTTACTGTTTTATAAACAGTTTTCTATATTATTTGTTCGTTATTTTTCTGTTTAGCATATACTTTCTCGATAGCTTTTTATTCATTCATTCATTCAAAAAATTTATTGAGCTCCTCCTATTTTCCAGGCACTATTCTAGGTACCCAGGATACAAAGAAACAAACAGAAACAGGCCCAAACTGCTTTCCTAATTAAACTTCCATTGTAGTAGGGGGAGAGACAATGAATAAATGAACAAGTAACTGGGTTAAAAGTGCTATGGAAAAAAATAAAAGGAGAGAAGGTGGTAGGGAGTGTGGGCATGGGGTGGGGTTGCTGTTTTAAATAAGGTGATCATGGTAGGCCTCACTGAGGTGATATTTGAGCAGAGAACTAAAGGAAGTGAGAATTACTTGGCTGTGCCCCTTCTTTTGCTTTGACTTCCTAGGAGGGTAGAACCAAATTTGAGGTTTGGTTTTGGTAATTGTAGTAACTTATCTATCCTCAATCTAAATTCTCAATTCTTTCCCACCCATCCCACCTTCCAGTTCTCTGTTTTTTTATTACTATTTCATTTGTTCCTACTATAAGTAAATTCAAATCCTTTCTTAAAAAATACATTTCTGAAGGAGTATCATATAATCACACCTTATAATGAATTTGTTTAAATATTTGCTTTCTTTTTAATGCCTAGTTTAGTTCTTTTGCACAAAGGTTTACATCATAGTTTATTAGAAAGAGCTCAGAGTTATAGGCAGAAGTCTCCTGCCTCCAAATCCTGGCTGGTGGTTTGATCTGAGGATGTCACTTAACCCCAAAGTCTAACAACACCCACCTAATGACGTTTTTGGAGGACCAACGGCTTGTAATGTGTGTGTTTAATAAGTTTTTTTGAACAAATGGCTAATAAGCAAATAAAAATGGAGGGGATTCCATTTAAAATTGAGGGGAAGGGGCGCCTGGGTGGCACAGTGGTTGGGCGTCTGCCTTCGGCTCAGGGCGTGATCCCGGCCTTATGGGATCGAGCCCCACATCAGGCTCCTCCGCTATGAGCCTGCTTCTTCCTCTCCCACTCCCCCTGCTTGTGTTCCCTCTCTCGCTGGCTGTGTCTCTCTCTCTGTCGAATAAATAAATAAAATCTTTAAAAAAATAAAAATAAAAATAAAAAAATAAAATTGGGGGGAAAATAAAATTAAAACTACAGGTATTTTTTTTCCTGAAAAAATTAAAAATATTTTGCTAATAGTTTTCTCTTGGCCAGGATGTGATTTTAAAAAGTGAAAGTCTTTAGCATACAAGCCATAGAAGTAGTAATAAAATCATTAGCGTACATGAAATCTTCAACAGGAAAGACTATAGAGTAAGAAGAGAAGATGGCCTACAGATAAGTCCCTGAGGAGTTCTAACATAAATTCAGAGGGAAATGAGCCAGCAAAAGTAGACCAAAAAGGACAAAGGAGGTGAAGACATCTAGAATGACTAACAGGTCCTGCTTGCACTCTGGGTTATGCCATTCTCTGAGGTAGGAGACCCTGGAGGAAGACCAATTTTAGGGCAGATGATTATGAATTTGGTACAGAGCACGTTGAGTTTGAGGTTCCTATAAGACATCTACATGGAAATGTTGAATATGGAGTTGAGCATACAAGCCTAGAAATCTGAAGAGTTGCCTGAGCTGAGAAGTAATGCTCAAAAAATAAAAAGAAACTATGAGCCTATTATAAAAGTGCAGGTCATTTTAACTAGTGAGGGAGAGTGCAGCAGTGTTTTTAATATGGTGATTTGAGTATGCATCCTTCCTTGTATATTGAACAGCTTAATGGGACAGAATACGGATAATTTCTTTTGTGTACCCCTTAGCACTTACCTTGCTCATGGTAGGCATTCAATGATTATTTACTGAATTGAACTGAATTGACTAACGGGATTATTTTGCAAGCCAGGCTGTTCTGTGAGTCAAGGATTGTGAATTATTGGAGTTGGAGTTAGGTAATCAAAGTTTAGTGGTACTCAGGGAGGACGTGACACACACCAAGAACCAGAGTGTGGTTTCCTGAAAGTAAGCAGCTGTCGGTCTGGCAAATCAGTCAGGTCTGTGCAGATTTGCCACAAGTAGGGCACAACACATCTTGCATAAAATGCAGGTGCAAAACATGCTGAGAGGAGAGGATCATAACTTTAGAATGTAACTACAGACTTTATTACAGTGGGCAGAAAACTTGTAGTCATTTTCACTCTATCACCATTTACCTAACATTAAAAAACTATAAAATAAAATAAGATGGCTTTATGTAGATATATTGTTTTCAAAGTATTTCTTCCAGAAGAAATGTAATAAGCCCATATACTTTTCCTTATTTATAACACCAGTTTCCTACATTCTTTAGTGCCATAAATAATAAAGAGCAAACTTTTCCCCCACTTCATCTAAATAATTGATTAATAATTTAGCAGGCATTTCATTTCAAAAGAATTCCACCATGATGGTTAAATCAGAACTGCAAAGAAAAATATCATCCAAGTCACTGGATTTGACAAAAAGTGCAGTGTATAAAACAAGAAGCTATTATTGTTCAAAACACAATGAACAACTCCCAAGCATTGTTATATGAGTGGCATTTTCATAGCTTTTGGAAAATTGTCATATTTGTAAGTACTGATAACTTTGCTATGAGACAAAATCTCATTATAGACCTTAGTAAGAAATTAATGACAAAGAGTTAACTTTAAAGGCACCTTAATTCCAACAAGGATGGTTCATATATTTGCATAGTTCTGTTAGACATAACAGTCATGCTTGCCTTTAACTCTTAAAATATAATACGGAGAAAATATATAATAGCATAAGCAAGTAGAATTTCAGATTTTCATAAAGCTATATGTTTGTAGCCTAGATACAAACTTTAAACTCCTGTCTAAAATCTGATTTTTTTTCTTAATGTTTCAAGTTATTTAAATTCTAGTTAGTTAAATATAGGGTAATATTACTTTCAGGAATAGTACTAGTGATTCATCAGTTACATGTAACACCTAGTGCTCATCACAACAAGTACCCTCCATAATTGATGTCGGCTCGGTCATGATCTCAAGGTTTTGGGATTGCCCATTGTCGGGCTCCGTGCTCAACACTCAGCACAGAGTTGGCTTGAGATTTTCTCTCTCCCTGTGCCCCTCCCCACCCCATGCATGCGTGCTCGCTCTCTCTCTCTCTCAAATAAGTAAATCTTTAAAAAAAAAAAAATCTCTTATGGTTTACCTCCCTCTCCCTTTTTTTTCTTTCCTCTGTGTTCATCTATTTTCTTCCATAAATTCCACATATGAGTGAAATCATATGGTATTTGTCCTTCCTTGACTGATTTATTTCGTTTAGCATAATACCCTCTAGCTCCATCCACATTGTTGCAAATGGCAAGATTTCAGTCTTTTAAAATCTAATTTAAAAGAGGTATTCACGAAGTCATAAATGTTGATGATTCTTTCAATAGAATCAAACACGCAGAACAGTGGCCTTCAGTGATAGACCTGGTACTTTAAGACTCCATCTTCATCTCGTTGGTGCTGTATATTCTGACCAGTGCCTCTAATTTTGGAATATCTCTGCCTTTCTTGGTTTTGTTTTTAAAGGAAGTGTGACTTGCCTAATACATAAGTGTTACAATTTCAATCAGGATCTCTATTTTGTCTCTTTTGTTTTAGGAGTAAAAATATGTGTTACAGTATAAAATCCATTTTTGTACTTAGATGTATGGATGAGAGCATTTGGAATTATGAATATAGGTTAACCTTAAAAAGAAATAGCAATACCTCTGTGGAAGGAAAAGATAGAAGAGTGGGAAAGATTTGGAATAATAAATATGAAGAATTGGATTAACAGTAAACAAGAAGTAGCTGAAAGGACTTGAGAGTATAGAAGGAGTACCAGGAGCACTGAACCAACATGGTTTTATAACGAGGCATCTGAGCACAATTTTTACTTTAACGCTTAGCAGCCTAGAAAAAGGAGCAAGGAAATTGGAGGCTACTGAAAGGGAGTGGGAGAGAACATGGGACTATGAATTCATAGTTGAAATGGTAGGCAGTGGGTTCTAAACTGCAAGGAGAAAATAAAAGCCAAATGGGCTAAATCTGTAACTAACCCAGAAGTTTGTTTTTTTACTATTTATAATTACTACTTTCTTAATATCTGTTTTCATGTATTTGTTTATCACCATACGATACTGTGTCTTGTTGGTGTTTTAGGAATGTGACACTCCTGCCCTTTTGAAAGAAAGTAACAAGATCTTTTTCAAAAAAAAGTCTTTCTTTTGAGAGGCTGAGTGGGTCAGTGGAGTGGATTGAGTGAAAAAGAATTCCAGTGTTTGGAAGTAAGGGGAGACTTTTCAGTCCAAAATGCCTCTGAAACTGACTCCCAACTTTTTTCTCTCGTTGTTCTTCCTTCATTTTTGTCTCTCCGTAATTATATTTGTTCAAAAATTATGTTATTTATAAAGGCAGCCTTCCTATGATAATTGGAGCACATTCTCCTATGTTAGTACTATTGTTCATACTACTAAGGCAAGGGAGAATAATTGCAAGGGAGAATAAAAGGTGGTTATTTTCTGTCCAAATAAGATAAATTTTTCTTTTTTAACTGAATATAGTTAGAAAAATGAAACCCAAAACATCTGCCTCTGAAGTATGCTATGTGCTTAGTCTTTATGCCAATTTATGCTGCTTTTCTTTTTGGGGGGGGAGGGGGCAGGGATGGGATTAAGAATTAGAGCTTAGTTTGGCATTTATTTTTTTAAAAAAGACAAATTTTAAATCCTGGTCGAATAGTAAGTATCACACTTGAGACCAGAAGTTATACTGTAGAGTGAACCAAAGGTAAACACCACAAAACCATTTTTAAATATTTAACATTTTTTTAATATAAATGAATCCAGACAAGTGTAACTGTTTGAACTGCTGTTAAAAACTGATATATTAAAATAAATAGAAGGTGAATAATTACAAGATTGATTTTTTATTTATAAGAAAGCATATAGTGTAGGGCTTTAGAACATGGACTTTAGAGCAGAATGCCTGAATGTATGTCTTCACTCCACCAGTTACTAGGAGATCTTGACAAAATTACAGCATTTCTCTTCCTCATTTTCCTTTATGTTTTGAAGATCAAAGTACTTAAAACACTGCCTAGCACATAATATTCAGTAAATGTTAAGATTTTTTAAATTAATAAATATGTTGGGAAATTCATTAAAAACATCACTTAAACATTATTTAGTTGTTGTTTATAAGGCTTATCTATCTCTATATAAGGCATCTCTATTTAGGGTTAGCCTTTAAGATGAAGAGGAATAGGGGCACCTGGGTGGCTCAGTCGGTTAAGTGTTTGACTTCGGCTCAGGTCATGATCTCGGGGTCCTGGAATCGAGCCCCATGTTGGACTCCCTACTCATCAGGGAGCCTGCTTCTCCCTCTGCCACCCCCCCCCCAATAAATAAAAAAAAAATCTTTAAAAAAAAGAAAAAGAGGAATAAAAAGCAAAAATGAGTCTTTGCAGGTGATTAAATGCTGAAGTAAAGATATTTTTGATAACCACAGAATCAGTTTATAGTACATCAGCTATAACAACTGTTCTGTTACATAACAAGACAAAAGCAGTTAAGCACACCATATCACTTTTTTAAAAAACATCATTTAATTAAATATTTGAAAGCATTATGTTAATGATTGTTTTTGGTGGTCGTGGTGGTGGTGGTTTTTTGCCAACTCTCCTGATTTAATTTTTTGACCAAATTGACCATTTTTGAACTAAAGGCCAAGCACTTTGCAACTCCTAAATACATATTTAGCCTTAAAATATTCTTATTTTTACATAAATGTTAACCTCCTTACTAAATTTTTTAGCTTCTTAAAGTTAAGGATATAGTCTTATTTATCTCACATATTACAGGTACCAGAAAAGTGTTTGGTTTTTTTTGTTTGTTTGTTTTTTGGGCTTTTAAAAAAAGATTTATTTATTTATTTATTTATTTATTTATTTATTTATTTATTTATTTATTTGAAAGAGAGAGCATGTGCATGCAAGTGGAAGGGAGGGAGGGAGAGAATCTCAAGCAGACTCCATGCCGAGTGCAGAATCCGATTCAGAACTCCATCCCATGACCTTGAGCCCAAACTGAGTCAGATGCTCAACCAACTGAGCTACCCAGGCGCCCCCAGAAAAATGTTTGTTGAATTGAATTGTTTCTATAAATAAAAGTGTGTTTACAGCAAAATAATTATAAATGTTATATTGAAATGCATGATAAGGTAGTTTTATTCTTATATGTATTGGGGATATTTCCTTCTTTGCTTATTATTTTCTTTCTGGGCTGCCAGGAATATAATGTGGGGAGTAGGAAGAAGGTGGTGATTTTAATGCTCAGAGCATTTTTTTTTTCCTTAGGGGGAGAGGGGGTGAGAGAGGCAGAAGGAGAGAATCTTAAGGAGGCTCCATGCTCAGCAGGGAGCCTGACGGGAGGACATGGGCCTGATCTCACAACGCTGAGATCATAACCTTAGACAAAATTAGGTCAGACACTTAACTGACTGAGCCACCCAGGCACCCCAGTGCTCAGAGAATTCTTGATTTACTCCTGACATTTCTGCATCTTTTAAATTAAAACTTTTCCGGGGTGTTATAAATACTAATAAAAAAGTATTTTAATCTTGCTAAAAATTATTTTAAAAAACAGATTTGGGTGTGACATTTAATGTATTGGTAGCAACTAAGGGAAAAACAAGACTATTCTGAGATTTTAATTTCTAGTTAATTTACCTTAGGCTTACTTTAAAAATGAGTTAAATCAGCTAAAGTACCTGCTAGACTCTGCTGACCAAAGAAGCAAAATTGCCTCTTTAATGTTGGGTGTGAGAGGAGCTGAGAAAGGAAGAAAAGAAACCCATTGATTTTTCTTTGTTTAAACTTTAAATATAAGTAAATAAAGACTTGTTTTAAGTGTTAGTAGAAGAACCATTTGATTAAATGGATCCTCAAAAGTTGAGCTTTTATACTCAGAATTTGACCATTACAGGACATATGAAAAATAATAAACACTGTTCAAAGGCTTAAGACCCAGGACTGAATCCAAAAAACTAGCCATCAGGTCCTGATTTCAGGGTTATGAGATCAAGCCCTGCATCAGGCTTTATGTTGGGCGTGGAGCCTGCTTATGATTCTCTCTCTCCCCCCCCTCCTTCACCTCCCCCACAGCTCTCTCGATCTCTCTTTAAACAAAATAAAACAAACAAAGAAAAGAACAACTAGCCATCCACTCTCCAGGATCATCCAATTCACTCTTACAGAAATTGTACCTCAATTCATCCATTTAACAGGTGAAAATTATTTAAAAACAACAATTATTCAGTCTTTGGGAATTATTCTAAGGGCATACAGAAAATCAAGAAACATTCATTAAAGAAAAACTACTATATATCAGAACAGTGAGTTTTTATGCCATTTGAGCCACAACCCATTACTTCTCCCTCATCATGTCCCCCTCACAGTGCTTCAACCCCAGCATATTAGCCAAGAAGCCAAGAAGATGGGGTTTCCTCTCTCCTTAACCCCAGCCCTCTAGAGCTACAGTTTGACCATAGAGGAGTAGGCTTCTGGTGTTTCTCACCCACCTCCCCAACCCCCTGCAACCTCCAAGTTACAGGAATTCTATTCCACATAGTCATGACTGAGAGGACCAACTCTCTCTTCAAGTAGCCCCTACTCTCAGAAGAGCAAGCTGAGAACACTGCGGCCCAATTACCCTGCCCTAACTCACCACAGGGTAGAGGTTCCACATGAAGTGAGGCAAGCCAAGACCAGAGCTGTTTCCCCACTTTCAGTGTATACTTATAGAGCAGAGTTGTCATTGGAAAAAGAGGGTCTCTGTCACCAGCTTCAGTGCACTGGTGCAGATGTTCTGCCCAGGGGTAAAGGCAGATCATACAGGTAAAGAGCTCTACAGATCTGACTGAGAGGACTGACTTTATTTGTAATAAGGAGTGTAGAATTCCATGCCTAAGGATGTACAAAACAGATCTTGATGAAGAGCCATTGAGAGCAGGCTGGTAGCTCCATAATGCATCAAACCAGCAGAGCAGCCAGAAGTTTTAAAGAAAGAACCAGAGAAAGAGTCAGCCCAGAATAGCCCTCCTGGCATCATAATCAGCTGTGATGATCAGGAAGGTAATGTGCATGTGCAGGGCTGCACCCACTCAGGAGCAATCAGAGCAGGATGTGGGGCAGACTTGAAAGCATTCCCCAAGCTGCACACAGACCCATCAACACAGGGTAGAAGGCTCACAGGAACAAGGGGCTTCAACACAACCTGTAATCAAACACTTACTGAGCAATAGTAAGTTACTCTGACCCAGGGGTAACTCCTAGGAAGCAAGGCCCACAAATAATATCACGATCACTCCTGGCAGTCTGAAAAACTGTGCACATGCCCAAGGCTGTGCCCTCTCAGGAGCAATCAGAGCAGGAACCTCCAAGCTACTAGTCCCATGCTGAATGTGGGGCAAACAAGTAAAATCCCTGAACTAGAATAGCAATGTCTAACCTACAGATACAGCCAGTAGTAGAGAGAAAAATTGCCTGGCAAAGGAGGCTTAAGCACAACCTTTAACCAATGGCTTGTCCTAACTCAGGAGCAACCCCTAAATAATGAGCCTAAAAGATAAAAATAGTGGGGAAAAATGAGTAGGAACATCAGAGGCTGTACACTGCAGGGAAACAGAGTTTACAGAATTGTTTCAGGGAAGTCACTAAGCAAATAATCAAGCAAACAACAGCAACCACCTCCAGGGTGGGGTAGGGGTTGGATATCTAATGTGGCTAAAATGTATTATCTACAGTGCCCAATTATCAACACAGAATTATGACACATGGAAAGAAATAGGGAAGTATGACCTGACCCATAAACAGGGGAGAAAGGAAATAGAAAATTCCTTTGATGGGTCCCAGATGATGTACTGAGCAAAGATTTTGAAACAGTAATAGCAATACATTCAAAGAACTTAAAGGAAACCAAGCTTAAAGAATGAAAGTATAATGACAGTGTCTCATCAAATAAAGAATATTAAGAGAAATTTTTTTAATTAAATGGAAATTGTGGAATTGAAAAATATAATAAACCAAGTAATTATTTGAGCTGGCAAAAGATAAAAATCAGTGCATTTGAAGATAGATTGATGGAGATTATACAATCTGAAGAACAGAGAGAAAAACAATGGAAAAAAATGAGTAAAGCTTCAGAGAATTGTGGGACATGATTAAGCACACCAATGTACAAATAATGGGAATAACAAAGAGAGGAGAGAAAAGGAGAGAGAAAAAGTATTCTAAGATCTAATGGCTGAATTTTTTTTCAAATTTAATGAAAAGCATTAAGTTACGCATCCAAGAAATTCAATGAAGTCCAAATAGAATAAACACAAAGCAGTCCTCTTCCAGACTCATCATAGTCAAAATGTTGAAAGAGAAAAAAAAGAAAATCTTGAAAGCAATACAGGAAAACAATTCATCACATACAAGGGAACCCCAGGAAGATTAATAGTTGACTTCTATCAGAAATATTGGAGAACAGAAGGCAATAGGGCAACACATTCAAAATGCTGAAAGTAAAAGCCTATCAATGAACAATCTTATATCCAGCAAAATTATGTTTCATAAATGAAGGTGAAACCCATTCCCAGATAAACAAAAGCAAAGAATTTTTTGCAGCAGATCTGTCCTACAAGAACTATCAAAGAAAGTTAGGAGAATGAAAGCATGTAACACCAGAGAGTACTTGGAATCCACACACACAAAAACAAAGAGCACTTGTAAAGGTAATTATATATATAGATAATTCCTAAAGAGTATAATTACATATATCTTCTCAACTGATTTAAAAAGCAATTGCATCAAACAATATATATAATTGTATTGTTGAGTCTAAAACATACTGAAATGTAGTACACTTGATAATATCAGCACAAGAAACGTAGTGGTATTGTTGTGAGAGCTTGTATTGGAGTGAGGCAATGACACCAAATAGTAACTCAGATCCACAGGAAGAAATGGAAAGAACCAGAAAGGGAGAAATGTTGAGAAGACAGATTTCATGCCAGCCAAAGAACAAAAGATATTTAAAAATATATAAATGCTTATTCTTTTATCTTCTTTTGAGACACTTCCTCTCAATTGCTTACGACTAGGAACTGTACCTTTTCCCTACTTATAAAAGTTCACTTACAAAGACGAAAGGCAGGATTTAGAATGAAAGACAAGGGGTGTGCGTGTGCACATTTGTCTGTGTGTGTGTGTGTGTGTGTGTGTGTGTGTGTGTGTTTTGTGTGTGTGTTTTGTTTGTGTGTTGTGGGGAGGGTACATACAAGCTAAAATAAGCCTCTTGAACCATTAGAGTACATAATCTTGCCAGGTTCTATGGTTAATGCAGTAAGGAAAAACATTCTGGGATTTAATCTTTTAATTAACTGATAAAGTACTATTTATTAGTGTTCCTCACATATTGATTTTCCTGGCATGCAGTAATTGGGATCTTCACTATTATTTATTCGGTTACATCTTGCCTATTTTCAATATTCATGCATTAATCCTCATGGAGAGAAAGTCTCCTCCATTTAAGAGGCTATCCTTGTCCGAGTCCCCAAATTTTCTGTCTTATCTAAAAATTTAGGTTTTGGCTTTATAAATGCTCAACACATATTTTATGGCCAAGCTATACTTTTACATACTGAGTTTTAAAATGGGAATACTATTACCTAACTGGTAGAGTGCCATAGTTCTGGAATCAGCCCAAAATTCAATCTTGGTTCTTCCATATACCATCTATATATTATGTATCTCTATTTGAGTGAGTAGTCTCAAACACATAATACACCTACCTTGTAAAGTTATTTTGGATTTTGAATAGAATAACATCGGAAACAGTCATAGCAGATGTTTAATACAATGTTTGTTACCTTAAGCCATAAATGTGAGTGGGGAAGATTCAGAGAACAGAGGAATGTGACCAGAATAGAATTTATTTTGGGGGACAGTTAGAAAGTAGGCTGAATTAGTAGAATGGTTACATAGAATACTTATAATCAAGATGGAAGTGCCTAAAATATGGTAGACACTGAGAATAAAAAAGGGGGAAAACATTATTTTTGCTGATTTGCTACTTACAGTCCATGGAGAAAGATAAACATAAATTAGATAATCACACGAACAAAACACAAAGTTCATCTGATGTAAGGATAGCTATGTGGTATGATAAAAGCATTTAGTAAGGAGATTTTTTTTTAGCAGAGGTCAGGACTGACTTTCTTGAGATCTGAAGAATGAATAGGAGTTAGTAGATGAAAAGAAGAAGGTAGAACATACCAGGCAGAGGAAATAACTTTTTTTTTTTAAAGATTTTATTTATTTATTTGACAGAGAGCATGAGAGGGAACACAAGCAGGGGGAGTGGGAGAGGGAGAAGCAGGCTTCCCGCTGAGCAGGGAGCCCGATGCGGGACTCAATCCCAGGACCCCGGGATCATGACCGGAGCCGAAGGCAGCCGCTTAGTGACTGAGCCACCCAGGCGCCCCCAGAGGAAACAACTTTTAAAAAGATTTGGGTCAAGAAAAGCAAGTGAGTATGAGAGATGCAAATTAGGACAGGGAGGGGAAAGTAAAGAAAGTGAAGGAGGGTACAAGTATAAGATGAGGCTGAGTGAGTAGAATCATGTAGAAAGAATTAGGGAATAGATATTTAGGATTCAGATGTCAGAATCAGCAGGACCTACTGATATATTGGATGTAGGAAATGACGAAAAGAGTTTTGCAGATCATTCCTAGGGTTCAGGCTTGTAGAAATTAAGGTTGAAGTTCATTCCTGACAATCTGTTCATTGAATGAAGGCCAGTTTTGAGGAGGGAAAATCATGGGTTTGGCCTTGGATGTGTTGAATATTGAAGTATATTCAAGATATTCAAGTGTAAGTGTCAAGAAGGCAGTTGAATATATGGATCTAACATGCAAGCAAAAGAAATGTCTGAGCTGGACACAATATTTAAATAATTGATTTATTGGTAGTAAATATAACTAATTTTTAGGGGGGAAAATGTGGAGTGAAAAGAGATGAGGGCCTAGGACCAGAGATTGAGGGCCAATATTTAATAGCTGGGTTGAAGATGATGAACCCACAAAGGAGACTGAGAAGGCATAGCCAGATGGATTAAAGTAGAACCAGGAGAATATGATATCATAAAATGCAAAAGAAGAGAAAAAATGATCATCATGAATGCTACTTAGTTAAATAAATGAGAACTGAAAAATGTCTATTTAATTTACTGATATGACAGTGTATTGGCAACCTTTTCAAGAGCTCTTTTGGTGGTGTAATGGGGACAGAGCCAGACTGGAGTAGGATGAGATGTGAATGAATGGAGTAATTCTCCATGGATCTCTTGCCCTAAGAGCTTTTGTTTAGGACTGTTTTCTCAAGGGTATTTGTTGTTAAGTGAACAGACTTGGAAGATAGGGACGCTGTCTCCTTCTGGAACAGAAAGCAAATTTTTTTGCTGTCCAGTATAATAAAAATAATGTCTCCCTCCGGGGACAAAGGTCAGGTACATTTGCCTGTAGCCCATAATAAAAGATTAGAGTTCTTGAAGTTCAGAGCTCCTCAGCTGTGATACAAATCCACTGCCTGCAGCACCTGCCTGTGCCACTCTGTGTCACCCTGTGGGACTCAGGAGGAAAGGGAACCATGCTGCTTCATGTGGCCTGAGTAATAATGTCCTTTGCCTCCAACCCAAAAGTCTTATGTCTTCTGCCAGCATCCATGACACTCTGATAGGCTAATTTGTTAACTTGCAGGTAGGATAAAAGGTCGGTCTTTACAGTTCTTGATAACCATGGGGGGAAAAATGGAAACAAGCCAAGTGAATTGTTTCAAACAGTTGGGCTATGAAAGAGAAGAAAAGACAAGACAAAACTAATAGAGGATGTGGCATGTAGGGAGTCTTGTATTAAAGGACAAAGATCTAAGCATGTATAAATATTGATGAGAGGCCAGTTGAGAGGGAGAGATTGAATATACATGACACAGGATAATGGTAGAGGGAGAATCTAAGGTAGGAAGAGATCCTACATACAGGTAAGAGGAATTGGAACAAAGGGGAACACTTCCTTATTTCTTGTGTAACAAAAAAGAATGCAGCTAAGAGGGACGTAAACTGAAGTAGTTGTTACATTTAGTATCACAAAGTTAAGGAAGCTCTTTTCTGACTGCTTCTCTTTTCCCTGAGAAGTAGAAGCTCAGGTGATTTGCTGGAGGAGGGTGATAGAGAAAGAGAGAAGCAGAGGTTTGAAAGAGAGAAGAGGTTTGAAATAGCCTGTGGAGAGAGCAGAAAAAAATGAGCTGAGCAGAGAAATGAAGTAGGAATGCAGGGTATTTGAAGATCTGTTGGAGGTTAATGGTCAAAACCTAGTGGCACCAAAATACCCAATGTTACGACTTTCTCTAGTACCACTCAGGTGTGGGCGGAGAAAATAGCTAAGTCCCTCTAAAATTAAGGTTTTGCCCAATAAGGCAATGGATTTTAAAACTTTATCAAAATTCTGGGCCATAGAACCCAGGCTGAACGAGGATAGAGAAGAAAGGAATGGACTGGGCTAGTGGATTGAGAGAAGTTAGAGATCAGTGGACTAAGTCAGTGTGAATAGTCGAATAAACAAGATAAAAGGAGAGAAGTTTGCAGTGAGATTCATTCATTAGTTCTGTCATTCATTCAATAAAAACCTCCATTCGCAGACTAGTATGTGCTAATAAAAAATTATTTTCCTCTTGCTTGATATGCATCTTGAGATGTATACTTGAGATGTATAAATTTACCTAGCCAGTTATGATTTTCTTGTTTCGCTTTATTGTGGCTGGTTCTCCTTGATAGCTAGGGAAGGCCAACCAAAAGTAGCAAGGAGAAATCAGCATTTTAGTTTTTACCCTGTATTATCTTGTGTTGTCTGAATATGTACAATAACATTTATCCATGTGTTCTTATGTAGTTTTTTAAAACAACTTTTAGAAAGTTATATCTAAAAATGTCCATTTGGATAACCCCCATTAATTGCTGTTTTTTAATATTATGAATACATTTGTCATATTAGTTACTGCTAGTAACAATGAATCCAAATTAATGAGGAAGGGGCGCCTGGGTGGCACAGCGGTTAAGCGTCTGCCTTCGGCTCAGGGCGTGATCCCGGCGATCTGGGATCGAGCCCCACATCAGGCTCTTCTGCTATGAGCCTGCTTCCTCCTCTCCCACTCCCCCTGCTTGTGTTCCCTCTCTTGCTGGCTGTCTCTATCTCTGTCAAATAAATTTAAAAAATCTTTAAAAAAAAATGAGGAAGTAGTTGAGCACTATAGTGAAGAACACAGGCTTGGAATTAACAATACTTACTGTAAAAAGTGGAGATTAAATGCCATAAAGAATGTGAAGTTCTTAACACAGTACCTAGTATATAGTACACATTCATTTAATACCTGTTATTTTTTATCATCATCGTCGTCATCATCATCATCTATAGTCAGAACTCTTGGTTCCAAGTGACAAAAATTCAACTCCCCCTAGATCTTGTAAAATAGGAATTTATTGGCTCATGTAATTAAAAAGACCAGAGGTGGATGCACTAGCTGGATTCAGGTGTTGAAACTGTATTGACTATATCATTTCTTGGCTTTACTTTACATTGGCTTCATTTATAGCAAGCTTTCCCCTTATGGTAATAAGATGCTCGCATCTTACCAGCTAACCAATAGCAGTGAAAGAAAACTGTCTCTTTTTTAATAGTTGCAGCAAAAGTCTTAGGTAGAGGTGTTTCATTGGCCTATCTTGGGTTACATTCTCATTGTTTAACTAACCATATGTCCAAGGAAATGGAATATTCTGATTGGCTAGGCCTCAAACTGAGGACCGGAAACATCTTCAGCCAAAACACAGGGACTAAGAGCGGATGGGAGATGGTTTCTGCAAAGTTAAATCAAGGTGCTGCTAGCAGGAAAAAGTGGAATAAATAACAGAGAGGCAAAACCAACAGATTTCCAATACTGCACATGTAATACGGGGCAATAATACAAGTGTAATACTGGAAACAGGAAAACAGTTGAAAGTACATTTTAAATTGTCACCTACTCAGCAAAAGCCTGTTTATACAATGTAGTCTGTACCCTCTTAAAGTGAATAAACAGAGGTCTTGCCATACTAGTGTACACAGATTGTGCCATACGTAAGTGTGTTCCATAGAAAACATCCCACCTCAACTTCTATATAATTAAATTGTCATAACACTTGAAGAAAAATACAATTGAATTTAATTATCATGAGAAAGATGATCACCAAGGCATTAATTATCTCAAGCAACATGGTACAATAGAAAGAGAAGTAAAAATCACAAGATATAAATCTACCAAAAATACGGTAATAATATAGAAATAAAAATCACAAGATATAAATCTACCAAAAATATAGTAATAATAATAGTTACCATATAGTGAATGATTAGTATGTGTATTCTAAAAGCTTTTTATCCATTTCTTCATTTTAGTATAACAACTCTATGGTTTAGGTATTATTATGTTCCTTTTATACATGGGGAAACTGAGGGTCAGTGGTTAAGTAATTTGCCTTGTGTGCAGAGCAACATTTCAATCTGTCCTAATTGCTTCTAAAGCCTGTGCTATCATTAACAGGCTGAGTAACTTAACCTTTTATTCCTTGTTTCTTAAAGTAGGAGATTTTGTTTTAATTATCTTTAAGGCTATTTCTCTCATAAAAATCCTATGATTATGTAAGGGTTCACCTTTAATTTCTCATCATTAATTTTGTGTATCTTTTAAGAAGGTTTTGAATCAATTATAACACCTCTTTATTTTTATGTATGTCTTTAATCGTGGACAAAAAATAATAATAATATCACTATCTTGGTAAGAACACTTCAGTGTGCATGTCATAGCATTATTGTATGATCTTGAAAGAAACTACGCTTTTGACAAATGTTCTTTCATCAGGACCTCAAATACAAAGAATAAAATTTGGCAAATACACAAAGTGATTAATGTTAGAACAGAGGGAAAAGCACCATCAGAATTTCTGCACTGGTGTACCACTTTATGTATGAAGTGTTTTGTGTGGTTGGTTTTTGGGGTGTTTTTGTTGTTATTGCCTTATTGCATTTCTGCCAAATATATCTCTGCATTCTTGTTTGGAATCTTTTTTTCTGCATTTGAATCTGAATCTAGTCAGTACTGAAAGGGCTGTGAAAAATCCACTGAACTGTTGCAAATAGCTTTGCCTTGTTTACATTTTTATATAAGATAAAAATTTGAGTAATTTTTTGCTTAATAAACTCACTTTTGATATGCTGTAAACTGTGAGAAAAGACGTAAAGCAAAAAAAGATGCCGATGTTTGTTTCACTTTGTTAAATGTATTCATTCTGTGAAAAATGAAAACATGTTTACATAGCTTTTCTTTTTCCAGAATTCAAATATGTAAAATTTTACTCTGAAAACTAAGCAGCATTAGCTATTAATATTATAATAATAACTGGAGGGAGTATAGTATAGGGATTAATGGAGTGGTCTCTGGAATAAGAGCTCCTTCACTTACTAAATTAGTGGCCAGACATTTAATACCTGTGAAATTTAGTTTCCTTTTCTGCAAATGAGGGAAAATAATAATGTGTCCACAGCTTGCGGAAAGATCAAACAAAATAAAGCTTGTAAAGCCAGTGCCTGGCACATAGTAGACACTCAGTGTTAGCTTTTCTACTATATCATTGATAATGCTACCACTTATTACTGTTACTCTAAAATTTACAAACATGTGAGAGAATCAAGGACTCAAGAACTCCTCTGTTTATATTACTCGCTACTCCTCAAATACAATGGTTTACAAATTGAGCTGAGCACGTGAATTTTTTTTAATTTTCTTTTTGGAGGGAAAGCATGCGTGTGAGTGGTGGGGGGAGGGGCAGAAGGTGAGGAAGAGATAATCCAGGCAGGCTCCATGCCCAGCGTGGATGGGGGCGGGGGGGGACGGGCTTGATCTCACAGCTCTGAGATCATGCCCTGAACCAAAACCAAGAGTCAGGTCCTTAACCAACTGAGCCACCCAGGCGCCCAAAGCATGTAAATTTTAGCTAGCAGCTACCATATCTTGTAATCTAGTCTAGAATTTATTTATAAATATTTGAACAAATTCACATCTGTACTCATGGAGAAATAAAATATTTGATGTTATATGTAACTTTTTATTTTTTGTGGGTTTTTTGTTTTGTTTTGTTTTGTTGCCTAACATATTGTTATTGTAAAATACTTCTATTGTTCGTTCAACAAATACTTATTATGAGCCTACAATAGGCCAGGCACAGTGCAATATACTAAGTACTAATGTTAAAGTTTATAAGACATGGTTCTTGCCCTTAATGGCCTTGCCCTTCCTATCAAAGCTAGTGACAGGAAATAGATACATAAAGAAATAATTTTTATAATAAAATGTTGTGGTAGGCAGAATAATGCCTCACCAGAAATGTCCATATTTTAATCCTTAGAATTTGTGAATGTGATACCTTATATGGCCAAAGAGATTTTGCAGGTGGGATTAAATTTAAGGACTTTGAGATGGGAAGATTATCCTGGATTATCCCATTAGGCTAGAGCTAATCACTTGGGTCCTTAAAAGCTGAGAACCTTTCCCTGCTGAGGTCAGAGAGAAAAGTTAACTGCAGAAGAATGGTCAGGAGAGCTGCACCATTGCTGGCTTTGAAGATGGAGGAAGTGGGCCAGGAGCCAAGGAATATGGACAGCCATTAGGAGCTAGTAAAGGTAGGCGAATAGATTCTCTCCCTAGAGCCTCTAGAAAGAAATGCAATCCTGCTGACATGACTTCTAACCTACAGAACAATAAAGTGGTAATTTTTGGTTGTTTTAAGCCACTAAAGTTATAGTAATTTCTTACAGCAGGAATAGAAAACTGGTAAAAATGCAATAAATTGTCTTTGCTTAAAGGATTATATGTGGAGAAATAGAAGAAGATAAGGATCACTTTCCAAAGTTGTGTCAGAAGAGCTAGGAAGACTTTTCCAAGAAGACCCACTAAAGTCATTGTTCCAAAGTGGATCACATGCACTTTCCAAAGCCAGCTTCTGGTAAAGAGAAGTTTATTACTCTTAAGACTTGTCATATCTGGAGCTGTAGGTGGGGTCTGCCTCACCTGAGGAATGTGGGCTGGAATAGGTTCTAATAAGAAAGAGGAAAGAGGGAATGGATGCTTAATAATTTTCCAAACAGAAATACTGCTAACCTCATTAAAATCTATACATTGCTTTGAAATTACTATAATAAACATACTTGGGGAAAAAAAGATCATCTTTTGTTTGGCAAGAAGTGAGCAAGGTAGAAAATCTATCAAGATACTGCTCCAGTGCTTGCCAGACACATGATAAATTTTCTCCATTTATTCAACAAATATTTCTTGAGCTCTTTCTTTGTATTGCTACTCCCAACACAGCCCCTGCTATATACTGATACTAGAGGATAAATGGTCAGCAAAAATAGATATTGTCTGTATCCTCATGTACAGTGATAGAGACATTCATCAAAAAATCACACACACACAGCTACACTGATTTAGAATACATTGAAAGAGCATTACATGGTGCTATGAGATTGAGTTGAGGCTTAACCTGAGACTACATGAGGAGCAGGCATTAACTGAGCAAGGGAGGGAGGAGAGTGTGCTAGGCAGAGAAAACAGCATGTGCAAATCTGTCGCAGGCAAAAGCATGGCCTGTTCAAGAAGTTGAAGATCAATGTGGCTGAAACACAAAAAAGGGAAGAGGGAGGCTGATGACAGGATGAGGCCAGAGACCCAGAGATAAGCCAGAGGAAGCAGGCCCTCATAGATCATGTTAAAAATTTTGGCCTTTATCCTAAAAGCAGGGTGGAGCGATTGGATTTGCATTTAAAAGGATCACTTTGGCTGCAGTGTGGTAAATAGCTTATAGGGGAGCCAAGGAATATGGGGCAAGAGCAGTTAGGAAACTTCTGGAATAGTCAAGGCAAGAGATGTTAATAGGTTATTTTAACAGCAGCAGATGGAATAGCAATATACACAATAAGGAAATATTTAGAAGGTAAAATAAAGAGGATATGCTGATGAGCTAAATGTAAAGGGGAGGGGAAATGGGAGGAGTCATGAAGGCCTCCGGTTTCTGGCCTTTGCATGTGGCATATGGATGGTGGTGTCATTCATGTAGCTAGAGAGCATTGAAGGAGCACTAGTTCCTCACAAGCCATCCAGGCTTTTTAAATTTTATTGTAAATAAGAATTATAAAAATTATCAAACCGAATGCGCTTTTGATATCTGCATGAGACCAGAAAAAGCAAAATTCTGTTAATTGTGGTAGTTTTGTAGCATTACATGTGTTTCGTTTTATCTGTCCTATCCACTACTCAAATCATAATGTATTTCTTAATACAATTTTCCTAATTGCAATATATTATATCGCAGTAATTCTATTTAACTATCCCAACCTATCAACTTGGTAAACTTAAAAAAAAAACAAACCCACATTAAACGCACTAATTGATGGATAGAAGGGAGAGATCAAACTAATCAATTATAACCATGCAGGTGTTTATCTCAATTACCGTACCTACAGTGGAGTACTGATGGCAGTTCCTACCAGACCTCAAGAGCCAACTGTTAAATTTTCAGGAGCTTTGCAAGGTAGTTGTAAGTAGCTTGAAATTGACCACGGCAGGAGGACGGGCTACAGAAACTGTAAAAAACTATGTAACTGGCAAACAATCCACTGACCCCAACTCCCACCCCAGACAAAGCTTACTGCTTAACATTTACCAGTGCACCAATGTTTGTATCTTTTAGAATTATGGTATTTGGGGTAGATATAGAAAATACTGTAATGAGACTGACTGTAATCTCACTGATTTAAAAATGCTGCCTATTTTTTTTCCATGTTTTTCAATGTTTTCCCTTTAGGATTGTATGAAACCTATCTAATTCTTTGCTGGATATTTTGGATGTTTCCACAGAACTTCATTTGGGAAGATACACCACATTTAGGCATTCTTCTAATGATTTTTACTTTTTCCTCTCCTTAAGATTGCCCAGATTAAGAAGTGCTGCAGTAAAGTGGCAAAATTTTAGTAATTATTGAATCTGATTATAGATGTATAGAGGACCGTTGTACTATTTTTCTCTAATTTTGTGTGTGCTTGAAGTTTTTCATATTAAAAAACGAAGCAAGTTATAGCAGCCACATCTTGCCCAGACCAGTCCTTACTGGGTCCTCCACTTCCAGTCTCAATCCCAGCAGGTATTTTCAGGATCTGAGATGATGTGATCCGTTGCTGCCTCCTCACTTGGCCTCGGAGTTAGCTCTCCTTGTTTTGATTTAAGTCTTGTAACACCTACTTCTTTCCTGAAAAACCCACAAGCAGTCTGTAGAAAAATTTAAAGCGAATCTTCAGAAGGAACCATATCAGATTAGGGTACTTTCTTTGTACTACAACCACAAAAATACTGGGAAAAAAAGTCTTAAAAATCTTCAGTAACAACAGAAAACCCCAATGTACAATGAGTGCATAGATTAAAGGAAATTGGAAAAAGGAAAAAAGAAAACAAAAAACTTTAATAACAAGTGAAAAAAGGAGGCCAGAAATGATTATCAACAATACAAGACACTGCAGGAGTAGAGGGAAGTGAGGCACCAGAAGAATTACAAACTAAATAAGTAGTCTTCAAGTTCTGTCCTAAAGAGGAAAAGGACTTGATCTCAAGCAAGAACAAGATATTTTTTTCTTTTTTTTTTTTTTAAGATTTTATTTATTTATTTGACACAGAGAGAGACAGCCAGTGAGAGAGGGAACACAAGTAGGGGTAGTGGGAGAGGAAAAAGCAGGCTCCCAGCGGAGCAGGGAGCCCGATGTGGGGCTCTATCCCAGGACTCTGGGATCACACTCTGAGCCGAAGGCAGACGCTTAATGACTGAGCCACCCAGGTGCCCCTTTTTTTTCTTTTATAATGTAGAATATCATCATGGAGCACATGAAAGTATGGGAAGCTGAGAAACATAAAATTCACCCAAACACAGCACATCAGTGAGGAATAAACTAGTTTAGAAATGAAACACAAAAAATAAGGAAAGGTTAACAAATTATAATTCAAGAGAAAATTATCAGGATCAAAAGGAATCATGTAAATCCATTTTATGGATTAGAAAACTGAAGCTCATGAAAGTGATTTGGTCAAAGTCAATCAGTTTAACTGCTAGAGCCTGGATTTGAAATCCCTGGATTTCAACTCCCTCTACAGCATTTTGTTTTTTCCACTTTTTTGATAGAAATGCAAATCCAAAACTAATTTTAAAATTATATGTAAATATAATTCAAAAATAATTCTGGCTTAAACTTAAAATATAGACTTAACAATGATGCCCCAAATAAGTTTCACCTTTCTACTACTTCATCAATGACACTGTGTTCTACATAAATTGCTGTTATATGGGGAAAGATCACCTTAAAGTCCTATTGAAAATCATTTTATCCGCTATTGCAAATAAAAATTAGATTTTTTCACTCCCTCTTTCCTTAAATATATACTTTAAATTGTATATATATGGACTAGATAATAAGGCATTTTTAAAATGAAAAAATATTTTTATTTATATATCATTGATTGAAATGATCAAGCTTTGGTTTCTACTAAAGGAATCTAAATTTGATTCATAAGTTGAAAAGTACCTCAAAACGTGCTCAAATTCATTGACTCTTTTTGACAGGTGACTTTTGTCTTCTAAGTTTACTTTCCTCTGGTATAGACAGCATGCTTAATGGTATTTAATACTTACTTTTTATTATGTCAAACCCTATACCTAAAATATTTTATTATATGAATAATTCTCCATCTTGCACCTACAATGAGCTAGTAGGTATTCAGTAAATAATTGCTGATTTCAGTCATGACTCCTAAATCCAATTAGGTTTAATAAATTATGGTCAGACAACTATGTCACCTACATGACATAGTTTTTCTTTTGTGACTGTATTAGGGTCTAGTGAGGAGAAATTTCATCAATGATTTCAACAAAGATAATTTAACTTAAAGAGTTGCTCATTAGGTGTTGAAGAATGGAAAGGACAGAAAGAAAACACTAAGGCAATCATTTTTCAAATGATGGTCACCAGACCAGCATCATACGCATCAACTGGAAACTTGTTAGAAATGCAAATTCTGACGTCAAGCCCTAGCCCCAGTTTGTGAATCAGAAACCCTGGTGATAAGTCCAACAACCTGTGCTGTAACAAGCCCTCCAGGGGATCACAAAGTACGCTAAAATTTAAAAATCATGTAGGTAACAACAACTGGAACCAGCACCCACTTCTCAGCCTGGGGCAGCAAAGAAAAGGGGTGGAATTACTAAAACTGAGAAGATGAGGGAAAGGCCCTGTGGAGCTGAAACTCAGACTTTCAAGAACTCATCATTGCTCGCCCAATACTGGTGTCTCTGCACTCAGAGGGGGGATCCCATAAAACTAAGAACAAGATAGCTGAGGAATAGGCACCCACAAGTTGGATCTAGTGTCTCAAGAAGGCACATTGAGATTGGTTCTGCAAGTGTTGGGAAATCCCCAAATTGAAATCAGTGGCTGCTACTGGGAAGAAATTACTACTACCAGGGCAAAGAACTGTTGCTAGAGCAGAACTGACAGTACCAACGAACCCATCAGAAGCAAACGAGAACAAATCCCTTTCCTTCTCCAGCTGTGCAGTGTCTCATTAGTCCCTCTATTGGCAGAGACTAGCAAGGAGCCAAAAATGTTCCTAGAATTCCAAGGACTGATTTCAAGCTAAGAGACAGTAACACAATAACTGGCATGAAGGCCTTACTTAAAATAAGACTGAGAAGTAATAGAAATAGTAAACATTTTTTTGGTATGTATATGATGGACATTTTCTTAGGAACTGACTTCTAAGTGGACTTTTGGACTTACTGTACAAAATTACTCCTATTTAAAAACTATTTGTCTCTCCTGATGAGATTAATAAGACACACTTAGGACATTTCCAGAATTTGGACAAGAAACTACACAAGGGTCTACACTGAGGTCTCCTTAGCCAGGGCTAAACCTGAAAGATCACAGCAGTGATGGCTGAGGAATGCTCAATACTCGCAACAAGACTTGCTCAAGTCAGCTGAGGCTAGGTTCCTTAAAGTCTCAGTGTCAAGGGAATGGACTAAAAAGCTTACTTACACAAGAAAGAGTAATCTGGGTCACTGCCTCAAAACAGGAGGTTGGTAGAAAAGTTATTTTGAAGTCATGGTGAAGTTATCTAAGGGCAATACAAACCTGATTCCTCATTTAAGCAGCTGTCTTTTATAAGCCCAGGAAACTAGAAAATGAATGGAAATGAATCAGCTCCTTCCTTAATCTTATAAATCAGTGTTCTGCAAGTTGAGGGTCCAGTGTTGATTCTACAGAAATCAATAAATCCGTTGCTTTCCATATTCTTGAAAGGTGGACACAGACATAGTTGTTCTATATGTTAATCAAAAGAAACATTCCCAAATATTTACTGACTGATTATCAGAATTATGCCCAGTATTTTGGGAGAATGATAAGATAGTCATTATTCTTAGGGACCGTCACCTGTATCTCATTTTATGTTTATGTTTTGTTTTCTGGTTTTTTTTGTTTTTGTTTTAAAGGATATTGAAGAGTCACAAAACCACACTGGCGAGCCTGTTGGAGATGACTACAAAAAGATGGGAACACTTTTTGGTGAATTGAACAAAAGCCTCATCGAGATGGGCTTCACAAGGATGTATTTTGGAGAGCGAATTGTGGAACCAGTAATAGTCATTTTCTTTTGGATTATGCTGTGGTTCCTTGGCCTACAAGCCCTTGGACTAGTTGCTGTTCTTTGCCTTGTCATTATTTATGTGCAGCAGTAAAATATGGCTGAATAAGCTGTTGTTTCACATTTGGTAGCCATACATGTGATTGGTGAAGTTATATATTTCACTACATGAAAGCCGAAAAGTTTGCCTTGTTTCAAATTGCGTGCTGTTTTGTAATTAAATTTATAAGTGGATGTTGTTTAAAATTAAACTCAACTCTTGATTATAACAGGGTTGAACAGACATTTTGTAGCTTATTCAAAAGTCTTGTTTTACTACTGTGATCTGTGCCCACTTTTAAACACCCCACCCTATTCGCATGCCAAATCTTAACACCACCAAAAAGTGAGCAGGGAAAATAACAGGATATGGCATTCAAACAAGACAATATAGATCTTGTAAAGAATTCCAATAAAACATTTTAGAAGAAAAAGGATGAAACAAGGACCTAAAAAAAAGTTTTAATGGGAGAATTGTCCCCACCCATACCCACCAAATAACCCCTTATTATTTGGGAAATAATTTGAATATCTATTGTTCCTGCTCAGCCCAAACCAATATAAATGATAATTACTATACACTACCTTAATATTGTGATGAAAATCAGTAAAGCTAGCACATTTTCTAAAGATTGAAAAGGATGTGTTTATTATGGCTGATGAAAGTTAAATGTAACTTTTTTATAATGTAATATTTGGGCTTGGAATCACTTCAGTATATTATTTGAAGTTTTAGACAATTTTGGTGCTAATTACCTTTTGTGAATTTTTAAGTCTCATAAGCCACGTCCATTGCTGGCTGCACCCCATGGTAATGCTGTATTTTCTTGTACTTAACAAGTTGTGTATTTTTTTTCTAGAGAGACATTTTCCATGTATTTTTTTCCAGAAATTTACATTTTATAGTTCTTTTATAACAATTATTCTAAGATTTAAAAAAATCTATTTCCTATCTTGGCATGGATTTTTTTCCCAAAAATTGATTTGTATTATGGCTGAAATATTTTACTATGCCTTTAAAGAAAAAAAAAATCAGCTCATTTTCTTTGACATCTGTATTGGAAAGTACAGTATTACAGTATAAAACTAAATGCTTAAGTTTGAAATTTAACAGCCAATTGTAATAATATTCCTCTAAGGCTAAAGCCACGTCAGTAATTGGCCAGTCATGTTATTAATGTGTTTTAATTTAGCACTTTGGGGTTTTATATTGAAATAAGCATTTCTTTAAATACACTTTAATAATAGAAAATGGCTTAGTGATATTCTGGATTTTGTTAAAGAAACTAAAACCTGTACACTTGCGTCTCAGAGATTTTCTATACAGACAAAGGAGGGATACTAAAGATAATTATCTAGAAATTGAAGTTAAATAAGAGGAAAATGGGACAATGGGGTATTTTTATCTTTGGCAGGGCAGTAACTACAGTGTATAAAGTGTTTAATATTCTGCTTTGTAAAGTTTGTACCCAGTCCTGTTTAAAAAATTTATTCTCTTAAGTTCTCAGTGTCTTCCATGCTGAAGCAGAAAACTGATGAAAAATGTTCAACTTAGATTTCTAAAATCAGATAATCCTGAACAAAAATACCAATCAGAGGGCACTAAAAAGTACTGTGGATTTGTATAAATACAGACCTTTTAAAGTTTGACAAAAAGGAAAGGACTTTGTAGTATACCATTGTGTTTTTATTGGGTTTGAAATATTTTTATAGAAACCTTTATGAATTTGGCATAGGGCAAGTTATTTGAAAAGATGTCTTCATTTGTGCACAGAATTGTGAGATTTTTAATGGAAGTCATGAGATTTTGTATATCTACATCAAATATTAAGAAGTGCATTCTTTTCTAATGCTACCAAGAATTTTAATTTTCCTTTGGAATATAAAAAAGATACAGTATGCATAATAATAGCTCTAATTCCACCAGTGCTAATATTGAAAAAGATTTTTAAAGTAAGTTTGAACAGTAATTATTTAAAGTATACTGTCAGTACTATGTATCTTCACACTGCTGTTAATAGGGTATATATTAAATCACATAAAGAGATATTTTGCTGCTATTCTTTCTGAATTTTTTATTGGTTAGAGCACTATACTATCAAATTGCTTCCTTAAGGGGAAACAATGGGGAAAAAACAAACTTTGTTTATTTGATGGAAATAATATATTTTCTTTTATGAAATATATTAGAATGTAGATTATACTTGTACCCTGAAATGAAAAGAAACTGGTCATTTCTTTGGTTCACAGTGTAAGGAATTAAATGGAAAATGGTTCTCAATCATTTCAATCTCAGATACGAGCCAATTTTAGAAACTGTTATTCCTTAGGAATAAGGACATAGAAGTTATATTGTGAAGGTTATTAGATTATTGTATGTACATCATTCATACCACAGCTCTCAATTCAAATGGAAAAGGTTAAAATGTACAAGTAAACTGGCCAGAGATGAATAAGTCAATTTTCCTTAAAGCAGAAACTCAGAGTTTTGTGGAATTCAGTCCTCTCATATCTTAAGCTGTGATATGCAAGGTATTTTCCTATTCCTGGCCACCAGTCAAATCATATTTGGTCTAGTAGTGTGCCGGAGCCAGCTTGCCCTGACTTGCAAAACACATTATATACCTTTTTTCCCCAGTCTGCCTTCAGTGGCATCATTTGGTAGCCTGAAATTGTCTCTGAGGGGAATATTTACACTATCAAAAGTGGCAAACAACAAATCAGGGCTCTTTTCTCCTGGCAAGCCAGTTGTTGAACATATACCAGCACGCCACCTATTAGCCACCCTAGAGGCCACATGCCCATTTTGACTTCTATAGACCAAAAAGGAAGCATATTGAGGCAAGTCCCCATCAACCCATCCAAAACTGTATTTGGATCTTTTCCATGTGGGAATTATGAATTACGGTTGTTTTCTGACCAACACATCTCCACGTCATCATGTTTTGAAAATCTCTCTGGGCTGTCACTGAGCTGCAAATCCATTGTTCCGGTTATCAGGAATTAACAGTTACAGAACTGATGGAAGGCAAATTACAGCATAAGTGAAGATTTGTTGTAAAGTAGAAAGCTCAAAATAGTCAAAGCTAGATTTTGAGCAATTAAGGGCTGTTTGTGTGGTTTGTAGATTATATTTAACAGTTATTTTACAAATGTTTACTGATTTCAGGTGATTTTAAATGTTTTTATTGTCAACTCATGGCCTCAAAAGGTCAAAGAAGAGAAAACAGTAAGACTTTCATACCTGTTAATACTTCTAGTAATAGACTTGGCCAAGGAGAATATAAGGAGAACACAGCCTATTCTCTCACCACCCTACACATTGCTGAGGACAATGTGTCCACTCCCATGGTTTCAGTTACATTTCATACTAACAACTCTGCAATTGGTATCTCCAGTTCAGAGCACCATACAGAATATAAAATCCATATGTTCAATTGCTTGCCCAGCATTTGTACTTCCTTGTCCCTTAGTACCTCAGGTTTGGTATACCCAAAATAAAAAGGAACTCAGCATCCTTCTCCCAAACCTTTTTTTTTCTTCCTATGTTTCCAATCTCAGTAAATGACGGTTGTCTCCTACACTGCCCACTTATACCAGTCACCGAGTCCTATTTTACTTCCTAAAAAATGTCTTTAAACTTTACACTTCTCTTGATTCCCAGTATCACTAACTTAGTTCATACCACCATCAACGCCCTGGATTGCTTTCATAGAATCCTAATTGGTCTCCCCTGCCTTCATTTTTCACAATACAGTCAACATAATCTTTTTAAATCATAACTCTGATCTCCTTGGCCTAAATCTTTTCAATGGCTTCCTGTTGCCATTATGATAATGTGCTTACTCCTTAGTATGTTTTAAAGGCCCCTCAAGAACTGGTTCTTGT
This sequence comes from Ursus americanus, assembly GCF_024610735.1. Taxonomy (NCBI): domain Eukaryota; kingdom Metazoa; phylum Chordata; class Mammalia; order Carnivora; family Ursidae; genus Ursus; species Ursus americanus. The sequence continues at coordinate 7,402,175 of NC_142139.1, forward strand.
GTACATCATCTCTTTGTACTACTACTGTCCCTTTCCAACACTCAGCTTTACTGAATTTGTTTTTTCAGTTCCTTGTGAGACATGCTTACTCACTTCCAGAACTCTATATATGCTTTAGCTTCTCTCTTTAGCCCCTCCCCACCAAACTAACGAACACATCCACAGCTTTAAGACCCTTAGACATAATGTCCCCCAGGAAAATTTCTCTGTTAAGTCCAGTTTTGATATTTTATGTGCTTTCAGAGAACCCTGCGCTTCCCCTATCAGTACTTGTCATGCTATATTGCAATAGCTTATTTGTCAGTCTCTTCCTTTTTTTTTTTTTAAGATTTATTCATTTATTTGAGAGAGAGAGTGCGCGCACACACACACCCACTCAAGTGGGGAGGGGCAAAGGGAGAGTGAGAGAAAGAATCCCAAGCAGGCCCGTGCTGAGCAGAAAAGTCTGAGGCGGGACTCGATCCCTCCAACCCAAGATCACTACCCGAAACCAGGGGTCCACCGCCCAACCTATCGAAGCCATACAGGCACCCCTGTCAGCTTCCTCCTTTAGACAATAGGCTTCACAAAGGCAGAGAACATGTCTATGCAGTTCATAAATTGCATTGTCTAACAATGCCTGGCATATAATATATGCTCAAAATATTTGGTAAATTAATAAATCAACTTCATTTATTCATGTACTCCCTATAGTGCATTAACAAAGATTTAGCATTGGTTGCGTTTTAGAGTTCTTTCACTCCAAAAATATTAGTCTATAATGCATAAAGAAATTGAATTGATGTATATGTTATCATTTATAAAGTTTATTCACATTTGATGGAAGAATATTGCTATTATTTGCATATACAGTATTATTACCATACACTTGCATATTTTTAGGAGACTATATGTATTTTCAGTGTTGTACTTAATGAAATCACTATTTCTCCAGAAAGAATATTTTAGAATACATGTGGTCATTGATGCTACCTAAATTTCATATTTTTCCAGTATTTTTCAATAGATTTTTATCTACTAAATTTTAATTTTTTAAAAAAACTCAAAAGTTGTGATCAGGAATTCTCAAGTATCTAAGCTTGGGTATTTCAGACTACAGAATAAATCCACTACTAGAATGTTCTAGTCACCCAGATCATATATGTTAAATAACATGTATATATATACTTTGTTATTTTTTCCAATAAATAATACTCTTTCACAACCCTGCATCCTGAGTCTCTCTTCTGACTCTCTATATCATGTTCTGTGTATCAGTTAGTTGCTGCCACACCAACTTTGGAAATTGCCAAAGCAACAACATACCTGAGTGAATCATCCCTAATGCTGCAGCAGGAAGCTAAGGCCTGATGTGTGTATGGCTTCCCAGGCGACAGTGTAGGAAAACCTAGCTCAGGATCAACCTCTGCCTCCAAACTGTATTTCTCCTTTGTTGCCTTGACTGTTGTGTAAGTTAGAATTATTGAATGAGCTCTGCAGGGACCTGCTAAAATCCAGAACTTAATCATACACATGTTTATTAAATTTGAGTTATCTTTTCAGCAGTTAAGAGTTTTATCATTTAGCCTTTCAGCAACTTAATTAGCTGGAAATTTCCTTGATAGCTTTCCAGTGCACCACAGAATACAATGAATTTAATCATAAGACCACAGTCCTTTTCTCTTACTGGTTTACTCCGTTATTACAAGAGGCTAGGTTGATGGTATATTTTTTAATGTGAGGGTTTTTTTTTTAACAGAAGAATGAAAATTCTATATACAATATCCTTATTTATACCATAGCTGTTTTAAGACAAAATATTAAGAGTTATTTTTTGAGGGTAGGGCATGGGATATGTAAAAATCCTATCAACATTTGAATATGTGTGTCATCTTCTGGATGTCCTTCTCTGGTCTGCTACAGTTGCTTCTATTGTATAGTTCCTTGGTTTTATACATGTAATATCAAAATATTTATGATTTCATTATTTAATGTATTTTCAGCTTTAATAGGCACATGAGTATGTATGTAAATGCAACATACAAATAAAGGCTAAGAAGAAACATCTACAAAAGGAAAACACACTGCTTAGTTGTTAGTTTGGAAGGATTAACATAAATAAATTGGTCTTGCACAAAACTATAAGAATGATTTTTCATATAAGGTGAAGCACTTGTTTAAACATTAGGTCAGTGGCTTTCAAAGATTTTTAGTTTGGTTTGCAGCAAAATCTTACACGAACAGCCAATATTTATAAACGATAAAAGCAGAGCTACTATAATTGATTTTGCTGTAGGTCCAGTTCCCTGGGAAACAGACTCAGAAGAAATTAGCATGCAGGAAGTTTATTAGGGAGTGCTCTGGGATCAGTAACTGTGAAGGAAGTAAAAGAAACAAGATTAAACAAAGGGAGGTATGCAATACAGTCACAGCAAGGCCTCAGTGACTCTATGAGGTGCCCTCAACAGAGACAGCCCTTAAGCATTGACCTGTGTTGGGACAGGGGAGCTGTTCAGCCAAGAGCAATTCCCAGAGAGAGCTGACAGCTGGGGCCTGTCATCTGGCACCACTCCCAGCAGTTCACAGAGTAAATCCCGTGGCTCTGAAGAGAGGATCTGAGCTGTCCAACACAGCATCCGCTGTGGACTCTTTTGTTCTCACCTTGCCCTCCACTCTACCTGAGTCACTTCCAAAAACCCCACTCTTCAGAGTACAATATGAAGATGACTAATTTAAATCATAAACTCATTGGTCAAGATGGATTTAAAAAAAAACAGTGGTAGAGCCTTTAGTCTTTTGTGTTGCCTGCTTCTGTGAGATTCAGGTCTTCAGTTATGATAAAGTTTTAGTCGACTAAACATTATGCCCAGGACTCAGCAAAGGCTTGAAGCTACTAGGGACAAGTGAACAAATAATTGACAGAAAAGTCCATTACTTAAAACTAGGAGTACGAAATCCATGAGATTTTGTATATGTAAACTGCTTAGATCAACTATAAGCTAATAAATCCCTCAGATAGGGCCTCACAAGACATCAGGACAAACCGTCATTAGGGTGTGTCTTGGAAGCTGGGGTATGTTCAAGCCTAGAGGTAGGTAAGGCAGTTTTGTATTTTCTGGCCTCTTTCCCAAGTACCAAAGCAGTTTTAATTCTCAAGTTTTTGGAGCATGTTTAAAATAAAATTTTCAACGGCAGAGCAGAACTCACTTGTAAAGAGACCGTATCTTCCCCAACCCCAACACACTATTACAACTGAGTTATGATTTGGAGATTTGGCCCTAATCATGACTTTCCTATTTAATTTTAACACAAAAGTTCTCAGCAGTCGGAATTGGTAATTGAGTAGTTACTTGAAAAGGGCTTTCTCCAGTCTTGGCCCAGAATATTTTGGGGGCCCCTAAGTATAATTTTAGCTGCTATTTTTATCCCTGGAATCTTAGGAGGTAGCAAGATCAAGCAAGACAGTAGCCGTAAGCCAGTTACATATTAAAACTACAGCAGTGTTTAGGCATGATTCCCCCCTTTGGTTATATGAAAATATTAGAACAATATGCAAACCAACTTTCAGATAAAAAGATCTCTTTATGTCAGACCTGAATTTAAGACTTGGTTCTTGGGGCACCTGGGTGGCTCAGCCATTAAGCGTCTGCCTTCGGCTCAGGTTGTGATCCTAGAGTCCTGGGATCGAGCCACACATCGGGCTCCCTGCTCGGCGGGAAGGTTGCTTCTCCCTCTCACATTCCTCTTGCTTGTGTTCCCTCTCTCGCTGTCTCTCTCTGTTAAGTAAATAAAATCTTTAAAAAAAAAAGAAAAGACTTGGTTCTGCTATTGACTAACTGTACAGTTTGTATAAGTCATACCTACATCTTTTAAAACTCCAAGATCCTCATCTGTAAAATGGGGGAACTGTTATGATTAAGTAAATTATTGTATATCTCTTTGTTGTGCCTTACACATAGCAAGCTTTCAATAAATACTGGTCATTATTATTAAATATAAACAGTCATACATCAGAGAGGACATTCTTCACTATCCATGGAAAGCTCATACATTGAAAGCCATAAAAGGCCTGATCTATTTTATTGTTGGCAAGAGATTGATAAATACAAGGAAATTCTATGCTGTGATCCCAATTCCTCATGATTGAAATCTTTTTGAGTTCTCTTATTAGTGTCAACTACTAAGTGCTTCATGAATCAAAATGACCATTAAAAAAAAGGAATGAAAAACCTAAGGAGTTGATAAACAAAAATGAAATAAATGTGTTCTAGGCAACAACATCTTCTTTAATGAGATTCTATGTTTACTTTAAACATCTACTTACTACAATACCATGCATTTTCTGTTGCTCCTTTGCCTTAGTAAACTTAGGTGCACAATTACACTCACCAATGCATGGACAATTCTGCTGTGGATTTGAACAATTCACAAAATGAAATCAATTCCAAAAATACTTTTCTGTTTTACTCCAATTGCATTAGGCCAAGAGTATTAAGCTATGTTTATAGAATCACAAGCATTATCTTACTTTGATTTTGAAGTGAAATTTCAGACTAATCCATTGGTCTGTTATGTTATGTCACTTTTCAATACACACTAGAAATGTTTCACCAAGATAAATATAGTTGTATATTCATACTCTCATATAAAAAATCCTGTACCTACTAATACACATGGATGCATTCTGCGTATAGCTAGATAGTATAAGCCAGCAAACACTATTAATATGTAGTGCTTACAAGAATATTAATATGTTCATAAAGTCTTGTCTTTTTAGTCATGAAAACATGCTAAAAGCATAGTATGATCTTAGCTAGTCTTTATTTTAGCAAGTCTTCAATTACATTGTTCCATCCTGGGTTCCTCTTTCTTATTTCCTTTTCTTTCAAACAATTCCCCCTACCTGAAAAGTGGAAGTTTCTCAAATCAAATGTTTACAGACATGAATGTTTTATAATAAGCTATGGCATATCTTTCGTGCCATCTCCTCGTGCATTTCAAAACTGGTTCTCCCACATTTTCCTTAACTGTCAATTTATGCTTTCAGGTATTTTTATAAGATGCTCAGATAGAGCTGATGTTGGCCAAATACAGTTCTCCTCAGGCATTTCTCCCTTTTTCAAGTTGTAAGAAACATTTCTCAAGAGCTCCACGCCTGGCTCCCTGATCATCACAATCACATCCCACCGTCACGGAAACATACTGTGCTTTTCCTCCCCTTCCCATATCGCTGACACCCAAGTGTGATGGCATGGCTTTTTTCCACTAACTTGGCTTGCAAAGGCCCCAGACTAACAAAGAAGACATTATTTATGCAATGCAGAAAGATTCAGACTCAAAAAGACCTGAGCTTTCATACTAGTTTTAAATCACAGGCACCTGACTGATACATTTACTAGTGCTAGGTGCTCCTGCTTCAGCTCTGCCAAGTCAAGTAAGACAAACCGCTACTAAAACTACCTCAACCAGGTGAGTCGCTTCTCTTCATCAGTGACTGTCAGAAATGTTCATACCAGGGGAAATAATAACGCTGATGCCTCAAAGCATATCCATGTTGGATACTGTGTATCTCCGCTGGCATCTAGTCAAAGAGCAAGACTGTTGCAGCATCTGCCTGCCTCTTCTATTTCCCCTAACGCCTACTGCACTTCCAGTCCAATGCAGCGCTTTCTTCCCAGCAGAAACGTGCTTTTCACTGCGATCTGATCTTCAGAGGAGGCCCAGAGAATGAACAACGATTTTTTTAGTAGATTTGGCACATACAATCAGAGCAAGACTGAAATAATACTTGCTGTGAGACACCATCTGTTGCCAAATTTTTCCTTTAAATACAGAACAAGGGACATCAGTATGAACTCATCTTCAGTTTAATATAGATACAGATTAAAAAGATATGGAAATAAGTATAGATGTGTGTGTGTGTATACATATGGCATATGTATTGAAGGAGTTCATGAGATGCCAGCCCAAAATGTGCCACTTTGGTACATTGATTATTTTGAACTGAAGTCACTTGACAAATAGCAAAAGAAGGGAGAGGCTTTTTCTGAGCTCCCCTTATCTGCCTAAAGACAGATCCTCCAAAAGGAACTTGATTGTCATAACCTGCCTGGGAGTTTCACCAACCCCCAAGGGAACATTAACTCTTATCACAAGAGAGGAGACTAGAAGTCGACACCACACCCAAACAAACTTTGTCATAAACCATACCTCCCTCCTATCTATTCTTCAAACAGTCCATTCATCTCCCCTAAAGATCATGTTACTGCCTCCTAAATCCCTACATCCCCACTCCCCTCCATCACGAGAGTATATAAGTTCTCAAATCTCACTGATATGCAGGGGTATTCACTTTTTTTTTTCCTGTGATACTTCTATGCATTTAATAACAATAAATTTGTATACATTTTCTCCTGTTGATCTTCCTATTGCCAGTTGATTTCATAGACCCCAATAATCAAACCTAGGAGGGTAGATAGTCTTTCTCCTTACAATATACAATCATGTATTTCCAAGTTGAGATCACTTAGGAGTAACACACCCCAGTAGGAACGAGCACACCAGCACCCAGACCTTTGTGTCTAATACTACTGTACGATAAAAGGAACCCTGAGTCCCTGGAAAAATGGCCAATTCTAGGGCTGGGCAGGGAATATACAAGATGAGCTTGGGATATCCTGTAGTGCCAGAAAGTAAGGAAGTGCTAAAATCACACACACACACACACACACACACACACACACACACACACACGGTATAAAAGCCAATTGAAAGGGTTCCCAATAACCAAAGCTGGAAAATTTTGAGCAAGAAAATACATAAAGTAGTATCGGATTACAACCCAAAGTATAAAATACATATCCATGAGTTCAGCCTGATATAAATAAATGATTACATCAATAAATTAATGGAAAAGAATAGACAAATCTCCTGTAGAGGAAAAATTCCAAATAATTTATGAGGATAATGCCCCTTCAAGAAAGTGGAACATAACTCCCCACACCTTAAATGTAAGCTTTTACTTTCTAAAGAGTACATATGGAAGGGAGTAGGGGAAGTAACTTTATATTGAAGAAGCCTGACAAATGCTACATCAACCAGGTCATGAAGCTTAATACCATCAGTGATTAAGTCATGTTGACAGCATATGCCCTTGATAGGATATGATGAGAATGTCACTTTACATTTGTGGTCTTCCTCTCAAGAAACTGTAACTCTGGGCTGCCTGTGAGAAAAACATCTGACAAACCCAAATTGAGGATCATCCTACAAAACACCTGACTAGTACTCCTCAAAACTGTCAAGGTCATCAAAAATAAGGAAAGTCTGAAACACTGTCCCAGGCAAGTGGAGACTAAGGACACATGATGATTAAATGTAATTGGTATCCTGGAAAGGATTCTGGAACAGAAAAAAAGACATTAGGGAAAAGTAAGGAATTTTGAATAAAATATGGACTTAATTAATAATAGTGTATCAATATTGGTTCAATAGTTGTGCCAAACGTAATATACTATCAGCATAAATATTAATGTAAGACGTTAAGAATAGGTAAAACTGGATGCTGGATATACAAGATCCCTACATATAATTTTTGCAAATTTTGCATAAATCTAAAACTATTCTAAAATTAAAAGTGTAGGGGCGCTTGTGTGGCTCAGTCAGTTAAGTATCTACCTTCGGCTCAGGTCATGATCTCAGGGTCCTGGGATCGAGCCCTGCATTGGGCTCTTTTCTCAGTGGGGTGTCTGCTTCTTCCTCTCAGTCTCCCTCTGTACTTTCTCTCTCTCACACAAATAAATAAATAAAATCTTTAACAAGAACAAAATAATAATAACAAAATTAGAAGTTTATTTATTTATTTATTTTAAGATTTTATTTATTTATTTGACAGAGAGAGATACAGCAAGAGGGGGAACACAAGCAGAGGTAGTGGGGGAGGGAGAAGCAGGCTTCCGCCTGAGCAGGGAGCCCAATGCAGGGCTCGATCCCAGGACCCCGGGATCATGACCTGAGCCGAAGGTAGACACTTCACTGACAGAGCCACCCAGGCACCCCTAGAAGTTCATTTTTTTTAAGTAATTTAACAAATTCCACCTGAATTCTAGTCACGTCAATAACACCATATTACCCCCTTTACAATAAATATAATTTGTGTTATTAGACAACATGAGTTTCTAATGACTTCTGCTTTTTTTACTCTCCTTTTTGTAGATTATTTTATAGCAGCAATATAAAATTCACTTTAACTCACTCTCCTTTGTAAATCATGGATCTGTAATTTTCCATGTTAGTATCTGATCAATGTTTAATAACTCACTCTCCTTTGTAAAATCATGGATCTGTAATTTTCCATGTGAGCATCTGATCAATGTTTAATAATTTTCCCAGGGTTGAGGGGCAAGAAATAATAGGAATCTCCTTGTTGTAATACAAAAGCAATTAGCTCACACCCAAGGGAGTCTTTGGGTTTAACGTATACTCCCATACTTCTAGAGGTTCCTACTAGGTATGGGGTGTGCCTCCAGAACAGCCTGGAAGTGGGCAGGCCGTGACAGAGTCTGTTGGCTTAGAGGGCCTAAAGAGCCTCACCACTGTTGAGTATTCTCTGCTCTGGACAACTGTACTGGAACACCATCTCCTTGCCCCACCAACGCTCGAAGAACAACCTTAGTCTCAGAGAGAGTCTACCCACAAAAGAGTTCAAAGGGCCCATAATATTTTAAAAAGTCTTTTTTAGGTCAGCTTCCCAGGGTTGATATCAATGTAGCTCTGTGGCCTTGGAGGACCCTGGAGAGGAAGCATGTAGGGAGAGGTCCTGCAACCTGGCAACCGCATTTGCACTCCTGCCTCCCCAGGGGTCATCCTCAATATACCTACATATCACTGAGAGGCCCTCTCAGGAGGAAATAACTGGTACTGGGTACTCTCTGGAGTGTAAGGCTTTACCAGATTCAATAACTGCTGCTGACAGCAACACCTATTTTCTTATTAAGAGACCTCTGGCTTATGAGAATTTGAAAACATTTCTGCCTAAATCTCTCCAGTACACTCTCTATTATATTTTGAAGGTCAGTTACTCTAACTATCCAGTGGTGATTATGAAGACTCTGTACATTGAACAGGTGACATGACAGAGAAAAAGAACTGCGCTTACTATGTATTCTTAACTCCTGCCCTCTAGGAATCAGACTGTGTCTTGTCTTTCCTATTTGTAAGTGCCAATTTGATCTAACTCTCAAAGAGGCAAAACATTATCAGATAAGGTTTAAAAAACATCTTGAGTTGGGTTACATATTAAATTTAAATTAATTTGGTTATATTTATATATCGAATATATATATATATTTATTATGAATGTTTATTATATATTTTTTAACTTTTAGAAACATTTTCCAGGAGAATAGTGGAGTGCTAATAGTAGTGATCTCTGAATGGCAGGCATGTTTTTATTTAATATTTTTATTTAATTTATCTTCTACACTACATGCACACTAATAATAAAAGGTTATTGTTTTTAATATACACTAATTTGTGCATTGAGTACATTAAATTTCTACCTGTTCCCTGCCTGGCAGAAAAGTAGTTTTTAAAAGGATAATCTATTTAATGAAATAGAAAAGCTACAAAAAATACATACTAAGAACGTTAATATACTGAGTTTCTATTAATAAATAAAATGCTTCTCAAAGTTTTCCATGAGGTGTTGGCCTTCAAGATGGAAATTTCCAAACTATTTTCACTCGCTACTATAAAAATTGCATGAGTGGTCAGGCCTAAACACAGATGGGAACATTTGGTGATGCCTGGATGACAAAAAGGATAATAAGGGCCAGATGCTGAGCTGTTTTCTTTACACTGCACCTGGTCTATGGGGGCCCAAAGTGCCCCAAAGGTGATGGCATAATTGGCCGTTGAGAGAATGAACTTAATGTCATGGAAAGGTCAGTCGTAACACTGAAAACTATTTGAACTGAGAACCGATTACTGCCAATTACTTTGAACCTAATCTTTATAGTTATTTCTTCAACTGTTTGCATGCCCAGGATCAGTGTAAATTCTGGAACTCCTGAAAATATGTTTCATAAAGTTCCTTACTTCTGCTGCTTATTCACTCCTACCATAACAGAATGCCAGGAAGGAAAGGAATAATTCCAAACCAAGACCGAAAGAAGTTCCTTTTGAAGTCCTCTTGGGTCACCTGCTGGAGCAGTCTGTTTTTACCTTCAAGTCAGCAATAATGCCTATTTTAATCTAACTGATGAAATAATAGCAGGCCTGAAATTCTTATTTCTTAAATCTTAATTCTTTCTTCTGTGATACTCAAAGTACCTTGCAGACCTGCTCAACCTGGCTTTCCCATACACTGGATAGCCTGGGAGTTAGGCATAGCAGCTGAAACCAAGTAATTTGGTCCAGCTCACGAGTCATTTACTTATCTATGGACAATTAATTGTCTATCCACCAAGCCCTACCACTGCTTTCTTCATTTCCTTTCATGTAAACTTATATAGAACTTAAACACTGTGTAAAAATCAAGTCTAAATAGAGATTTTTAAAAGGTTTTATTACTTCCTTCAACATTTTCTCAAAACAATGGTCAAAGTGAAAATTTCTTACCTGTATGTTATCGAGACATTTGCATAAAGAAAAGAACTTTTTGGAATCAGTTTGTAACTTTAGTTGGCATTTGCTTCTGTACTGAGACTTTCGTTTCATTTTGTTTTGTTCTTTTGCCAAGATTTTAGAGGTGTGCTTTTTCTTTTGAATCACTCAATCCACAAACACTCGCTAAACACCTACAATCTGCAAAGCAATACAGCCATTGCCTGCTATAAGATATACAAACTATAAGGCCTAGTACTTACTATTACAGAGTTTATAATCTAGCTGAAGAAATCAGAAATAAATGTGAAAGTTTTAATAGCAACAGCGAGAGATAGAAATAGATTATAAATCCAATTCTGTGGTTGAATATGATAAAGTTAGAATACTATTAGATGGGAGAGTGACATCAGCAAAATGGTGGCAGAGGACTTTCTAGTGCTTTTACAGAGCATATTGTAGAAGTAAACTTTCTTAGGTATACCATTTATAAAAATTCAATTCTTGGAGTGAATTATCACAAAGTGATAATCCTGCAAAATTATAGGCAAAGAATAGGATCTATGGAAGTGGAACAAGCAAAAAGTAAAAGAAACTATATTGGACCAGAAAAGAAACCATTGTCTTAAACCATCCATGATTTATAACTTTCACCAATACCTTAAAGAGGGGAATTTAAAACACTTACGTGTGTATGTATTATGTATACAGGCGTAATATCTTTGGAAGATTATACCAGATGCTGATAATAGAGGTCGCTTCTGGGTAGAAAAACTGGAACACGGGGAAGAAAGAGAAACTTAACATTTCACTGCACACCCTATTGAACCTTTGTATTTTGTTCTATGTGTATGCATTAACTAGTTTAAAAAAACAAAGCAAACAATTTTTAAATGCATGCATGTAACATCTAAAAGGATTCTTACCAATATATTAATACCAGTTGTTTTTCTTTTCTCTCCTGTATTTTATAGTTTTTGAATTTTCTACAATAAATATGTATTTAATTTATAATCACAAAAATACATATTTTAAAATTTTTCTTAAAACAGAAAAACAGTGAATAACCAATGAATCAAAATAAATAAAAATAGTAATATCAATATTCTCACTGTATAGTTGTTGCATATAATTTCACTTAACTCAACAATATAGAAAAATAAATATAGTTCTCATTAAACAGTATTCATTTTCAACTAGCCTCTTTTGTTTTCTGCATTAATTCCAAATCTTAAGGACCCTATCAAGCATTGTTACAGATTCTTGAATTAAGTGGTCTCTGCTCCTGGATATTTAGGAGTCTGGGAAGTACAAAATTGAATAAACAGCACTCCAAACATGCTTTAAAATGGCTAATTTCTATATATTACCTACTCAAGACTGGTCCTAGAGAAGCAAATACAGCTAACAAAGAATAATTTATAAATTAAGATTTCATATATAAAATGTCTTTGGAACTTTTATACCTGTACCTATTAATGTCTTAGAGTAATAGGTGACATGAGAAAGTTTTAAAATTTTTCATTATGACATTTCTCCAAAGAAAATATACAAAGGGACAGACAATAAGTTCTGAAATGATACTCAACATCATTAGTCATTAGGAAATAAAAATGAAAACCACAAGATCCTAGTTCATCCACAAGGATGACGATAATCAGTAACAGATAATAACACATGTTGGCAAGGATGTAGAGAAATTGGAACCCTCATACACTGTTGATAGGAATGTAAAATAGTTCAGCTGCTTTGGAAAAGAGTTTAGTAGTTCCTCAAAAAGTAAATCTTAGAATTTCCATATGACCCAGTAGTTCCACTTCTACATATAAACACAAGAGAAATGAAAACCCATATCCACAAAAAAAAATTATACATGTTCACAGCAATATTACTGTAAACAAAAAATGGGAACAACCCAAGTATCCATCAGCTGATGAATGGCTAAACAAAATGCATATTCATACAATAGAATATTATTTACCATTAAACGGAATGAAGTACTAATAAATGCTACAACATGAATGAACCTCAAAAATATTATCGTTAAGTGACAGAAGCCGAACACAGAAGACCACATGTTATTGCATGATAACATTTACATGAAATCTGCAGACATAAAAAGCAGATTAGTGTTTGCCAGGAGCTGAGGGGAGGAGAGAATTGGGAGTGACCACTGATGGATAGAGAGTTTCTTTTGGAGGTGGTGAAAATGCTCTGGAATTAGAACAATCTAGTGGTGACAGTGCTAAAAACTACTGAATTGTACATTCACGGAGTGAGTTTTATGGTATGTGAATTATATCTCAATGATTTTTTAAAATTTCATTATGAGCTGCATGCCCAAAGTCAGGGTATCAATCTGAGTATCAACCTAAGTTTATTGATCCAATGGCATAAGAATCATGAGGGCTGATTTCTTTGGGAGACCGTGATGATATTATTACTTACTAACTAGCATATTTAAACTAATGTAATACAGACCATATTTAAATTCTCTTCAGGGATAAACTAATTCTTAAAGTTTACCTTGGAACTTACAGCTAAAAGAAAAGTAATACGACACACAAATAAAAGCAAATTTGCTTTTTATCCCCACAAACTTTCACTATAACAGCATAGTGGTTCTGGTCGTTCTTAGAGTTCTTATCACCCAGCTTGAACCACCACACAGTGAGAACTGACAACAATATGGCCTCAAACATCAAATTGGACTTTTGACAGCAAGTGTTTGACAGCATATATGAATATGACCGAAGTCTGACTTCTAATATTCACCATTACATTTCCTTCTATATTGTACACGAAGACTATGCAATCTGTGTTTTCACTAACATAAACTAAACATTATTATGACTGATTTTAAAATTAGAATTCTTTTCTAATATTGAGAATATATTGTAGTTATTCAATTTCTATGTATTTTAACTATTTCAATGAAAACATCTAAATTCTCTTGGTTTGTCTCCTGAGTTATTTGGTTGTTTGTTCATATAACATTGTAAGGGGACAATAAAATTGCTGAATAACAGTTCTCAACCCCTCATTTCCCTCTTCCTCCCCTATACACATGGAGTACTGAAGTTTTACTTAAAAGAGTTAAAGTGCTAATTAAAACATTTTTATTTAGCATTTCATTAGAAATTTTTTATAAGACAATCAAGTAGGACTTTATTTTATAATGCTGAATTAGCTGTTTACTGCTGCGTAACAGATTACCCCAAATCATAGTGACTTGAAACAAAAGCATATATTATCTCACAGTTTTTGTTGGTTTGGAATTTCATAGCAGCTTAGCTGGGTGCCTTAGCTTCAGAAACTCCCTTAAGAGTTTTGGAGCTTCATTCATCCGAACGCTTAACTGAGACTGGAAGAGCCACTTCTACAACAGCTCACCCACATGGCTTTTGGCAGGAGGCCTCAATTCCTCACTGTAGGTACATAGAGCTGTTTAATGTATTTTCAAAACCTGTCGGGGCACCTGGGTGGCTCAGTTGTTAAACGTCTGCCTTGGGCTCAATTTATGATCCCAGGGTCCTGGGATCGCGCCTGCATCGGGCCCCCATTGGGCCCCCATTGGGCTCCCTGCTGCGCTGGGAGCCTGCCTCTCCCTCTCCCACTCCCCCTGCTTGTGTTCCCTCTCTTGCTGCCTGTCTCTCTGTCAAATAAATAAAATCTTACAAAACAAAACAAAATAAAAACCTATCAACTGGCTTCTGCCAGAGTCAGTGACCCAAAAGAGAGAGCAAGGAAGAAGCCATGATGCTTTTTATGATCTAGTCTTGAAAATCCCATATCATCATTTCCACCATATTCTATTAATAAGTAAAGTGAGTCCAGCCACACTCAGAGAAATGAATTAGGCTCTACCTTTAGAAGAGAGGAATGGCAAAGAATTTGTGGACATAATCTTAAATCTCCACAAGCCTTTTAAAATGAATTAATTAGCGTGAGTATAATTAATTCATTGAAAATAAACCCTGTATATGCATTAATATGGCTCCAAATTTCACTTGACCAATTTTGGAAATTCTACACTAGGACTCTAATTCTTTTGTTTGGAAAAATTTCCACCTATTTCATATATCACTATTTTTCTGAAAGAAAAAGTCAAGGAATAACAATAAAAGCAATGTGACAGAGATTATTAATTGTCGTCAAAAATGCCTGTGCTTCTGTAAATTTCATAGCCCTCCCTGCTTTGGTTGGGGTCATATAACGGGTTCTGAACAATACAATGTAAGTGGAAGTGATGAATGTCACATTCATGCCGATACAAATTAAGGCTGAGTTGCCTTTTTATAGCCCTCTTTTTCCTTCCGTTGGCAACCATGAAGAGCACACATTCCAGCTGGTGGATCTACAAGAAGGAAGATGTCCCAACTGCTATTGGACTGTATTGTAAGTGAAAAGTAATCATTTACTGTGTTAAGCCACTAAAATGTGGGGATTAATTTTTTATCCAGCATAGCAGAGCATAAAGTGACTAATTCATACTGCTAACACTTTAGTTAAATATCTAAAAGTACAATTCTTTTATGTTCTAAACAAATTTTTTTATCCTTACTGAAAATGAAGATGTTCCCTTTCAAGAATAAATAAAAGCAACTGATACCAGAATATTTAAATCCAGTCAGTGGAGCCTCATCCTGAATACCAGTTAACTATGAACTAATTGTAAACATAAAGAAAAATAGCCTCAAGAGCAAAGAAATTTTAAGGAAGAATTAAGGATGGCAATTCAATCTCAGCAAAACACAGGGATTAAGAGAAATGATGCAAGCTCATGCTTTTATGTTGAATTCACTCAAATACTTCTTAAAGCTTAATCTAAGACTTAAAAAAAATTCATGGACAAAGAAAAAAATTAAACAAGCATATTCCTAATCTTTGGAGACTAAAATCTAAGATAAATTATTGTTTTATATGTCACAAAACCTATTTACATACTAAATAATCTAAAATTAAATTCTTAAATCCAATCACTATTGTTTAGAAATCTTGTCATAGGTGTCTTTTGGTGTACCAGAAAATAGATTAAGGGAGGTGAAGAGGATGATGATGTTCAAAAGAACAAGTGAGAATTGGGAATTAAGAAAACTAGCAACAAAGGAAAAGCAGGGAAGACCAATAAATCAGTGGAAGAAAGAGGGAGACAAATTATTTTAAATTAAGAAAAACCAGTACTGATCATGAATTCAATTTCATTCAAAAAGAAAAAAGGACCAGTGATTTGTTATTTTATTTTTTACCTGCAGGTGGCAGCTCCTGCTAAATATATAATAAGAATGTTTCTGAATAATTTCTACACTATCATCACTCTCACTTTAAAAAGGGGTGGGGTGGGAGTGGGTGCGGGGAGCCAAAATTGTATTTCAGTTACATTTCATATAATACCAAGTAGCAGTTTTTCAAAATAGCCTTAATTCTCAAAAAATATAAAACAAACACCTTCCTGGAGTATATTAGAAACAAAATAACAAATATATGTACATTTCTTCCAATGTAGCAATTCTCTGTTATTTCTTAAGCGTTTTGGAATTGTGTCTTGTTTTGTTGCTTTTGTAAATTTGAATTGTTAGA
This sequence comes from Ursus americanus, assembly GCF_024610735.1. Taxonomy (NCBI): domain Eukaryota; kingdom Metazoa; phylum Chordata; class Mammalia; order Carnivora; family Ursidae; genus Ursus; species Ursus americanus. The sequence goes on from NC_142139.1 coordinate 7,418,339, forward strand.
ACTCACTGGTGTACTCTAGCTCAGATCATGAAATGCCAGGATTGGGTGGATGGGACAAACGCTATACATTATACTCACTATACTCATTACATTAAAAAAATGATAACTATACACAAAGACCACTGTATATTTTTTCAAGGGTACATACATTTCTAAATAAGTGAAGAGAGTGTATTGGAAAAGCATATATTGCATGCACTAATTCTAGTGTCTATGGACGAAAGGGAATGGGATTGGGAACAGAAAATAAAAGGAAAAAGGGAGCGTGTGGGTGGCTCAGGTGGCTGAGTTTCTGCCTTTGCCTGGGGTCATGATCTCAGGGTCCTGGGATTGAAACCTGCTTTGGGCTCCCTGCTCAAAGGGGAGTGTGCTTCTCCCTCCCTCTGTCGCTCCCTCACTATTTGTACTGTCTCTCTCTCTCTCTCTCTCCCTCAAATAAATAAAATCTTTAGGAAGAAAAAAAAGAAAAGGAAAGGAAAAAAAATAAGTACATTTAAATTTATCCCTAAGTAGTTCATGGTTTTGTTGCTTTGGTAAATAACATGTTGTTTACTTCATTTTTCCAATCACTTGTTTTTAGTATATATAGAAATATATTTCATTTTTATATATTGATCTTATATCCTGAAATCTTGCTAAATTCATTTATTGGCATTACTATGTTTTTTGTAAATTCATTGGGATTTTCTATGTAGATGATTATGTCATTTGTGAATAAAAACAAAGAATGCCTATTGCCAATCTGCATTACTATAATTTCTTTTTCTTACCTTATTTCACTGTCTAGAACTTCCAGGTTAATAGAAATGGTGAGAGCTGATATCCTTGCCTTGTTCTTTATCTTAGCAAGAAAGTATTCACTCTTTCATCATTAAATATGATGATAGTTGTAGGTATTTAAGAGACTCCATTTATCAGATTGAGAAAGTTCCCTTGTAGTCCTAGTTTGCTGAAATTTTTATCATGCATGGATGTTAAATGTTGTTAAATACTTTTTTCTGCGTCTAGTGAGAAAACCATGTATTTTTCTTTTTAGTCGTTGATATGGGGAGTCACTCTGATTAATTATTGAACCTGAAACAAGCTTATATTCCTGGGATAATCCAATTAGGTTATAATGTATTATCCTCTGTTTATATTGCTAAATTTGATTAGCTAATATTTTGGTGATGATATTTACATCTATGTTTATAAACGTTTGTATAAAATTGGTATATTTCTTCTTGAAATGTTTGGTGAATTCACTAGTGAAGCCATCTAAGCCTGGAATTTTCCTTGTGGGAAAGAGGTTTTAAACTGCTAATTCAATTCCTTTAATAGATACAGGACTACTTGATCTATCTCTCTTGAGTGAACTTTGGTATTGTGCATATATCAAGGAATGTTTTTCATTTTTTTGCAATTATCAAATGTATTGGCATAACGTCCACACATTAGCTTATTTTCCTTTTAATGTTTGTGAGATCTGTAGTGATAGTGTTTATTTCACTTTGAATATTTGTAACTTGTCTTCTCTATTTTTTTTTTATTAGTCTAGCTAGTAGTTTAACAATTTTGTTCATCTTTTCAAGGAAACAGCTTTTGATCTTATGGACTTTCTTTATATTTCTCTGTTTCCTATCACGAATTTCTGTTCTTACCATTATGTCCTTCCTTTTGCTTATTTTGCTCTTCTTTTCTAGTTTATTAAGGTAAAAATTGAGGTCATTATTTGCGAATTTCTTCCTTTTTGATATAGACATTTAATCTATACATTCCTCTCTTAACTGCTTCAGATGTCTCACAAGTTTTGATATGTTGTGCTTTCACCTTTATTCAACTCAAAATATTCTCTAATTTTCTTTATAATTTCCTTTTAATCCAAGGAACCCATTTAGAATTGTATTCTTTCATTTTCCAGTATTGCAGGATCTTTCCAGATACCTTTCTGCTACTGATTCCTAGTTTACTTCTTTTGTAGTTGAAGAATATATTTTTATGACTGCAATCATTTTAAATTTGCAGTGCTTTCTATATACAGTCCACTGTATATGAATATTCTATCTGTACTTAAAAAGAATATATTTTGCTGTTATTGAATGAAATACTCTATAAATATCAATTAGATCAAGTTGATTGCTTAGGTTTTCTAGATCCTTAACTGATTTTTGGTCTACTTTTTCTGTCAATTACTGAGACGGGAATACTGAAATTCCAATTATGTTTGTGGATTCGTCTACTTCCAGTTCTATCAGTTTCTGTTTCAGTTTTTCCAAATCGTGTTATTAGGTGTGTAAATATTTAGGATTGTTATATTTTTTGATACATTGATCTCCTTATCGTTGTGTAATATATCTCTTTATCTTGGGTAAAATTTCTTGCTCTACAATCTACTTTCTCTGATATGAATACAGCCACTCAAGCTTACTTTTAATTAGCTAATGCAAGGTTTATTTTTGTGAGACCTTTTTTTCTTTTAGCTAGTCTATGTCTTCAAATTTAAATTACACTTATTTTAGGTAAAATATAGTTGGATCTTGTTTTTATATTCAGTCTAACAAAGTCAGCCATCTACCTGGGGTGTTGAAGCATTTATATTTGATGCAGTTATTTATACAATTGAATTTAAGTCTACCACCTTGCTATTTGTTTCCTTTTTCCCCAGCACTAGACTGTCATTGCTTATTACTTGATGGGCAGCTCACAGTAGGATAGAGAGGGTTCTCATTTCTCCTGTCCATCCTCAGCCTTAGGCAGGCCATGAGTTCAGGGTACCTCGGATATGGGCTTTTTCAGTTTTTCTGCCTCTCCCCTGCCCAGGAATCAAACTCTTGGGAGTCGGGCTGGAGAGAGTTTTCTGCCACTCCTCCAGACCCTCTTTCCTATTTACTCAATGCAAGGCTCATGGTAGCAGCAGAAGGGTTTCCTGTTCTAATTTCTGTGGCAAATGGCTTTTGCTTTTACCCCTCCCTCAGTAGAACTGATCCAACACCCCCCACCCCCCCCACCCCCACCCTGACACACACACACACACACACACACACACAGGCAATATATCTTGGACTGGGTCATAGATGGCCTTTATTATGTTGAGGTATGTTCCTCTAATCCTATTTTGTTGAGAGTTTTTATCATGAATGAATGTTGTACTTGTCAAATGCTTTTTCTGCATCTATTGATCATATGGTTTTTATCCTTTCTCTTCTTGATGTGATATATCACATTGATTGATTTGCAAATGTTGAACCACCTTTGCAGCCTGGGAATAAATCACACTTGATTGTGGTGAATGATTTTTTTAAAGTATTGTTGAATTCAGTTTGCTAGTATTTCAATCTGCAGGTGTCATCAGCTCTAAAATGGGTCTCTTGTAGTCAGCATAGAGATGGGTCTTGGTTTTTTATCCATTTTGCCACCCTATGTCTTTTGATTGGAATACTGAATCCATTTACATTCAAAGTAATTATTGATAGATATGTATTTGTTGCCATTTTATTATTTGTTCTGTGATTGTTTCTGGAGATTTTCTCTGATACTTTATATCTTTCTCTCTTTCATGTTTTGTTGATTTTCTTTGGTGATATATTCAGATTTCTTTCTCTTTATTCTTTGCATATTTATTAGTGGTTTTTGATATATGGTTACCATTACGTTCGTATATAACCACTCCATGACCTCTGTATTTAGCAATCTTCTTATTTGCTGATGTTGTCAACTTCAGTCAATGTAGAGAAGTTAATTTTCTTGTCAAGTGAACTTTGAGTGTTTGTTTTGTTTTCTTGCTTGCTTGCTCTTTACTAGCTATTGCAAATACTTGTATAGATTTCAATCTTGGACAGAAGGCTCCAATTTATGAAGAAATTTTATGAAATATTCCAGTCCTTAGTAAAAGATTCCCCTATTTTTAAAACCTCTCTTGATGGCTTCTTTTTCTCTGCATAACTTCCGTGCTCCTCAATTACCCATTCATTCTCAGTAGGGTTAACCATGTGTAAGGTGCACAGTATGTGCCAGGCACCATGGTAGAAACTTTTATATGTATTACCTTCTCACCACACAGCCTCTCTTTCTATTTCTTTTTGCCCTCATCTCCTGCTCTGTTCTGATTCTCAATTCTAGTGTCTCTAGGCCTGATCTTTGTCCACAGGGTGAGCAGCATATTTCCAACAGATTTCTGTCGTGTTTTTTTTTTTTCATATCGTCCTTACTTGCCCCTCAAACTTGATCTGACATAGGAAGCACACTTTTATATTTTTTTACGTACATTTATGCCATTCCAGCTGCCATTTTATATCACACCAGAAAATATATGCTAAAAAATTACCACAGAAAATATTACTGCATATTTCAAGTCATTCTAAATACTGAAATAATTCTATATACCTCAAACCCTATAAAATTGTATTTTTTAATGATTTGATATTCCTCACCTATGCTATTGACCGTGCTAAAAGGAAAATAAAAGGTAGCTGAGGGGCGCCTGGGTGGCTCAGTCATTAAGCGTCTGCCTTCGGCCCACGGCCTGATCCCAGGGTCCTGGGATCGAGTCCTGCATCAGGCTCCCTGCTCTGCTGGGAGCCTGCTTCTTCCTCTCCCACTCCCCCTGCTTGTGTTCCCTCTCTGCTGGCTGTCTCTCTCTCTGTCAAATAAATAAGTAAAATCTTTAAAAAAAATAAATAAAATAAAAAATAAATAAAATAAATAAAAGGTAGCTGAAAAATCATCACAAAATATATTAAGTAACCACTTTAATTTGAGCATATGAAAATATAATTCTTGAAAAGGATGAATTCCACAAAATTTGGAAAAAGAGATTTGATTTGATTTGATTTGATTTGATTTATTTATTTGACAGAGAGAGACAGCCAGCGAGAGAGGGAACACAAGCAGGGGGAGTGGGAGAGGAAGAAGCAGGCTCCCAGCAGAGGAGCCTGATGTGGGGCTCGATCCCATTAACGCCGGGATCACACACTGAGCTGAGGGCAGACACTTAACGACTGAGCCACCCAGGCACCCCTGGAAAAAGAGATTTTAAAAAATCATTCTCTCAGTTAACTTTTACAATGTTCCCCCAAATTCCATCAGAAAGACTACAATCCTCCTTAATTTTACCAAAGAGAATAAATATAAAAATAAACCTTGGGTATTTTTTATTGTTGCCTACATTGGTGTAATGCTAAGTAACTGAAGGGTAATGATCATTATAGAGTCTAAAATAAGAGAGTAAAAGAACAATGATTGCTCAAAATTTATCCACTTTATCCACAGCAGAAGGTATCCTGATTGATCAATTCAAGCATCTGGGTCAGACTTACTACGTCTTTATAGTAAGAAGCTATTCTAGTTCTGTAACTACTTTCCACAGGCTCACTAGCCACTTTGCTTTTTAGTGTACCAAGTGGTTTTTCTTACTGGGAGGAAATACACTCAAAACCACTCCCAGATAACTGAAAATTTGAATTCCAGCATCTTGAAGCTAAGACCTGGGCCTTTAATCAGAGGTGACTGACCCATTTATGACACAGCCCCTTCCTGTGGCTAAACAAGCAGTATCTAGTTTCTCATTCCCCTACCACATCTTACAGTCAGCTTCATTGGTATAAAATTTTGTTTGGTATGATCTAACAAAGTGTTCTAGTTTTTATTATTGGCCTAGAATTTGTTCTTCACTCAAATAGTAAATCCATTTGTTTTTGCCTGAAATACTTGAATGAATTTTTATAAAAACTGTTTTAAGAAAAATTATCAATGTCTTATCTAAATACTTGAAAAATTGCAAAAGGAGAGAAAATTCCATAATTTTATTATTTTTAACACGGCTATTTTCATTTTTTGGTCTTTTGTTCTGGTCAGATTCCTTTATAGAAGTGTGACAACAGTTGACAACTCAGCAATGTATGTATACAGTGGCAAGGTTTTTTGAGTGTTCGGTTTTTGTTTTTTTGGGGTTTTTTTTTTGTTTTTTTTTTTTTTTTGGTAAAAGGCCAGACAGGAAATATTTTAGGTTTTACAGCCCATATAGTCTCTGATACAACTATTTAACTCTGCTTTTGTAGCACAAAAGCAACCATAGACTTTATGGAAATGAACAAGTATGGCTCTGCTCCATAAAACCAAAAATTTGAATTTCATGTAACTTTCACGTATCACAAAATATTATTCCCCTTTTGGTTTTTTTCAGCATTTAGAAAGGTAAAATAAAGTATTGGTATGTAAGGCCATAAAAAAGTAGGCAGCAGGTTGGATACCAATGGATCATAGTTGGCTCGCCCTGCTTACGTCCATATCTCTAGTTTTGACGTGTATGCTGAGCTCCACAGCCCTATTTTCAGCTTTTTCCTGTCCATCTTGATAGAAACATCCCACGAGCACCTCAAACCAAAATCATTTAAAACCTAACTCATAACATATGCCTCATCTAAACTATCTGCTTCTCTGAAATCTCCCACTTCTTTTCATGGAACACTCTATCTCAATCATCCAGACCTGAAATTTAAAAATCACCCTTGTCGAGTTCTGTCCTGTCTCAAATATGTCTTCAACTTGCAATTTTCAAACCTAGCATCTGAGTTCAGCTCTTCATTACTTAGTCTACATTGTGGTTGTGGCACTATAATTGATTTCCATGACTCTAGTTTCCTGTACTCCAATGTATCTAATATACTGCTGTCAGAATAAGCTTTCTAAAGCACTGCTCTAATTATGTCACTACACTACAATATTTTAAAACCTTGTATAACTCTATTGCTTGCCAAATTATATACAAACTCTTTAACGAGCATTCAAAGCCATTCAAAACATTATTCCAAATATATTTCTAAACTTGACTCATTCTAAACCTTTGTCCATTCATTCAACAAATATGAATGAGTAACCTTTAGGTACCAAGGCAGTGTGCTGGATACACAGTGGGATAAAATGATAAGCATAAACCAACCACAAACCCCCGCCTTCATGGAGATTACAGTCTGTGGAAAAAAACATACATCAAATAATCACATAAAAGCCACAAGAGTAAAACTGGCATGCAAGAAGAACATGAAAAAATATTTTCAAAATATTGAAAGTAAAGAAATTTGAATTTAGGATTTTATGTAAAACTGAACTATTTACCTAAGTGTGTGGCTGAAATAAAGATACATTCAAGCAGATAAGCCAACAGAACATTCACAAGGCCCTCTGTGGAAACACATATTGGGAGTAAGGTTACTTAAAACTTTGATATGGCCTTATTGTGGTGATACTTTTTATCTGTGTACACATGTCAAAGCTACACAAAATCATATACTTTAAGTATGTGCAGGTTATCCTATTTTAATTATATGTCAATAAACTGGTAAATATTCAATAACAAAATTTTAAAGAATGAGTATATAAACTCTAAAGTAAAAGAATAAAAGAACAGGCACTTGGGTGGCTCAGTCGCTTAAGTGTCTGCCTTCAGCTCAGGTCATGATCCCAGGGTCCTGGGATGAGGCCCACATCAGGCTGCCTTCTGGGTGGCAAATCTGCTTCTCCCTCTGCTCCTCCTCCTGCTGGTGCGCTCTCTCTCTCTCTCTCTCTCTCTCCCCCTTCCTCTCACACTCGCTCCATCTCTCTCTTAAATACATAAAAATAAAATATTTTAAAAAAAGAATAAAAAAAACAACTGTGTAGCCAGTATCTCAGTTATTTTTTAAAAATCACATAAATAAGTGTAAAACTATGACTGTGACTGCTGCTATGAAGAAAGGTACGGGGAGTCTAGAATGATGGTATTTGACTTATTTGGGAAATGAAGGAAGCCTTCACTGAAAAAGTGATGCCTAATCTGAGATAAGTCAACTAACTAAAAGCCAACACTTATATGGTAATGCTATGTGCCAGATATTATTTTATGTGTTTCACATGTGTTATTAACCCATTTAACTCTTATGACATTGCTTGAGGTTGTTCTTTTGTTCCCCCATTTTTACAGCTGAGGAAATTAAAGCACATAAGAGTTAAGTGTCTTACCCTGAGGTCACACAGCAGTTAGTAGTAAAACTGAGATAATAAAACAAAGTAGTCTGGTTCTAGGGTCCACACTCTTAACTATAGAATTAGTAAATGAAGAGAGAGGAGAAAAATTACAAGCAGATGAAACAATACATGAAAAGATTCTGTGGACATGGTGAGTGTTGAGGGACTTAGATGGGCCAGTGTGGTTAGGGCTGAGAGGGGAGAGAAACATAAAGATGCCTCTGGAGAGGACGTAGAGGCCCATCACGCAGAACCTTCTAAACCAGATTGCAGAATGCCGTCTTTATTTGTAGGGTGATGGAATGCCATTTAAGTATTTTAAGTAGGGGATAACAGAAATTTTGCATATATTGAAGAAATTTTGAAATAGTAGTCTGGTTTTAATATGGAAAAGAGATTGGATAGAGGGCTAGAGTGGAGGTGAATAACTGCAGTTGTACACATGAGATATGTTCACAACTGAACTAAAGTAGTGGCAGTGAAGACGGGGGGGAATGGATGCATTCAAGAAATATTCAACAGAAAAAATCAATAGGATTTGGTGAAGTAATTGACTATGAGACCAAAATGGAGATGAAGGAGAAGGGAGGATTTATGAATGGCTTCTAAGTATCTGTGCACTAAATTGAAAGTGGAACCATTAATTGAGAAAGGGGTCACAGGAAGAGTAATAGGCATGGTGTATACGTATCAGCATAAGCAACGGAAACCAGTTGTAGCTATGTGTATTGGTTTGGCTTTCCCTGAAAGCAGGACTTGAGATAAGGACTTGGGTATTATTTATTTGGGACTTGATTTGGGTGTCATTTATCTGGGAGTTGATACCAGAAAGCAGGATTGACGGAGGGGGAAGAGTGTGATGGAAGAGGTGAAAAACCAATTTAAAGGCATGTTATCAGGTCTCCACCATGGGATAATGCTTACCACAAGACGTCCTGAGAAGTATATAGAACACCTCCTCACATTATCTGTCTGAAGGTCAAAGAGAAGCATTTATCCAACTGCTATTCTCCTCATTGGCTAAGGGTTACCCCAGGAGCATTAACGGTGCGCTTCTGAGCTGTGCTATGCCAGAGTAAATGGACTCCAGCAGCATCAGAGAAGGCCCGTGGGCAGAAGGTGTAAGATAAGTGGCTCCTGCTTAAGGGATGCTGTCAGAGTGAGGAGAGCATGACCTTGCACAGAAATGTTCATGTGAGCTGCAGCTGAAATCAGAAATGGGTCGAGGAGATGTAATATAGGGCACTGGGGCAGCATTTATATTAGCTTAAGAAAAACAACCAAAGTAAAAGCAGAAGGATTTTATAGAATGGGTGTAAGGTTTAAGACCAGACTTGGAAAACAGATATAAATCAAGGTCATTCCAGAAGGATAAAAAGCAGGAAGCAAGGGGCGCCTGGGTGGCTCAGTCGGTTAAGTGTCTGCCTTTGGCTCAGGTCATGATCTTAGGGTCCTGGGATCAAGCCCCATGTCAGGCTCCCTGCTCAGCAGGGAGTCTGCTGCTCCCTCTGCCCCTCTCTCTCTCAAATAAATAAATAAATAAATAAATAAATAAATAATTTTTTTTTTAAAGCAAGAAGCACTACAACTATCTGTTGGTAGAAAAAGTCTGCAAGTGAGTTACTGTCACCACAGGACATCACCGCTGCCACTATACTGTAACTGACTTCTCACCATCCCTTCATCTTTGCCTTTAAATCTTGTTCCACATGTAAAGCCCTGGCAGGAATGTCCAGATGGTGAAGTCTAGGTCATATGTCCATGTTTTGATTAGAAGAGGACATAAAGAAGGGAGGAGCTGGCCTCTGTGGCTTCTAAACTCACAAATAGTGAAAAAATCCTTGCCCCCCAAAGAAAAGATGCTCACAAGGGGGAAGAGCCTGTGCTCAGTTATGGATATGTAGAAACCGAAACATCCAAAGTAAGATGTCAAGTCGGCAGCTGTAATTCAGGTTTGGAGAGTATGATCTCCTCAATAGCCTCCTGCAGCTCGGGGACAACTGGTTCACCCATCACCTATACAGTGCCTTTTAAAGAGTTGACAGTCAATAAAAATTTGTTGAAAGAAATGAATAACCCTACTATATTACATTCTGTTCTCCGAGCTTCCCTATATTTTACATAATATTCCTTCGACCTGGAATGGCCTTCCTTCAGTCTTTCTGCCCAATTATATTAAATTCTATTCAACCTGTATTGAGGAATGCAGGCTCCTTACCTTAAAGCTAACTCTTCATGAAAGTTTAATGATTCCCCCCACAGGTTGTGATTGTCTCTACTTTGAAACTCCCTAGTAGGTTATTTATACATAAAGTACTTTTCACATTCTTTCTTTTCATTTTGCCCATTACTCTTGAAAAAATGCCATTATGTCTTGAAATATACCTTCTTGTTTTGCTTTAAAGTACTTATGAATATGAAAAAAACTAATGAGAACTTATAGCTGGAAATAAAATCTGCTCAGGATATGAATACTTATATATTGACCATCAAAACCTTGCATAAAGAAGGTGGTTCCTCATGAGATGTCAAAAATTTTCAAAATTGCTGAGTATAAGGTATCACAAGCACCTTCAGGAAAATAATCCAATGATGTTGTGAAATTTTATTTGAAGCAACTATATTATTATTGATAAGAAAATTAGCAACTAGAGCACCTAGGTGAATCCATACTACAAAAACATCAAAGTCTATTATATTAAAGCTCTGATAAAAGTCAGCTTGTATAATAAACAGGATAAAGGAATGATGAAAGTAAGACAAATTGGAAATAGACTGTTTTACTGCTTAACTCAGATTTTTTCCCCCTAAATTCTGTTACAATTAGAAACAGATTGATATTGGGAGGGGATGGATCTGCTCTGATGCTTTCAAGGCATTAAAACTCCAAAAATGGTAGGTGACAGGGAAACCTGGAGAAGACTGCTAGAATGTCCTGCTCACCCTAATTAGAATTTTAAAGATAGTCTACCCATGAGGAAAAGCAGAGAGCTTTTTCCGATAGAGAAAGTGCTAGAAAAACATAGAATACAGTTCCTAGTGAATAACATTTTTCAATGTGTTCCAATTGAAATTTTATTATGTACTTGGTCTAAATCTTTTCCATAAGAACACATCTCCAGTCCTAGAATGGAAGTCCACAGGAAAATAAATGTATAATTTGGAAGAGATATTAGATATTATCTAGCCATGTTCTTTTTTTATAAATGAGGAAACCTAATGCAAGCAGTGGAGTTAATAAATTCACTTAATAAACAATAAAATAACTTGAAAAATACCTAGCAGAACACAGCACCCATTAGTCATTCAATAAGTGGCAGTTATTAGTATTATGACTAATATTGCTATTTTTGGTAAATATTATCATGTTAATAATAATAATTCAATATATCTTTACTCAGTGAGTTCTATGTGCCAGATGTTTGTCTCAGCTTGGGATATAAAAATGACTAAAACACAATCCTTGTTTTGAGCTTGAGATGTTCACATCCTACCAGATGATTAAATAGAATAAGTAAAAGGATAATTTGCAACATGGGGGATAATTGCAACATAGTAAGCATTGTAAAGCTTTGTTAATAAAGTTTTGTGGGAACCCAGGCCTTGTTATTCACAGCCCCTCTGCTCTTTCCAGTCAATCATTTTATCTATTCATATGGCCCAACACACACACACACACGCACACACACACACACACACACATACACACACACACACAGGCTCAGAGTCAGATTAAAAAAAGAAACATCTATATTTCAAATTAGAGAAGCACTGAACTGAAAGTGAAATAAGTCTTGTCACAGGTATTTTTCCCAGCATGGATACTGTGAAAATCAGTATTTGAAGCTTAAAACTTTTGTGGTTCAAAATTCAACAAAATGGCATGTGCCTCATAGATTTTTCCATTTACTTTAAGAACTTTCTAGCTATCAAAGAGGAAATGTAACCCCTGTAGTAATAATAATAAGCTATAACTCTAAATTCTATTTGCAGCTTTATGATTGTGAGAATCTATCCTTATAAAGATCGTTTTTATTTAGATTAAGATCTCAGCATCTTCACATTAAGCAAAGTGTTAATGCATTAAATCCAGAAAAGTTCCTGATAATGTGGTAGAGGACATTTTTTTCTACTCAGCATCCTTTCCTTTGGAGGACCCTCGCCCATTCCATATTAATATTTTCAGTTCATGTAAAGCAGGTAGGACTGCAATGACTTAAGCAAAACCAATCAAAATATCTTTGAATAATCAGAGATTTCATATGTGGTCACTAGGAGGAAGTGGGATGTTCTCTTTTCTTGGAAAAATAATTTGTAAAATGAAGCAGATCTGAAGCTAACAATAGGCATCTCACCATTATGATATTCTCTTTCTGAGAATGAGGTCGGGCAGAGATGGGCAATCTGAGCAACAGACAGATACAGAGTCCTAAAGACATCATTTCAACCCTTCTATCTAGATGTGTCTTAAAGCTCTAGCTCCTCCTACAGGTGTGACAGAAATTTCCACAGATGTGAGCCAAACCAATACATTTTCTGCCAAAGTTTGTATGAGTTTCTGTTGTTTGCAAGTAATAGGTCCTGACCCCTACATGCAAGAAGTATATAACATTTATTGCTATTATTATTTAACAATTATTCAACACCAGCAAAACACTGTACAAAGTATTGTACAATATAAAACATATGCTTAGCATCACAATTCCTATCATCTAGAAACTTACCATTTAAGTTAGGCAATGAAAATGAGAAAGATATTTATTCATTTGCCGGGAAAGAAACTGAAGTCAATAGAAAGGGAAAGATTGTGATACCACATTGATCTCCCTGAAGTGCTTTTCCTCAGACCTTTCCCTCATCAGTTTGGAAGATAATCTGCAGAAATTTTACTGATGAAATCAAGTGTGAAAAGGTAGATTAATGTCCAAAAGGAGGATAGTTAAATTACCATATACTCATAAAACTAGAATATTAACAGCAGTAAAAAAAAAAAAATGAACCATAGCTTCACACATTCATATTGCTGAATCTCAAAAACACAATGTTGAGTAATAGAGCAATTTCAGAACACTATAAAAACATAAACCCTTAAAAATATACCATTACAAACATATATCAATATTTATAATAATAAATACTTGTTAATAATATAATATATTCATATATTAATATTAATGGCATAGAACATATATATAGTAAAATTATGATGAAAAGTGAGGAAATGATAGAATTAATATTCAGAACAGTTGTTACCTTTGGTAGAAAGGGGGAGGAATGTGATTGGAGAAAGGCATACAGGTATTCTCAAAGGCATGGTTAATGTTCTATTGCTTAACATGGGGTTCTGATACCCAGGCATATTAGTTCTCATTGTCACTGTAACAGATTACCACAAATTTAGTAGTTTAAAACAACACAAATTTACTACCTTACATTTCAAGCTCATAAATCTGAAATGGGTCTTATGGGGCAAAAATCAAAATGTTGGCAAAGCTAAGATCTTTCTAGGATCTGGGGGAGAGTATATTTTTTTGGCTTTTCCATCATCTGGAGTCTGTTGCATTGCATGATTGCTGCCACATTGCTCCAATCCCCGTTTTCATCATCAGATCTCCTCTGATTCTGACCTTCTCTTACGATTACATTAAGCTCACATATCATCCAGGATAATAGCCCCATCTCAAAATCTTTAAGTTAATCATATCTGCAAAGTCTCTATTGCCATGTAAGGTAAGACATTCACATGTTCCAGGGACTAGGACATGGACATTTTGGCAGTGGCATTATTCTTTCCAACATACTGGCTGTTTGTTCTCTTCAGTATGTCTCATTCACATGTTATATATATAATACATATAACATATATATATTTTAGTAGATCCTGTGGTGTGTCACCCAGATCTCTGTTCAGACTTAGGGCATTCATTCCCCTGGCTTCTAGGAAAATTGGGCAGTTGACAGCTCCCATTGAGTTCTCTCCAGAAATTGCCCTTAACCAAAAAGTCACCTCACCCAAGGCCTTGTCCCTTCCCCAGAATAAGCCTGCAACCCATGACTGGTAGATAGGAGTATAAGGCCTGGTCTCCAGAACTACTCAACTCTTCCCTCTTCAATCCTTTTTTTTTTTTTTTTTGTAAAATCTGTAAGATTTTTTAAAGTGATTTTTTAAAAAAATTTTAGTGTCATCGACACACAACGTTACATTAGATTCAGGTGTACAACAAAGTGATTCAACAAGTTTAAACATTACGTTATGTTCACAAGTGAAGCCATCATATGTCACCATACAATGTTAGTATACTATCATTGACTTATGCTGTGCCTTTTATTCCTGTGACTTACACATTCCATAACTGAAAACCTGTATCTCCCACTCCACTTCACCCATTTTGTCCATCTCCCAACCTCCCCCTCCACTGCCAACCATTAGTTTGTTCTCTATGTTTATAGGTGTGATTCTGCTTTTTGTTTATTTTTTTTAGATTCCACATATAAGTGAAATCATATAGTATTTGTCTTTCTCAGTATGAATTATTTCACTTAGCATAATACCCTCTAGGTCCATCCACATTGTCACAAATGGCATGATCTCATCCTTTTTTGAGTCTGCTTAATATTCCATTGTGTGTGTATATACCTTTTTTGTATCTTCTTTATCCATTCAAAGCTGTACTAATCAAAATAGTATGATACTGGCACAAAGATAGACACATAGATAGATCAACGGAACAGAATAGAAAACCCAGAAATAAACCAAAAATTATACTGTCAATTAATCTATGACAAAGGAGGCAAGAATATACAATGGGGAAAAGACAGTCTCTTCAACAAATGGAGTTGGAAAAACTGGACAGCCACATGTAAAAGGATGAAACTGGACCACTTTCTCACACTATAGACAAAAATAAACCCAAAAGGATTAGAGACCTAAAAGGGAGACCTGAAACCATAAAAATCCTAGGAAAGAACACAGGCAGTAATTTCTCTGACATCAGCCATAGCAACATTTTTCTAGACATGTCTCCTATGTCAAGGGAAACAAAAGCAAATATAAACTTTTGGGACTATAACAAACTAAAAAGCTTTTGCATAGTGGAGGAAACCATCAATTAAAAAAAGGCAACCTACTGAATAGGAGAAGATAGTTGCAAATGATCTAGGGGTTAATGTCCAAAATATATAAAGAACTTATAAAGAACTCATTCAACTCAACATACACACAAAAACAAGCAACTTAAAAACGCTCAGAGGTCCTGAATAGATGTTTTACCAAAGAAGAAATCCAGATGACCAACAGACATGAAAAGATGCTCAACATCACTCATCATCATAAAAAGCAAATTAAAACCACAGTGAGATATCACCTTATACCTGTCAGAATGGCTAAAATCAAGAAGACAAGAAATAACAAGTGCTGGTGAGAATGTGGATAAAAGGTAACTTTAGTGCACTGTTGGTGGGAATGTAGATTGGTCAACCACTGGAAAAAAGAATTGAGCTTCCTCAAAAAATTGAAAATAAAAACACCAGATTATCCAGTAATCCCACCACTGGGTATTTACCCAAAGAAAACGAAAACACTAATTTGAAAAGATATACTGCACCATTATTTACAATAGCCAAGATACAGAAGCAACCTAAGAGACCCTCTCTCCAAGATTTTCTTCACTCCCCTTAAACGTGGTGACCCCAAGAGCATGTCCCAGTAAACTCCCTGAGCATAAATCTCCTCCCTGAGTGTATTTCTTGATCTAAGATAATATTATATTATAAAGGTAAAATATTTCCATAATCATTTAAAAAATTGTTAAGAACTACTTGGAATACTTAGTAGAGAAAAAATAAATTCAGAAACAAAAACAAGATGAATTGGAGTAAAAAGAAACTAGATGCACAAAGTCCAATTTAAAATACTGTAGATATTGGAGTACCTGGGTGACTCAGTTAAGTGGCTGACTCTTGATTTTAGCTCAGGTCATGATCTCAACGTTGAGAGATCGAGCCCTGCATTAGGCTCCCTGCTCTGAAGGAGTCTGCTTGAGTTTCTCTCACTCCCTTTCCCTCTGCCCCTTCCCCCATACTCTCTCTCTCTCAAATAAATAAATCTATAAAAATAATTAATAAATAAATAAATTACCATAGATATCTAGGAGTATTAAATGCTTGGATTGAGAAATTAACAGTGGACTTGGAAAGAATTAGTTCAATACAACATTTCAAATTCGTTTTCAATAAGAATTAGCAACTGAATTATTTAGGGAAGTCAGGGTTAACATTCTTAATTTGGACTTCTGAATTTAGTTCTAACTCTACTTCCTAACTTCTCTGTGTTGTGCTTTCCTTGCTATGAAATGAAGTGATTGGCTGCTAATTTTTAGTATAAATAGTTCTAGAAGTCTTTTTTTAATTTAAATTTAATTAATTAACATATAATGTATTATTAGTTTCAGAGGTAGAGGTCAGTGAATCATCAATCTTATATAATACCCAGTGCTTGTTACATCATATGCCCTCCTTCATGTCCATAACCCAGTTACCCATTCCCCTACCTCTCTTCCCTCCAGCAACCCTCAGTTTGTTTCCTATGATTAAGAGTCTCTTATGGTTTATCTCCCTCTCTGATTTTGTCTTATTCTATTTTTTCCTCTCTTCCCCTATGATCCTCTGTTTTGTTTCTTGAATTTCACATATGAGTGAGATCATATGATAATTGTCTTTCTCTGACTGACTTATTTCACTTAGCATAATACCCTCTAGTTCCATCCACGTAGTTGCAAATGGCAAGATTTCATTTTTTTGATGGTTGAGTAGTATTCCATTGTATATGTATACCACATCTTCTTTATCTGTTCATCTGTCAATGGACATAAGCTCTTTCTACAGTTTGGCTATTGTGGTCATTGCTACTATAAACATTGGGGTGCAGGTACCCCTTCAGAACACTACTTTGTATCTTTGGGGTGAATCCCTAGCAGTGTAATTGCTGGGTATTAGGGTGGCTCTATTTTTAACTTTTTGAGGAACCTCCATACTGTTTTCCAGAGTAGCTGCACCAGCTTACAACAGTTTAAAGGGTTCCCCTTTCTCTGCATCCTCGCTAACATCTGTCATTTCCTGACTAGTTGATTTTAGTCGTTCTGACTGGCATGAGGTGGTATCTCATTGTAGTTTTGATTTGTATTTCCCCGACGAGTTCTAGAAGTCTTTTAATCTAGTCAAAGAAATACAATTTATACCAATTAGAAGACCTGCGAAAAGAGAGCAGAAGTAAACCAAACAATTTGACTTTGGAATAAACACTATCTTTTGGTCTGCTGGCTATCAGATACTCAATGGTTCTCAAATTCTGAAAGAAAAAGCATGGAAAAATCCAGTCTTCCATAGAGAGTCAATGACAGTTTAAATCTGCATTTGAAAATACTTTCCTCTCTACTGACAAAAATCTGAACAAGTTCTGACTTTCATATTTTACATTGTGTAAATTTCAAATATAACATAATTAAAGATCAACTCAACTTATCTCCTATTACTCCTTTTAGAATATTAATATTGTTTTGTAGATCCATGAATGAATGTATATATTGTTTTAGAAGAGTACTTTTCGTGTCTATTATGTCATTACAAATAATAAGTAAAATATTCTGTATTGGATATAGATACTATCCACAACAATGAGAATTTATTTGGCTGAGGAAAATACATTATATGAACTGGCAAACATGGGCTGATGTTCCCTGCAATGACTGAACCACTGATTTGGAGCCAGCCCTAGAAGCACAGACCTAACCATCATGAGCTCACAGATTGGAAAGAAGTCCATTGTGGAGTAAACACTTGTTCATTAGCAAGTGCAAGCTATATAACAGACACTGTATATGTATCTAGAAATCTAGCCCTGCCCTAAAGCCCCGACACAATTTTAGAATTCACTAAGTACTCTGAACTACAAATAACAAATCCAAAGCCTAAGAACCAACTGAAAGTTAAACAAACCAAACAACCTACTAAAGATCATGAAAAGTACTATTTCATACTTGCTCTTTAGTTTCCCATGTCCAACCCGATGTTGGCCTCCTAGAACTCTACATAAAGAAAAAATGGTTTTGAAATCCTATTTACTGAAGTCCCAATAGTTTATTTTTGCTTTTGTTTCCCTTGACTAAGGGGACATATCTAGTAAGAAGTTGCTACAGCTGGTGTCAAAGAGGTCACTGTCTGTGTTCCCCTCTAGGATTTTGATGATTTCCTGTCTCACATGTAAGACTTCCATCCATTTTGAATTTACTTTTCTGTATGGTGTAAGAAAGTGGTCCAGTTTCATTCTTTTGCATGTTGCTCTTCAGTTTTCCCAACACCATTTGTTGAAGAGACTGACTTTTTCCCATTGAATATTCTTTCTTTTTTTGTCAAAGATTAATATACCATTTAGTTGTGGGTTCATTTTAGTTTTCTATTCTGTCCCACTGATCTATGTGTCTGTTTTTTATGCCAGTACCATACTGTCTTGATCACTACAGCCTTGTAATATAACTTGAAGTCCAGAATTGTGATGCCTGGAGCTTTTCTTTTCTTTTTCAAGATTGCTTTGGCTATTTGGGGTCTTTCGTGGTTTCATACAAATTTTAGGCTTGTTTATTCTAACTCTGTGAAAAATGCCAGTGGTATTTTGATACGGATTGCATGAAATATGTAGATTGCTTTGGGTAATATAGATAATATAGACATTTTAACAATATTTGTTTTTCCAATCCATAAGCATGGAATGTTGAGACTTCATCAAAACAAAAAGCTTCTGCATAGTGAAGAAAACAACTAACAAAACTAAAAGGCAACCTACTGAATGGGAGAAGATATTTGCAAATGACATATCTGATAAATGGTTAGTATCCAAAATATATAAAGAGCTTATAAAACTCAATACCAAAAAAACCCAAATAATCCAGTTTAAAAATGGACAGGAGACATGAATAGACATTTTTCCAAAGAAGACATACAAATGGCTAACAGACACATGAAAAGATGCTCAATACCACTCATTATCAGGGAAATACAAATCAAAACTACAATGAGATACCACTCCACACCAGTCAGAATGGCTAAAATTAACAACATAGGAAAAAAACAGGTGTTGGCCAGGATGCAGAGAAAAGGGAACCCTTCTATCCTGTTGGTAAGAATACAAACTGGTACAATCACTCTGGAAAGCAGTATGGAGTTTCCTCAAAAAGTTAAAAATAGAACTACCCTATGATGCAGCAATTGCACTACTAGGTATTTACCCAAAGGATACAAAAATACTGATTCAAAGGGATACAAGCACCTCAATGATGGAAAGAGCCCAAATGTCCATCAACTGATGAATGGATAAAGAAGATGTGGCGTATACATATATACAATGGAATATTACTCAGCCATAAAGGAATGAAATCTTGCCATATGCAATGATGTGGATGGAGCTAAAGAATATTATGCTAAGTAAAATAAACCAGTCAGAGAATGACAAATACAATACGATTTCACTCATGTGGAACTTAAGAAACAAAACAAATGAACATAGGGGAGAAAAAGAGAGAGAGGCAAACCATAAAACAGACTCTTAACTATAGAGAACAAACTAAGGGTTGATGGAGGGGATCGGTAGAGGATGGGTTAAATGGGTGATAGAGATTAAGGAGTGCACTTGTTGTGATGAGCACTGGGTATTGTACATTAGTGATAAGTCACTAAATTCTACACCTGAAACTAATATTACACTGCCTGTTAACTAACTGGAATTTGAATAAAAATTTGGAGGAAAAAGAAATCCTATTTGGACTCAAGTCATAATTTTGTCACATGTTGGTTTTGTCACATGCTGAAGGACACCTAATTCTTTTAACTTCAGCTTTCTCATCTGGAAATCTAACTTACCTCATTGAGGGAAAAAAATGAAATAAGTAGTTGAAACTATTTTAGGATTTTAAAGGGCTCTGCAACTGTGCTTTGTTCATGGTGGGGTTGGTAATGATGTGACAGTGAGGGTGATAGTGTTATTACATTTTCCATAATCATCATAATCATTAGAATCAAGATATTAGAAGAAAAAGAAAGTATTACAATAGCAGCATAAAAGAGGAGGCTACGTGGGGCATGTTTTCTTTCCATTCAATAAATGACTAGTAGCTTTTCCCTTAAGATCAGGAACACAACAAGGATGCCCACTCTCGCCATTATTATTCAACATAGTACCAGAAGTCCTTACAACAGCAGTCAGACAACAAAAAGGGATAAAAAGTATCCAAATTGGCAAAGAAGAAGTCAAACTGTCTTTCTTCGCAGATGACGTGATACTCTTTATAGAAAACCCAAAAGACTCCACCCCCAAACTACTAGAACTTAGAGAGCAATTCAGTAATGTGGTGGGATACAAAATCAATGCTCAGAAATCAGTTGCATTTCTTTTTTTTTTTTTTAATGATTTTTTATTATATTATGTTAGTCACCATACAGTACATCCCCGGTTTCCGATGTAAGGCTCGATGATTCATTAGTTGTGTATAACACCCAGTGCACCATGCAATACGTGCCCTCCTTACTACCCATCACCGGTCTATCCCATTCCCCCACCCCCCTCCCCTCTGAAGTCCTCAGTTTGTTTCTCATAGTCCATAGTCTCTCATGTTTCATTCCCCCTTCTGATTACCCCCCCTTTCTTTATCCCTTTCTTCCCCTACTGATCATCCTAGTTCTTATGTTCCATAGATGAGAGAAATCATATGATAGTTGTCTTTCTCTGCTTGACTTATTTCACTTAGCATTATCTCCTCCAGTGCCGTCCATGTTGTAGCAAATGTTGAGAACTCGTTCTTTCTGATAGCTGAGTAATATTCCATTGTATATATGGACCACAACTTCTTAATCCAGTCATCTGTTGAAGGGCATCTCGGCTCCTTCCACGATTTAGCTATTGTGGACATTGCTGCTATGAACATTGGGGTGCATATGGCCCTTCTCTTCACTACGTCTGTATCTTTGGGGTAAATACCCAGTAGTGCAATGGCTGGATCATAGGGTAGCTCAATTTTTAACTTTTTAAGGGACCTCCACACTGTTTTCCAGAGTGGCTGTACCAACTTGCATTCCCACCAACAATGTAGGAGGGATCCCCTTTCTCCACATCCTCTCCAACAATTGTTGTTTCTTGCCTTGTCTATTTTTGCCATTCTAACTGGCGTAAGGTGGTATCTCAGTGTGGTTTTGATTTGAATTTCCTTGATGGCTAATGATTTTGAACATTTTTTCATGTGTCTGTTAGCCATTTGTATGTCTTCATTGGAAAAGTGTCTGTTCATATCTTCTGCCCATTTTTTTATTTGTTTATTTGTTTCTCGTGTATTGAGTTTGAGAAGTTCTTTGTAGATCTTGGATACCAGTCCTTTATCTGTAGTGTCATTTGCAAATATATTCTCCCATTCCGTGGGCTGCCTCTTAGTTTTTCTGACTGTTTCCTTGGCTGTGCAGAAACTTTTAATCTTGATGAAGTCCCATAAATTCATTTTATCTTTTGTTTCTCTTGCCTTTGGGGATGTGTCATGAAAAAGGTTGCTTTGGCCGATGTCGTAGAGGTTGTTGCCTATGTTCTCCTCTAGAATTTTGATGGATTCCTGTCTCACATCGAGGTCTTTCATCCATTTGGAGTTTATTTTTGTGTATGGTGTGAGATAGTGGTCAAGTTTCATTCTTTTGCATGTAGCTGTCCAATTTTCCCAGCACCATTTATTGAAGAGACTGTCTTTTTCCCACCGGATCTTTTTTCCTGCTTTATCAAATATTAGTTGCCCAAAGAGCCGAGGGTCCATTTCTGGGCTCTCTATTCTGTTCCATTGGTCTATGTGTCTGTTTTTGTGCCAGTACCATGCTGTCTTTGTGATCACAGCTTTGTAGTACAGCTCGAAATCCGGCATTGTGATGCCCCCAGCTTTGTTTTTCCTTTTCAACAGTTCCTTGGAGATTCGGGGCCTTTTCTGTTTCCATACAAATTTAAGGACTGTTTGTTCCAGTTCTTTGAAAAATGTCCTTGGTATTTTGATCGGGATAGCATTGAAAGTGTAGATTGCCCTGGGTAGCATGGACATTTTAACTATGTTAATTCTTCCGATCCATGAGCATGGAATATCTTTCCATCTTTTTATGTCTTCCTCAATGTCTTTCAAGAGTGATTTATAGTTTCTAGAATATAGGTCCTTTACGTCTCTGGTTAAGTTAATTCCAAGGTAACGTATGGTTTTTGGTGCTATTGTAAATGGGATGGATTCCCTAATTTCTCTTTCTTCGGTCTCGTTATTCGTGTATAGAAATGCAACTGATTTCTGAGCATTTATTTTGTATCCTGCCACGTTACTGAATTGCTCTATAACTTCTAATAATTTGGGAGTGGCTTCTTTTGGGTTTTCCATATAGAGTATCATGTCATCTGCAAAGAGAGACATTTTGACTTCTTCTTTGCCAATTTGAATACCTTTGATCCCTTTTTGTCGTCTGATTGCTGTTGCAAAGACTTCTAGTACTATGTTGAATAATAGTGGCGAGAGTGGGCATCCTTGTCGAGTTCCTGATCTTAAGGGAAAGGCTTCCAGCTTTTCCCCATTGAGAATAATATTTGCAGTAGGCTTTTCATAGATGGCTTTTATGATATTGAGAAATGTACCTTCTATTCCTACACTCTGGAGGGTTTTAATCAGGAAAGGATGCTGTATTTTGTCAAATGCTTTTTCAGCATCGATTGAGAGGATCATATGGTTCCTGAGTCTTTTCTTGTTGATATGATGTATCACGCTGATTGATTTGCGAATATTGAACCACGCTTGCATCCCAGGTATGAATCCCACTTGATCGTGATGGATAATCCTTTTAATGTACTGTTGGATTCTATTAGCAAGTATCTTGTTGAGGATTTTGGCGTCCATATTCATTAGGGAAATCGGTCTGTAATTCTCCTTTTTGAGGGGGTCTTTGCCTGGTTTGGGGATCAAGGTAATATTGGCCTCATAGAATGAGTTTGGTAGCTTTCCTTCTGTTTCTATTTTTTGAAATAGCTTTAGGAGAATAGGTATTATTTCTTCTTTGAATGTTTGGTAGAATTCCCCAGGAAAACCGTCCGGGCCTGGAGTTTTGTTATTTGGAAGGTTGTTTATCACTGACTCAATTTCTTCATAATTAATTGGCCTGTTTAAGGAATCAATTTCTTCCGGTTTCAATCTTGGTAGTTTATAGGTTTCCAGGAAGGATTCCATCTCTTCCAGATTGCTTAGTTTATTGGCATATAGCTGTTGATAAAAATTTCTAATAATCCTTCCAATTTCAATGGTGCTCGTCGTGACCTCTCCTTTTTCATTCATAATTTTAATAATCTGGGTCCTTTCTCTTTTCTTTTGGATAAGTCTTGCCAGTGGTCTGTCAATTTTATTGATTCTCTCAAAGAACCAGCTTCTAGTCCTGTTGATCTGCTCTACTGTACTTCTGGTTTCTGCTTGATTGATTTCAGCTCTAATTTTGGTCAACTGCTTCCTCGTGCGTGGATTAGGCCTGTCCCTCTGTTGCTGTTCCAGCTTCTTGAGGTGAGAATATAAAAACTGCATTTTAGATTTTTCTATTCTTTTGAGTGTGGCTTGGATGGCTATGTATTTCCCCCTTAGGACTGCCTTTGCAGTATCCCATAGGTTTTGGACTGTTGTATTTTCATTCTCATTGGTCTCCATAAATTGTTTAATTTGATTTTTGATTTCCTGGTTTATCGAGTCATTCCTGAGCAGGATGGTTCTTAGTCTCCAAGTGTTTGAGTTTCTTCCAAATTTTTCCTTGTGGTTGAGTTCCAATTTCAGAGCGTTGTGGTCTGAGAATATGCAGGGGATAATTTCAATCTTTTGGTATCGGTTGAGACCTGTTTTGTGTCCCAGAACATGGTCTATTCTTGAGAATGTTCCATGGGCATTAGAATAGAATGAGTATTCTTTGTAGTGTTCTATATATATCTATGAGGTCCAACTCGTCGAGTATGGCATTCAAAGCCTTTGATTCTTTGCTTAGTTTTTGCCAGGGTGTTCTGTCTATTTCTGATAGTGGAGTGTTGAGGTCCCCTACTATTAATGTATTTTCATTTATATGTCTCTTTATTCTGGATAAGAGTTGGCTTGTGTATCTTGCTGCTCCCCTGTTGGGGGCATATATATTTATAATTGTCATATCCACTTGTTGAATACTTCCCTTAAGAATAATATAGTGCCCTTCTGCGTCTCTAACTATAGTCTGTAGTTTAAAATCCAATTTATCTGATATGAGAATTGCTACCCCAGCTTTCTTTTGAGGACCATTTGCGTGAAAGATGGTACTCCATCCCCTTACTCTCAGTCTGAATGCATCTTTGGGTTTGAAATGAGTCTCTTGTAGACAGCAAATGGATGGGTCATTTCTTTTTATCCAATCTGCAACCCTGTGGCGTTTTATGGGATGGTTCAAACCATTTACATTAAGACTGATTACTGATAGATATGATTTTAATGTTGCCATGTTGCCAGTAAAGTCTTTTTTTGTATTGGCTGTGACTTTCTGTTCTGTATCACTCTTGGGGCCTTTTTACTTTTATAGAACCCCCCGTAATATCTCCTGTAGGGCTGGTTTCGTAGTTACAAAATTGGTTAGAGACTGGCGATTCTGAAATGTCTTTATTTCTCCATCAATTCTGAATGACAGTCTTGCTGGATAAAGGATCCTTGGCTGCATGTTTTTCTCTGAAAGAGCTTTAAATATGCTCCCCCAACCCTTTCTCTCATTCCAGGTCTGTGTAGACAGGTCTGACGTAATTCTGATGCTTTTGCCTTGGTACGTGAGAAATTTCTTTGCCCTGGCCGCTTTCAATACTGTATCCTTGCATCTAATATTTGCGAAATGCACTATGACGTGACGTGGCGTAGGTTTGTCATGGTTGAGCTTGGGAGGGGTCCTCTCTGCCTCTTGGACACGAATGTTTGTTTCCCTTGCTAGATTAGGGAAGTTTTCAGCTACAATTTGTTCAAATATCTCTTCTAGACCTCTGTTTTTCTCCACCCCCTCGGGGATGCCGATGATTCTAACATTGGATCGTTTCATTGAGTCAGTAATCTCCCGTAACCTACATTCGTGGGCGTGGATTTTTTTAAGACCATCTTCTATTTTCATTTTTTCCTCTATTAACCCATCCTCCAATTCACTAACCCGTTCCTCTGCTTCTGTGACCCTGGCTGTCAGAGCCTCTAGTTTTGCCTGCATTTGGCTCATAGAATTTTTAATTTCTGTCAGATTCGCTCTCATTTCTGTCCTTAGGGATTCTATATTCTCAGTAACCTTTTCGTTTATACTCTTTTCAATTCTACTCATCATTTTGACCATCGTTACTCTGAATTCCATTTCTGATAATTTGGTTACATCCATATCCATTATTTCTGTGGCAGAGGCCACAGTCTCACTGTCTTTTCTTTGCTGGGGGGGGCTTCTCCTTCTTGTCATTCTGATGAAGAGAGGTTGCGGGGTTTCCAGAGCCCAAATTATTGACTGGGTCCCAGGCCGTGCCCCTTGTTTTATAGGGATCTTAGGGATGTGGGCTTCTTCTTTAAAGATTTTATTTATTTATGTGGCAGCCAACCAGCGAGAGAGGGAACAGAAGCAGGGGAGTGGGAGAGGAAGAAGCAGGCTCCCAGCGGAGGAGCCCGATGAGGGACTCCTTTCCAGAACGCTGGGATCACGCCCTAAGCCGAAGGCAGGCGCTCAATGACTGCGCCACCCAGGCGCCCGGGTTGTGGGCTTCTTGATTTTTCAGCCTGCCTTCTGGGGGAGGGGCCTGCCGCGCCGAAACTCAGGCAACCCTGTTTGGGTAGAGTCTCCGTGTCCCCTGCGAGGGGGGATGGGGATGGGCACTCCCTGAGCCGGTATTTCCAGGCTTTTGTTCTCTGGTGGCTTTCCCTGGCGGTTTGCTGTGCCTCTTCTGAGAGTCAGAGCAGCAGCCGCCAAATTTCAGCCTCTGTCACGGAACAGAAGGATTGCGGCCCGTTCTCTACTAATGTTCTGGCCACTTTAACTCTGTTACTGTTGGTGCTGCTCAACCCTGCAGCGTCCCGGGATGTGCGCCCCACACCCGGCGTCCCTGCCCTCACTTCCAGGGCCAGCGCGTCTCTGTCCTTTGTGTTTCTAATGCCGCCAGCCGCCAGCCGCCCCGTGCGCGCTCCGGAAGCTCCCAGTCTCAGTCTGGATCCAGTGAGCGCCCCGGGATTCCGGTGATCCGCGAGATGCCTGGTGGTGCGTGCACCCGGCTCACGGTCTCAGTCTGCTGTTTTGCGGGTGCCGACCGCGAGCCCGCCCGCTCTCCCGTGCAAGTGGCTACCGCTTCCCGGCACCCGAACGCGGCGGCTCCCTCCCCCTTCCGTTTATCTTCCGATATCTGTGCACAGTTTCATGGCTCCCCGCTTCGTACCTCAATACTCAGCGCTGGAGATGTTCATTTGTAGAGATCTAGATGCGTCTTCCTGCGTCTCAGGCTGGTTCCGTGGTTGTTTAGGCTGGTCTGGTACCTATCCAGCTCGACTCGGAGGACCGGCTGAAAACGGTGTCTCCTACTCCTCCGCCATCTTAACTCCTCTCCATCAGTTGCATTTCTATACATGAATAATGAGACTGAAGAAAGAGAAATTAGGGAATCCATCCCATTTACAATAGCTCCAAAAACCATACGTTATCTCAGAATTAACTTAACCAGAAACGTATAGGATCTATATTCTAGAAGCTACAAATCACTCTTGAAAGACATTGAAGGGGGCGCCTGGGTGGCACAGCGGTTAAACGAGTGCCTTCGGCTCAGGGCGTGATCCCGGCGTTATGGGATCGAGCCCCACATCAGGCTCCTCTGCTGAGAGCCTGCTTCTTCCTCTCCCACTCCCCCTGGTTGTGTTCCCTCTCTCGCTGGCTGGCTCTATCTCTGTCGAATAAATAAATAAAATCTTTAAAAAAAAAAAAAAAGAAAGACAGACATTGAAGAAGACACAAAAAGATGGAAAAATATTCCATGCTCATGGATCGGAAGAATATACATAGTTAAAATGTCTATGCTACACAGAGCAATCTACACTTTCAAAGCCATCCTGATCAAAATACCAATGACATTTTTCAAAGAACTGGAACAAACAGCCCTTAAATTTGTGTGGAACCAGAAAAGGCCCCGAATTGCCAAGGAATTGCTGAAAAGGAAAAACAAAGCTGGGGGCATCACAATGCCGGATTTCGAGCTGTACTACAAAGTTGTGATCCCAAAGACAGCATGGTACTGACACAAAAACAGACACATAGATCAATGGAACAGAATAGAGAACCCAGAAATGGACCCTCAGCTCTTTGGACAACTAATCTTTGACAAAGCAGGAAAAAACATCCAGTGGAAAAAAGACAGTCTCTTCAATAAATGGTGCTGGGAAAATTGGACAGCTATATGCAAAAGAATGAAACTTGACCACTCTCTCACACCATACACAAAGATAAACTCCATATGGTTGAAAGACCTCGATGTGAGACAGGAATCCATCAAAATCCTAGAGGAGAACATAGGCAGCAACCTCTATGACATCGGCCACAGCAACTTTTTTCATGACACATCTCCAAAGGCAAGGGAAACAAAAGAAAAAATGAACTTGTGGGACTTCATCAAGATAAAAAGCTTCTGCACAGCCAAGGAAACAGTCAAAAAAACTAAGAGGCAGCGCACGGAATGGAAGAAGATATTTGCAAATGACACTACAGATAAAAGACTGGTATCCAAGATCTACAAAGAACTTCTCAAACTCAATACATGGGAAACAAATAATCAAATCAAAAAATGGGCAAAAGATATGAACACACACTTTTCCAGTGAAGACATACAAATGGCTAACAGAAACACGAAAAAATGTTCAAAATCATTAGCCATCAGGGAAATCCAAATCAAAACCACTTTGAGATACCACCTTACACCAGTTAGAATGGCAAAAATGGAAAAGGCAGGAAACAACAAATGTTGGAGAGGATGTGGAGAAAGGGGATCCCTCTTACTATTGGCGGGAATGCAAGTTGGTACAGCCACTCTGGAAAACAGTGTGGAGGTCCCTTAAAAAGTTAAAAATTGAGCTACCCTATGATCCAGCAATTGCACTACTGGGTATTTACCCCAAAGATACAGACATAGTGAAGAGAAGGGCCATATGCACCCCAATGTTCATAGCAGTATTGTCCACAATAGCTAATTCGTGGAAGGAGCCGAGATGCCCTTCAACAGATGACTGTATTAAGATGTGGTCCATATATACAATGGAATATTACTCAGCCATCAGAAAGAATGATTACACAACATTTGCAGCAACATGGATGGGACTGGAGGAGATTATGCTAAGTGAAATAAGTCAAGTAGAGAAAGACAATTATCATATGGTTTCACTCATTTATGGAACATAAGAAATAGGAAGATCGGTAGAAGGAAGGGAAGAATGAAAGGGGGGTAAACAGAGGGGGAATGAACCATGAGACACTGTGGACTCTGGGAAACAAACTGAGGGCTTCGGGGAGGGGGGGATTGGGATAGGCCAGTGATGGGTATTAAGGATGGCACATATTGCATGGTGCACTGGGTGTTATATGCAAATGATGAATCATGGAACATTGCATCAAAAATTGGGGACGTACTGTATGGTGACTAATATAACAAAATAAAAATTATTAAAAAATAAATAAATGACTAGCAAAGGCAATTACATTAAGAAGTAATATTAAATATTGGACTTACATACTAAATTCATCCACCTTTTAGGCAGCCATTTAACCAGTGAACCTAGTCCTTCTTTCCAGATTTGTAATTCATAAAATATGCCAATCTCATAGGAAACAGTTAACCAAGCTATATGCCCATTCTCATATATACTAAACAAAAACAGAAACCACAAAATCATTAACTTGATGTTCTCAAGATTGTGTATCTGATAATTGCAGGAAAAGGCTAGACGTGAGTTCAATCCTCTTTTCTTGCTAATGATTCTTATCAAGGCTATTGGTTCAAAGGCCTAACAGATTACAGAAAAGGAGGAGAGGAGAAACTAATTTAGAATATTAAAAATGACACTAGTCTAGCTGTCCCCCAGCACTGGTCAATCTTACCATTTTTCTTCTTCGGGTTTTTTTTGTTTATTTGCTTGTTTTAAGCTCTCCTCTCCCCTCCCTCTACATTTTCCCCAATCTTATTGCCCTTCCTCCCTCCCTAGACAGAGATACTATCCTGAATGTTGTGCTTAGCATTCCTATGTGCTTTTAAAAACATTTACTGCATAAATCAGTACCTGTACGGTAGTACCATGTTTTGGAATTCCACATAAATTGTATTACACTGTACATATAATTCTGTGGCTTGCTTTTTTCATTAAAATTTTTATTGATCATTAAAAAATATTGTAGTAATAGTTCATTCATTTTCAGTGCCATAGAGAAACAATTGGCAAAATTTCTCTGTAAAGGGACAGATAAATAGAATATTGGGCTTTGTAAGTCATGTGGTCTTTGTTGCACCTACTCTACTGTTGTGGCACAAATGTAGACCTAGGTGACACATAATACATAAGGATGGCCATGTTCCAATAAAACTTTATTTACAAAAATAGGCAGGTGCAGGCTGTATTTGCCAACGTCTCCTGTTGAACAGTGGTTCTCGTCCTTGGTGGCACATTAGTGTCACTGGGGAGTTTTTTTAAAAAATACTCATGCTAAATACTGAGAGTAGTATGATTAAATCAAATCTCAGAAGGTACACCCTGGCACTGGTGGCTCCCCCTCCTTTTCTCAAGAAATTCCAAGATGCTATTAAAAGTAGTTTACAATTGAAATCATCTAAATTAATATAGAAATCAATATAGAGATTCACAGATTAAAAATGTACTTCACTTTGTCCTCTAAATGAACTATATTATAAAACTATGTAAAACTAATTGTTAGTAACATAAGTCATCATGTGCATCATTCGTTAAATCATTCTACTAATTTCCAAACCATTTACTGAACAAGTTGCTGTTGCAATCTTTTATTTTACATAGTTGTCCCTAGTTAAATGACACTTGTCTCTTAGTCATAACTTGATATAGGAAACTACATCAAACTGTTTTAATAAATTCCCCACAAAATTGAAAATGACTAAGTGACTTATAATTCCAATACCTAAAGAGGTCTCTTCATAATTTTAATTGTTCAAATACTGGCCTCCATTAGATTTTTTCCTAATTCTTATATTACTAAGATCTTTACATAGTTACTATCTCTATTATCTCTTACTGAAATATCATACTTAATTAGATTGAACCTACTCCTACAACCCCGAAAAATAGCAAAGCATTGCAACGATTTCAACGATTCCAACTGTCTAGGCTTTCAAATCCCAACTCTTTAAGTTTTCAATATCGTCTTTATGTTTTAGTATTGTCATTTGTAAAATAAGAGTGATAGTGGTTATTCTATTATCCAAATGCACTAATATATATTTACAGTGATGCCTGGCACAGAGCAAGTGGGATATAATTTAGTTCTGATTTTTATTATAAAAACAAATGTGTGCCTATCAGGGGTAGGTATAAAATAGGTTTTAGCAAAGTCATCCCATTAAATAAAACTGAAAATCAACATGGTAATAAAAAGAGCATCCTCTAGCTCCAAACCACCCATATCGGTCTGTCCAATCTCCATGGCCTCATGTCTGTCACAGAATGTCTCTTGTGCTGGAAAAACTTGTAGCACCTGGCCAGAGGCAAAGGTGGCCTTCTTTACAGGCTATTAACTGATTTCTCCATGGCTTCTCAGAGTCAAAGTCCTAAGGAGATTACAATTCCCTTATGTGGCCATTCAAAGGTGAATCCAAAAGAGTACCAGCCTGCAGTAGGTGGCCACAGAACTGGGGAGGGAGACAGAATGGTACTGGGCATTTGCCCCTCAAGGTACAAGTGCTGCTACAATGGACTAGAGGCCCACTTTAGCTGGAGAACATTGCATAATGGGAGCTAGCACATGGCAGCCACAGCAAACTGGCTTGCAGGCCTGTAGGCTGACAGGCACCTGCACACACTTAGAGTGACCCACAAGGACTCCCCACCACCACCATTGCCAAGTGATAGGCTCAGGCGAGGAATAGGCCAGTTCTTTGGGGGTACTCACCTAGGCAATGGTAGTGCCTAGGATGTAGAATTTGGCAAGGGCAGGACCCAAACAATCAGGATAGACACCAACTACAGGGCTGGAACAGGGTGTTGGATGCCTCTTTACATGCCAGTCATTAAACTTCTAATGGCTGGATTTTAGAGAGAGGGGAGGGAGTGTCCTAAGGGACACCCAAAGCACTTAGGACAATAGCTATTTACCAACCAGTATGAAAGCATTCCAGTATCTTAACAGTAAATGCCATAGTTGTATTGCTTTCTAGATAGTAGATATAGAAGATACCTTTACTTTGCTCTCACAGTTGAACAATATTTTAGTTGATTATTGGTTTATTTTCTCTCGGCACTTCGAATATATTGTCCCATGGTCTTCTGGTTTTTATTATTGCTGTTGAGTAGTCTGCTGAAGGTCATCTTCCCCATAAATATATTTCTTCTCTTGGGTTCTTTTTAAGATCTTTATGACTTGGATGGATGTTTTTCAATTTTGGTATGACGTGTCTGTATATGAATTTTTAAAAATTTTCATGAGGAATTGTATTTTACAGGTTTGAGGATTCATATCTTATCAAGTATTGATACTATTTCAGATATTATTTCTTTGAATATTTCCAAACACTATTCTTTCTTGCTTCTCCTTCTGGAACTCCTATCATATCTGCTCATTCTGTATTCCAGTCTACTAACTTCTCTTTCATATTTTCATTTTTGTATAATAAATCTTGGGCAATTCCTCAGAATTTTTTACTAGTTCATAAATTCTTTTTTGTCTTAAAAAATATTTATTTGTATCAAAGTAATACATGCAAATAGTTTAAAATATCAAAAAGGCAACCACTTTAATTTTTTTACTGATTTCTTTAGTTATGACTTTCATATCACTAAATAACACAGTTTTCTTGCTAGTTCTTGATTTTTCAGATGTAGGTAGTATTTCTATCATCTATTGCTGCAGAAAAAAACACACCAAAAATTAATGCCTTAAAGCAATGTATTATTTCTCACTATACTGTGAGGCAATGGGATGGTTCTTCTGTTTCATATGATACCAGCTAAATGCTATAGACAGCTAGAAGGCCTAAATGATCTCACTCACATAGCTGCAGTTTGTCCTGGCTGCCAGCTGGAGGCTTAGCAGGAGCTGTCAGCTAGAGCATTTCAGTTCTCCTCCAAATGGTCTCTTTATGGCAGCTGAATTCTCAGAGTCAATTATTAGATATATACATAAATTAGGATTGTTATATATTCTTAATTAATTCACCTTCTTATCATAATGAAACATCCTTCTGAAGAGGCTCAGAAAGTCTCCCCAAAATATGCCACTTGGACATGGGGATTATTTTGAACTAAAGGCAATCAAGGCCCAGTGGCCTCAGGAAATCTCTTTACTTCCCCCTTACCTGTATAAAAGAAATAAAAAATTTTCCATTTATGGTGAAATTCTGCAATTACAAAGGAAATTTATATTGGAAAGCAGGCCTGTACGATAAAGAGAACTATTACCAGAGATAATTTTTTACCTAAGAAATTGATGTGCATAACAGGGCTGTTTCGTTTCCCAAACATCTCCCGCTCTCCCCTTCCTATGAAGGGCCTTTCTCCCCTTGGTAGCCCCAGACCTCTGCACTTTTCCTTTATGCAGGATGTTACAGAAACCTCAACTGCCTAGCTGCCTTTTGTGTTTCATATCTTTTGGGGGCTCCCATACATATGTTATTAAATTTGTTTGTCTCTTGTTAACCTGTCTTTTGTCATATTAAACATTAGACCAGTCACAGAACCTAGAAGGGTAAAATGAAAATTTTTCCTCCCAACACCTTTTTATCACTGGTAATGCTCTTTATATTGATATCTAATTTGTCTGATACTAATATAATTACATTAGCTCTATGATTAGTGTTTGCATGGTTACATCTTTCTTCATCCCTACTTTTAATTCCCCACTTTTAATTCACATTAAAAGTGCATCACCTGTGAACAACATATGATGAAGTCTTTTTTTAATACACTCTGAAAAAAAAAAGTCCCTAGCTTTTAATTGGTGTGCTCAGCTTATTTACATTTAAAATAATTATTTATAGAGTTGGTTTAAGTCTACCATCTTGTAATTTGTTTTTCATTTGTCCTATCAGTTCTTCTTTCTTTTTCTCTTTTTTTTTAAAGATTTATTTATTTTTTTGTCAGAGAGAGAGAGAAAGAAAGACCACAAGCTGAAGGCAGACGCTTAATGGACAGAGTCACCCAGGCATCCCTCTTTTTCTCTCTTTTACTGTACTCTTTTCGATTGAGTTCTTTGTTGTATTTTCTCACTTTTAATATTCCCCTTTTCCTCTTCTATCGGCTGTATAGCTATAACTATTTGGGGTGTGTTTGTATGTGTGTGTGTCCTTTATTGTGTCTTTTAGTGATTGCTCTAGGGCAGTGGTTCTCAACAGGGGAAAGCATTGATTCCCAACGAACATTTGGCAACATCAGAATAGATTCTTACAATGCATAGGACAGGCCTCCACGACAAATATTATCTGGCCCAGTATGATAATAATCCTGAGATTAAGAAATCCTGCTTTACAGATTATTATATGCATCCTTCATTAAATATAGACTACCTTGGAATTATATTAAACCATGTTTCCATTAATAGAAGAATCTTACAACTACATATTTAACTTCTCCCTTCTTTTGTGCTACTGTTATATACTTCACTTTTCATGCTACAACTCCTACAATATATTGGTTTTTTTTTATTTTTGCTTTATAAGGTCAACTGTTTTTTAAAAATTAAAATAAAATAGTACTTATATTTATCTAAATTTCTACTGCTCTTCATTCCTTTTTGTAAATCTGAGTATCCATTTGGTTTCATTTTCACGCAGCCTGATGAGCTTGCTTTAATATTTTTTTCCTTAAATTTCAAGTCTATTTCTTATACCCTAGTTATAAAGTTCAGAGCAGATTTTTAGCATTAAATAGTGACACACATGAAGTTTCAGATATTTATTATTCAGTGTAAACCCCAACACAATACACCAATATGATTTCGTGCATTTAGAGGGGAAATATTTCCTGGATAAGTGGAAAACTGTGCAGATGGCTCCTGGACGACCTTCATTCTAAGCAGCTTTATAGTGAAATGTTTCATTTAGAAGTCTGGACCTTCTTTCTTCGGTTTTCTGTGATCTACATTCACTTGTAGAACATGTGTTGATCATTGGGACCCAGTTTGTTCCAGGGTTCTGGGTTATTCTTCCTATCCCAACTGACATCTGAATTGAACAATGCCAGGCACAAGACATACAGCACTGTTTCGGTACCTCCTGCCCCAATAAATACTAAAAGGGGGATCAAGCTCAGAGGCTTCTTGACCTGACCAATGATCTGGTGTAATATGGCTGACAGAGGCCTCCTGTCCAAGAGAAGAAAAAACCAAATCTGCAAGGCCCAGCCCTAAGCAATCCCTACACTGAGGATGAACCACTTTAGCATTTTTTTTTGTAGTAAAAATCTGTTGTATTGAATTCTCTCAGTATTTATTAGAAAATGTCCATATTTTGCCTCATTTCTGAAAGTTAATTCCCCGAAATGTAGAATTTTAGGTTGACAATTGTTTTCTTTCTTTCTTTTTTTCTCTCTGCCCTTTAAAAATATCATTCTTTGGCTTGCATTTATTCTAATGGGAGGTCAGGTGGAGTTTTTATTGTTGTTCCCTGTAATGTCTTCTTTCTCCCCAAGATGGTTTTTTTTTTCTTTTTTTCTTTTTTGGGGGATTTCCTCTTTATCTTTCATTTTCCACAATTTGATTATGATATGCCTAGGTGTAAATTCTTATTTTTCATTTTTAGGATTTATTGAGATTTAGGGGTCCATGTTTGGTTGTGTTTTGTTTTGTTTTTGTCAAATGTAAATAATTTTTTTTGCCATTATTTGTTCTTCGAGTACTTTTTCTATCCAATTCTCTCTTTCTACCCCTATTGAAACTAAATCATACAAGTATGTTGGGCCACTTGATATTATCTCATAAGCTAACGACACATATTTTTTCTTAATCCTTTTTCTCTCTGGATTAATTTCAACTGAACTGTTTGTAAATTCAATAATCCTTTCATCTATCAAACCCGCTGTTAAGCCTAACTGATAATTTATTTCTGATATTGTATTTTTCAATACAATTTTAAGTTCTAAAATTTGTTTGCTTCTTCTTAATGTTTCTATTTCTTTCCTGAAATACCATGTATTTCTATCTATTATGTCCATATGTTCTTGTATATGCTTGCACATGTTTATAGTTGTTGTACTACAGTTCTCTATAAATTCTAATAAATGGGTTATCTTCTCTAGGTTTGCTTTTATTGTTGTCTTTTTCTTGATTATAGGTCCCATTTTTATTTCCATCTCCATTAAAAAATTAATTTATAGAGATTATATGTAAAACAACAGTGAAGCTAAAGCATATTTTTTGCTCTGTTTTTATTTTTCCCAGAGTATAAGCCCTTTCCTCAGCTATGGTGAGAATGATTATTCAGATTCTTCCAAGAGTCACATTGAACACAGTCAAGCCATATATATATATTTTTTTAACTCAAGTG
Organism: Ursus americanus; assembly: GCF_024610735.1. Lineage (NCBI taxonomy): Eukaryota > Metazoa > Chordata > Mammalia > Carnivora > Ursidae > Ursus > Ursus americanus. The sequence continues at coordinate 7,454,118 of NC_142139.1, forward strand.
TAATTAGCCTTTGATGATGATGATGACGATTTTTTTTTCTTAGTATTTGAGCAGGGAGTAGGTCAGGTTACTTTCAGGTAAATTTGGCTCATCTTCAGATTCAACTCTAGCAGGGGACTTAGAACCCAAACATTGCAAAGATGCAGAGAAATGTATAGTCTATTGTGGTTGTCCAGCCTTTCTTCCATTGCTGCTTTCTTGGCAATATTTGGGTGTGAGTGGCATGTGGAGAGAGAATTGTCAAAATAATTTATTTTCAAATCTGGAGCTTATTCTGGTTATCTATGGCTTCATCACATATTTCCCCAAATTTAACAGTTTAAACATCTGAAATGAAGATGTCTGAGTTGAAACAAAATGATAATATTTGAGGGGTGCCTGGGTGGCTCAGGCAGTTAACCATCTGCCTTTGGCACAGGTCATGATCCTAGGCTCCTGGGATCCAGCTCTGTGTCAGGCTCCCTGGTCAGCAGGGAGTCTGCCTCTGCCTCTCCCTCTGCCTCTCCCCACTGCTCATGTGCACTCTCTCTCTCAAATAAAGTCTTAAAAAAAAAACACAGTAATATTTGAAATGAAAATATTTTATTATGGGGGGGTGCCTGGGTGGCTCAGTCAGTTAAGTGTCTGACTCTTGACCTCTGCTCAGGTCTTGATTTCAGGACCATGAGTTCAAACCCCACGTCGGGCTCCACACTGGATATAGAGCCTACTTAAAATTAAAAAAAAAAAAAAAGTATTATGTGGATCTGGCTGGAGGTAACCAATGGCAAGAAACAAGAATTATCTTGAGGTGGGTCTAATCACAGGCATGCTGGTTGATATCAACCGTTGTCTGGGAACTCTACCTGGGATGACCCAGACCATCCCCACACATCATGTCACATATGAACTCCTTACATTGCACTCAAGGGTTGCAAAATCATATGTCCCAAGAAGGCCAGAGAGAACTGTATCACCTTTATGATTTAGCCTCAAAATTCACAGTTTCCACTATTGTTGAAACTTGACCAGATTCAAGAGGGATCATGGATACTACCACTTGACGGGAGGATGTCAATGTCGCTTTGTAGGGAACAGAATGTAGGATGGAAGATATTGTTGAGCCATTTTTTGAAAACTCAATCTACTATAGTCTTCTTCCAGATTCCACTGTCTCCCACAAACCCACACTGCTGTCTAAACCTTGGTTGATTTCTCCTGACCTCCATCTTTGGTGGGTCAATTCTTTATCTGCCCATATTTCAAACAGGTGCCTACTCCCAAGTAGGAAGCTGTTTATTTATGAATATATCATTTCTTTCTGAATATTAGTTCATTTAGGCTTTCTTCTGTTTATTGTACCTTGCTGATCTCATAAAAAAAAGATTTTAATTTTGTTAATGTTTTTGTTACCATGTGCCTTTCATGTCCCATATATATATTTTTTTTTTTTTAAAGATTTTATTTATTTATTTATTTATTTGACAGAGATAGAGACAGCCAGCGAGAGAGAGAACACAAGCAGGGGGAGTGGGAGAGGAAGAAGCAGGCTCATAGCGGAGGAGCCTGCTGTGGGGCTTGATCCCATAACGCCGGGATCACGCCCTGAGCCGAAGGCAGACGCTTAACCGCTGTGCCACCCAGGCGCCCCTCATGTCCTATATTTTAATTGGAAGCAGAAATCATTAATATTTACTTTCAATGTCTTTTTTTTTCATTTCTATTAGTTGTTTCAATTAACTCTTCTTTCATATTTTCTTGTTTTCCTTTTTATGACATTAACTATTTTAAACATGCTTATTTTATAGTGTCTGATTGTTTATATTTGGTCTATAGAATCCAGGTATTGTTGTTGTTATTGTTTTCTCTGCTATTCCATGTGTCTGCTCTGCTTTGTGTCATGGTAGTTTGTTTGTAATATATGTTTTCAGGCTCATTTTCAACGTGGTTTTTGATCTATGGAAATCCTGTGCAACCTAGATGGAAAGTATGTGTGTCTCCTCCTCCCCTCCACTGATTGTTTTTGCTTTGCAACAAATCTCAAGAGTATCGATGCCTCAAAACCACTTTTTATGTTAATTTCTTAGTCTGGGGTTCCAAGGTTAAGGTTATTGTAAATCCCAATTCCTTGGTAGAAAGAGAACATTTATTTTCTAATCCAGATCATATGAATATTAACAAATTTGCTTTTTATCTCCTACCCTTCCTACCCCTACTTTCTGATGCTAGAACTTGACTCAGCAGAATACTTTCTCTTTTGCTAGCAGGTTCTATGTTGAGATTTCCCAATAAGGGTACTGAAGGGACAGTACAAGACTTGAAAAAGCAACTTAATTCTTTTTTTGCTACTTCGTTCTCCATATGATGGCAAATGGATCAGCAGCGAAGAGTCCTGGCAGTGTTTACCACAGCGGCCCCAGCCCTCCTGCTCCCGTGGTTAAGTGCCCCCGAGTCCATAGAAGGGGGTTCGCAGGCAGATATCTCCTATCTAGCTTCTCCGTAACCAAAGTGGCAGAGCAGATTTCTATGGCATCCACAGTCTTCTCAGAGGTCTGAATATGTACTTGTAGGGCTGTCATGTAAATGTCTAAATTCCTCTTCTGTTTACTTTCCATCAGTCCTAGGGTGATGACTGCGCCTAGCAGTAGCTACACCTGTCAGACCTTAGTTTCCTTCTAGCGTTAAGCACCATTTACCTATTTAATAATTTCCAATGTTCCTGGCTCAAATTACTAATTCAGGGGCGCCCGGGTAGCGCAGTCGTTAAGCGTCTGCCTTCGGCTCAGGGCGTGATCCCGGTGCTCTGGGATCGAGCCCCACATCAGGCTCCTCAGCTGGGAGCCTGCTTCTTCCTCTTCCACTCCCCCTGCTTGTGTTCCCTCTCTCGCTGGCTGTCTCTCTGTCAAATAAGTAAATAAAATCTTTTAAAAAAAAAAATTACTAATTCAGTTTCTGACCAGGCAAGACAGTTCTGGAACAAACTCTGCCCAGTGGAAGCACTCCATATGAATTATATAGCTGTTCTTATTAGTTCCTCTGTTTGTGAAATGTAAATGTAGGGTGAGCAGAAAAGAAAGCAAACCACTTAATGTGCATTGTACTCATAGACACTGACCCGCCGATGAAGCTCATCACATACCCAAAAGTCAGAAGAATTGGGGCACTGGTGATTCAGCCAAGAATTAAGTTATTTCCTCTTGACTTTCCCTTGGCTGAAATTAAGTAATTTCCTCTTGACTTTCTCTTTTCTCTTTAAGCACATCTTTGCATGTCTTTGTTCTTGGAAAATCACTTAAATGTTCCATTGAGCTATTTAGTTATACAAATGTAAAGTAAAAGACCATTGCAGAAATAAAAGGCATTGAGAGCAGCGATTTTTAAATAAGAGCTAAACCACTCTGTATAACAACACAAAGGTTTGCATTGTAGGCAGAGTTGGTTCACTTGGACTTTTTTTTTTGGAGAAATGTTTGGTTTTTAAGCATGAAATTAAGCTATGATGTGCCTGCAAAGTGTTATTCTCATGGAAATATGTTCTCGTTGAGCCATTGTTGAGCACTAAGTTGCTGCAGCCAGCCTTAGTGCACCTAAATTTTCACTTTATAATGTACATAAATATGTACAAAAGAACTAGGCAATGCCGAATCAAGTTAAACCTGGACTGGACTATTGTATATTACTTAAGACTGAATATATAAGACTTTAGGAATCATAATGATACTGGATTATTATATCATGAAGAGAATGTTCTATTTGGTTCCCAAGACAAATACTTCTAGTTGGTAGGGGTGAAGTCTCCCCATAAATCAGTGAATAATCTTACTTTCAATCATCCCGAAAAGAGGCAGATCATGGGACAGACAAGGCCTGAGAGATGGAGAATACTTTCTTCTCTGTAGGCCACACTTTGTTAGAGCCCGACTTCAAGCAGTGGTGTGAAGTATGTCTGAATGTATGTCAAAGAGGTAGAATTTTTAAAAACTTAGTGTTTTTCACAGGATGCTAGAGATACAGGATGCTAGAGATACAGCTCCAAAGGAAAAAATAACTTGATGAACATCTCCTTCAATCTGAGGACAATTTAAAAAAACAGCTAATATTTATATTATATTTAGGGTATTATGTATTATAGGTAATTCTAGTATGGTATATATAGTACATTACAGAAATTAAAGTGTAATCATACTATACTAAGCACTTGCTTTTAATATTATACTAAGCTCTCAATTAAATGCTTTATCATTTATCCTGACAACAAACCCATCAGGTAAATTTTATTATCTCATTATCTATACCTTATAGCCATTGGATCTAGTAACCTGCTCCACTGAATTAAAAGAATGAATTTATGTCCATTCTTGGACCACTGTGGTAATGGAGAGCACAGAATTCTTTCCCTTGCAGGAACTTCCTAACCCCCAGAAAAACATGATTGTAGCAACTAATCTCAAGACAACAAAAAGTGATTAGTAGCCAACAGAGGAACTCTGAGCAGAGATTCATATTTGGAACCACATAATCCAGGAGATAAGAGGTACAGATTGCATGCTGACTGACTCCAGAGTATCCATGAGAAAAACTCTTCATTTGATTTCAGAATAAACCACTAGAGAGAAAGGAACTTTGCAAGGCATGGGGAAGGAAGAGTTCCTGCTACCTGGAAGGTGGATAGAAGGGGTCTCTAGCAAGCTGATATTAAGTGGCCATCACTGTAGGTAATCTCTGTCTCTTACTGGTAAATTGAATAGTCTACCTGGCAAACTGCCATATAAATGAATGCTCTAGCTGTGATAATTAACATATAAATCTTACCAGAATATACTTGACTATTGTCTTTACTGATTTCATAACCATGCCCAAATGCAGGATTAGTGACACAATACTGTGTCATGGCAGAAGCACAACAAGCCTTGTTGTCCAGAGACCTGGGTTTTCTTCATCTTATGCCTTTAATTCAGTGTGCGACTCTGGGCAAATTATGTAATTCTTCTAGAAGTCCTCTTTCTTATCTGTAAAATGAAGGAGTTCATCTGCTTTACAAATATCCCTTCCAGTTATACGGTTTCTCCCTGCTAATTCTGCTTAACTAATAGCAGATCATTCAACTGAATGTTCACAAACTTTTAAAGCTACATTGCAACGAAGATAAGATTCTTGATGTCATATTTGGTGAAAAATTGCATGATAAATTCCAGTAACTGCTTATATTAGCTTCATAATTTAACACATTTCTAGAAAAAAATTAAGTAGCTCAACTCAATTTATTAGAATCCACCCACATTTAAATCCTCATCACTTTCTAAATGTCTGCATTTGTTATCAAACTTAATTAAGCTGGCTATCAATTTATCCTTCCTGCTGATAGGCCAGATTAAAAAATTTTTTTTTCTGGGGTGCCTGGGTGGCTCAGTTAAGCATCTGCCTTCGACTCAGGCCATGAGCCCAGGGTCCTGGTATCGAGCCCCACATCAGGCTCCCTGCTTGGTGGGCAGCCTGCTTGTCTGTCTCCCTTTGCCTACCACTCCCCCTCCTTGTGCTCTCTCTCTGTCAAATAAATAAATAAAATCTTTAAAAATTTTTTTTCTTGATAATTTAAAAAACTGAGAAAATACAAAGAAAAAAAAAAACTCCCCAAATCCACATTCTTGATATAATATTATTAATATTGTTATTTACCAACTAGCTTTTATTTTCCCCTAGGAATATACGTAAGAAAGAATGTATATGTGTACTTGAGAATGCATATGCTTTGTTTTAAACATGACTTGGAACACACAATATATATAATTCTCTATCCTGATTTTTTATATTATTCAGCAGCATTTTGCCATGCTATTAAAGCTTTTTCAAAATATATTTCAGATGGTTGTGTAATATTTTAAGACCATACCAGCAAATTTAGCCATCTTTCAATTACTGAGCAGTAAGTTTGTTTCTGGCTCCTGACAAATATTTCCAAACGATTTTTCAGAATGAATTTCACTATCCCCAGTTCAGGAGAATACTATTTCACTGTCCCCTTGCAAAAACTGAACATTTCATTTGTAAATTTTTGTCGACCTGACAAGCGAACAAGGACTTCTCTTTGTGTTTTAATTTACTTTGTTTTGATTAGTTAAGTCAATTTTTAAATGTTTTAATCATTTCTACTGATTCCGAGGATCGTCCATATCCTTAATGGAGTTCAGATCTATTTTTAATAAGGGTTTATAAGAATGTCTATAGCAAAAAGTATCCATCAGTGTCCGTAATTGTGGTGTCACACGCAACTGTGAAAAATAATAGAGAAATCGCCACATATACCCTTTACCCAGTTTTCCTCAATGGTAACATCTTGCAAAACTGTTATGTAATATCAAAAACAAGACACTGACATTGATACAACCAAGATACAGGTTTTCCATCACCACAAGTTTCCATTCCCTGCTCCCTGACCCCTGGCAACCACGTAATCTGTTCTCTGTTCCTATAATTTTGTCATTTCTAGAATGTTTATATAAATGGAATTACGCAATATGAAAGCTTTTGAGACTGGCTTTTCAATTCCATATAATCCTTTGAGGATTCATTTAATATGGTGTGTAACCAATAGTATGTTCCTTTTTGTTGCTGAACAGTATTCCACACCTTTCTTCATAGCTTAATAGTTGAATTTTAAAGATTATTTCATGAATATATTTGTTTGATTTTAGGGGCTGAAAGAGGGATAGAAAATGTAGTTGCTATTTAGGAAGTCATTCAGTCATCCCACTAACATTCACTGATTACAGACTATTGGGCCAAACATATTCTTATGCACTTGGTTACAAAAACGACTAAGACCCAAATAAGGTCAAAATTATTTAGGTAGTAGTGCTAAGACTGAAATCCAGTTCGGCCTAGATTCAGGAAACAAAATGAATGGCTCACCATTTTTTCATTAAAAACAATTTTCTAAAATGTAACAATTTTCCTAGGTTAAATTAAAACAGGCTATAAAAATAGACACAATTTTAAAAAAGGCATTTTATCCAAAGGACTAGGCGCTTATTAAACCATGCCTTATATCCGATTTTTTCCCCTTATATTCGATTTTAAGGCCAACTACAAAAACCGAGTTTTACAGGAGCACTTGAGGATGCAGACTAAGTCGCGTCTGGGTAGCTATCTCTTCCCATCTACTACAGATCCGGGCAGCACGCTTGGATCGGAAAGGCTGGTGTCCCTGAAAAACCCTAGCCCTCTTACTTCCTCTGGACGACAACCACCCATCCGAAATGATTTGAAGATCTGATTTTCAACAAAACAAAAAGAGGCCACTAGATCGCCATTAAAAAGTTTCTCCACAATATTGACAGTATAGAGATAGAAACGCAAACTAGAGACCAGAAGAGAAAAAATTCTTGGTGTGTGGAAAACTTCAATCAGTCCCTTGACTCTATTTGCCACTTACGGTGCGGTATTAACAAAACCTAAGCGCACAGTGCACAAATTAAGTGCCCCTTCTCATACCATGACTCCTGGCCTTGGGCTCTAGGTAAGCCGCTCACAAGGTACAAAGTTCCAAGGTTGAGCCTTGACCGTTGCGACACAAGGAAATGCTCAGGAGCCAGAGGCGGGAAATGCAAGGAGAAAAGGAGATTTCTAGTCAGGTCAAGGTCCAACGAAACAAACACCCACAACCAGGAATTGAGCGAGCCGCAAGGTAGAGGCTGCAGACTCTGGAGCTTGTGGAAGTGACGTAAGAACCAGTGGCCGGAGGAGGCGGGGCCGCAGAGGGAGGGCGCCCTATTGGGGCCCGGGAGAGGCCGGGGGTGTGGCAGCGCCGGCAGCTAGGCGTCGGCCAGGGTGCACGGGGGGGCGGGGCCTGGGTGCGCAAGGCGCGCGGACTGGCTTCCTTTAGGGGCTGGAGGCGGTCACTTGTGCTAGGTTGGGGTCCGGAGGCGAGCGAGGGGCCATGCGGACGGCGAGGGAGTCCAAAGCCCGCAGCCTCACACTCCTCCCTCAAACGGCGGTGACTCGGGGACCGGTGGAGTAACCGCTGCTTTTGTTCGGAGCGCCTGTCCCTCCTGTCACCTCAGCCCCTCACGCCGCCGCGCTCCGGCTGGCCCGCCCTTGGTCTCCGAAGCCTCATTCGGCTGGTGCCGCGCGGATGCGGCTGCCGGGCCTGAGTGTGGGCTTTGAGCGGGAGGAGGAGGAGCAGCGGCGCCTGGGCGGCATGCGATGGGGAACTGCTGCTGGACGCAGTGCTTCGGGCTCCTCCGCAAGGAAGCGGGGCGGCTGCAACGTGTAGGAGGCGGTGGAGGGTAAGCCCGCTGGGGGAAGGGCCGGGCTCCTACTGGCTCCTCCTGTTCGGCCCCTTGCGGGGAACCCCCTTCACTGTCTCGGCTGCGACGGCTTGGAATAGGCCGGGCGCCCCTCTGCCCTCACCACTTAAAGGGCGTCGAGCTGGTGGTCCTAGTGGAGGCCCTGGTCGAGACGGGCCTCCCAGGGAAAGAGCTAGAGAAGGGGGCTGGCGTTGCTCTTGACGCCTCCAGCAAGACTCCCTCCGATCGCGCTGTCACGCGGGGTAAGAGTCATGGAGGGCATCATACTGGGAAGCATGAGGCACCCTCCTACGAAAGGGCAGTAGAACGGGCTCCACAACAACCCGGACACACCCTACGTTGAGTTTGGGCTTGATGCCAAAGGTTGTAGCTTTGTATTTGACCCTCCCTGTGGCTCTCACAGAGCCGCTGAGGATCTGGCTCCAAAAAGTTGATGCCTCAGAGGGAATTTTAGTAAAAGTCATTTGGATGCTATAGTAAAATAAGTAAGGTCCCAGACTTTGAATAACTCTTTGACACGTACGAAAACTTGCCGAATTGCTGGGTTTTCAGTGGGCTTTCGGATTCTTGGTATTGATAGTAAGAGAAGCTGTGTGTAGCTTTTCCGTATTAATATTGTGGTTATTTCCAGAGGAATGCTGTACTCTGAGTGCTACCTATAAGCTCTGTTAATACTAGAGAAGTAACAGTCCTTCTGAACCTTCTTCTCGATTAAAACTGGTATATGTAAAACTGACATGCATAGGTTTTCTACTCACACCATCTGTAAAATAATAGAATTTCGTAATATTCCATTTTTGTGTGTTTTTTTATTTCTTAGGGTATTGAAAAAATTAGAACAAATTCCTTTGAAGTTGGCTTTGTTGTTGTAAAATGTTTCCCAGGAATTCAAACTTAGAATGAAAAATCGGAACCAAGCCACTTTACCTAAGGAGTAAGACTTTTTGCACTTTATGGTACGGATTGCTAAATTTTCAGGATCTCTCTCATTCAACCAACATTATCAGGTCATAAGGCATTCTGAATACATAAACTGAGGCCACATGATTTATAATTAGGATGTTTTGGTGATAGAGATACTATATTTGATTCATTCATTGGTTCATCAGGCACAGATTCATTGTGTTCATTGAGTTACCTCTCTGCTAGAAGGTAACCAAGATTGTATACTAAGTATCCCTGAATGGAAAAGTAAGGAATTAAAGATTCTGTGCCTAGAAGAGCTATTACTGTCAAAGGGGAACATGACAGCTGTTTTTATCACATCAGAGAGAATCATCTAATTTATTTTTAATTTTTGTGTGCAGGTGCACCTATGTAGTCAAGTATGCTTCAATAGGTTTCCCTAAGGACTAGATGCCACAAAAGTCTCTGGCTTTGTTAATATTTTATTTGTAGTTGTGTTGTAGCATGTTAAATTCTAATTGTAGAAATCGAGTCTTATACTCTCATTGGGTAAGCAAAAATCACTTGTATTTGATTTTGGACTACACTGTGGTATCTGGGATTTTTGTTTTGTTCTTTCGTTGTGATTTTGCAAACTAATTATGTTTTCCTTAGAGGGTAGCATTAAAATTGTAAATTTTATTCCTTGAGCAGGTGAGGTTGGCAGCATGGGGAAGGGGCTCAGAGAAATCAGTGAATTAGTGTGTTAATTGTCTGTAGATACGCAATAAAAACATTATAGTTTTATCTGTATTCTGTTAGGGGCAAAACTTGAACAAACACATCTTGTTGAAGCAGTGAATGTCTGTGGGTGTGGACACTGTCATCTAAAACCTTATTAATAGTGATATCGATACTGTTTTATTTCAGTCCATAAACATAGGTTTGGACAGTTCCCTTACTTGAATATTCTGAATAACTTACTGTTTTACATTAATTTCCACATTGTTTTAGGACTTTCTAGTAAGCATGAGGAGACAGGTGGATATAGTTAATTGTTATTTACAGAATATAGTTAAAGTTTGCCTCTCATTTTAGTTACTTTCCTTTTTTTAAAATCACCTGGTAATTCTGATTTTCTTTTAAGTGTAGATCTAGATAGTTAACTAATAGTCCATCTGAGGGCAAAAAATCAGGGGTAATCACAAAGACTTGATCTGATTTATATTTGTCACTGTAGTGGCCACAGGTAGAATAATCCTGGGCTTTTTAAGACTGTTTTAGGCTGGACATCACAAGGGTGCGTTATGATCTAGGGCCTGAGCCTGACAGATTTCTCAAGGACATCTCAAAAGTCAGATCACTCAGTTTTCACTATCCAGTTTCAAAACCAGAATTAATGTTTTAGTTTATAAAATATAAGAGAATTCTAGATTTTATATTCTAGAATATCTGTCAGTAGTCAAAATATTAATATCAGTGTTGAGATATGTCAGAAACCTTGCTACTAATAAAATTATTTGGGGATTAGAGCAGAGGGAGTTAAATATCTTTAAGGAATAAAATTCAGACATCCTAATGAGTCATCCTTTCTCACTGTAGGGAGTTTTGTTTACCAACACATTCTAGAGGGCTCCACCTGCTGGTCGGTTCTTGGGCAGTACTAGAAATCTTTTGTATAGATAATTTTGGTGTTAGTTTTTTTCTCAAACTGAAGACCCATTTGTTTTGTTGTGTTGTATTTTCCCATTTTAATCTTGCCATATAATTTCACACAGTGGTTCCAGTTAGAATGTACTGTAGTTTTATATAAAAGTATGATCATGTTTTGTATCCTTGATATTTAACATTTGTTGGCTTTTTGGCTCCAGCAGCGAAGTTGCCCTTAGGGAATAGTGTATGGTGATTTGCTATTTTCTTTCCTGGTAAAAAATATTTTAGTAATAGCTGCCAACATTTCGATTACTTCCTATATGTGCTGGCTCTGTTGTGCTTATCTTATTTATTCCTCATCACAATCCTGTCAGGAAGATAAGTACTATTACATACATTACAGATTGAAAACTGAAGCATGGAAAGTTTAACTTGATGAAGATAGCTGAACTGGGATTGAGCCCAGTCCCTCTGAATTCAGAGCCTTTACCCTTAACCACTAATGGCTCATGGCTTTTTGTTTTGTAGGTAACGCATGCATACATCTGAAAAACTTGCCTCTTTATTCTGTGTGATAAAACTGTTCTTTTCTTGAAAATATGCACTTGACCTCTGCAACATTATTTTTATTATTTTCCTGTTTATCTTCTGACTAGTTCTTACTCTATCTGCCTATTAAATACAAAATTTTTCTGTCTTATTTAGTTCCCTTCACACATATACCCAACCCTGAAGAAATTTCATACATTCCTATGATTTTCAACTACCATGACTTCCGGATCTCATGTCTTCTAAACAGACCTCTTTTCAAAGGTTCACTATATTTTCAGTTGCCAACTAAAGGGATACACTTGGATATATGAAGGCTCCTCAAATCAACCTATCTAAAATACCTAACAAATATCTAGAATAGATATTTCTTTCCCCCAAGATTTCTTCTTCCTCTGCTTCATGTATTCTCTCATTCCCTTAACAGCTGCATTCACAGTTTCCAAGCTACAAACTCAACTTCATAGTCCTCTACCTCTCTCTTATCAACTATGTTAATCTCTCCTTAACTTACTGAACCCGTTTCCTTTGTTGGTGCTTGTGCCTTAAACTTTGTCTTTCAAATCACCAGGTCTCCCCTTCTTCTTGACTATTCTCCCCTCTTATATCTCTCATACTTCAGTCCCATCTTCCCTTTCTGTCATTGGAGTTAGTCTTTCTAAAACCCATACTGGATCATACCATGCCCTTGCTTAACCACTTTCTCTGTGTCCCATTTCCTGCAGCTAATTTGCTCAGCCTTTTTTCCCTTCTGTGACAGATGATGAGTTGCATGGCATTCAGATGTGCAACATAACATCCATTTCTATGCTCAGGATTTTATGCGTTTAGGGGTAAAGAGTGTAATCTCACTCTTTGTTCTCTTGTTCAGAAAATCATGTCAGAATACAAATCAGTGGGAATAACATTAAAAGGAAAACAATCTATTCTAATTTCAAAAAACTTAACTCATTCATAACTTTTTTGATAAATGGTAACCTTCCATTCATTGAGAGTAGTATCAAATTTAAACTCCTGACAAGGGGCACCTGGGTGGCTCAGTTGGTTAAGTGTCTTTCTCTTAATTTTGGCTCAGGTCGTGATCTCAGGGTCATGGGATCGAGCCCTATCAGATTCTTTCTCTCCCTCTCAATCTGTGCCCCAACCCCCGCATGCATGGTCTCTCTAAATAAATAAACTCCAACAAGATAACTATAATCCGGGGGGCCTGGGTGGCTCAGTCGTTAAGCGTCTGCCTTCGGCTCAGGGCATGATCCCGGCGTTCTGGGATCGAGCCCCGCATCAGGCTCTTCCACTATGAGCCTGCTTCTTCCTCTCCCACTCCCCCTGCTTGTGTTCCCTCTCTCGCTGGCTGTCTCTATCTCTGTCAAATAAATAAATAAAATCTTACAAAAAAAGAGATAACTATAATCCATTTTACCAGCCTAATTGTGTTTTCTAATTATATTTTCCTTAGTGTATACCATTAAAATTGTAGATTTTACTTCCTGCTCACATGAGCTTGGCAGCATAGGCAGGGAATTCTCTGCCATTCTTTCATTTGCCACATCCCCAATATGCTATATACTAGATGAACTATACCCATTCCTGTTTTCTTAAAATACAGTGTTCTCTCATCCTTGCCTTTGTGTGTGATATTTCTTCATTTCCTGTTCTTCGTGAGCTTTTACTTATCCTTAAGTATTGCTTTTTCTATGAAACCTGCTCCACCCCCCTGAGACAATATTATCTCCCTGAGGAAGTAATATTTCTATAGGCTTAAATCTGCTTTATAACAGGGATTGGCAAGCTTTTTCTTTAACGGGACAGTTAATACATATTTTAGTCTTTGCAGGCCATAAGGCAACTACTCTACATTGCTCTATTAGTACAAAGACAGACAATATGTAAACAAATGCATGTGACTGTTAAAATAAAACTTTGCCTTTCAGAAACAGGCAGTGGGCCAGATTTGGCCCATGGACCACAGTTCGCTGACTTTTAGTATCTTCCTTAGCATGGGATGAGAGCTCCTCAAGGTCAGGGACTATGCTTTATCTTTCTCTCTCTCTACTCTTAGTGTCTCGTGTTTGTTGAATGAATAGCCAGAGAGTATTATTTTTGAACTTGTAAAGTTTAGAAAACAGAGTTTTCTCTTATTCGTCTTTTTCTTTTAGATGATTGTCTAACTTTGGCAAAGAAATCATTCATTGACAGAGTTAGATGCATATCCTACTAGTTTTATGTTGATTCACTTAAAAAAAAAGATCATATAGAGTACCAATGAGCATTTAATATTTTATCATAATATATGTTGCTAAAATAGTAATCAATAGTGTCATTATTGAGAGATTCAGTTTAGTTTTCTGCATGTTTGTCAGCTTTGTAAACTAGACACGTATAAGATGTTTCTCTTGAAATTTCAGAATTTAGGAAGGAAAACAGTAGTAGATTTAAATGGATATGAATTTCCTGAATATTCTGTATTTTACCTCACAGACTCTCCAGGGCTGTGTTTTGAACCTCACTCTGTTCTTCCATAATACATGTTTTCTTTAATGTATTTTTCCTGGGTGATGGCATGAAAACACATGGCTTTCCCTATTATGTGCATACTAATGAGCCTGGTCATCTCAGTGTTAGCTCTGAAATTTCATATTGCCCACTCAGTAGTTCCATTTGGGTATCAAACATAACTTCAAAATCAGTTTGCAAAGCCAACCTCATCTTTCTTTCCTTCTCATAGGCCTTTCCTCTTTTTTTTTCTTTTGCAAAGCCCCAGCCATTTCTGCTACTTTGTGCCCTACCTTGTGAGTGGTAACAGTATACAGTCACCTAAACCATGAACCTGAAAATCATGTTAAACTCCTCCCTTTCAATCACCCTTCAAATCCAGGTTGTCAGGTTCTGTAGATTATACCTTCTGAATGGCCCCTACATCTTTCCAACTTGCTACATCTTCCCTGCCTTAGTATAGACCCTTCCATCTTCTATATATTTGTATCTCTACCCTCTTGCTGATACCTTTTTGAGCTTATGTCTCTCTATCTGAAAACCAAACAGAAAGAAACACTAAGCCTTACTTAGACTCCTGCATCTCCCCCTAGCTACTACCCTACTTCCTGTCCTTTCCCTTTAACAACCTAAAGAATTGTCTTGATATCTCCATTTCCTCATTTCTTACTCAGTCTTCAAGGCAAGCTAACGTTCATTATCCCTGCTACTGCTGCCTTTGTTGCCCCCCACCATTATAACATCAAAACAGCCATTATAATCCAGTGGATATTAGTGATGCTTACTGTACTTGATCTTTTAGCTGCATTTGATGCTGTTGGCTCTCCCTTCACTCCTGTAATTTCATACTTACTGTATTTTCTGTCTGCCTTCCTGGGTAGTGGATTTAAATTGATCTATCTTCCCTATCTTCTATGAATGATCATTTTCATCACTTCAATCATTAAATGTTAGAGTCCTTCAAAATTGAATTAGACTCTTCTCCTACTATACTTTCCTTAAAGCATAGCGTGCATGTAGTCACTAATCTTTGACTCTGTTGCCCATCATCCCACATTTCTTAGTCCATCCCCAAAACCAGATTTTTTTTATACCTCCTAGATTTTCAGCCTATCCATTTTTCTCACCACTGCCACCTTAGTCTAAGCTGTCCTCATTTTTTGCCTAGATTTCCAACACCCTGTGTTAAAATAACTCTCTTCCTCATTAACCATTTTCTGACACTGCTTTATTCTCTCATGGCACTTAACCACTCCATGACTTTGTAAACTGTTTGTTGTCTGTTCGCCTTTAATACAGTATAAATTTCATGAGGTCAGGCACTTTTATTTGTTTATTCATATATATCCAGTATAGCAACAGTGCTCGCCAGTATTAGGCACTGAATAAATATTTGTTGACTGAGTGGGTAGACTACCAGTGGGTCCACCCACATCCATTCCTGACCTTTGTCAGTTAATCCTGTATTTTGGAATCAAAGTAATCATAAATGTAAATCAGTGATACAAACACAACTTAAAATTCTTCAGTGGCTTATTGTACTTTTAGAATAAACACTGAAATCATTAATGTTTAATGTAGGTTTCAAGGGGGGTTGTGGGCCTCATCTGTGTCACATTCTTCCTTGAATCCATTTCTTCTCATTTTACTTACTTAACTCCTACTCATCTTTTAGATGCCAGCTCAAGGATTATTTCCCACAGAAGTTTCCCAAACCATCTCCTACTCTCAGGGGATAAGTCCTCACACCATCATGGAATCATCTTCCTTTTCTTTTGAGTACTTCTTCAAGTTTTTATTATACCTGAAATAGTGTGATTATTTAGTTAATATCTGTCTTCTGCTTCCAATGTAAAGGAAGGAGTCCATGCCTGTTTTTGCTGACCATTGAATACTCAGCTCCAAGTTATATATGCCTAATATGTAGTATTAGGCAATAAATACTTGTTCACAGAATTAATGAGTATGTTTCTTCAATGTATCTTGCTTTTTTCATTCCCCCTTGCCTTTGGTACCTGCTACTCCCTGAAATATTTTTTCTCACTACTTGGGGCCAGGCTAATTCCTCCTCCATCTGATCTTTGATGCCTCTCATCTGAACATATGCCACTCAGAGCATGGTAGTTGTTAATTTTCCTGCATATCTACCCCCATTAGACCCTAAGCCTCTTGGGTACATGGGTCAGTTTTTGTTCACTTCTGTATTTTAACTACAGAGATATATATGTCTGTCATTCAGTAATCCAGAGAACTTCAGTTAGAATTAGAAAGTTCAATATCATAGATACATAAGTAGCAACAGTTTCTAAAAGAAGAAGGTGGTCAGCAATTTCAGATGCTGCACACAGATTACAGAGGACAAATAAGGGAGAACCAAAAGACCACTAAAGTCCCTTCTAGTTACTAATTTCCTCTAAATCTGGCCCCTTTTAAACAGCAGTGACCTTCATACCATGGATCTTTTTTGAACACAATGCTATGAACCTAGAAATCAACCACAAGAAAAAGTCTGGAAAGACCACAAATACATGGAGGTTAAATAATATGCTACTAAACAGTGGCTGAGTGAAGCAAGAAATCAAAGAAGAAATAAAAAATTACATGGAAACAAATGAAAATGAAAACACGACAGTCCAAAACCTCTGAGATGCAGCAAAAGCAGTTCTAAGAGGGAAGTTTATAGCAATATAGGCCTACCTCAAGAAGCAAGAAAAATCTCAAATAAACAACCTAATCTTGCACCTAAAGGAGCTAAAAAAAGAAAAACAAACAAAACCCAGAACCAGCACAAGGAAGGATTAATAAAAATTAGAGCAGAAATAAATGGTATAGAAACTTAACAACAACAACAGTAGATCAGATCACTGAAACCAGGAGATGATTCTTCGAAAAAAATCAATAAAATTGATAGGCCTTTAGCTAGATTCGTCAAGAAAAAAACAGAAAGGACTCAAAAAAATCACAAATGAGAAGAGGATTTGTACAAACAGTTGTCAGAATATTATGAAAAATTATATGTCAACAAATTGGACAACCCAGAAGAAATGGATAAATTTCTTGAAATGTATAATTTACCAGAGCTGAGGCAGGAAGAAATAGAGAATTTGAACAGACCAATTACCAGGTAAGAAATTAATCAGTAATAAAATAAAACTCCCAACAAACAAAAGTCCAGGGACCATATGGCTTCACAGGGCAATTCTACCAAACATTTAAAGAATTATTACCTCTTCTCAAACTAGTCCAAAAAAATAGAAAGGAAGGAAAACTTCCAAATTCATTCTATGAGGCCAGCATTAAACTGATATCAAAACCAGATAAAGGTGCCACCAAAAAAGAGAACTACAGGCCAATATCTCTGATGAACATAGATGCAAAAGCCCTCAACAAAATAGTAGCAAACTGAATTCAACAATACATTAAAAAAAAATCATTCACCACAATCAAGTGGGATTTATTCCTGGGTTGAAGGGTGGTTCAGTATTCATAAATCAATCATTGTGATATATCACCGCAGGAGGAGAAAGGATAAAACCATATGGTCATTTCAATAGATGCAGAAAAGGCATTTCACAAAGTACAACATCCATTCATGATAAAAACTCTTTAACAAAGTAGAGTGAGAGGGAAAACCTCAACATGGTGAAGGCCATATATGAAAAACCCACAGCAAACAACATACTCATTGGGGAAGAACTGAGAGCTTTTCCCCTCTGGTCAGGGACAAGACAAGACCACCTTTATTCAACATAGTACTGGAAGTCATAGCCACAGAAATCAGACAATAAAAAGAAAAAGACTCCAAATTGGTAAGGAGGAAGTAAAACTTTCACTATTCGCAGATGACATGATCCTATATATAGAAAATCTAAAAGACTCCACCAAAAAAACTAAAACTGATAAATGAATTCAGTAAAGTCTCAGGATACAAAAATCAATGTATAGAGATGTGTTGCATTTCTATATACTAATAATGAAGCAACAGAAAGATAAGAAAAAAATCCCATTTACAATTGCACCAAAAATAATAAAGCACCTATGAATAAACTTAACCAAAGGTGAAAAACCTATACTCTATAAAACATTGATGAAAAAAATTCAAGAAGAACCAAAGAAATGGAAAGATAATCTATGCTCATGTATTGGAAGAACAAATATTGTCAAAATGTCTATTCTACCCAAAGCAATCTACACATTTAATGCAATTGCTATCAAAATACCAATAGCATTTTTTACAGAACTGGAACACATAATCCTAAACTTTGTATGAAACCACAAAAGACGCTGAGTAGCCAAAGCAGCCTTGAAAAGCAAAGCTGGGGTTATCACAATTCCAGACCTCATGTTACATTACAAAGCTGTAATCAAGACAGTGTGGTACCGGCATAAAAACAGACACATAGATCAGTGGAACAGAATAGAGACCCCAGAAGTGGACCCTCAACTCTATGGTCAACTAATCTTCGACGAAGCAAGAAAGAATATCCAATGGAAAAAGGACAGTCTCTTCAACAAATGACATTGGGAAAATTGGACAGCCATATACAGAAGAATGAAAGTAAAAATAAACTGAGACTACACAACTACAATGAGCTATCACCTCACACCTGTCAGAATGGCTAAAATCAACAAAAGAAACAACAGGTTGGCAAGAATGTGGAGAAAAAGGAACCCTCACTGCACTGTTGTTGGGAGTGCGAACTGGTGCAGCCACCGAAAGAAACAGTATGGAAGTTTCTCAAAAAGTTAAAAATAGAACTACCATACAATCCAGCACTACTAGGTAACTACTCAAAAAATACAAAAACACTAATTCAAAGGGATACATGTGCTCCTATGTTTATAGCAACATTATTTACAATAGTCAAATCATGGAAGCAGCTCGTGTGCATCTGTAGATGAATGGATAAAGATGGGGTATATATATATTCAGCTGTATAAAAGAATGAAATTTTTCTATTTGCAACAACATGTATGGGGTTAGAGAGTATAATGCTATGTGAAATAAGGCAGAGAAAGACAAATGCCATAAGATCTCACTCGTGGAATTTAAGAAGCAAGCAAAGGGGGGAAAAAAGAGACAAAGCAAGAGACAGATTCTTAACCATAGAGAACAAACTGATAGTTACTAGAGGGGAGGTAGGTAGGGGGAATGGGTCACACAGGTAATGGGGGTTAATAAGGGCACTTGTCCTGATGAGCACTGGGTGATGTATGGAATTGTTGAATCACTATATTGTACACCTGAAATTAATACACCACTATGTTAACTGAAATTAAAAACTTAATTTTAAATAAAGGGCAGTGACCTTTTTTTAACCCAGGTTTTCTGTCTTAAACATGTTTAGCAGAAAGAGTTGTCTTTCTCTTCCAAGGCAGAAAATAAATTTTCTAAACATCCATTCTTCCTAAATTTGCCTTCATTAATAAGGGACTTAATAAACAGTAAATAGTATTACTTTATTAAAATCACCTATGTTGGGACGCCTGGGTGGCTCGGTCAGTTAAGTGTCTGCCTTTGGCCTAAGTCGTGATCCAAGGGTCCTGGGATCGACTCCTGCATCAGGCTCCCTGCTCAGCGAGGAGCCTGCTTCTCCCTCTGCCTACCACTCCACCTGCTTGTGTGCTCTTTCTCTCTGACAAATAAATAAAAATCTTTAAATTAAAAATCACCTATGTTGATGCTGTCCCTACCTGGAAAATCTACTGATGGATCATCCCTTGAGATTTGAATTATTAAACCTTCATTGAAGTATTTGATAATAATTGAAAAATGATATGTCTATCATCTTTATTATAATAGCTTTTGCAGGGCATCTGATTTGTAACCTTTCCAATCTTTTGTTCAGAAAAAAAAAGTCTTGGGAAGCTTTTAATTTTTAATACACTTTGGAATAATTTACCATGGTTCTTCATTGTTTGTTTATAATGTTAAACAGAAGATGTAGGGAAAGACTGCCCTATTTTATTTTAACATATAGAAGAGTATGAAAAAAAGGAATAATACCAATGTAGGATTTGTGAAATTTTTTCACTTCTCTTTTAGTTAAGTCACTTTAGTGTAAAAGAGTACCTGCTGTGCAAAATAACATGTAGAAGCATAAAAACTGCATTTTTGGTCTACTCTTTATGAGACTGATTTTATTAATGAAAGATTGTCTTGATATCTGCTTTGATAACATTGATAAATATATATGCAAGAATCTTCACTTGTGTAATACATTTACTTTTAAACTCTCCCAAATTTTTAAAAAAGATTTATTTATTTTAGAAAGAGCACAGTGGGGAGGGGAGAAGGAGATGGGAGAGAGGATCTCAGGCAGACTCCCTGCTGAATGTGAAGCCCATTGCAGCCTGGATTCCACGACCCTGAGATCATGACCTGAGCCAAAATCAAGAGGTGGAAGCTTAACCAGCTGAGCCACCCAAGTGCCCCAGTCTTCCAAATTTTTTTTACGTGCCCCCATCATTCAGAGTATGTTAGCCTGTCTTTTCTCCCTCTTTAATGTCCTTTACGTGTTTGAGTCCACTTTAACATTTTTGGCAGTAGTAGAATGAATATACAGAAACTTTACTTTGTTTAGAGACATAAGGGATATAAGGATTATGTACAAATGAATGTCCGTGGATGACTTTGGGGAGCTCTAGACTGTAGGGAAGAAGAAAAATAACCTACTATTTTCTTTAAATCATTGTTTTTGGAGCTGCTTTGTTTCAGCAGCTCAGCTTTCACCATAATTATATGACTGAATATATATGCTCTTATGGGGCACCTGGGTGGCTCAGTTGTTAAGCGTCTGCCTTCAGCTCAGGGCGTGATCCTGCCGTTATGGGATTGAGCCCACATCAGGCTCCTCTGCTGGGAGCCTGCTGCTTCCTCTCCCACTCGCCTGCTTGTATTCTCTCTCTCTCTGGCTGTTTCTCTGTCAAATAAATACAATCTTAAAAAAAAAATTTTATATATATATATATATATATATATATATATATATATATATATATGCTCTTAGAATAGTAGATTGTTGCCCACATTATTTCTAACTTCCCCTTTTCCTCCAGGACATATGGCTGAATTCATAAAAATTAAATGCACACATGATGTAACTTTAACCATTTTCTTTACAGCTCAGCTTTATTTTTTGTGATACTGGTGTATTCCTAGAGGACTCTTCCAGCTTCTCACATCACTTAGTTCTTTATTCTTTTCACCCTGGCATTTAAGTCTTATGCCTTGGATTTGCCACATTTATTTTTTCTCTTGTACTTTCATTCTTGACTCCTGCTGCTTTCATATTATGTCCCCATTAGGATTCTGACTGTCCTCTCCATCATGTCATTTTCCAGTCCATCCCCCACCCAGATGATTTTTATTTTCTAAATGTTTCTTTATCCATTTCTCTCACTGACTCCACTATAGTCCAACCTGTCATCATTTCTAACCTTGACTCAAATTTAATTGCAAACATTCATGCTTTCCCTTATTCTTTATGCATTTATCTCCACTCATTTCTCTCTGAGTCACGTGGTTCCTGACACTTGCAGGAGCAACTTCTTATGTGGGCCTAAGTTCACTCCTAACTTGAAGGGAAGTTTTATTCCCCTGTAGTCACTCTGAATATAGTAAACATCGATTAATTAGTTATTTGCAGGTTTTAATTCTTAGCTGGAGTATTCAAAATTTCCACTTTCATCCATGCAGTTCTGGTTCATTCATTTATGCTTCTGTGTAGTGTGTCATTGTATAAATAGGCTATAATTAATCTATTCTCTTGTTGATGAGCATATAGATTATTTTGAGGGTTTTTTTGCTATTACAAACTACTTCAGTTAACATTCTTAGAAATGACACTCTGTATATGTTTATAAGAAATTCTTCAGGTACCTATACCTAGGAATGAAATTGCTGTAGGAATGAATTGAATAGCTGACATCTTCAAATTTATTAGAAAATGTCAAACTTTTCAAAGTAATTTTACCAGCTTATACTTTTACCAACAGTGGGTTTTCAGTGTTCTACTTCCTAACACTTGGTATTGTCCGATATTTTTCCCTATCAATGTGGATGCTGTCTAATATTTATACTAAAACTTTATTGTATTCATATATTCCAGCAACAGATAATACATATTTTAAAAATTATTTTTCATGTTAGCAGTGAAAAACATAAACAAGGAATAAATCAACAATAGATGTGTAAAACCAAAACAACATTTAGGGGCGCCTGGGTGGCGCAGTTGTTAAGCGTCTGCCTTCGGCTCAGGGCATGATCCCAGTGTTCTGGGATCGAGCCCCACGTCAGGCTCCTCCGCTGGGAGCCTGCTTCTTCCTCTCCCACTCCCCCTGCTTGTGTTCCCTCTCTCGCTGGCTGTCTCTGTCAAATTCATAAATAAAATCTTTAAAAAAAAAAAAAAGTTAAAAAAAAAAAAACCCAAAACAACATTTAAAAACAAAACCCAGAAATATGTGGAGGATAATGCCGTGTTTATGGATAGAAAGATAAGAATGGAGTGCAATTTTGACAGTTGCACTGAACTTCACAAGCTGATTCCAGCAAGTTTTATGAAAGAACAAGAAACCGAAAAGAGCTTGCAAATTTTGAGGAAGGTGACTTGCCTTATCAGATAGGTTCTAATAATCAAAACCCTGTTGTATGGTCCAAGGCTAGATGAATAGATGAGTAGAACAGAATATAATATCCAGGATCTGGAAATCAACCTGAGGGGGAGCTCAGGAATCTTCATTTTTTAACAAGGTGATTGTTACATGCCAAAGTGTAAGAATGGCTGATTTACTAAAACAGAGCTGTTAGAACTAAATATGTATTATTAGAGATACTTATATGTATTGTGTCTAGTTCAGAGACTCACTTTTTTCCTTTTTTATCTCAACTATCACAGGTGTACATCAGTCTCCTGTCAGTAATAATATTAATTGATTTTTGCCCCAGGGTGGGAAGTGGATGCCTTCCTAGATTTACGGTTGCCATTTTCTCCTGTTGTTTTCTCTGATACTTCAATGTTCACTCCTCCAAAAATCTCTGGTCTGTATGAGCTTGGGAGTTTTCTCTTGGAGTTTTATTGTTAAAAATGAAATGAATTTGAGATTCATTAGCTTTAGTGGAGAGTTACAAATATGAGAACAGATAATATGGTTTTTAGCTGCCTATTTTTTTAAGCAGTTATGTTTACATAATGAAAAATCTTAAATTGTTCTGTACTGATTTACTTCAATTTTTTTAGTGAAATTAGGGAACTTTGTACAACATGACCCACTTATATGCTAACAATAGTTCTACAAAAGTAGGATGGCTATTCTTTATTTTTAGATTCTTAAGAAGTTAAAGTATTAGACCAGATTTTCTTATAATTTTAAATGTCATCAGGTTTATTTACCCCTAATATTTAGTGAAGAACTTTTTATGAATAGTAAAGCAAATGCTTTATGAGTAATACTAAAAGCATGTATGTAAGCAGTGTTACGTATAAAATCTGCATACATTTAGATCCTAAGCTGCACATATAGTATTGGAACATGCAGATCAGTGTTTTCAACTGAAGAACTATGATCAATTGAACTTGGATGGAGGAGGAATTGATCATGGATATATGTTGAAAAGAGCTTAGTTATTGGAGTTAGATCATTTTACTTTTTTTGTGTTTTTTGGTTGGTTGGTTTGTTTGGTACTAAAGTCTTTAAAAGCCAGTATCTATTTGAAATATTCATACAGAATTTTTAATTCAGACTAGCCACATTTCAGGTGCTCGATAGCCACACCTGGCTAGTGGCTACCATATTGAACAGTGCAGATCTGCAAGATTACAGCACCTCGTAGAAATATTGTAGAAATGTATATAAAAATACATGTAAAAACTAAGTTCATTAAAAAAAAAACAAAACACCAAAGCCTAAGTTCATACATGCATTATAGTACCTGGCCCGTTAGCACTCAATGAATGTTCATCTGTTTTTGCTCTGCATTACAGTAATAGCTTATTATGCTTTGGTTTTTATAACATTATGTATACTGGGAAGCTTCAAGTCAATAAAACATTTTTTTCAAATTCAAGAAAGCAAAATGTTATTTCTCTAAACAAAGTAATCAAGAGTCAGGCCTTTGGAATAGACATTGCTACTTTTAATCATTTTGTTTTTAATCTTTCCTTCTAAGATTTAACTTTGATCAAAGATTGTTGAAAGTGTAGTTTAATCAGTTGATACCGAATTTCTGGTTTTAGACTGATCCAGTTTCTTTTTATCTCATTTTCCTCTGTTCTTTTTTAATGGTGCCACTTATACACAACTAAAACTTCATTCTTGAGGAAAATACTCTCAGCTAGGACCTATGTGCTGTAATGAAATATTACTGCACAGGACTTGGGAGACCTGAATAAGACAAGTCCTGTGGTTTTTCCTATGGCTAATTCTGTTGTTCCATTAACACATAGTAATTTTGTTTGAACAATCACGTAGGTGATTTCTCCTTGTCCCACACTCCTGCCCCCAGCTTTCGCCAGGAGAATGGCCAGCAATCCCTGTACCGACGGATGAAAGATTACTCCAGACTTTGCTGTGAAAGAAGGCAAGGGGGTCAATGCTCAGAGAGGAAGACCCTTTGCCCTTCTTTGCTCCCACTTTTATTGGTCTTTCAGGATAATCACAAATCCTTATCACTGTTTCTCAAGCATGTGACCTGTGACAAGGGGTCTTACTGGAACTAGAAGGATCTGTTTATGGGAAAGATACAATATGCTAATCTGCGTGTTCTACAAGTTCTGCTAAACATAGCCTGAGGGACAATGCCTACATATCTTCGATCACAGGGCAGCTGTTTGGGCTAACAAAGCTTCGGTGAAGTTAACTTTCCCTGCAGAATTCCTTTGACAGAGTGGTCGCGCAGACCTCAGCATTCCAAAGGTCTACGCCCTTCTCCGAAACCTTCCCTCGCTGCCAGTGAAAGATTTTTGTTACATTTTAGCAAGCCAAGTGTTATGGCTGATTCCATGTTCTACATTAGCCCCAACAAGCTTTATTGGGTCAAATAGAGAAAACCAGAAGGCATATTTGGTAATTAAAAATGTGAAATATAACTGTCCAGGAACTGCACAGTACTTGTATCTTCAGTTAAGGACATTCTTTCACTGTGAGTGAAGAATAATGGGGTGGAATTTCTTAGTATAGATAGAGAAAAAATTAGTTAGGCGATTCAAATAATCCATCACCTGGGAGCACTGCCTACCACTGGAGCCAGACAGATCAGTTCCTTGAACCAGGGACTCTTCTACAGATAGGCTTTGGATTAACTCTGCTAACATTTGGTTCTCTGCTTCTGGTACTTCCATCTCCTCTACTTTAACATATTCTTTTAGATGTTAACTACTTCTCTTTACTTAAATCTCAAAACCCAGGAGCCATTCTTTAAGGTAATTTAGCTTGTCAAGGTGCATTAATGGTATATTGCTTTTATAATTTTAATTTTTGTTTCTTGTATTTCTACTTTTTGGGATATAACTCATTCTTCCTCTCCCAGGAATAACCTATACTTCTGTTTCTCCATAGTGATGGGAAGTAAAATTCTTAGAAACAATAGCCATGTGTATGTATTAGTAATAACATGAGGCAGATGTATGGGAGAGGAAAAATTGCTGGCATTGCATCTTTGTTTACAGAAAACCTTCCTTGAGATAGGAAAAAAAAAACAAAGATGAATTTCCTGGGTTTGAAGCCAAGAAGAAAAGAGTGGTGTTCTTAAAGATCTGGAATTGAGAAGTAGCCCCAGCGTTAATTACAGAAAGTATAAGGGGGTTTTGGACTGGTGTTTATCTTACTGTGCTAGACTTGGAATTTGAATAGAGGACTCACATCCAGCCTCTTACCTATGCGTGGATGTCAAGCTTAAGGCATCTAAAAACACCAGTCCACTCCTTTCCTAGCCTTTTTCATCTTAGTAAATGGCAACTTCTCATTCTCCTAGTTGTTCCGGACAAAAACTTAGGATACATCCTTGATTCTTCCTTTTTAGATACACTCCTACAACTAATTCATCCGCAAATTCTGTCATTCATTTCTTCAGATCTGGTTCTTACAACCTCAACTTGATGATCCAAGCTACCATCATTTCTCTGTTGTACCATTACAAAAGATTCCTAACTGGCCTCTTTCAGTTTATATCAGATAGTCTGTTCAGGATCTTCCAGTGAAGTTCTTATACAGCTAATAGGTTCTTAAAGAATGGTAGATTTAGAAAATCATGATTTTGTACCATATCGTGAAATAATGGAGCTAAGCAATGATTAGCAGTGGATGCTGAAACCATTTGGTAAAAGAGTGATGGGAAGCTTTATAATGGATGAAGTACGCTGACCATACCTGAACCTACAGATCATTCTTAGCGTCAGTAAAAGTAAGGCAGACAAAAATAAAATTCCTCATAATTTGGTTCAATACCAAGTACCACATATGAAGGGTTCTTGCCTTAAAAAAAAAAAACTGCACTCAGTTTAAATCAAATTGTCAGTACATAGGAAATACAGAGAATAGAGGAAGAAAACAACACCAAGAGAAAAAAAAGTCAGCCAAACCTAGGAAGTGAGAAATTCTACAGGACAAATGACACAATTTCTCCAACAAATCAGGGCATGAAAAAAGGTGATGGTGCAACAAGGAGGGCTGTTACAGACTAAAAGAGGTTTACGGGTCCCAACAAGCAAATGCAGTGTGTAGACCTTGTTGGAAATCTGATTCGACCAAATCATGTATAGAAAGATAGGGAGATTGAAATACAGACTGGCTATTAGATAATATTAAGAAATGGTTTTTAATTTTGTTAGGTGGTAATGTGGCTAGGTTGAAAAAAAAGGTTCTTAATAAATAGAGATTAACTGAAGTAAGGGTAAGATAACATGTCTGGGATTTGCTTTAAGATACTCTACCAAAACAAAAGAAGGGAGTTGTAGGAGTAAGATTGGGAAAATGGTAACTTTTTAAGTAGGGTGATGCATACAAGGAGGTTTATGATGCTTTCCTCTCTACTTGGTGTGTATTTGAAAATTTTCATAATAACAGCTTAAAAAAAAAAGTGAATGTGGAAGACTGAAATCTCTTCTGTGAATTCTCAACTATTGAGAATAAACTCCAAAACCCTTCCCATGGCCAACAAAGGCCCAAAGACCCTGGCTGTTTCTCAGACCTTATCTCTCTCCTCCACTCCAGCCAGTCAGGTCCCCCACTTACTTAGAGTATGCCAAGCACAATTTTGCCTCATAGCTTTTGTGTTTGTCTATCTTCTCAGAATTCTTTTCCTCCAGTTATCTAGCTAGCTGACTTTGTCATAGCCTTGGGAGCCTTTGTTCCAATTTTGCTTTAACAGAAAGACCTGCCCGACTACACTATATAAAATAACTTCCCTCTCCTGGTCACTATTTTTGCTTACTCTGAGGTATTTATTTTTTCATAGCATTTCCCACCACCTGATCATTTATGTATTTGCTTATTGTGATTCATTCCCAAGAATCTTAGCTGCAAGGTGGCAGGTTTTTTTACCTGTTTTATTGACAGTTGTATTGCCAGCACTTTAGAGCTGTGCCAGGCACTTAGTTAGGTATTCAATAAATATTTATGAAACAAAAATATAAACACTTGAGGCCACATTTAATAAACAAGTACTTTTTTCCCTTCTCCTCCATTGTTCTGCTTACCTTTCACTTGTATTTTCATCTATACCTAGAAGTAAGTAGGAGAGAATTGCCAAGAGGCTCACTCCTTACTCTAGAACAAAACTGTGAGGTAGAAAATACAAAACATCAGGGCAGTGTATTACAGGAAACACTGAAAAAGTTATATTCCAAATTATTGGGATTTTAAGTGTCCAACAATACGAAAAGCTTTTAGTTTTAATTTCTTTCATTTACTGCTTAAGTAATGGAGAGCTCTGTGAAATCTGAAATGCTCCTTTCAAACAGCTGGCTTTCTAATTACTTTTAAAATGTGTATCAACTTCGTTTCAGATAAATCCCAGGATAAAGCTCTTCTAATAAAAAATGTTGCCCCTGAGTTTGCCAAATTGAGTATTTACTTTAATCTATTAATATAATTTTGGCATTTATTATAGTAGGAGCCAATATATGCCCTTTGTGAATAATAAGATCTCAATCTAGTCTATCTAAAAAAGGAAAGCTTAAATATTTTTTCACTTACTGTGCTTTTCTGTTTAACTTCCATTTCAATTGTTTTAGTTTTTTGTTTTTGTTTTTTTTCTGTTTGTTCTTTTGCCATTCTATCATATAGACTCATGTTTATTTATTGGTCAGGACTTTGGTTTTGGGGACAGAAATCCAGATCAAGCTATCTTAGGCAAAAGGTAGAATTTCTTTTAAGGATACTAGGTTTCTCAACTACTAACCAAACCATGGGCAAAGTAGGGATGTAGCTGGTTCTTAGGGATGACGTCAACACTGTCAGAACATCGTTTGATTGATTTCAATCCTCTCTTTGCAGATTTTCAGAAACTTAACTCCTAGCACCACCCTAGAGCTCTCAGGAAAATATTATCTCTCTTTTTCCATATATCCCTGAATCAATCAAATGAGGTCTGGGGGTTGGCTATGATCTAGTTTGGTCAGATAATCAGACAGAGTCATGCAAGACCATGATCATCCTTACTGTAGTTAGATGTGGATAAAAGGGACAGAAAAGTGAGACATTTACCATAGCCAACACCTTGGATTTCTAAGACCAGACATGTATCCGTGTATAATTGGAATAGAACACAGTGCTCTGCCATCTAATATAAATGTAGTGCAATAATTACTTCCCTTGGTTTGTACCACTTGGCTTGAGGTTTTGCTTCAGCAGTGAAGTCACTCTGATGGTTTATACTGAGATACTTAGTATTACTGAACTTTATTTCATTATTCAGCTACATCATTCAGTAAACCTGGAAGAAGAAATAGATTAATCAGAGACAGATTTCTTCATTCAGGGAAGAGAGTGATGGTTATAGGGAGAGAACATATAGTACTTTAAGCATGAATCCTAATGCCAGAACACAGTGCAATTTGAAGGCTCAACTCATTTCTGTTTTTGTCTGAGAAATTGGGAAATAGAAGAGTGGGACAACTAGATGCTTATAGAATTAAGGGTATTTTGTTTGTACTAGATATGTTCCATAAATTATTAGATTCGTGAAATGACATTACTAAGTCCTCTGTTTTTTACTAATGATCTCTTAATGCGCAATAAAACTGCTTTGCATCTGTTAGTAAATAAAGATTGTACTAAAAATCAGACCTACGATTTCATTGTTCTTTTTGTTCTTTATAACAATAAAAAGGTAATCATGTTAATATAGCATTCGCTTTCACTAAACCTGTATGCCCCTCCACACATACCTATACACATAATACTCACAAAGCATTCTGAACTGTCCTAAACCTCGGGATTCTTCTCATCTCTTGAAGGGGTATTTCCAAAGATACTGACACATCAGGAACCCTCAGTGTGACTTTTGATCTCTGTGGGGGCATGAAGTCCTTTCCTCCATCAATTTAAGCAGCTATAACAGGAACCACATTATAAGTTAAAGTCTTATAATCTCTTGGCACTTCCAGTAGTAAAGTTTGGGTGCTTCTGCCCTATAACCAACTTTCTTACTATAATAGAGAACCTAGAGTTAATAGAGGGTGGACATGTCTTTGGAGCAGCTCTAACAGAGGAGCTTCTTATCTGATTACATGTAAATTTCACTAATAGGCACAGAAGAGAATGATTAAAATTTGTATGGGCATGGAAAGAATAAAAAGCACCTACCTTTGTATAAACATGGGATTCTACCATCTAGAGATAACCACTCTTAGCATATTGGCATATATCTTTTCAGATTTTTGTTGTTTTGCATATGTTTAAGAAAATTGGAAACATACTCTCACATTATTTCACATGTCAGTATTTTAACGGGATACTTTCCTTGATACAGTAAAAATAATGAGATAAATTTTAAAACTTAATTGTATTCTGTTCTATGTAGTAAATACAATAAATTTATTACAGGTTTAGTAAATATCAGTAGAAAAATATTGGTTGAATACTTTTAAAATCATAACTTAGTTTGAAACTGGAAAATATTTTTATGGAAATGTTTTTATGCTATTATATTGGCTCAGTTTTAGTATTAATTGTGATTTTTTTAAGTTTTTCTGTTTTTCTTCCCAGATCCAAGTATTTTAGAACATGCTCAAGAGGTGAGCACCTAACTATAGAGGTGAGTAGAGTCACGAATCTGATTGGATGAAAGTACCTTCAGGAGGGCAGAAAGGACATTTTTCTTTTCATTAAATTTAGTATGGACTTTTTATATTTCAGTATGATTGATGCTAGTGAAGAGGGAAAGAATTGGGGTGATGAGGGGAGGGGTGAATGGGGAAAAGTTTGCAGATTAATTTCTTCTTCTAATAGAATTGTTCTTCTAATAGTGTTCTTCTAATAGAATTGCTATTTCTACTTAAGAAGTGGTGTTTTTGTTTTTGTCTTTTTTTCCACCCTGCACGATTCAGAGAGGGGGTACTCTTCTAGCAGTTACAATGGCTCAGTAGGCAGTGGTTCTAGAGATAGATGATTGGCCTGCCCCAGTAGAGAGGTGTAGAAGGATCAAAGCAGAAAGCTGATGTTAAGCAGCTCTACAATATGAATCACTGAGTTGCTTATTCTTTGTATGTAAAATAGATAATAGAATCTCTTCAGCTCCTGCTGTGTACCACCTACTCCACATACAGTTTATAAATGTCATCGACATAATTCTTAATACGGTTGTATACATAATTCTGAATACAGTTGTTGAACGGGTGGCATTCATCCCATTTTATGGGTGAGAATCAGAGGCTTAGTTAGACAGGTGATGAAGAAGTTGGGCTTTGTTACACAGCCCCTTAAGTGGCAGAACCTAATTCCAGTCCCAAGCTGCCTGGCTTCAAGGATTGAACACTGCACTTAACCGCCTTCTATGTTAAATAAGGAAGCATATAAACCAGAAACTAGTTTTTTTTTAAATCACACACAAAAAAGTTCAAGATAATTTAA
Organism: Ursus americanus; assembly: GCF_024610735.1. Classification (NCBI taxonomy): domain Eukaryota; kingdom Metazoa; phylum Chordata; class Mammalia; order Carnivora; family Ursidae; genus Ursus; species Ursus americanus. Next base: position 7,485,053 of record NC_142139.1, read on the forward strand.
ATAATTTTAAGTCGTCTCTTTAAACTCTTGTCTTTCTAAAGCTTTTGAATTCATTGTTTTCTTGATCTTTAAATAATAAAAATGTTGGGGCACCTGGGTGGCGCAGTTGTTAACCGTCTGCCTTCGGCTCAGGGCGTGATCCCAGCATTCTGGGATCGAGCCCCACATCAGGCTCCTCTGCTGTGAGCCTGCTTCTTCCTCTCCCACTCCCCCTGCTTGTGTTCCCTCTCTCACTGGCTGTCTCTCTCTCTGTCAGATAAATAAATAAAATCTTTAAAAAATAATAATAATAATAATAAAAATGTTAATGGTAAAATTTTTTTCTTTCAGTGGTTATTTATCCAATTATTTATATTTAAAATACACATTTTAGTAATATAATTTAGTAGTAATGACTTTCATCCAGTCATTTTACATAATAGTGTTTATCACATCATCATCATCAAATAGTTTATGTTCCTATCTGTAGAAGGACACTGTATTTGGGAATAGTGACTACCATCTGGCAGATTTTCAGTAAATAGTTAAATGAATGAGTACATGAATAAATATAAACATTATAAGATAAATTATTATTTGGGTATCTTCGAAGTCCCTGTTTCTTGAGTAAATTCTCCTTCTTATGACATTAAATTTGTTCTGAACTCAAATGGAAACTGGTAGTGTGGGTTTAAAACACCCATATGAAGTAATCCAGGTGAAAGTTTTAATTTATAAGTTTTAAAAAATTTCTGATTTATGATGAAAATTGTTGTAATTCTCCTTTTTTTCATATAAAATTATAAGTAACGGTATATGCTTATCTTGGCTATCTTACCAGATTGTTGGATATATCAAATGAACTAGTGTATAAAGGGACACATGACTCAAATATCTTAAAAATATAAAGGTATATTATTTTCAAAGTGAAAAAAGTGAGTTTTTTCTGAGATATGTACCTTAGACAAATATCCCTCCTAACACTTAACTTTCTTGTTCTTTCAGTTTGAGAATCTAGTAGAAAGTGATGAAGTAAGTATTTCCACAATAGTACAAAACCCATATTTGTTTTCATGAGTCATCTCATTAATTCTAGGAATTATTTTTTAAAAATTTTCTTTTCTTTTCTTTTAGAATTTTTATCTTTTGGTTTTTATTTTTACTTTTTAGGTTCTTATGTCCTTTTACTAATTTATATTAGCATATAATTAAGAATTTTCTCATATATAATATATTTTATATATATGGCATATATAGTTTTATATATTAGTTTCATGTATTATATATATGTAAGTGTGTGTGTGTGTGTATTTATATATAATATTGTAAAGCATGCTGTAGAACTCAAGGAACTTTAAAAAGGGATATTTCTAACCTCTTGCCATTAGGTAGGTAAAATTCCTCAACAATCCAGGATAGATCCGTTCTTTAACCATAGTTTTCATAGATATCTCAGGGTGGAATTTATACATGTCCATTCTACAATCACCTACTGATGCTAGCCAATATCTTTTTTAACAGTTATTCTTTTTGTTGATTTTTTGTATTTCATCTCATCTAAAACTTAAATGTAAGATGCATTCCAAGTACAGATATATGAAAATAGGAAAAAAATACGGTTTAGAATTAGCGAAATGCAGTGCATATTTCTAATGCACTGGTTATAGTTAGAAGAGTTTTGGTCTGTGACATAAGTTTCAGCTTCACTAAACTCATTATATGAGTTTGTACAAGTTACTGAGCCCCCCTTGGGCCTGCTTTATACAACTCTAAAATGAGTTCTACTGGAGGAACACTGCAAGCTCTGGATTTTGTCACTTTTTGTTTCCTAAGGAAAGAGGAAAATGTATCAAACAAATTTAAATTGTTTTTTAGCCCAACGTTTCCCATAGTGTGTACAGAATACTAGTCTCAGAATGTAAATTAGCACATTAAAGCTTCTAAGAAGAACTATTAAAGAAACTGTTAAGGAACTGTTAAGAAAATTATTTAAACCTATTCAGCTTAGCATTTCCCAAATTAATTTGGGTATAAATCCTTTTTTAAAACAATAATACTGGGGTGCCTGGGTGGCGCAGTCATGAAGCATCTGCCTTTGGCTCAGGGCATGATCCCTGCATTCTGGGATTGAGCCCCACATCAGGCTCCTCCGCTAGGAGCCTGCTTCATCCTCTCCCACTCCCCCTGCTTGTGTTCCCTCTCTCGCTGGCTGTCTCTCTGTCAACTAAATAAATAAAATCTTTAAAAACAAAAACAATAATACATATTTATTTTCATCTGGTAGAACACATTTGAAAAACTAGCTTAGCCTTTTGTTTCCCAGTAAAATTTCTGCCAAATATTTTAATGTTTCCTAGAACCTAATTTCTTTTCCATTTCAAAGGTCACTTTAATTCCATGTATTTTTTAAAACAAGTGTAAGCAAACACTTAATATAATATTTTTAAAGTTTCCAAACTTTAGAAGTGCTAAATGTAAGAGTTCTTTCAACCTTTATTGTTGTTCATCCCAGCATCACACTGCTTTTTAAAAGAATATGGTTCCATGTATTTTCCTAAGGTGTTTTTTGTTTGGTTGAGTTTTTTTGTTTGCTTTCATTTTTTTCTAGCCAGTCTTTTCCTCTTTCATGTCATATTTTGTGTTTGGTTTAGTTGAACATCATCTTGTTTTGTTGCTATTTCCTATCATTTGGAATTTTATTCCTGCTGTTACTTGACCATATATTTTAACTATCACATATGAATAGCTTAAGTGTGTAAGAAAGATATATAAATCCAAATCAGTCTTGAAAGTAGTTATGGTTTACTTTGGAGAAAAAAAATAGGTAATTTCATAACCATGTGAAAAAAACCAAAAACAATTGATTCTCATTACTTGTGGTAGTTATGTCCTATAAAGTTGCCATAAAAGATGAATTAATGAATACCAACTGGAACATTACTCTCAGGGGGAATAGAGAGTTAGATTCCTGTAAGCTAGTCGCAACATTTTCATCAACCAGTCAGTAAATTACCTTGTTGTAGGTGTCTGTTTGACAACTCATTTTAATAAATATTATTGATTCATTAACTTTGAATAGCACTGTAATTCATGCCCGAACCGAAGGCTGTCCAACACACACATTTTCTCCCTAAGTCTTGCTCCAGCCTCCTTGGGACTAGGAACATTAGATAGCACTTCAATACCACACATGGGAGTCATTTTAAACAGTGAAATCACCAACAAAAAAGCACAAACATGCAAAAAACATGGTACTCAATAGACTGTAAAGAGGATAGTATGAGAACTGAAACAAGAAGGCAGAGCATCACCATGTCCTACCTCCACTGGGAATATGCATTTTGGGCAACTCAAAGTTTTTGCTGTTATGTGGAAGTCTGTTCATGATCACAAAAGCACAGTGATTATTAGTTTTGATGTTACACGGGTGAATTTGCAAATATTGAATCTATAAATAATGAGGATCAACTGTAAATGATGAGGGCATAGAAGATATGTTGTCTAGTACCTTCCTGACCCCTGAAGTTCATTTGGTATTGAACATATATTTGTTAGAAAAAATTAAGAAATGTACAATAACTAGTTGGTATGTAATTAAGCTAGATAATAAGTTTTGCTTTTGAGAAATAGTAAAATTTTAAAGCTTTTTGTTTAAGACACTTTTAATAATAAAATTTGTTTATTATGATACAATAGATAAGCAGAAAATATTTTGATTACATAAAACTTTTATTGACTTGCCTTACATAGAATTCAACTAGTGAAATGTCTTTAATTGTTTAATTTTTATACAGGGGGAAAGCCCAGGAAGCAGTCATAGGTAAGGCTTTTTTTTTTTTAAATGTCTCTGTGAAACATGAAAAGCTCTCTAAGAATCAAGGCTCTGTCATTTGCTTGTTTTGAGGCATTGAATTAGTTTACATTTCAGGACCATAGTTTTCTCTTTCTATAAGTTTGAGGCAAATAATAACACCTCAAAGTATTGTTTGAACGTTAAGGAATTTAAGGTACATAGGTACCTAGTGCTCTCCTATTGAACCTAAGTCATATTTTTTTTAGTTTTTTAAAAAAGTATTTAATATCAATAAATACATTTCCTTGAATTTTTAAAATATTATCCCCCTTTTCCTTCCTCATGACATTCTAAAACTTGTTTTACTAACAGGTTAACTAGAACCTTGATACTCTAATTTATTTAAGGAGCCTTTTTAGATTCTCTTGAAATTATATGAGCTACTTGAAAAAGAACCATCTGTCTTTAACTTGGAAGTTCTTAGTATCAAGAGAATATTTTCATACACTGTTTCATATTTTTAATTTATATTCTTTACCTTTTTTAGTTTAGCAAACATTTATTAGGCAGTTATGTGGCACTGTGCTAGGCACTGGAATTAAAAAATCAAACATGTTTCTCTGCATTAGAAGAAACAATATCCTGGTCTGGAAGGTAGTTTGTGTAAATGACTAATTGCGACACAAGATGGAAAAACAGATTAAATAGCAGTTGTAAAATATGCATGGAAAACCTAAAGAAGAGACCATTTGCCCAAAATGTGTGAGAAGAGGTGTGTCCAGGTAGACTTCTTTAAGGAGATGACACTTAGGTTGATCCTGGAAGTATTGGCTAGTGATAACTATCCAGAGGAGGAGAGCATTTCAGACAGAAGAAATTGCATGAACAAAGTGGGTTGACTGAAAAGAGGCACAAGAGGATTTTGTGGAGGGATGGATATGTTTGTATCTTGCTTTGTGTGGCAGTTACACAAGTGTATACAATTGTCAAAACTTAACTGAATGCTTAAAATTTGCATTTTATTTTATTTTATTTTATTTAAGTTATACCTCAAAAAAAAGGGAAAAAAATTAAAAACAAAACAAAACCCTACGCAGAAGTTAGGGCTAGAGGAACAGAAGTAGGAGACATTACCTTATACTGGTGGTTAAAACCATGATAATTATCAAGATCACCTACCTGAGATTGGAAACAGAAGGAAGTGGGGTGCTTGGAGCATGGAGAGAGAGCAGCGGTCTCAGGATTGAATAGGCAAATACTATAAGAGGATTTTGAAGACAACCAAGACTCAGTGAACAAAAAGAAGTAATAGAGCGTAGAAAGCCAACGCCAACTGGCAGACAGATAGAATGGAGAGAATGGCCAACACTGTTGCATCAAACTGAAGTCAAAAGATAAGACTCAAAAGTGTCTATTCTGTTTGACAACATAGAAGCCACCTTTGTTAGAGTTATTAGGGACGAAAGCAAAGGTAGACTGCCATGAGGTAATGAGAGAATGGAAGATAAGGACAAAGAAGGTAAGATAAGCACAGCAGTTAAAAGCAAGGAGCTAGACTACTTGGATTCAGATCCTGGCTTTGTCACATATTATATGACTTACTTGGACATAATCTGTCTTCATCTCATTTCCTTCATGTGTATTATCTCTATATTCAACTGATAGTGTTGGTGTGAGGATTAAAATTAGTTAATATGTGTAAAGCACATGGAAGAGAGCCTGACACAGTAAGTGCTAGATGCACTATCAGTATACATTCAGTTTCAAAAATTTTAGCGGAAATAGGAAGGAGAGAGGAAGTAGCTAAAGATAAATATAGATCAAATGAAGGTTTTTCCTTTTTTCTCCTTTTTCTCTTTCTTCCTTCCTCCCTTCACACGGAAGAGAGGTGAAGACAGATAAAAAAGAGTAGGCTAAGATGAAAGAGAGGTGCTAATTGACAGAGCAATGTCCCAGAGAATTCCCTGGAGTAGGGGAGCAAAGGTGGTATCAGTGGTGAATGAATCAAGAGTATAAGTGTAGCAGATGACCTTGAACAAGTTAAGGAATGCCACCTCTTCAGAGGATGGTGGGAAGGATAGAGAAGATAGACTTAAATAAGAAGAGTGGAAAGAAGTCAAAGGAGTTGCTGGTTGGTTCCCCATGTCTCAGAGTGGGGTGGAATTCACTTCTAAGAGAAAAGAGTTTGAATGAGGAACTTAGAGTACTTGAAGATTTGAAGTAGTTAGCTTAGGATGTGAGAGAGAGTTGACCATGTCTGAGAAAAGAGTTATTGCTAATGTTAGATTTTCTCTAGCAGCTCTTAGGAGAAAGGGCTAATCATGGAATTGATCCAAGGTCAGAAAGTAAGCTGGGTGAATAAGGTATCATGATAGGAGTGCAAGAAGGTGAGTATGTTGGTAAGAAAGTACTTCAGATTTGCCATGGTGTCCACATTGGTTGTATGTGAAGTGTGGCAAGGTAATTAGGATAGATAGACAGGGAGAAAAGGGAAGGATCAAGAAGGGCCTGGAGTGGCCAGAGTGATTGAGCAGTATAAATAGGAGGGTGGTGGGTATGTGAGTTAGGGGTTCCAGAATGGTAAAAGGGCTATCACACCATAGCGTACTGAAGTTTATACTTTATGGTGAACATTTTAGGATATGGTCAGATGGCTGAAGCAGAGACAGAGTGAAGGTAAATGGAGTCCACATTTCTTAAAAATGGTTGTAGTGCTAAAAAATACTCTGATAATATATCATCCATTCAACGTATATACCAAGTTATAGCAAGTGTTAGATATATGCCTTTTTACTCTTTTTTTAAAATAATTTTTATTTTGTTATATTAGTCACCATACAGTACATCCCCAGTTTTTGACGCAATGTTCCTTGATTCATTATTTGCGTATAACACCTAGTGCACCATGCAATATGTGCCCTCCTTAATACCCATCACCGGCCTATCCCAATTCCCTACCCTCCTCCCCTCTGAAGCCCTCAGTTTGTTTCCCAGAGTCCACAGTCTCTCATGGTTCATTCCCCCTTCTGTTTACCCCCCCCTTCATTTGCCTTTTTACTCTTAACCATTGAAATTATAGGATCAAATTGCTTTAACACTTTTTTCACAGTACAATTTTAGTATTTCTCTGGTTGATGAGTGTTTATTTGGACTTGTACTCATCAAAAATGTTTTTTCTTTTCTTTCCTTTTTTCTCCCTCATTTTTCTCTGTAGGCCTCTTACTGAGGAAGAAATCATCAACCTAAGAGAGAGGCATTATGATTCTATTGCTGAAAAACAGAAAGATCTTGATATGAAAATTCAAAAAGAGGTAAATAGTCTTTTTATGTTGCTTAAGTATATGTTACCATAAGACCTCTGTTTATACTATGGAGAAAGTTGTCATTAACTACTATGGTGCATATGAACAATCACTGAATCTATATTTAGATATTATACAGATGAAGATTATTTAAAAGTAAAAAAAATTCTAGTTTATTATAGTTTGTTTTATTTCAGTTTAATTTATCAGAAATCTTATGCTATCAAAAATGAAGATAATACATTCTTCTAAAAACTAATTTCTTAATTCACAAGTAGAAACTCTGGCAAGATATATGTATTTTTGTGTTTAAAACCAACTTTTAAAAAGTCTATTTCACAATAAATATCTTTTAAGTCTTTTTGTCTGTCTTGGACTTGTTTATTCTTAGTAAGTGAACCATAAACTATAATCATAAATGTTATATTTATTTTAATGTGTTTATGGGAATGGCCTGTAATTATAGTTTTGCTATTCACTAAATGGAATTAGTCATATTCTATTATAGATTTAAGAATAGTTTTTAAGTACCAATTAGTGATTTCAACAGCATTAATTTAAGCTATGCAATAGATGCTAATATTAGGCCAAAGAAAAAAATCGTTGAAATTTTATTTTTAAGTTTGATTTGACATGTAGTAGATTATCGCTAAAGCAGTTTGTATGCTATTATGAACGGCAGGAACTTAAATTTGAAAGTAATTTTTGAATAGCTTGATAATAATAAAATTCAAGACACATGTGCATCAATGAGACACGAACTTTGTGAAATTACTTCACTTTGATAGATGGTGAAGTGATGTCCTTAAAGACCTTGGACCTACGAAAGCCAAAACCATTAAACTAGTCAGGGTGATAGGCACTGGAACAATTTTTGAGAATGAAGATCACTGCATATTCTAATGGAAGAATCAGTTTTGTGTTTCTGCAAATTAAATGCTACTACTTATAATTCAACTTCTAAACAGTTCTATAATATGCTTGATATCATTTGAGTTATTTTATAAAAGGAGAAATTGAAATGAGAAATCACAAAAATTTCAATTCTGTTATGCTTTGTAGAGATCATTTATTTTTTAACAATTTATTTTTAATTTTACAAACAAACATTTTATATTTAGAGCAGTTAGACAGGTTCTGATTTTTGTTAATCCTTATTGTTTTGTTCATGTACAGTTAGCCTTACAAGAAGAGAAGTTAAGACTAGAAGAAGAAGCTTTATACGCTGCACAGCGTGAAGCAGCCAGGGCAGCAAAGCAGCGAAAGCTCTTGGAGGTGAGGGGAAAAGACCCCAACATATATCAGGGCTGCTTTTCTCCTGATTTTCTCTGACAATCTTAGTTGAGACTCTTTCCCCACACTAGTATCAGGGGCTTCTTGTTTAACAACAAATGTATTTATGTATATATTCTTAGGAATTTTAAAGGCAAATTAGCTTGTATTTAACAACTGGAAATAACATCAAAGTATATGCTTGATATTGAATGTTGTTTAGCTTTAAATTAGCAGAAACTAATTCTTATTTACCCCAAAGATGAAATGTAGTTTTCCAAAATCCAGTATTCTTTTGGAAAAATAAATATACTCTTAGGTGGAAACATTGCAAAACTAGTCTAAATATAATTTCTGCAGCATTTTTTAGTTTATTTTTGTATTTTTTAAAACAATTCCTTGAACTGCTGGAATTTCATATACTTCTTTGAATCTGGTAAGGTGGGCAATTTGCCTCATTTTCAGATATTGTATATTTTTCGTCTTTATTCTTGTGTCTTTGGGAGATTTGGAGTTTGAATCTTGAGAAATCTTTGGCATATTATCAGAGAAGGCAACAGATTTATTATATCTTGCCATGCTATATGCTAATATGGCAATACTATAATGCCAGACCACTATTAATAACAGGCATTTATGGTATTACTGTTTTAATTAGTTTACATGTTTTACTTTGTTTAATCCTCGCAACAGTCCTAGGAGATAGATAACATTTTCAATCCTCATTTTATAGATGAGGAAGCCAAGGGACAGAGATGTTAAATAACTTGCTTACGAAAAATCCTGCAGTTAATAAATGGTATACCCAGCAGTGCTTAGCCAGTTATCCTACTTAGTATCTTCCTCCATATTTGCCTATGTGAACTCTTTACTGTAATATTAACTGAAGTAGTACAAAGATCACATCACATAATAATTACTATAACTTAGAGAAACTGAAAAATCCTGTCATATTACAATGAGTTTATATGTGACCTGTGCCCTTTTTCTCTCTTTCTCCCGCTGTTCCTCTGTCATTTTGATTAATCTGTTTCAGCAGACTAATTAGATTATATGGGAGAGTGGGGGGGCGGGTTGTTTTTGTTTTTTAGTAAGTTCTAACTCATGGAAAAGTTTAAAAATTAACTCACCTATCGGAAACTGGGGATGTACTGTATGGTAACTAACATAATATAATAAAAAAACATTAAATTAAAAAAAATTAACTCACCTTCTGCTGAGAAATAAAAATATTTTTTGGCTATAATTTATATAACTTTTTACTATAATAAATTCTCTACTGCTCACCTTTTAAAGACAAAGGCATTCCATATGCAGCATCTGTTTGGGTTCTCTGAGTTTTTCCAGAGTTGTCTGAGTTTTTTCTTCACTGACTAAGTACTGATACAGGATCACATAGCAGTCTGTAAACCGTGGCACACAAAGATACACAGATATATGCAAGTTCGTTTGATTTTCACAATAGCCCTATGTGTTTGCGAGGGCAGTATTATAGCCATCCGTAATTTACAGATTAAAAAAACAAAGTAAAGGGTATGCCATGGACACACAGCTAATAACTGTCAGAGCCTTAACTAACTGACAGGTCTTCTAAATCCTTTGTTTTTATTATTTCTGATTCAGCTCAGCCATATCTTCTAGATCTTTTGTTCTATTGCTGCTTATTTCAGCCAGAATTGTACTTCATCTACTGTTTCAACTATTTTTTTCTTACCCTTGATCCTTCCAGTTATTAGAAGCTCTTAGGTGTTATAAGATGTTCAATACACCAATATATATATATATATCTGTTTTAAAATTTATTTTTTAATAACACTGTGAATATTCTGACCCCTCAAGAATTATATGCTGAAAGATTGAGAGAAATTCCAACCATAAATAAGAGGATATAGAAATGAACAGTGATATATTTAAGGGAAAAGACTTCAATAGAATACATTTTTAAAGTGGTTTTTTTTTTTAGGAACTAGAAAAAAATCTAGTTTGATTTTTTTTTTAAGTATAATTTTACAACAGAGTGATATTGTGTTGCATTATGTTTCCAAAGCAAGAAAGGCAGAGAGCTGTGCAGCGACACCATCCTTCAAACAATGGAGAATATCAGAGGTAAATAGTGAAACACACTACTTCCCTTTGTGGTAGAAAATGTAATTTCTAAAGAAAGCCCGTTCAGCTCTGGGTGTTTGTATACATATTATGTTTGTGTGTTCCCTAAAAAACGTAGACACTATCTTGTAAGAATACTGAGAATATTTGCTTTCTTTACATTGGAAAATGATCATTATTTATTTGAACTGATTTCGTTGTATTTTTAAGAGTGGTCCTATCTTCCATATAGAAAATGATGAAAACGAAAAAGAGAGAAAATGATGCAATAACACACTGAATGCTTTTAGATAAATTGCTTATGTCTTGCCTTGCTTGTTTGTGTTTTCCTTAGCACATCTCTCTTTCTTATAATAAAGTTTATGTGTGACCATTTTTTAGAAGACACATTCCAGAGTCATATTTTCCACTCATTCAGAGAACCTTATTCATGATTCGTTTTGATAAATTATGAAGATGGGCTTATTACTAAGCTTTGACTTTATTAACCAAAATCTTATCATTTTCAGTTTATTGCTAGCATTAAGAAAATTAAGACCTATTTTCATTAGGTTACTCTAATTGTATAGTAATTATAAATTTGTGTGGGTTAGACCTTCAAACTAAAACCATAAATTAACTTAAGCATGCATTATGTTGCATATATTATGAATATATTTCTTTTACTTTAATTACAGTTCAGGACCAGAAGACGACTTTGAATCCTGTTTGAGAAATATAAAGTCACAGTACGAAGTTTTTCGAAGTAGTAGTAAGTCTTTTAAAATATATGCAAAATTTTTTACTTTATGCCACAGTAAATCTAATTGGAGATCCTGGCTCTGTTTCTGCCCTTTAAATTTGTATTTTCCAGATCGGTCAGTTAACTAGTCCTTAATTATGCAATTTTATCTTTCCTTTTTATTTTTTATTTTATTTTTTTGTAAGTAGGCTCCACACCCAGCGTGGTGCACAATGTGGGGCCTAAATTCATGACCTCAAGATCAAGACCTGAGCTGAGATCAAGAGTTGAATAACCAACCGACTGAGCCAAACAATTACCCCTTATCTTTCCTTTTTAAAAAAGAGTTGGAACAAAGAAAAATCTCAGACTGTTACTATAGATCTGGATGCAGAATCGAGCACTCATTTTTCTGTTTCTACTATGGTGCTACCTCTCCCCCCTCCCAGAAAAAGGGAAGGTGGGAAGAAGTAGTACAAAAGTGTACTTACTTTACTTCTTACAAGTTGAATTATAAGATTAAAGTGTTTTTCTCTAAGTTTCAAAAGTCAGAACTCCTGTGCTTCCACTAATGGCCACTGAAAACAGACTTTCATTTTTATTTTTTCATTTATTTTTTGTCCCTCTTTGTAATTGACTATTACCTAGAGTTCCTTGTATTGGAAAAGTTTATAATTCATTTAAATTTGCATGTTTATCATGCTGCATGGCAAAAAAAGAAAGAAAAGAAAAAAGAAGGAAAAGAAAGAAAGAAGGAAAGAAAAGAAAGAAAAGAAAGAAAAAAGAGGGAAAAGGCGCTATATTGTTCCTAACAAAAACTTACCAATATGATGATTTCAGTAATTGCTTCTTATGATGTTAAAAGGATATAATAATATTTGGAGAAAGATATTATTACAAAATAAATGGTTGTGGTAGAAGAGTACAAATGACCACATTATATTTGGTGTATATTCTAGGACTCTCATCAGATGCCACAGTTTTGACACCAAATACAGAAAGCAGTTGTGATCTAATGACCAAAACTAAATCAACAAGTGGAAATGATGACAGCACATCCCTGGATCTAGAGTGGGAAGATGAAGAAGGTATTCTGTATTCACAATTTTACCTAAAAATTTTAATCCATGTTAATCTATAGAAATCTACTTGGTGGGGCGCCTGGGTGGCGCAGTCGTTAAGCGTCTGCCTTCGGCTCAGGGCGTGATCCCGGCGTTCTGGGATCGAGCCCCGCATCAGGCTCTTCCGCTATGAGCCTGCTTCTTCCTCTCCCACTCCCCCTGCTTGTGTTCCCTCTCTCGCTGGCTCTCTCTGTCTCTGTCAAAAAAATAAATAAAATCTTTAAAAAAAAAAAAAGAAATCTACTTGGTATTTTACTTTAAATTGAAAGGAGTGCAAGGCCTTAAAGAATTAGTGTAAAAATTTCTTGGCTCTTACTGTATTTGTGATTATCATTTGTTGATAAATGTTTTAGAAAGTTGCTTAATTCTTTGTGTTTCTTGAGCTTTAAAAAATAAATGTTAATTTTTCACTTTAAGGTTTCTTTAATCCCACCCATTTTATATTACTCAGTAAGAATTACTGCCCCCTTGTGATCAACCTGAAGCCGAAATTTTATTATCTTTTGGTTCATTATAAATTAGCCATTTGTTAGGGGTTTTTCTGTGTAGTACAAAAGCTTTCACATGTACATAGGCTTGACTTTTAGCAGTATGTCTTTCTAGCTGTAGTACTTTAGGTAGATTTCTTACTCTCTTTAAGCGGCAGTTTGTTCATCATAAAAAGGGAATAATAAACCTACTTTAAAGGATGATTATTCACCATTGTATACTCAGCGTCTAAAAATGCCTGGCACATAATAAGCAGTTAGTAAATATTTGAACAAATAAGCATATGAATGTGAGGATGAAATGACACATATAAAACACCCAGTACAGGTATGGCACATAGCAAGAACTCACAATTGTAGCTAAAATGTGTATATATACTTTTTAACACTATTTCACTGAATAAGGCTCAAGTTTTCATTTTCACTTTAAGAACTGGGTAATCCATGAATCATAATGGAAAACCAATTACAGAATGTAGGACTTTAAGAAAAATAGTAAGCATTAAATATTTCATAGAATTTTGAGATGGAATGGACCTTAGTCTTCTAGTTGAGCCATTCTTTTATCAATAAAGAAACAAAGATACGGGGACTTGAATAACTTTACCAAAGATTGCATAAACTTACTTAAGTCTTCTCAGCCAAACACTGTTTCCACAATCCTGTACTTATGTTATTTCATATCTGGATCCCAATCAGTAGACTTAAATAAAATTTATTTTTATTGTAGCATCTTGTTCAGTTTGAGCTAAAGCCTTTCAGATCTTTTACTTCCTGATTCTGTCATCCGCACTATCCGTATGCTAATCAGATTTGTAGATAACATGACTTTTCGAGGTTATTATTCAAGTCATTAACATAATGATTAAGGTAGAAGACAGAGCCCACCAGAAACCTTCCCTTAACAAGGCCTCCGTAGGACTGACTCTTTAAGTAAATTTACAAATCAAGTCTGATTGTTAAACAAAAACTACATTATTAAACTGTAAAGTCTTTTAATATAGCCTTTAAAATTTTCACTGAGATTTCTAATAACTCTTTCCAAATAATAGGAATGAATCGCATGCTTCCAATGAGAGAACGTTCCAAAACAGAGGAAGACATTCTCCGAGCAGCACTTAAATATAGCAGCAAGAAGACTGGAAGTAATCCTACATCAGCCTCTGATGATTCCAACGGTCTAGAGTGGGAAAATGATTTTGTTAGTGCTGAAATGGATGATAATGGCAATTCCGAGTATTCTGGATTTGTAAATCCTGTATTAGAACTGTCTGATTCTGGCATAAAGCAATCCGATGCAGATCAACAGAAACGATAGGGTAAAACTGTATGACCCTGTTTATCAGTTGTGACCAAATGTTAAAAACCAACTAGAATGTATAAATTGTTGTGCTGAGCCTTTTTGTAAGAGGGAGATAAGAAACCATGTTGTAAATGCTTATTAGAAAGGAATGGAACTGATAGGCTGTATCCGAGTTGCTTCAGAATTAAGTGCAATTTCATCATCTGCCTTCTGCTTTTCAAAAACAATGTAATGGTTCTGTCATGTTATCAGTTAAATTTATTTTAACTCTTCTTATAGCATTCCTGTTTACTATTTAGATTTTCACTTTTAAAAGTAGTTTTATTAGTTTTACTTTGAATGCTTTCTTAAGCCTATTTCAGTAGTTAACTGTGAAAATATTAAGGCGTTTTGTGTTAATTCTCAGCAGATGTGAAGGGAGCATGAAGAGGGACTGCCAGATCAGATTTATAATACTGTTCCCTTTTCCACCTTTTCCAGCATTATTTATTCCTATGACTTATTTAAATTTTATTATCTAATAGTAAGCACAATTGAATAGATGACCCTAAAGAAATGCCGAAATACCAGTTTTTTTCTACACTTACTGCATATCCTAGTATAATAATGTTGATTCAGTCTGAACAAAGGATATGATATGTTAAAATAGGGTTTCAGAGTTCAGACACTTGAAGCTGGTAATCTAAAGTAGTATTTAAAAAAATATATATGTTTAGGTTTTTCACTTCCTTTTAACATGCTGCCATTATAAATGAATATTGGCTTTAAGTTAATTGATATATTAAATTTCTAGGTGTCGTTTTTAAAAATTCTGTATTTCCAATGAATGGTCTTAGAAAGATTTTACACAGAACATATTCTCTGTGCATGATTTATTAAGAAAGGAAAACCTAAAAAGGCAATACGGGTATTTCAAAATAAAATCCTTTCTGGTGTGAAAGGATTCATTGATTTTATTAAGCTTTTCTTTGCCTTGTAATACAAGGTGCTTTAATGGGATGGAACTACGCATATCAGTATAAATAACTGCATTTGTGATATACAATGAACTCTTCTTTTCCCTAAAGTTTATGTCTCACGTTGAAAGGCCAAGGCTATAGAGCATTCCCTAATTGCTTGTCTTGATTTTGCTGAGGATTGAATATGATTTTAGTAAGCAAACTGTTTTCTGATTTTTCCTTGGTGTTTTTTTTTTTTCTTTTTTTCTTGCAGCAATGACAGTGCATGTTCTAAAAAATATAGGAAGGTCCAGATATAAATAGTAACTTAAAGTTCTTGCTGTACTTAAAAAAAAAATCATGTGGCCCTTTCAATATTTGAACTGCTAGGCAATGACATCTATAGTTTCATCTTTTTTTATCTCATAGAAATAAATATGACACTTTAAATATGTAAATATATTAGGTAATGCTATTGTTTATGACTCTCTTAACATAATTTAAGTTGTAGCTTTGTCACTGGAAATATTTTAAAGGTAATCTATATTCACATTGCCTGTGTTATGCTTTTTAAAGTTTGTATACATCAGATGTATATTTTTGGTTTGGCATAAGCTACTATTGTAATTTTTCTTGGCATTTTGTTCATAAAAAATTTTTTGAAGGAATGGTAACTTCTCAAGGATTGTGAATAAACACATTTTTACATTTAAAAATAATAAATTATTTGAGCATTACTAGTTTCTCTCTATAAACATGTAATAATTCTGACTCCTGAGGTATAATTACTTTATTAAATCTGCTATGAAGACAAAAAAAAAGGAGTTAATTAGGAAAGCAGGATGGAACTAAATTGGAAAATGTTTGTGTTTTAACTGCTAAGAGAAGATACTACTTTTCTTGTTTCATGGATTTATAAAAAACACTGGGAATAACATTTTCTTATTCGGCAGATACTAGAGAATCTACTGTGTCTGATAGTGTGTTGGGGACATAGTAGTAAAAAGACATACAATGCCCAAGCTCTTTTGCCTACATTCTGTTGAGAGAGACAAGCAGTAACAAGTAAACATGTAAATAAGAAAACTACAGATCACAATTAGAAAATATACAAGATGACAGGATGCAGGATAGCTGGGGACCAAATGACTACTTTGGTAGGTCAAGAGAGTCCTCTCTGAGATGACATTTGAGCTGAGACCTAACTGTTGAGCAGGAACCAGTTAAGTAAAAAGCCTGGTGAAGCATGTTTATTAAGCTCCTGAGGTGTAGGAGAATGTTTGGTATGTTCTGAGAATGAAAAGACCATGGGGACTGAAGCATTCTGAGGTAGAGCAATATGAGATGATATTGGAGGGGTATTTAAGGGCCAGATGTAAGGTTTTGTAGACCATGGTTAAGGGTTAATTTTATTTGATGTATAAAGGCACTGACTTTCTGTAAGCCAGAGTGGACAGTGATCAGATTTGCATTTTTAAAAAATTCCTCTGGCTGCAGTGTAGAGAATGGGTTATAAGAGGACAAGCGTGTATGTGTGATACTTATAATGGGACATGGTGTGACTTGGGTTGATGATGATAGGAATGCAGAGCTGATAAACTTCAGAGGTAGAATTAACAAGATTTTCTGATGGGTTAGATATGGGGGCAAAAGAAGAGCTGGAATCCAAGATAACTGCAGGACAATGCATCTAGCATGGTGCCCTGGTGACCTTGCTCCCTGCACATCTATATAGCAACACTCGACCACACTCCAACCGAAATCTTGACAAAGCCCTGTGATCCTCCCCGGAACATGGCAAGATAGGCGGTCTTCAAGGAGATGTGACAAAGCCATTTATCATCTGCTCCCCTATCTTGCAGAAGGCTGCAATGAGGCAATTTCTCATCTAACTCCCTAGTTCTGGTGAAGCAGGGATTTCCACCTCACTCCCATTCACTACATATGTAGCTAATAAAACTGCTTGGCTGTGGCTTAGAGTTGGCTCTTCAACAACAGAGCCGCCCTCCATTTTTGTGTCATTTGGCCTTCCTGGTCCAATGTCCAAGGGACATCCCTAGGGACCAGGGATGTGGAACAGTGACTCCATGCTGATCTTGCTTTTGATATCTGTCTAAGTAATAAACTAAGTCTATTTGAGCTCATTGTCTCCTTGCTGGTTAAATCTATGGAAATGTGACAGCCAACCTAGCAGCTACAACCACACTTGACAATAACTTTTTAGTTTCTAACTTGATAAATGCAGTGGGAGGAACAGATTTAGAAAGGTGAAGGAAATTAAGAGTTCTGTTTTAGAAGTTAAATTTGAGGTGTTTATGAAATTTAAATGAAGACATCAAGAAGGTAATGGGATATATGTCTGTAGTTCAGAAAAGAGGTCGAGGTACAAGTTTGGAAGTCATTAGTAGGTAAGTGGCATTTTAAGTCATTACAGTAGGTAAGATCACCCTGGGGAAGCATAGGGGCAGAGAAGCCCAACTAGGTGTTGATATTTGGAGGTCAGGGGTAGAGAAAGTGTCCAAAGAAGCAGATTCAGGAGGGAAGCAGGAAACCAAAGAATGTGGTATCACAGGAACTACTGGAGGCCATGTGCCACCACATGGAGTGAGGAACAAGGAGAACTGGAGCCAATATGCATTGAGGGGCAGAGCTAGAGGCATATTAATCCCCAGCCACGGCCTCTACCTGAGGCCCCTGGCACTCCTCCCTTAGAGTAAGCAATCTAAGAACTGTTCCTTCCTTTCTTCAGAAAGAGTTTCAAAGCACATGGTTACAGAATTAAACTGACTTTATTATATGCATGGATGCTGTTAAAATTTCGAATTCATGGAATTTAAAAATGCGTGGTACATAAAAGTCAAATTAATATTTGGTAAGAAAACTGAAAAAGAATTCTAAACATAGCACTGGTTCATTAAAATGTCCAAAATACTGGTTTTATATGCTAACTATATACAAGGAGAACTGTATTTTTGGAAATAGACACAATTATTCTACAGAAAAGAAATCATAGAAAAGGTATTATTGCTCAAATAGGGCTTTCTATATTAAAACCACAATGATGCATTGACACTACTCCAAAATACATTACGCTAGCAATCCAGTACTGCAAGTACCAACAGGCTACACCACCAGCAACAACACGCCCATAGCCTTGACCTTGAAAACAAATGGCTGCTTGTGAAATAATATGACCAAACCAAGAGATGGTTCCTTACAAGGCAAAACATAGGACTAAAAGCA
Organism: Ursus americanus; assembly: GCF_024610735.1. Classification (NCBI taxonomy): domain Eukaryota; kingdom Metazoa; phylum Chordata; class Mammalia; order Carnivora; family Ursidae; genus Ursus; species Ursus americanus. The sequence continues at coordinate 7,503,319 of NC_142139.1, forward strand.
AGCATAAAAAGAAAATAATATAACCTTACTGAGAACACTATTCCTTCATCACCACGGATACTTCTTGTAAATTAAACCTCACAGACATACACTTAAATACACCTCATAATTCTTAGGAATATACTTAATAATTCCTAAATACATCTAGGAATGCAACAGATGACTAAATTGATGACTAACACAATTTAAAGACTCCAAAATGATAATAAGAGATTCCAAATTTAACAACTGATGACAGTAATATACTAATAAACTGTGAAGTATCCATAAAATGTCTACAGATTTCTTCATCCTTCATGATCCTCCTCTTAGCCTTCTGTGTTCACAATTCATTTTCATCCATTTCTGTAGGAGAAGCGTTTTGGGTGCAACAGGTTGAGTAACTACCATACTCAGGTATGGGCTTCTGTAGTGGCCAGTTGTTTTCTTGCAAGAGTGATCTTGGAGACAAAATAAACTGAGTCTCAAAAAATTCTAATGACTCTCCATCTTCCTTCTCTATCAGGAACTGATACTCACCAAATCTGACCATGCACTTGTAAGGCAGGTCTATTTTATTTAGGTAGCACAGCTCCTTGTTGTCCACAAGCAGACTGGTCTTCTTACTCATATTTTTAATTTCAAAAGAGAGAACTGAACTATCAAACTTTTTAAACAGCTGCAGAGAAAACTGAACTCGGGAAACCTGTTTGTCCTGAAAGGTATAATGACAGATGTTGGAATTTCGGCCAAATTTCACCACTTCGCTGGAGGGAAGTTTTTCTCGGTTATAAAACCTTATTGATTGGAATATCCCACTTTGCAGCTGGCCAGGATGGTAAACAGTTATCTGGAGACAAGTCACTGTCTCTTCAGTATCAGCATCTTCGAAACTGGTCATGATGTGTCTCAGAATCTGACCTGCCTGCAACAATTAAACCAGCATGTTAGTTCATTCCCATTTTTCAGGCATTGAAATCTTTAATTCTAATATTTTGATGAAAATCTTCTGATAGGTGATTTATTTAGACTTTAAGAAGACAATATATAGAATACTCAATTAACTAGCACATACGTGAAATTTTACAGCAAGTCCCATGAGATCTAGTATATTACTTTTTCTTTTTCTTTTTTTTTAAAGATTTTATTTTTTTATTTGACAGAGGGAGAGAGGGAACACAAACAGAGGGAGTGGGAGAGGGAGAAGCGGGCTTCCCGCTGAGCAGGGAGCCCAATGCGGGGCTGGATCCCAGGACCTCAGGATCATGACCTGACCTGAAGACAGATGCTTAATGACTGAGCCACCCAGGCGCCCCTGGTGTATTACTTTTTCTATCTCTATTTTTCACTTCTAGTTTGACAATAAGACCATACATACAATCTAGACAATAACAAGGAATGCTTGTTGATAATAAGTGATTTGGCAGGCGCATAAAAAAACTTCAGTTCCTTTCTCATTTAAATAGAGTGACTTGGCCCACAGAAAATATGACAGCTATAATTTTTAAAATCAGGGTGGTTTGAATGCCCTCAGAGGATATACACATAAAGAAAACCTACAGTTTATTAACTAAATTATAATTAGATGTATTATAAATTGTAAAACCTGATTAAAGAAATTTAAAAATTATAAACAAACAATTGCAACATTTATTCTTTATATCCTCACTTAGATTCCTAGTAGGTAAAAGGTTAAATAAAATAAATGCTTAGCTAAGATAGGGAAGCAAGCTAAGTGTCCATCGATAGACGAATAAAGAAGATGTAGTACACACACACACACATACACACATACATACACACACACACATACACACATACATACATACACACACATACATACATACACACATACATACATACATACACACACATACACACACACACAGAGGAATATTTTGTGGCCATAAAAAGGGATGAGACTGTGCCATTTCCGACAACTAGGATGAACCTAGAAAGTATTATGCTAAATGAAATTAAGTCAGACTGAGAAAGACAAATACCATATGATTATACTTATATGTGGAATCTAAAAACAAATGGATAGATAAATAAAAAGCAGAATATAACCTGCAAATAGAGAACAAATTGATGGTTGGGGGGGTGCAGAGTGCTGGGCAAAATGAGTGAAGGGGAGTGGGAGATACAGGCTTCCAGTTATAAATGAGTAAATCACAGGAATAACAGGCACAGCATAGGAAATACGGTCAATGATACTGTAATAGTATTGTATTGTGACAGATGGTAGCTACACTTGTGGTGAGCATAAGTATAGAGAAGTTGAATAGCTATGCTGTACAGCTGAAACTAATGTAACCTTGTACATCAACTATACTAAAAAAAACAGTAAGTGCTTTAAAAGTTTTATACTTGTAAAATTAGACATTACATAAGTCAGTTCTAAATATCATAGTCTGTACTCCTGCTGGAATTATTTATTTTTATCAATCGTTCCTAATGACTGAACAAACTGTCATTAACCACATTCTAACTGCCATTTAGAGTTAACAGCATCCCTCTAGAGTTCTTGGCGGCCCTGTGGTGCCCTCCACCTACACTTGCCTATATGCACCTTTAATAACCAGTGTAGTAAAGTATTATAACAGGATAGGAGAAATAATTACCAAAATCTTGGGGATATTATTCTGACACAGAACTGCCATTTTAAAACTAATTTATTTTAAAAGAATTAAATAAACACAATTTAAAAATTGATACAGTAAAAAAGGATTTTTAAAGAGTATCTTCCCTCCACCCTAATCCTTCTAGAGTCAACCACTGTAAAAGTTGCTTTTATCCTTACAGAAATTTTCTTGTATACAACAAGCATAACTATGTGTGTGCTCATAGACACAAACACCTATGTTTCTACACATAGAGAAAATTTTTTCTTACACAAACAGGAACATACTGTATTTAGTTCTAGACCTTGCATTCTTAAATTAATACAAATGGGTCATTTGTTTCCATATCCACACATATACATATACCTTATATTTGAACGGCTACACAGAATCCCTTTAATCTAGCATGGTGATAAATTACACCAATACAGTGATGCCCTGCATTCCTTAAAAACTGTTTAGGGTTTGGAAATCAAGAATCTTAAATGAAGTTGATTTGTGGTTTCATTTGCCATCTATATTAGATGTTGGTATCAGAATTATTATGCTGGTTAAAAAAAAAACAGAATGCTTTCCTTTTCTTTCTATGCTTGCTGCTATTTATTTTTAAAATACAATCTTTCCTCCTGTTTTGCAGTTATGGTGCTATTTTTTTTCATTAAATTCTTTATTTAAATTCAATTTAGTTAACATATACTATATTACTACTTTCAGGGACAGAATTTAGTGATTCATCATTTGCATATAACACCCAGTGTTCATTTACATCAAGTGCCCTCCTTAATGCCTATCACCCAATTGTCCCTTCCCCCCACCCACCTCCCCTCCAGCAAACCCTCAGTTTGTTTCCTAGAGTTCAGCGTCTCTTATGGTTTGCCTCCCTCTCTATTTTCATCTTATTTTATCTTTCCTTCCTTCCCCTATGTTCATCTGTTTTGCTTCTTAAATTCCACATATGAATGAGTGCTAAAAATCAAACTTTCAATTTATTCAATTTTTCAATAAATGATGTAGCTAAGCAAATTTCTTTTTTATTGATTTGGAAATATATCTTTAATTTTAAATTTACTTGTCATATATTATTTTTGGACATTATTACATCATATCACATTACCCAAGCAGACAGGACATGCCCAGCTACAAGCAGCAAAGTGAGAGGAACCGTTAAAATCATGGCCAAGGATGGTAAAAAATTATTATGAAACCAAGGCAGTGAGAATTAACACACAATGGGTAGAATTGTGATTTAATTATGATAATAAAGTCTCGTTATTCAAGAAGTTGACAGCATTAAAGAGAATAATTATAACAAATCATCAGATGATACGATTAGTGGTTGACAAGAAAATAATTAGCTGTTAACAAGTAAAGAACCTAAAAAGGAGGGGCAAGTATCTGTCAGTGATCTCAGCCTTGTCTAGGATACACTGCCATCACTCTAGTTCATTCTTGGACTTTGGACAATAAGAGTTCCAAAAGGAGAACTGGATTAAAAACCATGGTGTATTCTGGATAGTCTTTTGGTAACACCCAAATTTTGTTTTGTGTTCTTCCTATAATTAATTAGTTTAGAATTCATTCTTTCGAGAAATCTACCACCAAGAAACGTTTGCCCCATACAAGCTCTTACGCCTAGTTCTCAGGGTAGATACATTATTCACAGCAAGGGAAAAAAACTGGCATTCTGGTTTATCGAATCAGTGGCTACAAGTGTCTTGGTGTGAATCAACTCTCAGGGTTTGACAAACTTTTGGGATTGCAATTGTGACTCTCAGAATTGTGACTTTCTCACACTGAGGTGGACTGTACTGTCAAACTGCCCCTCCTTACCAGGCCTTGCTCCTTTAGAAGATGATACTTCCCACTTCATTGACAACCATGTCAATGAAACATGAACGGAAGTGACATAGAAGCTTGTTTCCAAGCAGACGCTTTGAAAGCCACTGTGTAGTTCCACCAATCCTCTTGGCCTCTGCCACATTGGCAGTCCCCAAAACCAGCTCAGCCTCCATCCCAGAAGGGAGGGCCAAAGACAGAGCCAAAAAGGACATGTAATATGGCAAGAAATCACACCTTTTTTTCAAGTCATTTGTTCCCGAGCCCTAGCATAGCCTGGGCTGACACACATCCACGTATCCACGTATCCAACAAAGGTACGAAATGACTGCAAACCCTGACAGTTAACAGGGTTACTACTTACTGTATGCCCCTCACATTCCAGGTACAGTGTTAGCCATTTACACATATTGTCTCATCTTCAGAATAACCCTATGAATCACCCTTCACAGATGAGGGAGCTAAGTCTTGGAGGGTTTATCTAAGTAGCCCAGGTCACAAAGCCAGTATCAAAGGCAGGATTCAAACAAAACAGAAATACCCCTTCTCTTCCCCACAACAAATAACTGCTTCCTGTTACCAGTTACCCCGCAAACTATAGCAGTTAATCTGTAGAGAGGAGGGCCATGGAAGTGTACTAAAACCAGCAAGACACCAACCTAGAATCTAGTGTTGGGGAAGGAAATACACTGTTACTGCTGCCTCACAAGAGAAAGAGGCTCTGAAGCAGCAGGTTACTGTATTAGTTACCCCTAAGTCTGCATGTATGGGTATTAGCATGGACCCAGGACTCACTAGTAATTGTGGCAGGTTGTTTGGGGTGCTCCAAAGTTGAATAAATCATGGTCTCTCATCTCAAGGAACTGAGAAAATAATCTGTTAATTTCCACAGCTGCAAGTTCCCTCTACAAAGTGGCCTGAATCTCTGCCATTTCTGAGTGGTCAGTAGAAAGACAGGAAAGACTGAAACTAACAAAAGCCCTAAAATAAACTAAAATTGGTAGGTATTCTTTTGAAGATTTTATTTATTTATTTGAGAGAGAGAGAGAAAAAGTGAGAGAGAGGGAGCATGAGCACGGGGAGCAGCAGGCAGAGGGAGAAGGAGAAGGAAACTTCCCACTGAGCAGGGAGCCCAGATGAGGGGACTTGGGATCACGACCTGAGCCCAAGGCAGACGCTTAACGGAGCCAACCAGGTGCCCCGGTAGATCTTAAAAAAAAAAAATCACTAGTGTGCGAATGCTTAAAAGCAGCTTTTTGAAACGTTTGACATGTTATCAAAGATAGAAGAACAATGAGCTTATATAGCAGTAATGGTGGTTACCTCTGGAGAGGGAACCTGGGGTCAGGGTGGAAAGGAGACCTCACTGCACATTCTATACCTTTGAAATTGTATACCATGTGTACTTAATATCTAATGTGGAAAGGAGACCTCACTGCACATTCTATACCTTTGAAATTGTATACCATGTGTACTTAATATCTAATCAAGCATTTAACAAATATTTTCTTTACAAAATTACAAACCATCTGATTTTTATGGAATTAAATGGAGGTGGAGATTAGCAAAGTATTAAAGGGATAAACTGTGATATCTGACGTCAAAAAATTGTAAAACAGGGTTTGCCTGGCTGGCTCAGTCAGTAGAGCAGGCAACTCCTGATCTCAGTGTCATGAGTTCTAGCTCCATGATGGGTATAGAGCTTACTTAAAGAAAAAGCTGTAAAACACTGTGGTGATGTCTGATACACAGTAACAGCTATATTCACATATTAACTACAATAAATAAATATATAGAAATGAAAATGAGTAAATGAACCCTGCTATCAAGAACTTTATCACAGAAAGCATAATACAAAAGGTGAGTGCTCCATTCTTGAGCGTCGGAAGAAGAGTAAACCTCTCCTTTGCTAGACACCAGGAAGGAAGTACACACTTACCTGGGAGTCTCGAGCTGGCAAGAGAAGGGTTAGACTCTGAGGTTGCCTTCCGACGCCTCTCAAAGGAAATAAGGATAGATCTGTATAGAGGTGTTATGTGCAAAAGCATGCTAAGTCTGCTCACACTCCCACACTCCGCACCCCTGCCTCTTTCTCTCCTTCTCTCTCTCTCTCTCTCTCTCTCTCATAGACACACACACACACACACACACACACACACACACACACACACACCAGCTACCCCCCCCCCCCCAAAGCTGGGCAAAGCCGGTAAAGAGACATACTACCCTGAACTTGCAAAAAGGCTGTTTGGACCTCAACTGTCATGAACAAAAAGACAGATATTTTTGCTCAAAGGAGGAGCCAGGTGTCCAAGCAGTTTAACAGAAAGTTTGGTGCCCCTGGGTAGTCATGCATGCCAAGAGGATTCTCGTGCTTTAAGTTTGTTTTTTAAGGTAAGATCTACTGAAATAATAGACTTTGTTCTGGGTCATGTGTTAGGGAAGGTATTCTAAAGGTTTACTTTCATCCCTCCTCAGCTCCCACCCTATGGATAATCTCGAGAGAAAGTTAATGTCTTTGCCTTGTTGCAAGTAGCCTTTTTTCAAAGGCTCTCTCCCTGACCCACACCCAACACTGAGCTAACAGGAGGGAAGGGAAACCCGAAGCACAGCAAAAGACAGGGTTATCCTCCTAAGTTCCCTCGCCGGTCATCATCCCCAGTGTGGCTTCGAAAACTTCTGTGAACTCTACTACTGTGCAGCAGAATCAATTCTCAAATAATTAGTTTCGCAAAAGGAGTCGTGAAAGCCAAAAAGAGCAGGAGGAAAACCCTAAGAGAACTCACTTTTTTCAGAGATAGTGTCTTCGTCCACTCTCCCCGATTAACCGGCACCCAATCGGATCTGCACAGTCCAGCTTCTGGGAGGCTGTGCAGATCCGCTACGAGGTACAGCGTGGGTTCTGGCTTCCGGAGGATTTGGGAAATTCCTCCTTTCAATCTGAAAGCTGGGGAAAGTCCCAGTAAACAGGAGATTACTATGTTTTCCTAACGAACCACTGAGGCAAGGAGGGCAGGTCCAGAAGAACCCTCAGCAGAGAACCCGGAGCTCCAGGGAGCCCGAGGAGCCGCAGAAAAGTCTCCTGGGGGACGCCGAGGGGATTCACGCACAATTGCTCTGGGAGCTACACTTGACAAATGGAATTCTTTTTTGTTCTCTGATTAGAGGCGGGGCGGGGGGGAACCTATTGCAAAGCAAGGAAAATTATAAAGAAAACACACCCCATCTCCGGCATTTCCTTTCATTACTCCCCCTCGCGTTTATAAATATGCCTGTTTTCTAACGCTGGGGCCACGCCGTATCGAATTGTTCGAGCGCGCCTGTGCGCCGAGCCCGCCGAGCAGTGGGTGTGACTTTCTACAGAGCACCGCCAAGGACTCCTCGACAAGGCTTCCCTCGCGGGGCGATGAACAGACAAGACACACTCCCCGCTTCACCCCCAGACCGCAGCCCGCCAGGTACCTTGCGGCCCGGGAGTCGGTGAACTATCTTCCCAGAGCGGCTTCGCTTTCCGGGCTCCGCACGAGACTAATGGAGGCCACCCCGCGGAGGCTGGAGTCGGGGGACGGTCACCGCCCACCGCCCCGCGCCCGGCGTCCTCACCCACACTAGAAAGCGCCAGCTGACCCCGCCGCAGCTCCTGCGGGAGGGAGAGGGCGGGCGCGAGCCAAGGGGGCGGGGCCGAATTGGGGGGTGGAGGGGGGCGGAGGGGGGCAGACGCGACCGGACCGGGGAGTGGGCTGCTGCGGGTCGCTGGTCCTCCGGCGCGCGCCACCTCTCCTCCCACTCCCGGCCGACTGCGCCCCCTAGCCACCCCCAAAGCCTTTATAAAGCCCGGACGAAAGCGCCGAGGTTCTCAGGCCCCGCCCGCACCCGCGCCCGCACCCTCCCTCCTCCGCCGGGTGTCTGCGGCCCGGACGCCGGATCCACGGGAAGCCCAGCCCCCCCGACTGCCTCGCTGAGCTTCCAGGCCGGGTCTGAGGCGCAGTACAGTGGTGGGGACCTCACCTCCCCAGACAGGTGGCCCCTCCGAAGAGGATGTGGCTAGTGAGCTAGATTTTGAAAAGGGAACAGAATCACTTCAATGTTGAGGGCCGTTCACCTCTCCCCGCCCTTCCGCCGCCGCACCTCAAGTGTTGGTCTAAGACAGGGTAGGGGTAGGCAGAGAGTTGAACTTACTTCCCAAACCAACCAGGTGCACGGCTCGTATTATTCATTTAGTCATCACAGTCGGGAGAGTAGGTCCCCGTTGCAGGTGAGTAAACTGAGGCCCTGAGAGTGGCTAAGTGCCACGTGGAGCAAGAGCAGAGAAAGGATTTGAACGTGCCCCAGAGTTCCAAATCAGCCCGCGGCTGCCCATGATGCCTTCACCTTACACCAGACCAGTCCAGGGGCTTCCTCTCCCACCCCATCCACCTGAAGGGATCCCTCACTCAACATCCAGGGTCTGGGGTTCCACAAATACGGGCTGGTACATGGTGCATTGAGAAACAGTTAACCTCCCAGGAGTCCTTTATAGCTTCCAAAAATAATAATAATAAAATAAAATAAATATATATTTATTTACATATAGTATTTTTCTGCCTCAGGGAGAAGGTTTGAAATGAACTAAAGGTGAAGAGAGCGGGGTAGGAGTGAGACTCCATATAAGGAGTAGAAGAGAGGAGGGAGGACAGAGCTAGCAGTGCCTGAGGTCAAACTGGCCCACTTACTCCAGAGGTTGGGAATCTACCCACCAATTCTGGTAGGTGTCACATAGAAGTCATTCATCTGTCTGGCTTCTGACCCTGACTTGCAGGACAGTTGCTCTTTTGCAGGTCAGTTTCATTGACAATAAATAAAATGGCATTGATACTTGCTGCTTCCCCATCTGATAAAAGAGATTCTATGAGGGATTAAATTTTGACCTCTCAGAGTTAGTCAGGCATAATCAGGAACCTTAAGCAGGGGGAAGGAAGAGTACAACTACAAATGAGGCCGATTCTTGTAAGGCTGCAATTTTGTTTGTTAATCATCAACATTTATTATCTCTTCTCAGGAGTGGAGATAGCCAGACTGTCTTCTTTCAGCTGAGGAACGTTGGAGCATGTGGAAGGTAAGATATGTAACTTGACTATACCCATAAACCTATACCATAAAATAATATCAGAATTGGAGTGTAGTAGATGTTATTAATAACACTAATAAAGAAAATGCAACAATTACCAAAATTTATGATGCTGAATATTATTTCATTTTTCTGTTCCCTTTAAGTATTCCTAGGCTACCAATTTAGGAAGAGATTAAAAGGAACCCTTCAGAGAAATGGATACCCCAAAAGTCAGGCTAGAATTGTTTATCAAGGCAAAACAGAAGAAAACAATAGTCAGGTATGTTGTAGATACAAAAAAGAGGGATTTACTACTCGAAATATCAGTGATGAATCATTTAATGCGAAAATAACATAAAATGCCCACAATCTATTTTTCAATGGAAAGAATCTCAAAAATAGTTTTTAGATACTTTCAGTAGCCTGTAATTAAGCAGATATACCTGAAAGCCTATTGTATTTCACTTAGGATCAAAAACAGAGGAAGTTAATTTGTGGTAATACAGTCATACCTTATAGGGAAAAAAAAGTGTTGCTTGTTTATGTTGTTTGCTAGTAATTGGGTTATATGAAACCCACCTTCTGTTCAATGCACTCTAAGCCCCTTGGATACACACTCACTAACTCTCCACTGCCGAGCTCAGATGCTCAGATTTGGGGTAACTCAGCTCAGGAGTGCCCCATTTCATGGCTGATGCTTTCTATCAACCCGTGAAAATACTCAGAATTACTTGAGATTTAACTCATTTAAGTCTTGTTCCATATTCTCTAAATGGGAGACAAGTGGAAGCCTGAAGTGTTGGGATTGGGACGAAGGAAAGCTAATGTGGACTTCTCTTCCTCCTCCCTATTGCTTGAGTCAAGTGACTAAATTAAAACGAACAACTTAGATTTATGTGGAAAGCTCTGCCAGTTGCACTACTAAAGAAAAAACCAAAGTGCTGAACAAAAATGCTGCCATTTGTAGAAAAAAAACAAAAACAAAAAAACCTGTCTGTAGGGGCGCCTGGGTGACGCAGTCGTTAAGCGCCTGCCTTCGGCTCAGGACGTGATCCCAGTGTTATGGGATCGAGCCCCACATCAGGCTCCTCTGCTATGAGCCTGCTTCTTCCTCTCCCACTCCCCCTGCTTGTGTTCCCTCTCTCGCTGGCTGTCTCTATCTCTGTCGAATAAATAAATAAATAAAATCTTAAAAAAAAAAAAAAACACCTGTCTGTAAATGAATGAACTATCTGCAAAGAAATCCAAGAAACAGAATGATTATTCTGAGAAAAAGAATTTGGGAGAGAGAATACAGAAGATCCATATGGGGAAATAATTTTCACTGTGTACTTTTTCATACTGTTTGGCTTTTGTCTCATTTGCATGCATTACGGTTACACACCCCAAAAAAACAGCTTTTAAAAGAAGAGCCAAGTAAGAGAAGTCTCCCAAGAGACAGGTTTCAATGCTCTAATTCCTCAATATTTCTCATAAGACGGAAGACTGCCATAGAATTCAGGCTCCCAAGAGAGTGGTCAGATGGTGAGGTGAAAATTAGAGCCTACAAAGGCAGGGCGCCGGAAGGTGGAGGAGGAGGAGTCAGTCTGTTTGGGGCCATCTGTTCGGCCCCTCCCCAGAGACAGCTGTGGGAAAGTTCTGTGGAAAGCAGAATTCTAAGATGGCCCCCAACATACCACCCACTGCTGTACGCAATTGATATAACCTTCTCCCCTTGAGTGTGGGCAGAACCTGTGACTCTGACGGGCTATCACTTCTATTACTAGGTTTCTAATCAGTTGTCTTTGAGATAATCCAAAGGGAAATTATCTAGCTGGGCTGCACCTAATCACACAAATCCTTAAAAGGGACTGAGCCCTTCGGGAAGGCAGAGACATATGCTCATGTTGGCCAAGAACTGCCTATGGAGACCACGTGGCAAGGAACTACTGGCGGTATCTAGGAGCTAAGAGTGGTCCCCAGCCAACAGCTAGCAAGAAAATGGGAACCTCAGTGCTACAACTAGAATTCTGCCAGCAATCTGAATGAGACTTGAAGGAGACCCCAAGCCTCAGATTAGAATTGTAGCATTCTCAACTATAATGTGCTCAGACTTCTGACTGACAGAAACATGGAAATAATAAATGGGTGCTGGGTTGTTGGGGTTTTTTTGCTTGTTTTTGTATATCATAGAACCTTTATTATTTTTTCTTCTAAATTCTTAAATATTATATAACATCCATGTTTTAGTTATGATAAAATGCAACTTCGTGGGGCGCCTGAGTTGACTCAGTTGGTTGAGCGCCCATTCTTGATTTTGGTACAGGTCTCAGTCTCAGGGTTGTGAGTTTGAGCAGCGGGTCAGGCTCCACACTGAGCAGGGAATCTGCTTGTCCCTCTCCCTCCCCCTGCTTGTGTGTGTGTGTGTGTGTGTGTGTGTGCTCTCGCTCGCTCTCTCTCTCTCTCTCTCAAAAACTCAATAAAATCTTTAAAAAAATAAAATACATCTTCACTTGCAAATATTTTACATTTTGTCTATAGAACAATTTAATAGGTCCTGCTTTATGCTGCTAAATTTTTGGTAATTTTTTATGCAACAATAGAACACTAATAAAGTTTTTTTGTTAGAGGATCTCAGTAGATTATGAGAGTCCCCAATAGATCCTGGTCCTAATAATGAGATCTAGAGGCTTTGTAAGCAGGAAAAAAGGGCCAATTTTGGGGGGTGCATTATTTCTACCTCTCACATGTCCTCCAAACCAAGTAAATTAATCTTTCCCTTGTTGAATCTAAACTTTATCATACAGTACTCCTCACTGGTGTAATTTTTAGGAAAAAAGTAAAACAAAACCCAAAAGCCTCCCCCCTCCTTTAATATTATACTTAAGTATTTACATTGCATTTGTTAGTGCTTCTTCATTAGTTTTTAAGATCTGAGGAATCGCTAGCATCTTAACAAATAACACTTTATACTACTAATGAGGGGTCAGAAGCTATACATTATTTAATTTATAACACAATAATTTTATTTTCTCATTGCCTTAAAGAAATGCCATACCTGGAATAAGTTCTCCATCTATCCTGTATCTCTAGTTTTCTCTTTATGTTTACCATAATTGTGCTGCCAACGAAGTGCCTAATTCTGGGGGAAAAGTTCCAGAATAACATTCTGGCCATTAACCCCATAGAAATATTATTCCTTGCTGTTTGGGGTTTTCACGCTTATTATATGATTAATTATATTATATGATAAAAAGGTAAAGTTAGTCTTGAGCTCATCTTGCTCCAACCCTGAAGTAACTTCAGAAGTATAACCCCTTCGGAACATAGGCTCCATGTGCATATTTTATTTAATCTAGGCTTAGATGGAAAGATTCTCTTTCTACTCTTCTTATGTATCTTACTTTTCAGCATTTAAAAATATTCCGTCTGCTTTCTGCCACCACGTCACTGAATTAGTTCTTGTTAAAGCTATCTTTGACCTACTTGCCAAGCCAGCGGACACTTTCCTGTCCTCATCCTTTGTCACTTCTTGGCACCATTTAGTACCGTTGACCACTCTCACTTTGAAATAGAACCCTAACATGAGTTTTTCTTTTGATAATAGATCAAAAACAATGTCACGTTCATTGTTCTTGCTGACGCTCTTTTTCCCTGGCCCTCAGGGGACTGACTCTCCATTCTGACTTCATTCAGTTAAGGAGTTTCCTTGCACTTTGTTTAAAAGAACAAACTTCTCTGTAGTAATACAACTCCCAGAATACCTCTCATTAAAGCCATCCCTAAAGGGGTGTGTCTTATGGTGCAAAATTTGGAAGTCCCAGAGTTAAGTTACACAATCAGGTTCTGAGACAGTGACAGACTGTTTTCTTTCAAATTTCTACTTCCTGAAACCGAGGCTGTTTATGAGAAACAGTGTATTTCTGGGAGATTGTCCTAAAATTAACCTTTTTCAGAGTTAGTTTTGCTGGTCTTAAAAGTATTTTTCCTCTTCTTCGAGACAAAGGTGAGTATCGTTAGCCTTTAAATGACAAAACACAGTAGATGTGGGTACAAAAGGTGGCATAATGTGTAAGAAGGTATTGTTTTGAACTGTGACCTTGTTTCTACTTCCTGATCTTGTCTACATTTAAATAACTTTAAAGCTCTAAGAATACTTGCACTTCTAAAAAATGCCACAGAGAGGGGGTAAGGGTTGGGAAGGGGAAGGAACAGTAAACTTAGGTTACTGGGAGAAAGGGAAAAGGAACCTGTTTTTTAGAAGGGGTTTTTTGTTGTTGATTTTTGGGGGTTTTTTGTTTGTTTTTTTTAGAAGGTTTTAGTAACAAAGTCTTTATGTGAGGGAGCTTGCTGTTGAACATCTGGGTTTGTCACTGAATCAAGATGTTTGATTAAAGCATTAAAGAAGTGTGATTACTTACGTGAAAAATTAACTCCGGGACTTTTGCCTGGAGTGCATAGGTAATCATAACAGAGACCATCACTTCTATGATGACCTTAGTGATTTTGCCAGGAAATGGATAAGAGTGGAGAATTACTCTTTTCGTTTGGGAAGAACTGACAGGAATTCTGGGTGTGGTGAAGCATTATGTAGACAGAAAGCATCTAGAAAAAATAAATTCCTTCATGCTTTATTCAAGAGTCCTTTCATTAACAAATTTTATCATTTGAAATTAGGGCTCTAGACTACTTTGGAAAGCCACAAATTAGGACCTTTAGAATAGTTTGGGACTTTCAGGTGGGTGAGAGTGCAGAGGCAGGGTCAGAAAGGAGGGATTTATGTCACAACATAATGGCACCTCTGTAATATTTGTTTCTGTCTCCTCTGCCTTTTCTTTTTACTTAGTACAGCTAGTACTTTTATGAGAAGCAATATCTGCTTTTGGCTGATACCTCCTTGTTAAGGACATTTTAAATTCCTTACACATAATCACCGTTGCTGTTCAAGTCCGTACATGATGCTGCAGCATAGTCTCCAATGCTCCTTGGTTTCTCCTCTTTCCTCCTTGGCCTCAAATACAATTGAACTATATAGAGCATTTGTAATTATACCACAGAAGCTGTGCACCCCATCTAGATGGGGTGTCAGCAGATTACATGTATGGTGAGCACAATTTTGGGTAGGGCTGGGTATAGGCTCATTTACCACCTCAGAGTCACACCGGACCTAAACAAATGCCAAGTCAAATCTTTATATCCAGTGACCAAAATAATTTGCTTATCTCTTTCTGCCTCCTCCTTCCAAATTCTGTCAACCTGCAGCCTCAAGAGAAACAAAACATTTAAAAGTGTTCTGGCAATAATTTACTCCACTTCAAATACCTTTTGAACCGGAGATGAATGAATTCTCCAAGTTCTTCCCCAACAAGACACCAGAATTTTATAGTATCCTTCACTGGCATGAGTAATGTTAGGGTGGCTGGTGATGGGAGGGGCAAAGAATTGCACAAAGAGTAAAGCAACAAGCAGGAGAGAGTTTATTCACTCTCCAAGGGAGGACAAGGGCCAGACATCAAGAGAGATGTCGGCCTGAGTTTCTGTTAGGTTGGGCTTTTTAATGGGTTTTGAAGGATGTGAGAGGATTGCAGCTACGCCCATGGCAGGGCGGGGGTGGCAGGACACTTACCCAGGTAGAGCTTGAGGTGACAGGTTTCTCGAGGAGCTCTCTCCAGGGCTTGTCCAGGATATATGTTGTGGTCAGTCTAGAGAAGAACGTATTTTGTAGTTGGGGTCTATTTTCTGAGAAGAAAGTGTACCATGACCTAGAAAAACAAAGAGTGAGGGCCAGGTATAAACACCTGTGAATTTTGTCTGTAAGATTGGCTGGGGAGGAGGCTTTCAATAGATTCCTTTCAAGAAAAGAGCCAATAATTACTTTAAACTTATATGCGTGTGTGTGTGTATATATATATATACACACACACACGCATATATATATATTTAAAGCCATATGTAAGTCATGATGGATGTTATAAAATCTCACATAAAATAATACTGTGTGATGAGCACACCTGACATATTAAGCTCTAACAATCTCCCCTTAAGTCCTGTGTGATCTGAGTTTGGGTTTAGAACCTGGAATTTTCTTTGAGAATAAATGTATTCATTTGAAAATATTTCTGAAACTCCATGGTTTCTCCCATTCCAAAAGAATTCACTGACCCCTTTCCCCAAACACAGTACACATACTACTTTTACTGTCCCTTAATCTATTTCAGATGATGATGGCTTTTTAGCATAAAATGTTCATTGAAAATGCTTTCCTGAAATTTTAAGCACCTATGTTTTAGAGAATTTTAATAGGAATGTGCATTCAAACGTTTGATGTAAACTCATGCCATATTTTTGTTATTGTATCTGTTGCCTCTCTATATGGGGGACTCTTTGTTTCTTGTTATCATTGACAGTGATGTTGATTTTTGCAGGATGTTGTAATTTCCTGTGTTTATAGAGTTCTGTGAGATAGACAAATTTAAAAATAAGACTGTTATCTGGTGCTATTATTCTTCTATGTGTAAGGAACAGAAAGAGATGACCATAGCTTTAATATCAGTTGTATATTAGTACAATTTTCTCGAAGTATGGTGTACAAACTACTGATTTTAGGTGGCATGTGTCCAAACTTTGAAAATTTGAGTTTTATCCTTCATTTAATGTGAATTAAAAATATAATTAGCTTGGGGCACCTAGATGGCTCGGTCGTTGAGCATCTGACTCTTGATTTTGGCTAAGGTCATGATCTCAGGGTCATGGGATCAAGCCTGGTGTCAGGCTCTGCGCTCAGGGCAGAGTCTGCTTGTGATTCTCTCTCTCCTTCTCCCTCTGCCCCTCCCCCTGCTTGTATGCACTCTCTCTAAAGAAATAAATAAATAAATAAATAAATAAATAAATAAATAAAAATATTTTTAAAAACCAAATAATTAGCTCATAAAATTTATGATTTCATGGATATTATTGCTCAGGATGATGTTAAGTGGAAAGAAAGTGAGGTGTTTACTACTGATTTTAAGGAACTGAGTAAATAAATACTCTTATAGGTAATATGCAGCTATGGTAAAAATTGTGAAGGTGGCATGTAAATGGCTAAAGTTCTGGAAATATTGAACTAATGTGTGTGATAAGTGGATATTTTCTGAACTACTGCAGAAATTTGAACCTTACTGGTTCTTGGTTACACAGCTCACTTAGTAATACAATTTGTGAAATTTCTTAATTATAGATGTACAAAATAGTTGATAAAAAATGCTTTAGCATTTTATCATATCTTCAGTCCTCATGAATTGCCATAAAATTGAAGGTATGTAGAAGGTAGCCAATATTTTTTGAAATAAGGATCATAGAGAGGATAGGCGTGCCTGGGTGGCTCAGTCAGTTGGTTGACCAACTTTTGATTTTGGCTCAGGTCATGATCTCAGGGTCATGGCATCAGCCTGCATCAGTCTCTGCACTCAGCATAGAGCCTGCTTAGGATTCTCTCCCTCTCCCTCTGCCCATTCCCCAGCTCTCTCTCGCTCTCTCTCTAAAATAAATAAATCTAAAAAAAAATCATAGAGAGGATAAATCATATCAGAGTAAGCAGTATAGTTCTATTCTGCCTGTTTCACCCAGATACCAATATCTTTGAAGGGCAGAGAGGAGTGGTGTGGGCTAAATGGTGAGAGAGGAGGAGGGGTCCATAAGCATCATCTAGGTCAGGGATCATTAAGGAATCATAAAGTGTGCCAATGGCCCTTAAAAAAATGGTCATATTGGTCATTTCTTTTAGGGAATCCATTCTAAAAGGATATAATTCTTAATATGGAGAAAATTCACAAAGATGTTTATCATAAAGGTATTTATGATAACAATGAATTCTAAGCATTCTAACAAAAGGGAAAGGTTAAGCGAATTATAGTACGGTAGTCCCTCCCTTATCCATGGTTTTGCTTTCCATGGTTTCAGGTATCTGCAGTCAGTCGCCACCAGAAGCAGATGACCTTCCTTCTGACAGTTCGTCACATGCCTGCATCATTCACCTCACTTCATCTCCTCACATAGGCATTTTATCGGCTCACATCACCACAAGAACGGTGAGTACAGTAGAGGCGTATCTCATTTTATCGTGATCGCTTTATTGCACTTTACAGATACTGAGGTTTTTATACAAACTGAAGGTTTGTGACAACCCTGTGTCAAACAAGTCTGTCAGTGCTGGTTTTCCAGCAACATTTGCTCACTTTGTGTCTCAGTGTCACATTTTGGTAATTCTCTCAATGTTTCAAACTTTGTCGTTATTGTTATGTTTGCTATGGTGATCTGTGATGAGTGATTACAACTTACTGAAAGCTCAGATGATGATTAGCATTTTCTACCAATAAAGTATTTTTTCATTAAGGTATGCACACTTTTTTAGACATAATGCTATTCCACACTTAATAGACTAAGGTATAGTGTAAACATAACTTTTATATGCACTGGGAAACCAAAAAGTTCATTTGACTCACTTTATTGCAATATTCATTTTATTGTGGTGGTCTAGAACTGAACCTGAAATATCTTAAAGGTATGCCTCTACAATAAGGTGTTTTGAGAGAGAGAGAGAGAGAGAAACCAAAAAGTTCATTTGACTCACTTTATTGCAATATTCATTTTATTGTGGTGGTCTAGAACTGAACCTGAAATATCTTAAAGGTATGCCTCTACAATAAGGTGTTTTGAGAGAGAGAGAGAGACACATTCACATGTTTTATTACAGTATATTGTTGTAACGGTTGTATTTTATTATTGTTGTTGTTAATGTCTTCCTGTGCCCAATTTATAAATTAAACTTTATGTATGTATGTATAGGAAAAATACAGTATATATAGGGTTCAATATGCTTCAGGTATCCATAGTCTTGGAATGTATCCCCCTAGGATGGGGGGTGCCTACTGTATATCTGTGAGACAAGATGAAGAATAGTACCAGCATAGAAAATGCTGAGTGAAAAACAGATTCAGGGTCAATTAATTATTATACTTAGAACTACATAATACATATATAAAACATAGATATAGATAGATGTAAATTCACAAATATACTAAAAGTGGTTGTTGTCTTACAGTGATAGATTAATTGTTCCTGTTTCTTTTTTCTATGTATATGAAATATATTTTTATATTGACTTTTATATTATTATATAACATACTTATATTACTTTTTGACAAAACTAGTAGAATGTGTTAAATAAAACTGTGCTGCTATCTAGGAAATACAGCTGTGCCGTCTTTGGAAGATAAATCTTACCTTTTCTTTATTTGGCATACAAATAACTGGCCATTTGAAAAAGAAAGGGTTGAGTCTCAGTGCTAGAGTGAACAGGCATAGCAGAGCTGGAGAACATAGATGGAAATACCAGTTGAAACACTTACTCTCAGTTGATTTTTCTGGCATTGATTGCTTCAGTCTCAACCATGGTTTTTACTGCAGTCAACTTATTCTTTTGTTTTGAAGAAAGGGAAAAAGGAGGGAAATAGGAATGGGAACTTTACATGGTATGTATGCTAATATTTTCCTAATTAGTTTCTCATTCTTTTGGATTTCCATCACCTGCAGTCATACATTTATGTCTATACGTGTTGTACTTAATTCATTTTTGCCATATCTTTGCGTATCCTCCTATAGCACCTCAAAGTATATTGTGTCATCGGCTTGCCCAGAAAACTTTGCTTAGAATCTTAACCCTAGCACATCTAGTCACTGTGATACATTCCCCATTAGTGTACTGTAAGCACTAAAATTATGCCAAAATTTTCAACAAAAGTCTTGTCCGTTTGTAATTTTTTTTCTTTTCTATTAAAAAAAATGCTTAGATCCTCATCACATGTCCTTTTATTTGACCACTTCTTCCAAATAACTTAATCTCTGATTAAAGTTTAGATGCTACAGGTCATCATTTTCCAAAATAACTATACTTCTACCTAGAAATTTGCTTCCGTAAATCGTGCCCTGAGTTATTGTGAGAGATAATAAAATGTGAGTGAATAGCATCTCTTCTGAGATATTAATCAATCTGGTCTGACTCACATCTCCAAAAGTTGCAGGTTATTTAATCAGAAACATTCGAAGCCCTTTGAGGGGATCCCTCCTACATTGTTGGTGGGAATGCAAGTTGGTGCAGCCACTCTGGAAAACAGTGTGGAGGTCCCTTAAAAAGTTACAAATTGAGCTACCCTATGATCCAGCCATTGCACTACTGGGTGTTTACCCCAAAGATACAGACGTAGTGAAGAGAAGGGCCATATGCACCCCAATGTTCATAGCAGCAATGTCCACAATAGCTAAATCGTGGAAGGAGCCGAGATGCCCTTCAACAGATGACTGGATTAAGAAGTTGTGGTCCATATATACAATGGAATATTACTCAGCTATCAGAAAGAACGAATTCTCAACATTTTCTGCAACATGGACGGCACCGGAGGAGATAATGCTAAGTGAAATAAGTCAAGCAGAGAAAGACAACTATCATATGATTTCTCTCATCTATGGAACATAAGAACTAGGAAGATCAGTAGGGGAAGAAAGGGATAAAGAAAGGGGGGGTAATCAGAAGGGGGAATGAAACATGAGAGACTATGGACTATGAGAAATAAACTGAGGGCCTCAGAGGGGAGGGGGGTGGGGGAATGGGATAGACTGGTGATGGGTAGTAAGGAGGGCACGTATTGCATGGTGCACTGGGTGTTATACGCAACTAATGAATCGTCGAGCTTTACATCGGAAACCGGGGATGTACTGTATGGTGACTAACATAATAAAAAATCATTAATTAAAAAAAAAAAAAAGAAACATTCGAAGCCCTTTGAGCCCAGATTCCCTGCCCCCCCTCATCTCTCCTCTTTCCCAGTGGGCAAGAGAGACAGGTAGGAGGACACCAGGAACTAGGTGGGGCTTCTAAAGGCACAGCTTGCCAGGCAGCTGAGAAACAGACAGAAATACCCCTACCCAGTTAATTCCAGGCTGCAAGCTCCAGCCTCTTAATGTCGATGTGGCAAAGCACTTCATCTTTGTAGCTCTCCTTGGGGACTTCTTGAGGCATATTCTTTAAATATATTTCCACTCAATAAAATGACCTCTCATTACTTTATTCAAATCCAAAGGTCACTTTTTAGACTTCATCTTTCTCTGTCTTTGCAATTTTGACACTGTTGACTTCTGCAAATTTTCTTTTTTGGTTTCTGAATCACCATGCATTTCTGACTTTTCTCCTGCTTCTCTGGCTGCACTTCCCTTTTATATTCTCTTTCTCTGCCCACGTCATATACTACATTCTGCTCTCTGCCTCCTCTCTCTCTTGCTGCGTGTTCACACTGGATGAATGCCTGTTGCTGCACTTATACCGGTTTATACTAAAGGCCCTGAAGTTCTTCCAGAGTCTGGACTCATACATCCAAGTGTAAATCTCTCTTCCTAGATATCTCTATTCTGCATCCCACAGGCATCTCACATCGAACATTTTCAACCCTGCACTCATTTACGGCCTCCATCAGTATTTTTTTATATTGATATCTGGCACTAAAAGTCACATACTTGCTCAAGCCAAACTCTTGGGGCTTTCCTAGACCCCTTATTTCTTTCCAACAATATCTAATCAATTTTGAAGTGACATTGATTCCATTTCTTAAATATCTTTGAAAACTACCGATATTTATCTATTCAGGTCCTCAAGATCTCACAGCATATCCTGATCTCCTCAGCCTCTAGACTTTGTCCTCTTGGATTAGACATTTCCTAGGACCCAGAGCGTTCTTCTACCCCAGAACTTTTTTGCAGTAACCATTTTTGAAAACTAAGACTATATCTTTTATCTCTGAATTCCCATTACCTAGCCCAATTCATGACACATTGTAGGTACTCAATATAGATTTGCTAAATAAATAAAATTTCATGGATTCCTATTTTTCTGCCCTATTTCTTTTGTTTAAATGAGACTTACCACAACTTAAAGCTCCCTAGCTCACAAAGGACATAATTTTTCTCCAGAATTAAATAAAAAAATAAATCCATCAACTCAACACTTGAAGAGTCGCATCCACTTTTCCACACATGTGTAATGATATCTACTCAACTAAAGACAGTAGAAGGTTGAGACATTTGAGAGGTTTTGGACCCTGCCAAATGTGTCTTCTAATTTGGTATTATTTTAAAAAAACAATCCAATAATAGCTCTGTTGAGTGAGATGACATACTTGCCAAACGAGATTTTCCTCATCTGTGTCTACAGTAACTGCCGACGTGTCCGCCCTTCGAGGAGGTTCCTGGCCCTACTCCAGTCTCTTCCATCTTGCTATGTTTGCATCATGTCTGTCCTAGACACAATATGAGAGACCTTTTCTTAGGATAAGTTTTGATAAAGATTAACAGTCACTGATGAAGGTTGTTAGGTAGGATGTGGAGGGGGAGGCAGAGTGGTGAGAATGTCTGGTTCCAAAGTAAGGCTGAAAGAAAAACAGAAGATAATACATGCAGAAAGCACCCCTAAGTTAACCATAAGACATGAGTGAAAGGAAGTGCCACTAAAATATGTAGTATCACAATGTTTTGTTAAGTCAGTTCTGACTACACCTAGGTACCTCAACTGAGAGGCAAAAATCACACTGCTCAATAATTGTCAAAGAATACTTAGTTAAATTTTGAAAACTTACACTTTTAAAACTTTACTATAAATATGAAGATATATGTATATATAAGACAATATTTATATAAACATATAACTATGCAGAGAAACGATATCAAAATGTTTATAGTGCTTATTTCTTAGTGGGACTTTGAGTAATTCTTATTTTCTTTTTTACCATATATTTTCTCCAAATTTTTAAATAATAACACCATTTTGTGCTCATTATAATGAAATGTTTCAAAAATCTAGATCTTTAAAAATACATCAGAGACCACTATTGTACAATCTTCAGATTTTCATGACTTAAATACTTCTTAATGGAGCTTACTGGAAGATATCCAATAGGCTGGTAATACCTCTTACTTGCAAGCCAGAAACCACCATGTATGAAAAAGCAAGTTATAGTGAAAGAAAAACACTACTTATTATGCAACCTAGCTTTCAGAAGTCTTACAGAATCTCAACACAGTCATTCCCCAAATCACAGTGGTCAAGGAAAAGCTTTTAGACCACAGCTGCACATGCACAAAGTGTGAAAGGCTAAGCGAACATGAGGGAACCAGGGAGATCCCCCTGGCCAAGTTTTCTCCAAAAGGTATATCCCTTCAGGGGGAAAAAAAGAGGGGGGCGTGTAAACCATAAGAGATGCTTAAGCATAGAGAACAAACTGAGGGATGATGAAAGGAGATGGGTGGGGGGATGGGCTAGATGGGTGATGGGTATTAAGGAGGGCACTTGTGATGAGCTCTGGGTGTTGTATGTAAGTGATGAATCACTGTATTCTACTCCTGAAGCCAATATTGCACACTATGTTAACTAACTAGAATTTAAATAATAATCTGAAAAAAAAATGTATCCTTCAGATCACCCTATCTGCTCCCATTCAGCCTCTTCTGAATGCACAGCTCATCTAAGAGCCGGCCTTTCATTTCACTTTCCTGGAAAGGTAGAGTTATTAGCTGAAACTGATTTGGAGTTCAAAGTGGATAATGTTGAGAATATGATGCTTACTGGATATCCAAGCACAGATACCCAATAAACAGTTGAAAATATGCATCTGAAAATTTTAAGAGAGAAGTTTGATCTGTAGATGCAAAGTTGATGATTGTCAGCCAATACATGATATTTACAACTATGAACTAAAAGAGATCACCAAGGAGTCGATTTAGATGGAGAAGGGAAGAGGGCCAGAGACTGAGCCTTTGCACATTTCAACATTAAGGAGTCTAGGAGAGGAGGGTGAACCAGCCAAAAAGGCTGAGAAGGAGAAATCAGTGAGGTAGAAAAACCAAGAGAGCCTGATATCCTGATGGGCAATAGAAAAGGGAGGGTCTGTGTCACATGCTGTTGGTAGGATAACAAGGAAGAGGACTGAGAATTGACCATTGGCTGTAGCAATGTAGAGTTTACCAGTGACTTTGACAAGGGCAGTTTCAGTGGAGTGATGGAGCAGAAGTCTGAAGTGCATTTTAGAGAGAATGGGAAGAGACAGGTTGAAAGCTCAGGTAGGAGCAGTTCTTTCAAGGAACTTTGCTTCAAAGGGCAATAGCTATGGATGAAAGTGAAATCAAGAGACTTCTCTTCTCAGATGGGAGAAATAATGGCATGTTCATAAACTGGTCAGAATGAGCCCATGGGGAGCAAAAACTCAGAGAAGAGAAAAATGTAGCATTGAGTTTGAGTGGGAAGAAAGGTGGAATTATTGTTTGAGTGGAGTGACTGGTTCTAGATAAGAGAATGAGTGACTCATCTCTGAAAGCAAAGGAGAGGGCAGAACATGGGGTGCAGCTGCTGTTAGATTGGGAGAGGTGAGTGGAGTCTGTGAAAGTCCTCTTCTGATTGCTGAGAATGAAGGTAGAGGAGGAAGGGAGAGAAAATATGAAAGAGGCCCCTAAGAGAGTGGAAGGTGGATGGACCTGATAATCACAGTGTGATTGCTTGGCAACATTAATAGGATCATTGAGTTTCAGAATCAGAAATTTAAAATGAGATCGGGGCATGTTATTTTCCCCCCAGTGTTGTTCAGCTGTGTAAAAGTTGGATTTAACTAGAGTTGTGATTCTGACATGCACATAGTGAAAACAAGGGAGTCAAAGGTGTATGCATGTGGTGATTATCGTGGTTGACCATGGAAATTAAACTGGGTAAAGGAAGGAGAGAGGACCTCAAGGGGGTGTGGGTCCATAGAAGGGTGGTAGGATCAATGGATTATATAGCTCCCAGTGGGATTTTAGGATTGTTGGATTTGGGAGAATAAAAGGGGACAAGATGGATGGTAGTGGACAGAAAGTGGGATACATGAATTTGAGAGTATGAAAGAGTTGTTGTTTTTGTTAATAACAAAGTCTAGGCAGTATGACCTTGAAAGTGAATGCCTGAGGTTGGGTGAAGGACGAGATCTTTGGAAGAAAGGATTTCAAGAAACCAAGAGTCCCTGATCACTAAATAATTATTGAAATCTCCAAGAATAAGGGTCATTTAGAGATAGTAACAGTGATGCAGGACCTAAAATGTTAGGAGCTGGCAGGTGACATTAACAATGAGGGACAGAGGGTGATGACAAGATTCAAAGATGGGGGAAGGAGTATCCAGATTAAACAAGGAAGACAAAAGCAAGGTCCAAAAGTGGCAATGATCAGGAGGCCGGTCATTTAGAACAAGTGGTTCTGGGGCTTAGGAGCATGAGCTGCCCCTTGAGATATTTTTCAAGGTGGTCGAAAATGTAAAGCACTATGAAATGCAATGTATTGCTATCTCTAGCATATGAAAAAGTAGTAGTTATTATTGCAAACTCTTTTAGCAAAGTATTTATATAAATAACCAGGAGGATTTCCTCTCTCTGGCAGTCCCCAAAAGTAATAAACAGATTTTTTTTTTTTGAAGTCACTGAGTGGAAGTTCAGAACTTCAAGACAAGATATAATTCAGAAAAGTCTCTTTATTTTCTGCATAACAGAATTGTTAGATGGTACCACCCCTGATAATTTAGACCTCTGATAGTGAGGTTTCTAAAACGTCCAAGGAGAGATTTGAAACCCCTACCTCTATTTAAGGGGATGGGAGAAGAGATTTGTCCCCTCTTAAGCACTTTGGACAGGATCTGGTTTTCCTTGATTGACATTTTCCTCCATGTGTTTCTAAAGTGATGGACAGTGATGACCAATCGTAACTTCTCCACTCTCCTTTGGATCTCAGGAATGTGAGTTTCCTCTGTTCTCTTACCTGGATGTTTCAAGTAGCAATCATGCAACAATGCCTATGGCATAATGCAGGAAATAAAGAGTAGAGCTTATTCCTTTTTCTGTCCATTCTCTTCTTATAATAAAGTCCTCTGTGTTTAGTATTTTTTTAAACTAGAAAGTTCTAAATTAGAAATGGATCAAAATCTATGAACACCAATTTTGGGTGTTTTCACATGTAGCTTTTGAATTAATTCCTTTTCCTAATTAAATAGCTAAACATAGTCACTGCAGAAACTATGAAAAAAAGGGGAAAATAATTGAAAAGTATTACTGAAAGCCAAAACTCTCAATATGTTGGTGTATTTTTTTCTGATTTCATTTTTAAAAATTGTGAGTTGCACATAAAATCTGCCATCACAATCATTTTAAGTATACGGTATAGTGGTACTAATTTACATTCATACTGTTGTGTCTCTATCACTCCCATCTATCCACAGAATTCTTTTCATCTTACAAGACTGAAACTCTGTACTCAAACAATAACTTCTCATTCCTCCCCTTCCCTCACCCCTTGCAACCACCATTCTACTTTCTGTCGCTATGAATTTGAGTACTCAAGGTACCTCATGTAAGTAAAATCATGCAATATTTGTCTTTTTGTGACTGGTTTATTTCACTTTGTATCATGTCCTCAAATTTACCCATATTATAGCGTTTATCAGAATTTCCTTTTTAAGGCTGAATAATATTCCATTGTATGTATATACCACATTTTGTTTATTCATCTGTTGATGGACACATACATTTCTTCTACCTTTTGGCTACTATAAATAGTGCTGTTATGAACGTGGTACACAAATATCTCTGCAAGTTCCTGCTTATGGTTATTTTGGATATGTTCTCAGAAGTGGGATTCCTGGATCATATGATAATTCTGTTTTTAATTTTTTGAGGAAACACCATGTCTTCCATAGCAGCTGTACCATTTTATAGTCCCACCAACAGTGTGCTAAGATTCTAATTTTTCCACATCCTGGCCAATACTTTTTATTTTCTGGTTTTTTTGTTTTTTGTTTTTTTTCACAGTAGCCATCCTAGTGGGTGTGAAGTGGTTTCTCATTGTGATTTTTTTAAAAGATTTTATTTATTTATTTATTTGACAGAGAGAGACAGCCAGTGAGAGAGGGAACACAAGCAGGGGGAGTGGGAGAGGAAGGAGCAGGCTTCCAGCAGAGAAGCCCGATGTGGGACTCGATCCCAGAACGCCGGGATCATGCCCTGAGCTGAAGGCAGACGCTTAATGACTGAGCCACCCAGGCGCCCCTCTCATTGTGATTTTTATTTACATTCCCTAATTATTAGTGATGTTGAGCATCTTTTCATGTGCTCATTTGTATATCTTCTTTTGACAAATGTCTATTCAAGTCTTTGCTATTTTCTAAATCAGATTGTTTGTATTTTTATTGTTGAGTAGTAGGAATTCTTTATATATTCTGGATATTAACTCCTTATAGCTATATGATTGGCAAAAATTTTTTTCCATTCATGGATTTCCTTTTCACTCTGTTTAATATGACCTTTGATACACAGAAGTTTTCAAATTTTATGGAGTCCAATTTGAGTTTTTGTTTGTTTGTTATGTGTGCTTTTGAGATCATACCCAAAAAATCACAGCAAAATTCAATATCATAAAGATTTTCCCCTGTTTTCTTCTAAGACTTTTATAGTTTTAGGCTCTATGTTTTTGAGTTAGTTTTTGTTTATAGTGTAAGGTAAGTGTCCAACTTTATTCTTTTGTATATGGATATCCAGTTTTTCCAACGCCATTTATTGAAAAGATTGTCCTTTCCCCCATTGAATGGTCTTGACATCCTTGTCAAAAATCATTTGACCATATATTCGAAGGTTTATTTCTGGGCTCTCTGTGCTATTTCATGGGTCTTGATGTCTGTCTTTATGCCAGTACCACGGTTTTGATAAGTGTAGCTTTGTAGAAAGTTTTAGAATTAAGAAGTGCAAGATCCAATTTTGTTTTTCTTTTTCAAGATTGCTTTTGCTGTTTGGGTTTTTTGAGATTTTATATGAATTTTAGGGTAAATTTTTTTCTACTTCTGGAAAAAACGTCATTGATCTTCATTGACTTTTTTAAAACATAGCAGCTATCACACTGTGTGAACAATGTTATATTGTGCTTTTCTTCCTTAACATTGTATTTATTTTATTAAAAATAAAAATTACTTCTTGGGGCACCTGGATGGCTTATTCAGTTAAGTGACCTCCTCTTGATTTCAGCTCAGGTCATGATCTCAATGTTGTGAGATTGAGCCCCGTGTCTGGCTCTGCACTGGGTATGGAGTCTGCTTAGGATTCTCTCTCTCTCTTTCTCCCCTGTCCCTCCCCCTCCCTCTCCAAAAAAAATTATAAATAAATAAATAGACATAACTTCTTTTAATTTAAACACTTCATAAACATACTTTACAATGACTACATAAAGGGAAATGTACGAATGGAAGTATAACTGAAAGATTAGAAACATTTGTACCTCAAACTATGTGACTTGTGTATGCTTTAGATACTATAAACACAAAAATAAGAAAAATTTGATTCAAGATTGTAATGCTTATATTATTTTTTAACCAACTACAATTCTGGAATTCATTTATTTACTCAACAAACATTACTGAGTCTTTATAGTTTTTGAAGTCCTGGAAACCTAGATATAAATTAGATATGATCTTCACCCTCAGGGAAAGGGAACAAAAACTAAAATTTAGTGAAAATCTAGTATGTGTCATGAGTTTTCACTTTCTATGTTAATGTTTGCATTAATCTTATGGGGAAGTGGTGTTAACCCCATTTAGAGATGGGAAAAATGATGTTCAGTTCAGAAAGGCTGAAGCCACTTGTCGGTGGTGACACAGAGAGTGAGTGGCAGGGCTGGGATACAGCTCAGGGCTGACCACTTCCAAACCTCATGCTCTTGTCACTCTCCCTAGTTGCCTTTTGGCACTCATGACCTAGAATAGGAGATAATACATATAGCTAAGTGTAACATGAACAAAACACGGTTATAGCTATTAATTGTGCCAGGACAGAGTCAACAAAGGCTTTAGAGAAATAGCATTATAACTTCAGGCTTGAAAACTGCGAATTTTATTAGCTACAGTGGGGAGAGCAGCATTCACTGATTCATCAGTTCACAAACCTGCAGTGAGCTTCTGCTGTGTGCTGGTCACACAGCTCACTCCAGCTTTGCCCTGAAGATTTGAAAGAGAATGGGTGTGACACTGACCACCCTCAGGAGTCAGTCTCTTGGGAGACAGGTAAGTAACGGATGTATGACAGAGCCTTGTGCCAAGCTCTGCCACGGAGTCGAAAGCAGAGTGCTGGGGGACACGCTTCCAGGGTACCAAGGGCAAGTGCACAGGGGCAGAGGCCGTGCTGTATTGCAGGTATGCTGAGCACAGCAGCCTGGAATCTCCATGCCAAGTTCAGATGCTTGCACTTCATCCGAGAGGCAACAGCAAGCCCGCAGACGTTTTTAAGTAGGGGAGTGACAAGGTTAATTCTGCTTTTAAGAAACTATCTGGCAGTGTGTGAAGTACAGAGTGTGGGAACGTGAGAAGAGACAGGTGTCAGGAAAACCAGCCTGGAGGCTAACGGTGCCAACTAGAGATGGAGAGGACCCGGTACAGGCAACAACAGAAGAGACTGAGAGAGTAGAGACCACATTTACAAGAAGAAGGTGGCAGAATTCATTGACTGTAGGATGTGTAGTGAGAGTAAGTTAGGAGTCAAGAGAACAGCGTAAACAAAAGCTTCAGGTCATATATATGTTCAGAACCACCACATTGTTTACAAATGAAGAACTCGTTCAGCGTTTTGTAAATAGGCAATGAATGCCCTTTGAATTATCGGTATTCCTTTTATGTATTTAGTCATTCTAAAATGCTCTATTAGTTTAATAGATGTTTTTTCTCCCAAGCAGTTTATACATGGACTGCAACGCTGTTTACACTATTAATTCCGGTAGCAAACTCTTCCTACATAGATAGTATAAGTGAAATTTTTATTATTGTTATATTGAAACATAGATTTTGAGACAATGGATTAGTGAATTTTTTTTCTATAATGAAATTCAAAAGATTAATGGACTTTTTTTCTGAAATGGGGTTCAGAAAAGGTTATTGGTCAGGTAAATAATATGCAACACTATTTTAATGTTTCACAGAAGTTTTCCATTTTCTTAGGTCATTAATAAGTCTTGTAATTTATTTGGTTCTTTTTTGTTCTGTAGAGCCACTTTTGTTTTCATTAATAAGAAAGTTACAAGTGGAATTTCATGTGCCTGTGCTGTTATGTGTGACCAGAAGAGGGCGGCAGTGAGGCACTAGAAAGAAGGAACAGGCCCTTAAATTGTAGAGGCAGTTAAGACCATCCTGTAAATGACCTAAACATTTCTTGAGGCTGACATCTGAATTAATTGATCCATTTTCAGAGCCAGAGACTATGACATAAACATTGTAACAGAATTTTCAGAACATCAGATGACGTCCTTATAACGCAATAGAGTAATAAATTTGTAGGAATTTCTGTTAAGATTCATGACCATTAACACTGAGAAGTATTCTGAAAATTTTACATCAGTCTGAAGGGAAAATTTGATTAGAGGATGGATTAAAAGTAAACATATTGTTTCTTGTTAAAGAGCATGGGCAGAGAATTTAATAATTTACAAAGACAATAAAAGGGATCTTATTTTCTTTGAACATTGCAGATATTCCTGAAATAAAAAGAAATATTTCCAATTTTTCAAATATATAGCAAGCAAAGCATAGGATTAAGCAACTAAGAGAGGTTTCCCAGATTCACTAAATATCTCCTTTTATAAACAATTAACGAAAACAGATATTTTTTTGAGTACCTCATATGCACTAGGAATTATTCCAGGTATTAAATACTCCAGGCTATAGAAGACACATTCCCTGCCCTATTGGATTATCTATTCTAGTGGGGAAGATAAACAGTAAGCAAAACCACAGATTAATTCACAGTTACAATTGAGAAAAAAAAAAAAAGGAAAGCAGTCTATCACAGGGCTCCAAGTAAACTAGTTTACGTTCATTCTCAAATTTGGAAATTAAATAAAATTGAAAGTAGGACTTAAGAACAACTCATTTGAAATTCTTAATACCTATTTATATTATGTATTTCCTTTAACAATAAATAAAATGGATGGGGGAATTTACATATTAATAAAAATAACATTGCAAAAGAGTATTTGGGTAGTTGTATACAGCAATAAAACACTGCCAATTGAAGTGTCATAAAATGCCCCAAGCCTTCTCTGACTGCCTGAACTTGATTAAACACCATGTCAGTCATCAGGCTGGCCCCAGCTGCAACCAAGAATCTGTCCTCACTGATCCTCTCTAAATCCCAGGTCCCAAACCTGGAAAACACTTGTGTAAATATAACCCCCTACCTCCTCTTTTCCCTTCATTTTCATTGGCATCTCTAACATCCCACATTCCCAGTTTGCCCAGGTTATGGGCACACTTGTAGGCCCTCCAGCCTCTCTCTGAGCCTGGAACCGTTGACTCAGAAGGTTATCGATATTTTTAAAGGCCCTTTCGACTTTCATTATGTTCCTTCTCTCCACTGTATACACTTTCCAGGTGTGGATTGACTGAGACAGTCCCTAGGCTGACTCTGATGGGATCCATTACTGATGAACCATGGCTGGGCACTCACTGATTCTTTTATTCATCCTTAATTGATTGTCTTTCCAATTCTCTACAGACCCTGTTTCAATCCAGGATCCCCCTTTTCAAGCTGAACTCACTCCTGCCACCCTACCTCCCAGATCTCCATCTGTTTGACTTAGGATACTTGGTTATCCGTGGTGAACTCCCAAGTTTTCTCCTTCCTTTCTGCCTCAGAGAGACAATGTTCTACCGTTTATCTAAGCCTACTCCTTCTGACTTCTTAAACCAACCCCTTTTTAACTTCTTTTGTGATTTTTCTCATTCATATTCCCACTCTTTCATCTCTTTTCATCTCTTTTCTTTTCTTTTCTTTTTCCTTTCCTTTCCCTCCCTTCCTCCCTTTCTTTCCTTTCTTTTCCTTCCTTCCTTCCTTCCTTCCTTCCTTCCTTCCTTCCTTCCTCCCATCCTTCCTTCTTTTTTGCCTTCCGACATCTCCTTGACCTACACACATGTTCAAATCTAATGATTCTTAGAAATCTTCATTTCCCCCGAGACTGTATTCCATCTTTCTCCTTCCCTTAACAGCAATGCTTCTCAAACTAGTAGTCTGTATTTATCCCTTTCACTTCTTTATTTAACACTCCTCCATCCACTTCTTCTGGTCTGCTCTCTTCTGAAATGGCTACTTACATGATCACTGAGAACTTTCCAATCACCTGATCTAGTCGCCTCTTCCTCCTGGCTACTCTGGGGCTTCCTGTGGAACTTGTTGCCCAGTGTCATGTCTCCACCATTCCTCCTTCTCACATTTCTAGCTGTTTCTTTGGAGGCCATTATTTTACTATTCATCTCCCAGGTAGAGGCATTCTCTAGAAGACTGTCTTCTTCATATCCTACCTTTGCTTCCTTTAATCTAGTGCAATAGCTTCTATTATTGCCCCCCCATGTGCATGATCCCCAAATTCCTCTCCAGTCCTAATCTCTCTCCTGAGTTTCAGGTATAGTTGAATTTCCTCTCCCATTTTCTCCATTTGTTGGAGTCCTACCCATCCATCAGTGTTTAGCTCATATTTGGCCTTTTTAACAAACAATAACTTAACTAAATCTCCCCTTCCCCATTTTTCATCCATCCTTTGCTTGGAATTCAATTATACCTGATCCCCCTCACTCTTGTATTTGAGATACACATTTGTGTTTGTCATCTCTATTAAACCCTGAGGACTAAAAGTGCTGGGACTATGTCTTATTTATCTTTATGTCCCCTGCAAGACCTGACACATGGTAGAAACCCTAGAAATTTTGGCTGATTTCATTGTTGGAAGGAAAGTGTCACGAACCTTAATGTTTGAGAATTGTGAAGAACATGAAATTTATAATATGCAGGCTACAAATTTAGGATACTATAGGAGGTAAAAAACCAAATTTACATCAAATATGGTTCACATTTTTGCCTCTGTCCCATTTCAGTTAAGGCAGATTTTTGGAGGTTACCTAAAATTTCACTTTGTAAGGGCCTTTTTTAGGAGTGATGAAATTCTTGGAAATTGAAATTAAGTTTCAGGCTCTGGGATTTTATTGTACTCTCTTTAAAGTTAGTAAATCGGCCTGTTACTGTTTCATGGATGCTGGGAAAAGACATGAGACGCTTGGGTCAAAGACAGAGGACTTCATTTCTCAAGAGCACAGCAAGGCCATGAGCATCATGTCCTCCAAGTCACGAAGGAGTGATACTGAGTAGTTCAGGTGGATGTGGGTGGGTCTGTGTTGCAGCCAAGGAATATTGATCTTGAGGAGGCCACTATTATAGCAAACCTGTTCTTGCTCCAGAGGGAGACATTACCTCATTCCTCAAGGTTGCTACGAATACAAACCTAATCTGATTGATTGCCCAGGACAGGAGAAACTGTGTTGGTATTCTTGACACACTCAGCAAGAACGTGCAGAGATGCCCACAACCCATGGTGGATTGCCTCTCCCAAAAACATTCTGTGAGAA
This sequence comes from Ursus americanus, assembly GCF_024610735.1. Taxonomy (NCBI): domain Eukaryota; kingdom Metazoa; phylum Chordata; class Mammalia; order Carnivora; family Ursidae; genus Ursus; species Ursus americanus. The sequence continues at coordinate 7,536,347 of NC_142139.1, forward strand.
TACGACTTTTGGTTATCCTGGTGCATCAGAGGGACTTACTAAATATTTGTTGAATCAAATTAATTAATTAGTGAGAAGAAGGGGAACCACTGACGAATTAAAAAAGGCAAATAGAGTGAATTCCTGAGGGAACAGTTCTAGACTTTAGATCTGATTAGGAGGAAGTCAGAAGAGTAATGAGAACTAAGACTGCCTGGCTTTATAACAGATAAAATTTCTAAAAACTTTACCTCATGGGAAGTGAGAAGGACTCATATACAAAAGTCAGATTAAGTCCGAACAACCTAAGACAATGCCTGTAGCTTGCTGCTAGTGTTACAGTAACTACAGTTCTTTGCATCTGCAGTGTTTTGCCACACCCTAAACTTCATTGAAAGTTTAGGCACTAGGCTCATTTGGGAACTATTAGCACACGTTTCTTAAAATGGTGAATTAAACTACAAATCAAAGTCGATTATGCTAATGATTTTGATCAGAATTAAATACTTGCTTCAAAAGTTGCAGTCGAACAAATGAAATATCTTAACCTCTCAAGATTCTTTTTTTAAATTGAAGAATAATTAACATACAACATTATATTGGTTTCAGGTATACAACATGTTGATTCAACAATTCTATACATTTCTTAGCGCTCCCCGCAATACGTATAGCCACCATCTGTGACCGTACAAAGTGATTACAATATTATTGACTAAATTCCCTATACTGTACTTTTATCTCTGTGACTCATTTATTTTATAACTGGAAGTTTGTACCTCTTAATTCCATGTATCTATTTTGCCCATCCCCCACCCACCTCCCCTCTGGCAACCACCAGGTTTTCCTCTGTATTTAAGAGTTTGTTTTTTGCTTATTTGTTTTTTCGTTTGTTTTGTTTTTTCTGGATTGCACATATAAGTGAAGTCGTTGGGTATTTGTCTTTTTCTATCTGACTTTTCCACTTAGCATAGTACCTTCTAGGTCGATCTATGTTGTTGCAAATGGTAAGGTCTCAATCTTTTTATGGCCGAGTAATATTCCATTATATATACCACAATTTCTCTATCCATTCATCTATCGATGGACACTTGGGTTTCTTCCATATCTTGGCTCTTGTAAATACTGCTGCCAGTAGACATAGGGGTACATATATGTTTATGCATTAGTGTTTTCATTTTCTTTGGGTAAATACCCAGTAGTGAATTATTGGATCACATGGTATTTTTATTTTTAATTTTTTGAAAAACCACCATTCTATTTTCTACAGTAGTTGTACCATTTTACATTCCCACCAACAGTGCATGAGAGGTCCCTTTTCTCCACATCCTTATCAATACTTGTTATTTCTTGTCTTTTTGATCCTAGCCATTCTGACTGGTATGAGGTGGTATCTCATTGTGGTTTGATTTGCATTTTCCTGATGATTAATGATGCTGAACATCTTTTCGCGTGTCTGTTGGCCATCTGTATGTCTTCGTTGGAAAAATGTCTACTTAGGATCTCTTCCCATTTTTTAACTGAATTTTTGGGGTCTTTTTGGTGTTGAATTGTGTAAGTTCTTTATATATTTTGGATATTAACCCCTTATCTGATATATCATTTACAGATATCTTCTCCCATTCACTGGGTTGTATTTGTGCTAAGATTTTGTCTTTGAACTCAGGATGCTGAGACTGAGTTAGTTTCTGTTGAGGATTTGAATCAGGAGGTCATATAAAGCCATGGTAAGCAGATCAAATAAGGATGGTCTATAGAGAAGAATAAAACAGACCTTGTCTGTTCTGTTTGCCTCTATACTCTTACAACCTGGCATGGTAGCTGACACATAGGAGGCTCGCAGTAAGTCTTAGTGGAATGAATAAAACAGACGCTGGAGGGGGAGAGATAGAGAGGTGGAGAGAGAGAGGGAGATTGTTTTGCTTCCAACAGCTTTCCATTCCTGGCTCTAATCCCTCCTGAGGACTACCTGCATTTCCTTCCCTTATGTCCATGAGAGATCTCTGTGTCTCTCCAGTAAATCCCCCTTTATGCTAAGGCTAGTTTGGGTGTGTGATGTTCCTTACAGCTAAATTAAACCTAAGAATCTCTTAATATAGGGTTCCTAATCATTAGACTTCAAAGTCTTCTTGTCCCTAGAGAGCTATGGTTCCTCATACAAACCAGAAATATTGATGACTTGTCCAGAAATCACTGAATTCTAGAAGTAGGCATGCCTCCACTTTGCTTAAGTGAACCTCACATTTTTGGGACAGGAAAAAGAATTGAAACTCAAATTCACCTGAAAATAAGGGAGTTACCTCCAAAAGTAAAGCTGGATGGCCTTCTTTAAAAAAGCAACTTAGGGCACCCGGCTGGCTTGGTCAGCGAAGCATGTGACATGTGACTCTTGATCTTGGGATCATGGGTTTGAGCCCCATATTGGATGTAGAGATTACTAAAAAAATAAATAAAAACTTACAAAAAGGCAACCTCTGAAGAAAAACTCCAGAAACTTCAACTTGAAGATCCTTTTGTAGAGAAGGCCAGGCCTTAGGCATTGTTGATTGAACATGACTTTATTTAAGGTCCACAGGGAAGATTAGGCATGATCTGGAGACACCAACCTAAGCTCCAGGAGGAGGAGAAGCAGGTCACAGCTTCACCTCAACTTTTGGAATTCTGTTGGACTAAACTTGGTGATGCAGGAGACTTCTTTGCAGTTTCTGGTTGTACTCCTGATTATTGTCCAGGACGTGGAGAAGAAAGGTTATTCTTTCCTGCTCACTAAAGTAGCAGGGAGACAATGCCTATTTGGGAGGACACATATAAACCTCTAAAGGGGAAGGCAGGTAGTTGAAAAAAAGCCACAGGTAATCATTTTAAGTTTGAAAAATAGAAAAATAAAATAAATACTTGGAGGCAGTATGGTGGGTTTGCCAAGAACATAGGAAGTGAGACAGGTCTCCAAAACCACTTATCCAACTTACTAGCTTAGCTCTGTGCCCTGGGCTAAGCTGCCCAAATGCTTATAACTTCAGATTTCTCATGTACAAGATGAGAGTAATAATTCATTCATTTGCTATAAATATTAAATTAGATAATGTCTGTAAGTTTCTTGGCCAATGGTACCAAGCTAAATGCTCAGTAGATGGTAGGGATGATTAGGATTATTAGTGCTTAGTAATTCAAGCATTAGTGAAGAATGTGTTACTTTTATGTTGACCAAAAGGGAGGTTGATATTTTTTAAGCTGAAGAAACATGGCACTAAAACATAATTAATAGCTCTTCTTCACTATTACTTTTGTAACATAAATCCCTACATGATAGAGAAATATAAAAGAGACCAGTAAATATCTAACAAGAAGGTAGTTGTACAGTAAACAGCCCTTGATTGTGGTATTAATCAACAGTTAGAAGTATAAACTTCCTTAAAAAAAAAAAAAGAAGAAGATGGAGAAGAAGAAGAAGAAGAAAGTCCCTAAATAGGAGGCACGTGTGAATTCCCGCATGCAATCTTCTGACGTTAAAAGCAGTTGCGAACTGTATGACCTGTAGATGGCGAACTTGGATAGGGCGACTACTAAGCAATGACTACCTAGAGAAGAAAGCAATGGTTTTTGTTTTGTTAAAGGAAGGACTAAGTAAAATTGATACGTTAATGAAGGCTGTGTACTACACCAAACTAAGAGAATTCTTTGCTGACACACTCTGTTCCTTCCTCTAAAGGAACTGTACGTCTACCTGGCAAAGTGAGTCTACCGTCAGTCATATGTGCTGTTGAGGGACAAGACTGCATTAGTTTCTGAAAGAACTGTTTTGGTTCAGCATTCACGCTGGCTACTAGTCACTGATACAAGAGAACAGAGTATCAAGTAGGGAACATAAACAGATTTCTTAAAGTCTCTTGAGGAATACAGAAGGGTAACTCCCTCAGAATGTCCACATGTAACACTTCAATTATCTGAACCCATTGTACATGTCCAAAGTATCCGCATCTTTTGATCTATATAAATAATTATATCCTCCCTTGCTCCCTTATTGCCACTCTTGAGTATTTGTTCTGTACACTTCCCAAGGCAATCCTTTAGGGACCAATTACCATCCTTTACTGACATCATCTCACTGACTGATGGAGATTTCTAGAGCACCACACTGGGCATGCAGGACTCCTAAGGGAGCTTTGTGGTGCTTTACGTGATCTATGTGCCCTGCTTGAGAAACATATTTTCTCCCTTAATATTCTACCTTGGGGTACGAGTTTTATCATATTTTCTAGTTTTACCAGATCACAACTACATATAATATGTGAATTTGTAGGGAAATTCATGTGACTTTTCCAAAACTGGTTACTCATGCAGTGGCTTGAGATGTTATGTTGGTTCTTTCAGTTGTGAAAAAGCCCAGTAACTCACCCAACATGATAGATTGATGACCTTTTGCTGCATTATAAAAGGGTCACTGTCCCCAAAGCGCCTCTCAGCTTGTGGGTCAGGTGAAGGGACATCTCTAGACTTCTATGGTGCCTCTGCCCTGTCATTTATCACAAGGCTGTAATTATTGCTTACACATTGGCCTCCCCACAAGTACTTCTGGAGTCCAGAAATTGTACCACATTCATCTGTTTATCCTAAGCAGATTGTGTCTTGGTACATAGTAGGTACTTATGAAAAAGTTGAATGGATTAAAGAATAAGTATATGTGCTTTGGAAGACAAGAGAAGGCAGGATGGAAGAAAGATCAATTTACGGGGAAAAAAAGAGGAGGATAAGCCAAACATCCATGAGGAATTGTACCTATGTTAGACAAATATTATTCTAAAAGTATAGAAAAAAAGAGAGCAGCAATAGATTGTGTCCAGCCCAATACATTTATTTTTACTAACCAAACTCTCAAGAGGTTGACTTATAATTTTTTTAAAAGATTTTATTTATTTATTTATTTATTTGACAGAGAGAGACAGCCAGCGAGAGAGGGAACACAGCAGGGGGAGTGGGAGAGGAAGAAGCAGGCGCCTAGCGGAGGAGCCTGATGTGGGACTCGATCCCAGAACGCTGGGATCACGCCCTGAACCAAAGGCAGACGCTTAATGACTGCACCACCCAGGCGCCCCAAGAGGTTGACTTATAAACTAACATGCTAGTTCACTATTTCTGGGAGAGAACACATCTCTTCAGAGATTATAATGTCTGTTTCAGTTTACAGCATTGCCCTTACCCAATCCTATCTACTTCACATCCTCATTCATTTCAAAATGAACAAAGTCCGTAACTTTCAGGATGAGATAGTTCTCGTTTTCCAGTAGTTTCTAAAAGCTTCTAAAAAGTTGCAGTTACTCTAAGATATAGTAGATAGAGAAGTTATAAGAAAGTTCAGGAATTGTAAGATCTTATCTAAGAGTAGATTTGGATTTAAAGGTCCCACTGGTGAAAGCCATATCCTAGAAGATGGGAGTGAGGAACAAACAGAAACAGGCTCTGAAAGACAGTCCAAATAAGAGGAGCCACACATTACCCCAAAGTGTTACTCATGGAGTTTACCTTGGGGTATCTGATGTGAAATAATAGGGATGGTGGAGGACATGAGGACCATACACAGTGATGGAGAGTGTAGGACGGTCTTGTCTGCACGTGGTAAGCACTCAGTAATTGCTGACTGAATGGGCAGGCCATTGTGGCATGAGCTGCGGCTAAAGGAAGTCATGAATTGCTGTGCAAATGGCAGGGTTTATTTATTTACTTATGTATTTGCTTAGGTGCATCTAAAAAGGAGTCGAAGTGACATGCACTGTTAAAATGTACATAAACCAGGGGCGCCTGGGTGGCGCAGTCGTTAAGCGTCTGCCTTTGGCTCTGGGCGTGATTCCAGCGTTCCGAGATCGGGTCCCACATCGGGCTCCTCCGCTGGGAGCCTGCTTCTTCCTCTCCCACTCCCCTGCTGTGTTCCCTCTCTTGCTGGCTGTCTCTCTGTCACATAAATAAATAAAATCTTTTTAAAAAAATGTACATAAACCAGAGTAGGGAAAGTTAAAGTGGAAACCATTTAGAAGAAAGGAAGAAAGCCATGTCCTGGAAACTTGAGGCAAGAGAATCACTACAACGGTGCTTATCAGAAGCTCTGAGCTTCCTGGCAACCAGTTCAAAAGAGGAACATGCTAGGTTGTACATTGTCATCAGCCAGTAAAGGGAAGTTTATAAACTCATCTGGAAATGGAGACTTATTCTTGGGCTTAATTCTAGAAAGAGTTTAATGCATGGACAGTTAAATGAAGAAAGAAGACATTTAATATGTTTTGCAAAAGCTACATGCATGTTATTCATAGACTAAGCTGTAAGGGCAACCACATTTATACTATATAAAATAATAAGTGACAGGGAGAGGGGGCAGAAGGGGTTAATATATGAACATATACACTACCCCTCAAGCAAGAAAATATAAATATTGACCACAGTCCCCATGTTTTCAACTAATTACGAGGCACATCTATAACTTCCGTACAGCCCTCACTCTCAGTAAGGAAGAGGGTAGTATGGAAGGTTCTTCTACTTTTTCCCTATAGTTTCTGGGTCTGTGTAATCTGTCTTTGGGTGAAACAACACCATATATTAGTTATTGATTTGGAGCATATACCATTTTCCCTAGATCAGTACCCTCACCTCATAGGATGTCCTCCAGCTGGTTCTGTAACTGAGTCTTCAATAGACTATTGCTTTGCTCTAAAAGGCCAGCTGCTCCTGGGTTATGGTAAGACTAGTGAATCCTGTGGGAAATGGTCTATAGCATCCTGACCACAAGCAGTGTTATATGGATTACTGTTGATGAATTAAGCTGTTAGTAAGTCCACAGAAAATATTGCTAATAGCAGCATAGCAGGAAAGTCAAATCTATATCCAGAACAAATATCCACTCTAGTGAGAAAAGTTGCTACCAAGTCCACAATGAAGGGGGTTCAATATAATCAGTCAAGAGGAGGCTGCCCATGCCACCTGCATCACACATGTTTGGAACTGTATGCAGGGCTCAGCATGGGTCTCTGCTGCTTTTAAGCAATTTAAGCATTCAGTAGTGGTGGTAGCCAGATCTGCCTTGTGAGGGGAAGTTCATGAGGTTGAACCCATGAATAACTTCCCTCTCTGTCACCATGGCCACTCTGTTCCTGAACCCACTGAGTAATACTAGTGATGCTGGGGAAGGAGGATAGCTGATATTTACAGTCCTGGTCTTCTTGCCCATCTGATTCTAGAGAGCCTTCTCTGCCCATTGGTGAGCTTTCACATGAGGCACAAGCATTCTCACATCATCAACCTATTTTGAGAGATCCACAAGTGTACCTCCACCACCTTTTTGTAATCTAATATTGTTCCTTTCAGCTTCCTCCTCATCAAACCAAACCATTAGGTTCTATGTACAAATCTTCACTATGAGAATCTTCCCTTCTAGGTTAAGTGTGCAGTTTGGTCTACTTCTCAAAGTTCTGCTTATTGTGAAGATTTCTCTTCCTACTTGTCCTTCGCGGCCAACAGTGAGAAGAGCTCTAATGCTTTATCAGTTTATTTATGGCCGGTGCCAGTGTATTATATGCGTAATCATTACTAACTCAATCTTGAATTTTTTTCCCTGCCTATAAGGAAATCCCATAAAGCTACATTAATGGGTGTAGGGAGAGATGACATTGCAGTAGGATTAGGTGCCATGCGAGCTGGAGCCATTTGCTCATGAAATTTTCTTGTGCCTTTAGAACTTTCTTGAGTCTACTCTTGTATATGCCACTTCAGGTTGAGGGTGAGGAGCTGCTCTGCACATCCAAATTTGAGAACAGGTCAATCAAATAGCATCTAATTTGGAAGGCAGCTCAGGTCTCATAACTAGTTCATTTCCTGTGGTCAGATATTCAGTCTCTACCAGAACCCAACAGCAAAAATCAGGAGATGTTTCTCAAGGAAAGGAGTTATTTGTCAGAGAAGTATGGCTTTGCTCTCAATTATGGGGCCGTATTATGATTCTCTTATTGAGGAGTTTCATAGGCTCAACGATCTGTTACAGACACTTTGTACACACTGGATTTTCTGAGTCACAAGATCTAAGTAGCAAGAGTGTCTTATTCTTTAAACTGAACTCGTTGAAGACTATTCTTTTGCTTTTGGCCTTCCTTAAATATAGAGCCTTATGGTTTATTCAATAAATAGGAGGAACAACACTGGTGTAACATTATTTTGCCTCTGTAATGCTAAAAGCGCATCAAACGTGTGTGCCTCTTTCTTCATGGAGCTGGACACAAGGTGCAGCAAATTGTCTTTCACTTTGGAGGGGATACCTCTAAATATTCCAGGTCTGTAGACTCCCAGAAACATCAGTGAATTAGTAGATCTCTGAACTTTCATGGAATTTATCTCTTATCCTCAGTCAGATATGTGTCTTACCAAGGCTTCTTATCTCTTTATTTCTTTCTGATTACAATGATAACCAATCCCTCCCAGTGCCACTAGCACAATGGACCCAGAATCTCTGGTAAATGTACTCATGTTAACAATTTTGACCCAAAGGAGCTATGTAGCTTTTTCCCCCTTGGTCTTGCATTTTAGAATTCATTTTCACACATATTCCCCTGGCTTCTGCTATATAAATTAGAAAAAAGTCATGCAACTCTTTTGAGATATATATAGATATAGATAGATAGATAGATAGATAGATAGATAGATAGATAGATAGATAGATAGATATAATAAAAACTTGGTCAGACTCCTGATTTTAGATACCTCAGCCCCGCAGTTCCAAGAAGTAAGGCACTGAAGCTCCTTGATTCTTTTTTTTCTTCTTTTGCTTTTCTTTCTTTTATAGTTCCTTCCTTCCTTCCTTCCTTCCTTCCTTCCTTCCTTCCTTCCTTCCTTCCTTCCTTCCTTCCTTGGATAAACAGCATATAATGGCTTTATTTTTATTTACTTCCTTAATTTGACATATAGTACAATCGACCTTTTATTTGGCCTTTGTTTTATAATTCTAACATATGTATAGATGTGTGTAATAACCAGCATCACAATTAGGATATGGAACAAATTTTCCTCTAATCACTGCTTTAGCTGCCTATCATAGTCCCAAAGGAAAACAGTGTTCCCAGTCCAGACTGCAACAGTTGAAACTTTGTCAAGACCATTGTTAAATTGGCAAGTATTAAAACAGTGATTCAGATAGCATAAACTTTGGGAATATTAAGTTTTAGAAAGTGATCAGCTTGGTTCTAGATGTATAGGAATTTTAGTATATTAGCAGGGGATATATATCTCAGAGTGGAAAGTCAGGATAAGGATGAGTATTTCTTACGATTTTAAACCCGGTAACTCAGAGGCTTTTTCGAAGTTAACCCAAACCCTTGTGCTATAGGCTCCCTTTGGATCTGATTACTCTGCTGTAAGCTGGGTAAGAAAAAAAACTTGAGATAATTTGTTTCATAAATCTTTACTTCTTGTGTACAGTTTCTGCTAGAACCAGGGAGGCAGACTGGGTGATGACGATCTTTGCATTTGCTTTTGCCAATCCTGTCACATTCCAGAGAGAGGCAGGGAAGTCTTTATAGTAGTTATAGTAAGAATCAGAAGAAAACAGCGATTTGCTTTGGGGGGTTTATTGTTTTTATCCTAATCGTCGAGATATAGTTTTGTCTGAAAGGAAAAAAATAATCCAAATGGTTAAATTTCTTTTCATTCTTCAAAAGATAGGTGTTAATACTTTTGAGGTGTATGGGATGGTTGGGGATACTGGCCTCCTGGAATATTGGATAGTTTTAGCCAGAGTGGAAGCTAGTGCCATCCTGGGTAGAAAGGAGTGAACTCATTGGGGTTCTATCTGATGCAGGATGGAAGCTAATATCAGTATGAGGGTGAGTCTCAGAATCTCAGCTTTGGGAGAGCTGCGTAGTGAATATAATATATTAAAGCCACATAATCAAGAGGCAAAAATATAGTTTCTTATATTTTTCAATGACAATATAATCTCAGTATTAATATGCCATTTCATCTGGATAAGGGAAAGCTTGACCTAATTAAGTCCAAACAGATTCTATTTACAAAGGTTTTTCTCCAACAATTCCAGGCTTTCTTGGACTTCTGAGTGTGACCCTTTCACAGAGGGTCAGTCAAACATCTTTGATTCATTGCATGAGCTCTTGGGATCTTTATCCAACCTGAATAGGTGGGGAAAGTGTTTATTGTTTATAGCCCTTTGCTATGAATTTTTCATGTGGCTTTGCATTTTGGAAAAATCGATAAAAAACAAGCAAACAATAAATTGAGGCCCTTGACGTGAGTCTCTCTCTCAAAACTACTAAGGTTTCTTTTGTTTACTGGTATAGCCTTAGTGCCTAGTATAGTGCCTGGCACATAGTAGATGCTCAGTAAATATTTATTGAATATCTAAATGAAAGTGAGTAAATAGATGAATGAATCAAAAGTTTAGGCTTTGAGGACACTTGGGTGGCTCAGTCAGTTAAGCTTTGGACTTTTGGTTTCTGCTCAGGTCTCATGGATTGTGAGATCGAGCCCCTGTGTGGGGCCGTCTGGTCAGTGTGGAGTCTGCCTGAAGATCTCTCCCTCTGCCCCTCCCCCCACTTGAGCACACACATGCTCTTGTGTGTGCTGTCTCTCAAATAAATAAAAGATTCTTAAAAAAAAAAAAAAGTCTAGGCTTTCACATGTTCCTTTTAGGCATACTTTCCCCAGCAGAAAAGTAATCAAATGAACCGCCACATACAGTGGAGATAGAAAAGGAATTACCCTGGATAATGGAAAGTAGATTCACTAATAGAGCGGGTAAAATGAGATTCAGGTAAATGTCTTTCAGTATTGAATCAGAGACAGGCAGACAGAAACTATATTTGGAGGTATAAATTCTAATGTTTAAAAAAAAAAAGCTTTAACTGCATTATCTCCTTGAGTGAGTCTCCTTTGCCTTTTCTGTAAATAAGGATGACCAAAAATAAATTAATGAAATTTAGCTAAGTTTATAACATCTTTACTGAGATATAACCTATATACCATAAAATATACTTATTTTAAGTGTACAATTAGATTTTTTAAAAATTTACCAAGCTGTGCAAATATCAGAATCCAGTTTTAGAACATATTAAAATGGGTGATTAAACACCCAAATATGATTCCTTATGCTCATTTACATTTAACCATTGTTCCCATTCCCAACCCTCATTCCCACCCTATTAAATCTACTTTCTATCTCTCTTGATTTGCGTTTCCTTAAGATTTCTAATAAATGAAATCACAAAATACTTGGTCTTTTGTGTCTGGCTTCTTTTATGTAGCATGTTTTTGAAATTCGTCCGTGTGGTAGCAAACTCCTTTTTATTGCAAACATTTCATTTAATGGCTATTACATTTTGTTTATCTATTCATCAGCTGATGGACATTGGGTTGTTTCTACTTCGGGGCTATTATAAATAATGCTGCTATGAACATGTGTGGGCAAGTCTTTAGGTGACATATGTTTTCATTTCTTTTAGGTAATAGGAGTGGAATTATAGGGTTTCATGGTAAATTTAGGTTTAACTTTTTAAGAAACGGTCAAACTGTTTTTCCAAAGTGGCTATACATTTTGTGTTTCCACTAACACAGTATGTGGGCTCCTGTTTCTCCACATCCTTGCCAACTTCTCTTATTTTCTGCCTTTTCGACAATCGTGAGTATAATTTCATGAAGAAAAAGCAATCACTGGTGTTTGTTTATGCCAGTTCTATTGCTACCGATGTAATGACAGCTAAGATATGATTGGGATCACTTAAAATATTTGGAATGGAAGTTGTAAAACTTGAAAAGAAGTAAAAACTAACTCTCTGCCACCCTGTTAATTTTCTTAAAGCTCTGTTTTCTCTAGTCCCTCTTCTATTAGGAACTCTTCGTGACGCCTCTGGGTAGTCTGTTAGGGTTGTCTCATACTGGGGTTTATGAGAACCAGTTATTAAATTTTCAGGAATTTTGTGGGCCATTTGTTAAACACAACCACCAAAATTAAATACTTAAACTTAAAATTAGTGTTACTTAAAGACAAAACTTATTTCTTAATTATTTTGTGGCATTTTACTATTATCTGTGTTTTGAAATGTCCTGTGTCTATTGCATTTGCATGGTGGACACACTACATAGTGGTTACTGCTGAACATCTCTTCCCAACACTATTTCCAGTGATCCCACATTGATAGCTTGAAATCATCAATGGTAGAAATATTTACACCACAGAAATTGGCAAATGTTACAAACCAAGGCTTTTTTTTTCCTCCCAGAGAAGTGGTTGTTAAATATTTACTAGATCTAAATTTATCCTGTCGGTATTTTTTATTGAGTTTATGAAAGGTGTAGATTTTGGAGAGAATCACGTCATTAAAATATTAAGGCAATGATTTGGTTGTTTGTTCTTCTATTCACCTCAGTAAAATTTTCTTTCCATTTATACCTTGAATCTACTTCTTAGTAATTTTATACTTGGCAATTTATATTTTGGAGAGAGAGGTGAGCAACAACTATGTCTACTATAGTTATATTTTTTCATTGTCCTGGTCAGGTATTAATTATAGTGTTATTTCAGCCTTATAAAATGAACTGGGAATGTCTTTCATATTTTTCTATCCTCTGTAATAATATAAGTTTCCTAGAAATTACATATTTCTAAAAGATTTGGTCAAAATTGACTATGACATCATCTGAAACTGGCACCTTTCTTGGAAATAATAGGTAATTTTTTTTTACTAATTCTTAGTCTTGATTAAATCTTAGATTTTTATTCAGTTTTAATGATATATCAAAATTATCCTAGATAATATACATTATAAACAATGTTCATATTTTTAAGAACGATTTGTACATTATAGTCTCTCTCTCTCTCTCTAAAGATTTTATTTTGAAGTAATCTCTACACCCAACATGGGATTGAACTTACAACCTCAAGATCAAGAGCTACACTTTCCACTGACTGAGCCAGCCAGGCACCCCATGATAGTTTCTTATACTTCTAAAATCTTAGTCATCGTGGTGTTTTTACCACTTTTCCCATTCTGAAATGATTCTCTTTTTTCCCATTAGATTTTCCTGAAAGCCAATTAATTGGCCTTTTCAAATAGCTACTATTTTGATTTCGTGCTATTTCATAAATCATTATTTTAAAAAGTTTTATGTTTATTCATTCCTCCTACTTCCCTAAAACTTAGTTTGTTACTCCCTTTCCACTTCCTTAATATGAAAGCACAGTTTATACTTCTTCATTTTTATTATAAAAAGTTACCAAGCTATGGATTTTTTTCTGGATATAGTTTTGTTTGCATCCTTTAAGTTTGGAAATATATTGGAAAAAGACAGATGAGTTGCAAGTGCTATTGAAATATCCAAGCAAGCCAATTATAAAATCTAATTTTTTGTTAGTAATTTAGAGCTTTTATGCATTGTGGCCAAATGATTTTCCTTTTGGGGGTTTGTGAAGTTTCTTTTGAGCCTACTATATTATTAATTTTTATAAATGTTCAATAGTAACACACACGTAAATGTATATTTTGGATAAGAGCTTCTGAAGGGTTCGCATTTTAAATCATTTTGATTAATAATCTATTTTGTGTCATTTTTTTATTCTTAAGTATAATTATACTTAGTGGGGTTTTTTTTGGAAGACTTTTTGAATAAAATATCATAAACAACTTTAATACACCTAACTCTCTACTTATTTTCCTACCTTGTTTAAATTAGAAGTATGGGAAGAAGGTGATAATAAACAGAAAATCAGGAGGAGATGTGAGAGAATAAGGATCACACAAAAGAGATGCTTTAAAAACTTTTATTTTATTTTATTTTTTTAAAGATTTTATTTATTTATTCGACAGAGATAGAGACAGCCAGCGAGAGAGGGAACACAAGCAGGGGGAGTGGGAGAGGAAGAAGCAGGCTCATAGCGGAGGAGCCTGACGTGGGGCTCGATCCCATAACGCCGGGATCACGCCCTGAGCCGAAGGCAGAGGCCTAACCGCTGTGCCACCCAGGCGCCCCTAAAAACTTCTAAAGTGGGACGGACATAGGAGAGGCACACTGGCTGGGAAGCGTATTTGCTAATATCTAGATGACTGACATAAAACCTTTCAGAGTATGTTTTACTTCGGCGATGACTGGGATATAAAAATAAGCAGAGAATTATACTAATTATAAATGAGACTTCAGTCCAAATATAGTTGGTGCCAGGATTAAAGGGCAAACAGCGTGACAACTCATAGCTAAGTTTCTTTCTACTGTCTGAAAGTGCCCAAGTGGGTCACAGCAAGAGAAATAATTGGTCACCTGTCTCATAGCTTAGTCACCTCAGAAGAGCAGGCAAATAATGAGGACCAAATAATGAAGGGTCTGGGTTAGATGATTCATACAAGATTAAGTGAAAAACACCCATGGAACTGTTTACAAAATCTGGCTCTGAGTTTCCTGGGAGTAAAGGCAAAAAGGGACAATATGATGAGATTTAGATCCCTAAATCTAATAAAAAGAAATGTATCCATTTGGTGTGAAAATCAGAATGTCTCCTGCTTTAATCATAGGAGAATTCATTATGTGGGACTTTAAGTAAAAATAACACTAAGCAGTATAATGAACATCTTCAATAGCAATTTTTACAAAACAATTATTTTCAAAATTACAGTTTATAAACCAATTATATTTTTTTACAAATTAATCATCATAAAATAAGGAAAACAGATAATATCGGTTTTGTTTATAGCATAGCACTTTCCTTTAAAAAATATATATATAAGCATTCGTAAGGGAATACCATCAGTAGACTAATGGAATTCACTTGTTTTCCATTGCTTTAAATAAAAAATTACATACATTTTCTGCAATGTTATACAATTTTTACTGTTTGTTGTATTTTACTGAAATTGGATACTGGATTATCTATCTGCTCTTTAGTTGGATATCATCAGCTGAATCATCTTCGTCTGTAGGAGTTTCCTACAAATTGCTGCATCTAGATGTTGTCCTGTAACATTTAATGTGATTCTGTAAAAATAAGGTAAAGGGAAAAAGACCTGTGACATCCCTGAGTTTCTTTCCCCTGATTACCCAGGATCAGATTCCCTAGACACAAGATGTGGTTAGCATTTGATCCTAATCAAAGGACCCCAAATACTTAGATATAGTTCATTTTAATCTTAGTTGAAAAGGTTGTGGATAGACACTTAGGAGAAACTGAAATCAGCATAATATCTCCTCTTCAAGTGCAGTCCAGCTTTCAGAGTGGTAATGTGGATTTCGGCCTCCTCATAATTGTCCTTGTTGAAAACAGAAGGATTTCACAGCACAGAAAGCAGTGGTTTATGAGACTGGGTACAAGACAGACGTACAAGAGAACTCTGTTCATCGTCTTCAAAGTGATGCAGCGATGGCACGGCCGCTGCTGTGGCCACATGTAATATAGCCTGTAGCTCTTTAAAGAGGATTAGCTTTAGCGGCTGGGAGCATTCAATGCTGGATTTCATGTAGAGTAGAATATGCTAATGAAATGTAAATGTCCAAGGCAAACATTGCGTAATATGGAAAACCCTCAAAACTGAGCTTTGTCTCTTGCACAGTGGGAAAACAAACTTTATCATCAGAAGACGAAGTAGAAAAGCAACGACCTTACACTTGTCTGCCTTATGTATCTGCTTCTGTAAAAAGTGAATTTAAATGTATCTACATATTTCTATATTTAATTTAATTTAATTTTAATGTCAGTGGAAAAAACAGAGTTCAGTCATTCAAAAATATCTTGATAGATCCATGCCCAGAGATGGATGTGAAATAATTCATATTTGTATTAAAGGATATATATATATAAAATACGGGGTTTTTTAAACACTATTTTTAACACTATTTTTTAAATACTATTTTAGGTTTACAAAGGGCTTTGCAGAGCAGGTTCCCCCCGCCCCCATTTCACCTTAAAATTTTTTCTGCATAATGTCCTGCTGCTCAATGTTGAAATATTCTGTGTCTTTATCAGAGTTTGCCATTCCGTGTTTTTACTACCTTATAGGAAGCCAGTATGAGACTTGATCAGTCTCTTAAAGCTGCATTTGCAGTCAATTAATATTAAAGTTATTTTCACATATTTAGAGTTTCAGAGCATATCTGACATTGGGAAGGTAAATTCATTATAAGATGTGAGATTTGCAATCCATGTAACTGTGCAAAGCAACTTGGAATCCATATACATGGTTCCCAAAGATTGAAAGGCCCCTAAAGAATTTTCATTTCAATTCCTAGGAAATAAAGATCCCAGGAAACACATGCAACTGGGTGCCTATGTGCTCTTTCATTAGTTACTAGCATTTCACTACACTCAACCGAGTAGCTTAGGTTCTCTTGGTTTTGTTGGTCAGTGGTGTGTGTATGTGTGCATGTGTGCTTGTGCGTGTGTGTGTGTGTGTGTGTGTGTGTGCGTGTGTGTGCTTTATACCTCAGTTTTGAAGGGTTTGTCTCTGTCCACACGGAGGAGGAATGGTAATACATATTCATGAAAGAGTGCTCTTTCCAGGCCCTGCTACCACTGACAAAGCCTTAGCTGTTTCACACAGCAAGCTGACTGGGATGTGTGTGGGGGCTGCATGGCCAGATTAGTGCAAACAGCAAGCCCACTCCTCTGCTTGTTAGGCCTTGCCTTCCTGACAATTTCCCCAATTGTCGCTTGTGACAAGGCTGTCATTAGGTGATGGCTTCTTTTGGCCATTTTCAGATAAAGATAATTTCCTTAACTTCCATTTTATTTGACAACAAGCAGTTTGGGAGAGAAAGGAAGTGCTTCAGTAGTTTATGGATTAGGGTTTTGTCACTTCAAAGGCATCTTTGATCTAAAAATATGTGCTGTACCAAATTCATTATGTCTTTCCTTAAAGAGCCTTTAAATTTATTGATCTTCTCCTCAATTATTCTCCTTTTACGTCCAGTAATGATGTGTGAGATGGTAGTGTTGGGAAAAGCCTAAGGAGGAGTGCGGGGAAAATGCAGCCAACTGGTCACTTCTAAGGCCATTACAAGAACGAAACAACAGGTGCTTTTGTTTAGTGTCGATTCCCTTCTGAATCCCTGTGCGGACAAAGGCCCTTCTGCTGTTTATCGCTCAACACAAAGATATCAGTACCAACAGGATAAAACAAAATTATATTTGGTATTATAACCTAATAAAGATCAGAACTTCACAACTTGTATAAAAATTGTGCCTGCAGTCGTTTTTATGCTCACCACTGACTATGTGAGTTTCAAAAGTAGCCTGTGTATGAGTAATAGAGACAGAGCAAATGACTTCTTTATGGACCAATATTTCGGCTTCCCCTGGAAGCAATCTTACATTGTGCTGATGCTCAGCTTGCTAAAATTCTTAAAACTGAATCGTTAGCAGAAAATAAGAAGATAGGAATCCATATGTGAAAATTTACTTTAAAAACCTAGCAAGAGGAGCATTTCAGCTTCCATAGTAGGTTCTCTTGTTTAGAAGGTCTACTTGCCCTTTTTGCCCTCCTTTTGTGGTTGTTGTTGTTCTAAACAATTGCTATGTGGAATTATTGTGTTTTAAACAACACCTAGGACAAAGAAGTAAATAGTTTACATCTGAACTACCATGGTTAACCATTGTCTTCTTTTTTTTTTTTTTAAGATTTTATTTATTTATTCGACAGAGAGAGACAGCCAGTGAGAGAGGGAACACAAGCAGGGGGAGTGGGAGAGGAAGAAGCAGGCTCCTAGCGGAGGAGCCTGATGTGGGGCTCGATCCCAGAATGCCGGGATCACGCCCTGAGCCGAAGGCAGACGCTTAACCGCTGTGCCACCCAGGTGCCCCTAACCATTGTCTTCTAACACTTCACATATAATAACTTCAATTTAGGACAGAACAGGCTACTCGTGTCCATTTCTGCAACTAGGAAAAGGGAGTTAAAACGAACAGCTTAATTTCTTTTTTCTTTTTTTGTCTAAATATAGTATTTTATGAGCCTTTTGGCTATTTTCTAATTTAGAGATATCCAGATGCTTTTGATAATTAGAAAGTTCATTTTAGCAAAGCATGATTTTAAAACCTTACACATTAAAAGAAATATGTAATTTAAAGGTATGACCTTAGGTTCCTAAAAGCAATAAAAGTTGTTTCTTTTGAAAAGTCAGTTTTCTGAATTTCCAAAGACTAGTAGAACATAACGTCTTTCATTTTGAAGAACTGGTTTAGAGAGTTGGGACTCTACCCTGAGGCCCTTAATACTCTTCTCCATAAAGTCAGGATAAAAACAGCCCGCAAAGCAATGTCAGAAGCATTTTGCATGTGTTAGGTTATTTCATTCTTATTAAGAGGTAGATACTATTATTAACTCGATTCTACAGAAAGAAACTGAAGCACAGAGAGGTTAAGTAACTTGTCCATTTTCTCACATCCAGTAAGTGGTAGACAGAGATTAGTGTATTTTGGATACAAAGCCTCTGTTCTTTTTTTTAGATTTTAATTTCTCAGAGAGAGAGAGTGTGTGTGTAAAGCGGGGGGAGCAGCAGGCAGAGGGAGAAGTAGGCTCCCCGCTGAGCAAGGAGCCTGACGTGGGACTTGATCCCAGGACCCTGGGAACATGACCTGAGCTGAAGGCAGTCGCTTAACCAGCTGAGCCACTCAGGCGTCCCCAAAGCCTCTGTTCTTAATGCTAGGGCCCAGAAGTCAGAGGATCTGGACTATCTCCCAATCCTGAACAGGTAAATGTTAGTTCTGTTCTCCTTCCCATCCTTCAGCTCCCCAGTCCCGTCCCATGCTCCACACAATCCAAGAAAATGGGAAGAGAAGGCAGAAAAGGAGAAGGCGAGGGGGTCGATCCAGGTTTCCTTCCGCCTGCATGTCAAACACAGAGGGGCTGACATGCCAAAATCTGATAAATTCAGACAATGGGGTTCATGTTTCATTGTGCTGTCTTTTCAAGGAATCCTCCAGCACTTCATTACAGATCTCTGATATAATTTCTCTTGACTTCATTGTAACCAGGAAACCTTAGTTTTGACTTCCTTGTGAAATCAGTAAAGGCCACGTTGGAGGAGGAAAGGAGTCCTTCTTGAGCAAGGATGTTTTGGGGAAAGATCTCTGTTTTGTCTTAGAGTTCACCTGCTTTGTGACACGTGAATGCACCACATAAACTGGCAGGCTGTAGCACCATCAGCCTGCCTCAGAGGAGACCGAAGTAAACACCCATTCCAAAGAGATGGTACTGAATATGATATCAGCTGCAAGAGAGGGCCATCTCCTCTGGTCAAACGAGAAAAACCATATTATCCTCACTGTGGTATAGAAATAGCTTGTAAGCCACATTCTCCATTTGAATGATAACAATAAAGTGCTAACCCCACTGCTGCGGGCCAGGGCCAGCCTGATCCCATCTCCAAACACAAACACTTCTGCCTCGGTCTTGGCTGGGGGCTGTGCAGCGGCCTCCCAACCCCCACCTCCTCTTCCCCCCCCCCCCCGTTAATTGGCTGAGACCACCAGAATTTGGAGGACACAGATGTCACTGATAGTTTTCCTAGGGAGCACATTCATGCCCATCTGTTGCAGCCTAGAAGGCTGTTCATATATCCACAAGGCCTTCATTTAATTCTTGTCAGAAAGTAATGTAAATCCAGTTTACCTCAGAGGTCGCAGCCGAGATTTATGCCAATGAGCCCCCTGCAATTTACACACACTGTAGTTGTATAGGATGAAAAGAAAGCCTTTCATGTTGGTGCATATTAACAAGAAAGCCTGCCTTCCGAGAGGGGCTTTTTGATTGAGGTTTCTCCTGATTTTAATACAGCCGATGCCAGTTGGTATACCCAGCTTTAGAAAAAGGAAAAAAAAAATCTAATCTTTAAACTAAAGTTTCTTCTTTTATAAGATGTAAAAGACAGAGAAATCCTAGCAAGTGGCACTGCTCTGTCTTTAATTATCTGTTATGAGACAAAACTCCCCTGTACTTGCAGAAGATAGAGTGGGACAGGAGAGCGTGTTCTGGCCTGGAGTCTAGGGAGAATTCAGTTGTAAGCAATTGTCTTTCCAACGTGAAAATAGTAGGAGTGACCAGCTGAATTAGTCTCTGACTTTTCAGTTGTCTCTTTGTAGTCTGTTTAGAGGAAATTACAGAATTTGATTAACTTTCTTTGGACCAGGCTGGGTAGAAATTGATTCATCAGTACAGTGGAAGAGTACATATGTGATATACACATATATATTTATAGAATTATTTTATTGGGAATCTAAGAGTACTGCAAAAGACTTCCATTAATCCTATCTTTTCTATACATTTTGAAATATTCAGGACTGCATCAGTAAGCTGGAAGGCAAATGGTTTTAAAAACACCCATCCCTCAAAAACTAATGATGTACTATACAGTGGCTAACTGAAGATAATAAAATAAAATAAAATAAAATAAAATAAAATAAAATAAAATAAAATAAAATAATTCACTTGTAGGCTGCAAAAAAAAAAAAAAAAAAAGCAAAAACCCATCCTGTCTTCTGGAAATCTTCTGGAAAGTCTGAATATGCATTTTATGAAGTATGTGACCTTGGGCAAGTTACTTAATCTCCATGACCTCAACTTTCTCAACCCTAAAGTGGGAATAATAAGGCCTACAGTATAAGGTTTTGTGTCTGAGGTATCTCCCATAGTACCGAAAGTATAGAAAGTATTCAGTGATAATTTCCCTCTCCATCCTGCCTTTTGGTGGTGTCTGTGACAGCAAACTATATATTAAAAGTATTAGCTAACTTAGTTTAAAAACTCTTAAGCATTCACATCATCAGATTACTTTTTCACATTAAAAAAAAATTGAAACAGAGATAAGTTGGAGATTTTCTTTCTACAGTTTGGAATTTTTGTTTTGAGTTGTTTAACTTTTTAATTCTGTAGAAAGTAGAATAATAGAAGTGTGTTACATAGTTTAGTTAAAATCAGGCTTGGCTTCTCTACTCATTCAGGAGTGGCCTGTGATTTCCCAAGACAGTGTTAATAGGGGGCGGACTTCTCTTGTTTTTGTAGACCGTGCTCATTTACCCGTGTTAATGGCTTTGAAGTATTGGGTATGATTATTTTTGCACACATTTAACTTTTTGTTTATATTTTACTTAAGATGATACTCAAATTCGGTTGTGATTTCTAAGCACATACTACTAACTGGGAAGTGCAGCAGAGAAACCTAGGTTTAGGATGAGGATGTACGAGGAATGGGCCGAGATTAAAAATACGTGTTGCTGATAACTCATTAAGCAAACACTTCCAATATACACAGTCATAGTCTGGACTTAATTACAGAATCAGATGAAGCAGTAGCTTCACTTTAGAGTAGGGTTCACATCAGGGAGGCTAAAGCCCAGCTTTGTTGGCTATCTAAACCTGGGACTAGGCAGAATAAGAATAATTTCAGAATGGTCTTTTTCTGTTTCTCAGAGTTTATCAGGACCATTTCTATTTGCTTACAGTCCTTGAAACAGAATCTTAAAAAAAATTTTTTTATTAGAAATTTCAAATGTATTAAAGTAGAGGGGGCAGTATAAGAAATCTGATATATCTTATTCAGCCTCAACATGTAACAATCTGGAGCCAATCTTGCCTAATTTATACCCTTACTTTCCCCCCACCTCCATACCCCAAATTATTTTGAACCAAGTCTCAGACTACATGCAATTTCATCTGTAAATATTTAATATTTAATAATGTAAAGATATGATATGAACTCCTTTTCTTTTTTCTTTTTTTTACCCCTTTTTAACATAACCACAGTACTATTATCTCACCTTAAAAATTAATACCAATTCCTTAATATCATTTATTGCGACTTAATATAATTAATGAGAAAATGGAGGGCCCCCCCTTTTTTTAAGGAAGTGGATTATTTGGCTTTCATGTTACAGATTGGCTATTTTGCTCCCATGACACAAGAGTTTCATGAGTACTCTTTTGAAACAACTTTTATTGTTAATTTATGTGGTCGGTATGTTTTGTGATATATGGGAGTATCTTCCTAGAATAAAAATTTGTCATTTTATTGGAAAATAAAAATCGCATCATTATTCTAGTCCTACCCAACCTTCATTGATTCATTTGGATAAGTGTTTTCCAAACTTATTAGCTTCAAATGAAATTATACATGGAAAGCCACTATGTAAAACGGATGGAAATGAAATTGCTCTGGGGCCATGCTGCCGACCACTCATTTGGCCCATTCTTTCTCCATGTGGAGTCTTACAGGTTTTGGTAAGTGAAATGCCTTTTTATAAATGTATACCATTTTCCCATTTTGATTTTAGGGCAAGACAACTTGCTGTGTGAAACACTGTAAAGAATAAGAGAGGGTTGCATACATAGTTGACATAACCATTGAAATGACCAAAAAATGACTATACGGTACTTAGTTTTTAAGCTTACTACCACTAAAACAGAATGTTTCACTTAAAGTAATTAAAATGTTTATTGTAATGGGAAAAATCCACTGTGCTCATAAATAACGGCCTCACATCTTAGTGGACTCTACTGGGGCCTCCTGGGAGGAGATGTATTTGCTCCCTGTCAGGATTAATCTATAAATGCAATCACCACTTAGGCCTCATCAGTTCTTTCCTTCCCCTTCATTGGTCCCTCTGGAATTATATTGCAGCTTGAATAAGGTCAAAATTAGGATACTTTTTCCCCAGGAAAAACACAGTCGTTGTTATTTCAGTGCTTTAAAATTTGAGAACCAACCCAAGAGTTGTTTTTTAAAACAGTCTGGGATATACATTTCTGTCATAGAATCAATATTCTACCAAAGTAATGCATCCCATTTTTCAGTGTGTTTAGTGGTTTCTTCCCCACAAAAGCCAGGGATACAGAGCAGTGTCACATAAAACCACAGTGGATTGGATGTTTAAAAGCTTGTGTCTAACACCTGCAGATAATCCCAGTGAGTTGCCATTTGAACTTGGACAAACCATTGAACTTCTGACTTTATCTTCAAATGGGGGCTATATTACTAGCTATCTTCCTTATAAAAGTAAGGTAATTCTCCTATTTTCTTTTGTCAAGATTTAATATGAATGCCTGCCTCTGGAATAGTGGAAAGGATAGAATGAATTCTCCAACTTGTCTAAATGTAAGTAAACCCATCCTGATAGGTCAGAATATTGCTTTGGAATGTTTTGTAAGCTAAACTAAATACTTATTTTACTTCCCCAATAAGGCTGTCTTTGAGGGTTGTCTATTCTGTTTCTTGGCAACCTTCAGAAGTATCAAGTGCAATATATAATGGATACTCAGCATATGCTTAACTACCATTCAGGAGTTTGCAAATGCAGTACATATTATTTTATAGACCCGTTAAGTTAGCTATTAAAGCCAAACATTAAGGAAACAGTAGGAAACAGATTGTTAATTTTTGCCTGTCAAAGACTGTGTAAAAACTAATGTGTTTCACTTGCTTAGTTTGATTTACTTATTTTAAATTTTTTTTCTGTTCTACACTGGCAAATATTCCTTCATTAGCTAAAAGCAAAGAATAGAATTAACACTAAGACTCAGCTCTCCATCCTCCTCATTAGAGAAAAGAGAAAATATGAGTTCTTCTGCTTGAGGAACTACCAAAGAAAGCGAGTGGAGTAGTTCAAAAACAATGAAGTTATCCCTCACATCAGGTGATTGATGCCCTAAGCATATTTGCTCTGTGACTGAGCAACTTTTTCCCCAGTAACAGAACGCTTAAACAAAGTGGAAATCCTGAAATTCTAAGATTGTACTCATTTTCCAAGTCAGCCTGATGAAAGGAGGGCCTCAAAGCTCTCTGCAGGTTACAGAAAGAGCAGAAGTAGATCTGGTTTTCTAATAGGGTCTTTCTGGCTCCTAAAATGACCCGTGTTAATTAAGGACTCTGTAATTTGTACATACCATAGGATGCATAGGAGCTCTCAAGAGGTAAGCCAAAAATTAAATGTGCCATCCTTTCTTTATAGGAACTTTTTTCCCCCTTAAGATCACACGGGTGTGGTAAAGTTCTGCTGTAAACTGTCCTACAGAGCCCCTGGCCCCGGGGCTGTATTGGTTATCCCTGTGTTCAAGTAGTTCGGTGGGTGGATGTCTGCCTCACTCAGTGCTACTTTTGCCTTTGTGCCCTCAAAGTGTGTGGATATCCCAGCGGTTCTCCCTCAGCAGTCTCTTGCCACTCGAGAAAATGCGAGTCGTGTTTGTTCCCAGGCCAGTAGGAGGCTCCCTGCCAAGACCCATCGGTTGCTGGTGACATGCACACGCTGTGTGAATCACACGGCCACATGGTGGACTTTTATTATGTCAGCCCAGGAGTGTGGTCTGCCAATCCCCAATCCAGAAGCCCACCCCCAAGCGCCTTTGACATTTTAAGTAAAAAATAAATAAAGAGCTGTGTGTGTATCTCAGAGTGAAGAAGATGTGGGGTTGGGGGTGTTTCTGTCTGATCTGTAATCCGACGGACGCTCTTTCCCTGAGCCACTTCAGGGCTCACTTGCCTGCCACCTCAGACAGAGGAAAGACAGGCTGAGTGCTGGAGGCAAACAGCTGATTAAACCAAGTTGGCTGGGTTTTAAGGGCTTTTTTTTTTTTTTAAAGCAAATAAAACTCACATCTTTCTTCCTGAAAATGTCTAACTGGTCATAATATTTCAATTCTCTAACAGATTTTTATTCATTAACTGAGTGTGGATCTGGCAAATTACTTAGGGAATAATCCCATTATTATAGGACTTGATACTGGGAAAAATATCAAGAATCTGAAAATGTTGCATAGCGAAGCAATTTTCTTTCTTATGAACATAAATGCTAATTAAGTCAACACGGAAATCGAATCCAAAGAAGATAAAGAAAAATTATATGGCCCTTTAAAAACTGAAATTTTATTTCCTGAAAATTTTATTGATAACAATAATTGATAACTATGGAGCACTTATTACATGGTAGGCGATGTTCCTTGTGTTTGATGTATAATATTTACATTATTATATTTATACGATATTACAATATAATTCAATTGATCCTTATAAATCTCTGTGAGATTGGTCCTATTAGTACCCATTTTTACAGATGAGGAAGCTGAGACCTGACTCGTGTAAGGCTGCTCAGCTAATAAGCTGCAAAACTGAAATTTAAACCCAAGAACCCTAACTGCAAAAGGCCTTGGCTACGTATTGATGGCTCAGACAGTGAAAGTACAATTCTTCCTCTTCCTATCTTCATTTTGCTGCTCCTATAATTTCAGAGCTCCCTCATCCCTTTTGTCTCGAGACAGACTGTTCCTTTGCAGGCTACCCCTAACTCAAAATCTACATGGCTCTTTCCAAAATAACTCTCCTGGCTGTGAGAATTATGAATACAGATTTGAACATATTTTGTTGGCAAAGTAACCTTAGTCCCTACATTTGCTGGCTTCATCAAGGATGTAATGCTTCATAGCCCTGGCCATTTGATACCATAGTGTACTTCATGCCATTTCCATGGACATACCACACTGTTACCTGGACTTTCCTCCTACTCCACCCCTGGAGATATCCAGCAAGTTTGCCATTCTGACTGTTAAACAGGGCGTTTCAGTTGCCTCGTCCACCAAAGCATAGACTACATTAACAGTCGAGTCTACACCATTTCTTCTTTGAAAGATGTCTCTTCCAGGGGTGCCTGGGTGGCTCAGTTGATTAAGCGTCTGCCTTTGGCTCAGGTCATGATCTCAGGGTCATGATCTCAGGGTCCTGGGATCGAGCCCCACATCAGGCTCCCTGCTCAGCGGGGAGCCTGCTTTGCCCTCTCCCTTTGCCCCACCCCCAACTCAAATAAATAAAATCTTTAAAAATAAATAAATAAATAAATATGTCTCTTCCAGTGAATTTTTTCTTGCCGTGTTTTCTTCTAGAACTCTGGTATCTATTTAATGAGAAGGTAAGTGTGTTTTGAGGACAAGTCAGAACCCCTGAACTCTTGTCCTGATCTTTGCTTGGGACTTTGGGCAAGTTATATTCAACCTCCTCCTGCCTCAGATTCTTCACCTAGAGTTTGGGTGGACAATATCTGCCTCCAAGAGTATACTTGCCAGTTTGAAGGTCCTTCGAAATTTGTAAAATAATTTTTTCCTGCTCCTTGATTGCCCTCCAGTGTCATGGCAGCTCTGGATTTGGGGGCATATGGAGTCAGTATATGTGGCAGCTCTTCTCTCATTTGGGGTGCAAAAATACAAAGAATACTCTCCCTGAAAGTACCATTTGGAAGTACAGAATCCTTGAACAGGAGCAGATGGCAGGTTTGGTTCACCTTGACCTGAGATGTTGCTCTTCTAGCCATGGGGGCTGAGCTCATAATTCGTCAGATGTCACCATGGCTGATGGAGTGGGTAACTGTAGCTGGAGAGTATGAGCAACAGCCCCCGTGATGATGACCTTTTTTTCCCCTCCTCTTTTTTCCTGAGGCCAGCAGGTAACCCATTCGTGACCCGGAACACTCTGATTGCACTTTCCTGTGCAGTCAAGTTTGATAAACACCTTCAGCGGCCAGGAACTGGGGAGGGTGGGGCACAAGGGCAAGAGAGACAGAGACAACTTGGAAAAAAGGGACAGCTTTGGCCTCCAGTCTCCCATTCTCACAAGGTGTGGCCTGCAGGCTAGAAGTCTTGATATAAAAGAGCCATTGGAAAGAACTCCTCTCTCATGTATAGAATTCCCTAAAATCTTTTTTTTTTTTTTTAAATCACAGCACACTCCTTCATTTTCTTTGTAAGTGAAAAGAAAAGGGGAATCTAATTTCTTGGCAATCTAGTGTTTGTTAAACTAATGATTCAAACTGCCTGTCTCATCATTATTTCAGTAGCCTCTGCTAACTCACGGATCCTGAATACAAGATGAGGATCTCCTCCTCGAGGTCTCTTGTCACATCACTCTCCAACTAGATTTCTTTTCCTCACCTCTCTCTCCAGCTATTCCAAATCTACCCCCTTCAGTAGTCCCCGTGCAAGTGCCCCTCCCTGCTCTGAAATGCTCCTTTGCTGTCTCTCAATGGAACCGCTGGCTCCAATCCTAAGGGCAGGAACTGATATTTATTACCTATGCAATACTCCTAGACTTCAGTTTCTATTTTCCTCTTTTTAATTTTTTAAAAAGACTTTATTCATTTGAGAGAGAGAGAGAGAGAGATCACAAGCAGGGGTTAGGGGTAGAGGGAGAAGCAGACTCCCGCTGAGCAGGGAGCCTGATGCAGGACTCGATTCCAGGACTCTGGGATCATGACCAGAGCCGAAGGCAGACGCTTAACCAACTGAGCCACCCAGGTGCCCTCCTCTTTTTAATTTTTTCATTAAATGTCAAATCGATATCAAAAAATTATAAAATAGGTGTAATATACCCAGAACATGATGGATGCTCATAGATCAATCTACGTAAAAAAAAAAAATACTACTTTCTTTGAAGTCTGCTGTGTTCATACACTTCCCTCACATCTTCACTCTCCCCTCCATAAATCCACTGTTGTGAATTTTTAGTTTATCATTCCCTTCCTTTTCTTTGTAATTTTACCAAATATATTTGTATCCTGTAATATTATATTGTTTAGCTATAAATGTTTTAAACTTTATGCATGTATTCATCTGTAACTTGCTTTTCTATTCTACATTTCTAACATTCATCCACATATTGCTATGTGTAACTGTAATTCATTCATTTACTTGCTTATTCTAGTCCAGTGTATGAATCCACTTCAGTGTTTTAATCTATTCTCCTATTGAGGGATACATGGATTATTTCCTTTTGTTTGTTTGCTATTACAAACTGTGTCACTGTGAACATGCTTATATTTCCTAGACACACGTCCAAAATTTTCTCCAAACTAGAGTGTATGTCTAAAAGTGGACCCTGGGTCATAGTGTGCCCACTGTGTGCATTTTTTATTTTACTGAATAATGCCAAACTGTAGTTTCCAACAGTGGTGAATGAAGTAACACTAACTGTTCTTGACAACTGTTACCCAACTTAAATTTTTTCCCAGTCAAGAAGTTGTGAATGGTTATGGTTTGAATTTGTATTTCCTGATTACTAATGAGGTTGGACACGTTTCATATGTTCGTTGGCCATTAAGGTTTTCTCTTGTGTGAAGTCTATTCAGGTCTTTTGTTCATTCTTTTTCTACTGTGTGATTGGTCCTTTTTTCATTGACTTAAAGGAATTCTATATATTCTAAAATAGAAATCCTTTGTCAGTTATATACATTACAAATACTTTCTCCCAGCTTATGACTTGTCTTTTTACTTTCTTTATGGTGTCATTTTACTAATCAGAAGTTTATCTCTCCCACTAATTAAATATCAATCTCTTGTGATTTGCATTTTTTACAGATGTTTGAGAAATTCTTCCCTAACCAAAGGATCAAAAAGAATGTTGTCCTTAGATATTCTCCTTTAGAAGTTGCATATTTTGGGGCGCCTGGGTGGCTCAGTCGTTAAGCGTCTGCCTTCGGCTCAGGGCGTGATCCCGGCGTTCTGGGATCGAGCCCCACATCAGGCTCTTCCGCTGGGAGCCTGCTTCTTCCTCTCCCACTCCCCCTGCTTGTGTTCCCTCTCTCACTAGCTGTCTCTATCTCTGTCAAATAAATAAATAAAATCTTTAAAATAAAAAAAAAAAAAAGAAGTTGCATATTTTGTCTTTTACATGTAAGTCTTTAATCTAGCTAGTATTGGTTTAAAAAAAATAACCCATTAGCTCAATGCCACATACTAAGCTAGTATAATAAACCAAATTTCCATATATACACCTGTATCTTACTGCACTCTATTTTATTTAGAAGGTCAATTTGCCTACCCTAGTGCCAATAACTTTTGCATCATTTAATATAATTTTATATTAATTATTGGCATCTGATATGACACTCCCCCTCCTCCCTTGTTGTTTTTCATTAGAAGTATTTTGATTATTCTTGAACTTTGTCCTTCTGCATAAATTTTAGAATCATTTGGTCAGGTTGACACACAAACAGCGTAGAGCTGTAGCAATTTTGATTGGAATTGCGTAAAGATATAGATAAATTTGGGAAAAATTGATATCTAACAATATTGAGTTTTCCAGGCCACTACCACAGAATATCTCCTCATGTATTTAGATTTTCATTAATGTCTTTTAATGAAGTAAGTTTTATAATTTCCCTCCAAAATCTTGCATATTTATTATTAGAATTGTTCTTAAGTTACTTCATTTATATATATACATATATACACACATATATTATTTTTTATTATACCTTACATATTTTATGCCATGGTAAATGGTGGATTTTTATTAAATTACCTTTTCTAGCCACTTGTTGCTGATTTAAAGGATATTTTGCATAAGATTGGATTTATTGGCTTATTGAATGTTTGGTAAAATTTTTCTGGTAAAACTGTATGTTCCTCGTGTTTTCCTTGTAGGAAAATATTTCAACTGCTAGTTATATTTCTCTCAGATGATAGGACCATAAAGGTTTTCTGTTTCTTCTTGGTTTCTTTTAAGTAAGTTATACTTATCTAGAAATTACCCATTTTATTGTTTTCAAATTTATCGGTAAAACATGTTTCAATATTCTTATTAGCTTTTTAAAAACTCTATAGCATCTGTAATGCCCCCTCCTAAGATTTTTATTTCTACTTCTATTTGTTTGTTCTCAATCTCTGGATCAGTTTTGCCAGCAGATTATCAATTTCAGTGGTCCTTTGAAAGAACTTTATTTTGTTGAGCTTCCTATTGAATATGTTTTTTATTCCATTAATCTCTGTGCTTATTTTTATTTCCTTGTACTTTTTTTCATTTTTTTCTATTTATTTCCTTACTTTTGGTTATTTAAGCTTAAATCATTAATTTCCCAACAGTCTTTATTTCTAAGTATTTTGGCTATAAATTTTCTTCTATGTTCCACTTTGAATTCCACATTTTGACATGTAGTCTTTACATTCTGTTGTAATATTCTCTAAATTTCATAATGATTCTTTCTTTGACCTGCAAGCTATTTAGAAGTATATTTCTTAATTTCCATCAATATGAGCATTTTTCTTTTGTTATTGATTACCAACTCAATTGCCGTTTGGTCATACGGTGTCATATGTATACCATTAATCTGAAATTTGTTGAGATTTGTCTCATGGCACAGTAGGCATTAAATTCTTGTAAATGTTCCAGGTATGCTTGAAAGCAATGTATATTTTGCAATCGTTTAATATGTTATTTCATAAATATCTATTAGATCAAGTTTGTTAATTTTGTTGATCAAATAACTGGTATCATTACCAATTTTTTGTTTGCTGAATTTATTAGTTTCTAAGAGGAGTGTGTCAAATTTTCCCACTATGATTATGTATTTGCATATTTTTCTTTATGTTCTTTCACTTTTTGTTTCATATATATTAAAAGTTATGTTCCCAGAGGCATACAAGTTTAGAATTGCTATACCTTCCTGGTGAACTGAATCATGTGTCATTGTAAAGTGGCTTTTTTATCTTTATTAATGCTTTTTCCTTTAAAGTCTTTTTTGTCTGATATTACTATAACTATACTTTCTTTTAGTTAGTATTTTTCTAATATATCTTTTTCTATCTTATTACCTTTAACTTTTTTTTATTCTTATGCTTTAAGTAAATCCATGTAGCTATTTTTTTTTAAAGATTTTATTTATTTGTTTGACAGAAACAGACAGCCAGAGAGAGAGGGAACACAAGCAGGGGGAGTGGGAAAGGAAGAAGCAGGCTCCTAGCAGAGAAGCCTGATATGGGGCCCAATCCCAGAACGCCGGGATCACACCCTGAGCCGAAGGCAGATGCTTAACGACTGCGCCACCCAGGTGCCCCCATGTAGCTATTTTTTTAATCAAGTCTATCTTTATTTTTTTACTATAGCATTTAGTTCATTTGTATTTATTGGAAATACTGATATATTTAAATTTATTTCTACCGTCATGTTTTGTATTCTAAATTTATCCTGGGGCGTCTGGGTGGCTCAGTTGGTTAACCATCTGACTCTTGGTTTTGGCTCAGGTCACGATCTTGCAGTTGTAAGATGGAGCCCTGCATCAGACTCTACACTCAGCATGGAGTCTTGGCTTCTCTCTCCCTCTCCCTCCCATTCTCTCTCTCTCTCTCTTTCTCGCAAATAAGTAAATGAATAAAACCTAAATATATATATATACTTATTTATTTATTTAAGACAGAGAGAGAGATTGAGAGCATGTAAGCAGGGGGAGGAGCAGAGGTAGAAAGATAGCAGACTCTGCACTGAGCATGGAGCCCAACTGGGACCCGATCGCAAGACCCCAAGGTCATGATATGAGCCAAAATCAGGAGTCAGACACTCAACCAACTGAGCCACCCAGGTACCCCTCTTGCCTTCTTTTGCATTTTTTTTTCATGTTTGACCTTCTACCAGTTTGAAAGTCATATGTTTTATTTCAGTTTTTTTAGGCTTAATTTAGAAATTTTTTTCACAGTCTAAACTTAATATCTCCCCTCCTCCTACCAATTCCAAAATCTTATAACACTTTAACATCAATCATTCTTCTCCTGATATATATGCTGTTTGTGTTTGTATGTGTATTTTTTCTAATTTTTTCATCTCATAAGACATTGTTATTGTTGTAGCTTTATACAATTCGTATTTATATTTAGCCAACAATTCACCACTTTTGTTGCTTATTATTTTTCTTGAATCTCAGGCCCTTCATCTGTGATCACTCTCCCTTTACCTAAAGTATACAGAGATTTGTTTAGTAAGAATCTGTCGATGTTTATTTTTAAATATTTTTATTTTTCAAGGTTTTCCCCCAGCATATTGAAGGTACCCTTTCACTATCTTCTAGTTTCCATTGTTGCTTTTAACTAGGTAGCTATAAGTTCACTGTTGTTTCTTTGAAGGTACTCTGTCTTTTCTCTCTGGCTACTTTAAAGATCTTCTGTATGCCTTTGGTGTTCCATAGTTTTGCTATGATATTTCTACATGTGGATTTTTGTTTATTTATTTAACCTGCTTGAAGATTATGGGTATTTTAATTACTGTCTTTCTCCTGTTCTTAAAGTTCTTAGTCGTTATGTCTCTAAACATTTCTTTTGCTTTCCCCTCTACTTCCCTTCTAGGATTCTGGTGAGTCATGTGTTAGAGCTTTTCTATCAATCCTTTCTGTTTCTTAACCTCTCTTTTGTGTTTTCCCTCTTTCTGTCTTATGTTGTTGTATTTTAGATGAAATGTTCTGACTTATCAACCAGCTTAAAAATTATAACTTCAACCAGAACTTGTATTTTATCAAATCTATCTAATTCATGGCATTTTACATTTTTAATTATTATTTTTTCATTTACAGAAATTCTATTTGACTCTTTTTCAATCTGCCTGTGCCTTTTTATAGTTTCTTGCTCTTAACTCATACATTCAACATACTCTTTCAGATCTTTAAACATGTATACTTTGTAGTCTGTATCTGATAAATCCGTTATCTAAATTCTTTGAAGTTCTGATTTAACTATCTGTTCTTTCTTCTTTCATCCATTGTTTCCTCTTACCTCATACATTTTGTGAGCTTTGATCAGGAACTCATATTTCTTGGTATTTTACAGATGGAAATTCTTTGAAGCTTAGTTTTAAGTCAGATTCCTTTAGAGAAGGTTAATTTTCAGTCCACCAATTGCCTGAGAAAACTACCAACGTGGAACCTTTTTTTTTTGTTTCATGAAATTCACATGTAAAATCACCTTCTATTTGGTGTAGCTATTTTAAATACCAAACACAGGGTTAGAATATTATTTATCTCTGGAGATCTTGAAAAACATCATATAAAGGCTAAAGAATGAATGAAAAACATGACTTAGGTATTTGACATGTTTTCAATTAACACAGTTAATTTCAGAATTTGCATGAGCTCTGCATGATGCCTATGTGGGGATATCATTATGTGATAAGTTGGAGTTTACTAGGTGTGCCCTCCCAAAGCTTTAGGATCTTTTTAAAATAACTTATTTTAAAGTAATTATCAGGTAGAGGTTTTGTGGATCTTGCAGCTTCAGATTCTCAAGGGCAAAAAATTTTGTTCTCCTCCAAGAAGCAGCATGTTTTGCCACAGGCAGCTTTCCTGGGAAGTGGCAGGAGGGGATGGGGATTTATTTAGCTTGCCCTTACACTGAAGATTCAACCTTTTAGGACATCAGTTTTATGCAAGGGAGCAGTTTCCTCTTATATGTCCCACCTTGTGTAGGCCTTTGGCTTTTTTTCCTATCTTCCCACACTCCTAGATAGTGAAAACTGAAGTTTCGGCTTAGAGTGCTTGCAATTTCACTCAAGGCGAAGCCTAGCTTCTGTGTTGGTTAACTTTCTGGGTTCCAGCTTTTACTTGATTTATGTTTTCTGAGTAGTCCTTCCTTTCTTACCATTTTATTGATACATTTTAGAGATGTTAAAGTGCTTTTCCAGCATTTTTACTTGTTTTCAGTGGAAATGTTGGTCAGAGTGTATAGTCTTCCATACTGCTAGAAATAGAAGTCTACTCTTTTGGATTTTGGTGACTTCGAAGTTGCCTTCTCTTCTCCCTTTTTATTCAGTTTTAAGATGCTAACAATAGCCATTACCCAGACATATTTATCCAAGCCGCACGGTTGTCTTAGACTCCAATCAGACTTCTCTTTCTCCTTTTGTTTCCCCACTTGCACCAACCAGTACCAGAGGTGCTATGGTCAGTTTTTTGTGGGGTTGCTCAGGGCGGGCGAAAGGCTCGGAGAAACTGGATTGTCATTGCAAGTGACTGACTGGAGAAATGCATTCTTGTTCTGTGTTGGAGACCAGAATTCATTTTCTCATAAAAACAATATGGTAAATGATTTTGAATGTAGGTGAAAAAGTATATTTAGTATAATTACTTATGTACATATGACTTAAATGAGCTCTGTGGGTTTGTTTATGAATCTAACCAATCATTAATTGAATTCCAACAAAGATATTTTAAACTGAGCTTTTGGACTGTAATCGCATTTAGTATGCCCTGTGTAGTTCATTTTAAATGTACTTATGTCTTATTCTTATAATTATATTACAAACTCCTTGGCCGTATAAGCCATCTCTTCTACTTCTTTATGCCTCTCCACATCTTCTAGCTTAAGGATTATGACTGGTTGACCAGTGGATTAATACAGAGGTGGCAGCCAGTAAACCATGGAATACCTTTGGAATTCTTTTATTTTCCCTGACTTACCCCCAATATGGTGGGGGTAATTGTCCAAGGAAAAAGACTCACAAATGCCAAAAGAAATCATGCTTTGAGTAATCCACTGATTTGCTTACTTTTAATGATGGCTGATTTGTCAATTATAACTCAGCCACTCAGTTAAATTCTAGGTCACCAATAGAAATAAAGTACACATGTATCAAAATCAAACATGGAATGTATGAACACATGACCATTTGGCTGTGTGTGTGCATGTGTGCCTTAGATTCTAACTTTGTTGTGTATCTAGTGTTATTCTAGAGGTATCTGTTTGTATGTTCTGTTGCTTTTGCTGGCCTCTTTCTATTTAATTTTTAGAAAAAAATATGTTGGGGGATTTCAAAATTTAAAAAAAATCCATACATTACAAAAAAATATAGGGAAACTAACATGATTCAATTTAGAAATAGGTACAATTCATAGAATGCCACAGTTCAGGGAGCAAAAAATTGATACGTGTTGAAATTGAAAATGATTCTTTTATAAAGGAAGCTGACCAAAATTTCCAGCAGGACTGTTGCCTGAAGGAAAATTTCCTAGGCTCCAGCCTCTGTTATGCTTAACAATGAACCATACAAGTCTGGACAGATGGTTGGATTCCAAAGTGTTTCTCATGTTACAGTATTTTCTTCCTATTGTCTCTCCTGAATTCTGCAGGGAAAAGAGAAAAGGCTATAACTTTCAAAAAGTATAAAGAATATCCTCAGTATGTTTTGGGAAGTCACAAGGACTGAACATTAATTATCTCAAAAATCTTTTTTTTTTTTTTTTTTTTTTTTTAGAAATACTTTCTTGGTTAAAATCCAGTTGCTTATTCTGGACAGTTATGACTTATCTTTCTTACTGTCTTTATTGCTAGAAATACAAAATCTAAGATGTATTTATGTCTTTTCCTAGAAGATCCCGTCTATGTTCCCTGTCTCAAAGTATGGTAATGTTGTCCGTTCAGCTTTGAGCTATGGTAAAGTAGAAACTTGGGACTCATTTTTAAGACCATTCATAATCGTCCAACAGCAATACTGCATTTATTCTCTAAACGGCCCTCAAATTTGTCCAATTTTCTCTATCCCAAATTGCTGTTATTTTTCACCTAGACTGTTGCGATAAATGCCTAACTTATCTACCTGCAATCACCTTCTTCCTCTCTGCCACCACTACAGCCAAAACAGAATGAACTTTTCCAGATGCAAATCTGGGGTCATGTTCCTCCTGCTACCAGTCGTTTCCTATAACTCTTAGGGTAAACAAAAAATTCCTTACGTGGCATACAGTTCCCTGAACAGCCCCTACTTAGCTCTCCAAATTCACTTCATATCAACTTTCTCCTTTTATCCCTTGTTCAACTAATTTGGCCTTATTTCATTCCCTCCATATTTCTTTCTACATTAGGTCCATTCTTCACCATTTTAACTTCATTAAGCCCTGTTCTTCTTATAGAGTTTAATTCCAACATCACTTCCTCAGGGAATCCCCCATTCACCTGCTTTCATTTTACCCAAATTATTAGGTCAAGTCCTGTTGTTTGTCCCCGCAGAATCACATAGCTTCTCTCTCTTTCACAGCACTGAGACAAAAGGAAGAGATTTATGATCTGTGCATTAGGCATCGGGATTTCGAGTGAGAGAACAAAAGCAGAGTTATATTTATTTAGTAATCAACCTCTAAGATTCAAGCCAACATTTCTAAACCACAGAGGAAAGTATACATACAAATATTATACTTAAGTGTTCTCAAAAGAGCCAGGAATTAGTGAGTAAATAAGTATCAGATATTCCCCAGCAACAGACAGGCTGCTGAGTGTGTAATTTAAGACCTGGAAAGTATCAGCAATTGTTCCCACTTAACCCCCATAAACTACAGATAAGAAAAGTGAGCCTCAAAAGTGAATCTCAGAGGTCTCACAAATAGTTAATGATAGAGAAGGAAGTAGAATTAGTCACAAATATCCACTGAACACTATTATGTGTAACAGTTTTCCTATATCCAAGTCCACTTTTCATTACTACATGCTATTTCTGTTTAAACATTTACAGAAACAGAGCAACGAAAATTTATTTCCATTTGTAGTGTAACAAAAGACGACTTTTTAAGAGGATGATATGGTACCAATAAAATATTACTATAAGCCTTTAGACAAAGGGGTGACACGCTATTAAAATTATATTACAGTACAGTTTTATTCCTTTGTACATGAACTCTTCATATTTTCTTATTATACCCCTCTTTCTACATGAAGTCCAAAAAGAATCCTAGAAAAAGGATCCCCCTTCTTGCTTTTATTTGAAGAAAATGAATGTGTCCTATTCACCTGTGGCTAATTTCAAGCAAAGTTTGTTAACTTTCTCAGTTCACCAACTGCATTTCTCAATTTCCATACTAACCTCCCATTCTAGCCACATCTCCCTTTTTCAGGAATGCTGGGAATAGGATGCCATTGCTACGTGGCCTCTTGCTCACGCTAGTTCACTAATTAACTCTCTGACCAGCCCTTACTTCTTGGTTCCTTTCGTAGAAAGGCAAGCTAATCGCCAGCTCTTACTACACAGCATTGACTTAAAAACACTTGAGCTAAAAGGGACACTGAAAACCATTTAGTCCAACAAGCCAAACCATGCAGGAATACTTTCTGAAACATATTAAACAGAAGAGCGATTTAATTTATTGTTATGCTTAAATGCTTCCATAACTAATTCCTCACAATCTCACTTTTGTGAATACTCTTCCAAGTAACAAGAATTTTGTATTCAAGTCTCTACTGGGGTTCTTCACCAACGAAACTCAATTATTTTAATGACACAAGCCTGTAATACCCAAAAACTTTGCTTTGTCAGTTTATCTGTGTAAAGAATGTGTGTGTGTTTTAAAATCCAAAGCATATGGAGTACTAGTCAGGTTAGAATGAAAAATGAAAAGTGTAGATGACACAATTAGCTCATCTTTCATTCTGTGTTCCTGTTAAGTCTTAGAATAGAAAAAAAAATGTTTTCTTGCTATTTAAAATTCAAAACTAGCTTCTTAAAATGAGGCCTTTTTGTTCCAACACCTACACAATAATTCACTGCTTTAATATTTTCAATGATTACTTCATTGCATGTATAAGCTACGAGACAAAGGGACTGGAACCATCCATGTATCTGTTACTTTCTTCGCTTTCAGACTCTTTTGCTTTGGTAATAAAATTCTATGTGCCCTATAAGAGTGTCCAAACCAAACAGCAGCTCCACAGTCTATCCTGGCAAACTCAGTTTCTTTGTTTCATTTGTACATTGTAAACAAAACAAAATTCCTTTTGTTTTGTTTACAATGAACATTCTTTAATAAAAGGAAGACAGACAAAAAGATTTGTTAAACTAGTAACTTTCTAGTATTTATTTGCCAGGCATTTTTGTACTGTCGGTAATTTATTTTGTTCTTGAAATTACCTTGACTGCCATAGATCATTACAGTATATTCATATTTGCATATGAAATCTCTCAACTGTACATATGTTAAATAGCAATATAAGTAGATTCATCCATCCATATGATAAATTCATCCATATGATAGATCTAGGAAATTGGGTTTTCTGAGATATCATTTCTCTATTTTATTTGGCAAGTTGCCTGGCTGTGAAGAGCTTTAAATTTGGCATCTGTCATTGCCTATCATGGTCCAAATTAGACGATGCTAAATACCATGAAGAATACTTCACAGGGGAAATCAGTAGCGGGTTATGAGAATGGTAAACTTCATATCGCCATGTGCTTGTAACTGAATATTAGAACTGTTAGCCAGATGCTTCCTGTAGACTTCCAGAGAGACAGAAAGTGCAGTGTCACTGAGATCCAGAGGCACTGATGTAAAATATGCAGAAGATACATAAATCATAGGGTATATTCATTTCATGTGGCTTCGTGGGATTCCACTGACATCACTGTGGGTAACCAAGGTCTGCACCAGGAGCCTCTCCCTTCTGCTCTCCGATGCCTTCGAGGTGCTGCCCATCTAGACCAGGCCCTGCAGTAATTTCACACACTCCCCTAATAAAGTCCTCGGGGGCGGTCATGTATTTTCATCTGTTTACCCTATTATCCCTCCCTGCTTGAGTCTTACAGATAATTGATGATGCTTCAGTTAGTCATCTTTCTCCTGCTTTTGTTCACCAGGTACCTCCGCCTTAAAGGGGCTCTTTTATTGAGAATCGATGTCTTCTTCTGGGTAATTGATCACCATAGACCCAGGGACACTTAACTCATCGTTGAGGAAGAGTAATCATCATGAATAACCAAAAAGCTGTAGCTACACTACTGCAAGAGTGCAAGCAAGTGCTGGACCAGCTCTTGTTGGAGGCGTCAGATGTGTCGAAGGAGGACAAGAGCGAGGACCAGCAGTGCAGAGGTGAGGTCCTGATGGGAGGCACTGGGGGGAGGGAGAAGCCAGCAGGTTCGCTCTCAACTCCCCTGCCTGAACGACATGTTTTCATCTCTGCCCTATTTTTCTTCTCTTGGCAGATGACCACCGAGAGATGAGTGGATTTCTAGGGCATGAATGGGACATGGGCTGCAGGCGGACGGGCAGGGGAGGAAGCCCACTTTGTTGCAGTGAATTGCTGTCAGTTCTAATTTTAGGCTTCAGTAAACATGAGGCTACAAGAAAACAGTTTAGTTCAAGAAGAACAAAGGGTGCAAGTGGGCCGGTGCACGTAAATTTCAATTATTAAAAAATTGAAGCAACTTCTGAATGGTGGCACATACTTTTTTTTCAAACGAGGCTTTTGTGCCTCATCAGTTTCCATAGGCTTCTATGGTTTCCATAAATATGTCATCTCATTGGTCCAGTCTCTCTTTTTTTGATTATCGATACGTTTCTCATGCTGTATTCACATGCCGTTTGTAAAATAAATCCTCTCACACTGATAAATACTGATCGCATCATTATCAGAATTGAATTGGCCTTTTGCTCATTTCAATAGTTTATGCCATTCACAGTTTTAGATACGTCATTGTTTGGGAAGTTTTGATCACAAAGTCTAGAAAGTTGAAGTATTTCTTATTTCTTCCATAGCCAGTTTTGGGGAGAGAATCTTTTTTCCTTAGACTGCTTTTTAGTGTTTGAATAAATGTTCCTCCATTTCTCTAAGTGTGTCCCTTTT
Source organism: Ursus americanus (assembly GCF_024610735.1). Lineage (NCBI taxonomy): Eukaryota > Metazoa > Chordata > Mammalia > Carnivora > Ursidae > Ursus > Ursus americanus. The sequence continues at coordinate 7,575,673 of NC_142139.1, forward strand.
ATGTGCTTTTAATATTTTTCTTTGTATTTTTAGTGACTTGCTATTCCTTGCAGAAATAAGATGACCACATAAAATGCACACTCCCCATCTCTTTTGTTGTTGATGATTATGTAATGGGAAAAGGTTCTGGAGAAGCCTCCCCCCCCCCACATTCTTGTATATAGGCACACACATTTTTTACAGAGGCTTAAGTTTTTGTAATCTGTCATTTATGCTCCTTTCAAGGTAAACCGCCCTGTGTCCCATTGTTTCACAACTACTTAGTTTATGTGATTTCCTTATTTACTAGCCAAATACACTGCGTGCTTTTGCTCGCTAGTTATGTGTGTCCATCAGCCCGAGCACACGCTGGCAGGTGTTAGCCCCTTGTCAGGGAGCAGCGGTGGCAGCTCTAGAACGTGCCGCAGTGCTGGTGCTAGTTGTCCCCAGGGGCAGTGTGTTGCATTTTTCTCTTGTCCTTTTACTACATAGCATCCTTTGTCTACTCAGCCCAAATTCCTTTAAACTTTCTGCTCTCCCCAGTGAAAACTCAGAGCCCCCAGTTGGGTAGCATCTTCTTCTTTTTCTTCCCAAGTGCCGCAGAATAGGAGAAATAGTCGGTTTAGTTCCAGGTAAGACACATCAGGACCACAAAGTCATTCAATTAGCAACAACCCTTCAGGTAAGCTGCTTGGGGAAGGAAGTGATCAGAGAGGCAGAAGATGGTACTGCTCTGTCAGGGGCTGACTGCTGGGCTTGGCTGAATCTCATAAGCCAATGGGGGAGGAAACCTATGCTGAGCCATCGACAATCTCAGCATTAATCGATCCCCATGGAGGCAAGCTGCGGAGTCCACCCCATGGGCTATCAGTGCAGCTGAATGCAGTCTGAGCTCAGAGTTTTTCCCTCAGCAGCTGGTTTCTGAGTAATACTGGTGGGTGGGTTGTGCTGCCACCAATGTCGTCACTCATGGGTACTCCAAGAGAAAGACATCAGTACAGGGTCACCTAATGGTGGCAGACAAGTCGGAGGACTTGAACATGATCGCTTTTCCTTCCTCCTCTCGCGCTCGATCCTATCCTCTTCCTTCAGAAATTGCCCTTGTCAGCATGGAAGACTAACCCTGGCAACTTCCTTAGAAATAGAGGAGGAACCGAAATCTAAACACAGATATATTTTTTAAATGTATTTCAGAGGCCTCACTTATTTCGGTATGCTATACTGGCCTATCCATGCTCTGGCATGGTCTGCAGGGAGAGGGTGGTATGGGGAAGGCAAAAATGAGCTGTGTAGAATAGATTTTCTCTGTCATCATGAAAAAAATTGAAAATATTTGAACTATTCAGTGCCAATGTATGGTAAAATTCTTTGAATCCAGAAATCAGATTCCCATTGTCATTTGACTACTTATTTGACTCCTGAGCTTGATACTCATGGACAGAATGTCTAATTAATTTATCAGTCGAATGGGACACTTGAGAGTGAGAGGAGCAGTATAAATAAGTACACTAGGACCACATGGGACTGTCCTAAGTAAACAGAAATTAATAGTCATCCTATTCCCGACTATTTACAAATATAATTTAAGAAGCTTTCTTTAGGGACACCTGGGTGACTCAGTCAGTTAAGCAGCCAGCTCTCGGTTTGGTTCAGGTCTTGATCTCGCAGTCCTGGGATCAGGCCCTGCGTCAGCCTCTGCGCTCAGTTTGGATTCTCTGTCCCTCTCCCTCTGCCCCTTCTCGCTCCTTCTCTCTCTCTCCCTCTCTCTCTCTCTCTGTCCTTCTCTCTCTCTCTCTCAAATAAATAAATACAATCTCTACATGTATACAGGAACACTTTTGGCCATCAGAAGGCCAGGCTTTCTAGCAGATCATGACCACATTGGTCCCTAATGGCATGTCTCTGCTTTCTTTGGGGGAGTGCTATTGCACTGTCAGTGCTCAGTAGTTCTGGGTTGCTGAATCAGAGAGCAGTGATTTCCTGTTATTTGCAAATCATCCTCAGTAGTCTGGATTACTCACTGGTGTGGCCCATTTGATATCTCAATGCCAAGCAATGTTTCCCTACTAGCACTCTTCCTTACATTTGCCCAGTGGGTGGTAAGGACACAGAAGGGCATTGGACTAGGGCAGAGTTAGGTTTTCTTCCTCCTGTTTCTTTTGTTTTTTTACTCTCTCTATCATATCTCTTTTGTCCTATTTAGCATGTCTCATGTAGATGCAAGACTAATCCTTCTTTTACACATCATGGTGTGATTTACAACAGTGATAAGACATGATGCCTGTCTTCAGGGAGCTCACATACAGTGAGAGGACAGTGTGATGACAGAGCAGTGGGATGAACACTGAAAGCATGCATTTTGGAGTTTGGGAGTACTCAGGAGGGACATTTTAATTCCATGGGGTGGTCATGGCAAGCTGATGAGAAGTAGTCATGTTTGCACTGAAGCCAGTGGGCTTGAGCTTGATCATGAAAGGATTGGGGGAGCGCAATGCAAAAGTGAGGACAGGATGTACAAAACCATTAAAAGATTTTATGCAGGGCAATGGACGGTCTATCTTGTGTTTTAGCAAAATAGGGATCAGCAGCGTGGAAGTTGGAGTAGATGGGGCAAGATAGGAAGCAGTGGTTCAAACAAGAGTTACTGATAATGAAAAGGAGGAAATGGATTTTAGAATCTACAGAATTTGATAACCAGTTAGGTTGAGGGGGAGAGAAAGAGCAAAAAGTCTAGACTGACTTCTAGGTTTTGCACTTGGGTGATTTAGTAAATGGTGGTAGCAGTCATCAAAATAAAGAATAGAGAAAACAGATTTAGAAAAAAGATGGTGAGTTCAGCTTTAGATACTTTCTTTTAAGATTTTATTTATTCATTATTCATTTGAGAGAGAGAGAGAGAGAGAGAAAGCACAAGCAGAGGGAAGGGGCAGAGGAAGAGGGAGAAGCAGGCTCTTCACTGAGCAGGGAGTCCAATGGGGGGGCTCGATCCCAGGACCTGGAGATCATCACCTTAGTCGAAGGCAGATGCTTAACCATCTGAGCCACCAAGGCACCCCCAGCTTCAGATACTTTTGAGTATGAAAGGTCTGCAAGACAAGCACCTAGAGCTTTATAACTGGCAGTCATACAATCAGGTCCATAATCCCTTATTCAGAATGCTGGGGCTTCACACATGCTTCAGCTTTCAGAATTTTTCAAATGTTAGGAAGGTAGTGTGGTGCAGGGACCATGTGTTACATTCACACTCCAGCAGAAGCTGGGGCAGCATCTAGAGTCAAACATTAAAATTTTTGCAGCAAAACTTTTGGCTAATCTCACTAAATAAGATAAACAAGACTGTAAAGAGCCTCTAGTCAATTCACGTCTGGTTTGGGTGCCAAACTTGAGAAAAAACATATAGTTTCCAGAGTTTGTTGGGTTTTCTAAGTTTGGATAGGAGATTGTGGACCTCTGTGATTAGGTTTGCTGCCCAGGAAGAGATCGAATGTATCTACTCAAGTGAAACAGGGCCATTTCGCAATAAATTGATACCATTTCAAATTTCATTTGCATTTCGCCTATGTTCAAATGTAGTCTGTGGTGAAAGTATGCGATGAGGTGAGGTGAGGTCTTGGAGAAGTAAAAAGAGGTTGTGCAAATTGACTCTCTGCCTTACCCAGCTGCCACAAGTCCCAGATGTCATTCCATCTCAGTCCCTTTCTCATTTTACAGGGAAAATAATATTTCCTTCATTCCTTTCTCTGATTCTTCATGCAGAGATAGTCACTGAAGTGCTTTACTTCCTGCTAAAAACCTTTCTTAATGCCTGACTACCCCAATTTACCTGAAGGGCAAAGTCGAGCAGGGCCACCCCTGACAGATAGCTTTGCGCTATTATTCTTTGAGTCAGAACCACCAGCTTTAGACCGGCCAGCAAGAGGTAGGAAAAATTGTTTTTTTGCCACTGAGGTGCTTCATCATAACATTGGTAACTCAACAGTCTTTTCTTTGACTGCAATTTCCTTACCTGAACTCTGACCTTTTCAGCTTCACTCCCCAGCGAGTTAAGGACCCTGATCCAGGAGGCAAAGGAAATGAAGTGGCCCTTTGTGCCTGAAAAGTGGCAGTACAAACAAGCCGTGGGCCCAGAGGACAAAACAAACCTGCAGGATGTGATTGGCTCCGGGTTGCAGCAGTTACTGGTAGGGAGAGCCACGCCACCTGTTCCTCTGACACCCCCAAGTGAGGCATTTAGCCTCTAAGTGGTCTAATAGATTAAATTTCTTTGAAGCATAAGACAGCCCCTACCCTTATGGTCGACTCTGCCAGATTGACTAATGTGGGGGAAACAGCTTTTAGAAAGCATCGCTTGCCTATAAGACCTTCCGTTGGAAAGCCAAGTCAGGTAAAAGTGAAGGGTGGTCACTGGGTCGAGGGAGAAACCTGTCATCCTGAAATATGTATTATATCCTTGGTGGGCCAGAAGCAGTAGTTTTGGTTCTGCCATGTCTCGTAACATTTTTATTTTGAAATGCTCCTTTTTAAAAGTTGGGGAGCTTAAAAAAATAAATTCACCATTATTTCATCAATATGATTGCCTTCTGCCGTGTCCCTCCCCCCCCCCCAAACCTGGGATCCTCCTCCCTCCCTTATCTCCTCATGATTCAGGCTGTTCAGGAAGCATCAAATCAAAGTTATTGACCTGCTTATTCCTCAACTCACTTATTGGAAATTAATCAAACTGGTATCTCTACTTTGGAGAGAAGAGGACCTCATGGATAGCACATGAGCTCAGATTTGAGCTCAGATTTCAAGGAGTGCCATTGTTCTTTTTGGTAGCATTGCCAAGGGCAAGAGTCTATTAGCTTATATGTATTTTTTTTCTCATACAAAAATATTTATTTGTCTGAAGACCAGGTATTACAAACAATAATAATATCCTAAAATCTTTATTTCATCAGTTTACATGAGAATGTGCTTTTGGGTCATCCCAAAATAAATGTATAGATATTGTCTTTGCCTATAAAAACAGAAATCTAGGAAAGATTCCCTGATCTACATACATATAATGGCATCTCTGGAGGCTTAAGAGAATAGCAAAAGCCCCACTTTTCCCACCCCCCCCAAAATAAACAAACAGACTGGGGTTAAGTAGACTGGGGACTGCAGGCAAAGGAAAGCGAATACTTGGAAAGAATGCAGTGGTGAGCCAGGGATTTTAAATTAGCAGGCTTGGTATAGGTGGAAAAGTGGAATAGAATAATAACTGTAATTTGTGTATCACCGTGGATTTCACAAAGCACTGCACACGCATCACCTCATTTAACTCTCCAAATGGCCTTCCGGTGATTATTACCATGATCATCCCCATTTTACAGATGAGGAAATTAAGGTGCAGGGAGATTAATGTGCCCAGGGGCACAGACCAGGGAGTGGTGGAGCTACTCCTTCCTCCCTCTCACTGCCAGTTCTCCCTCAGGAAGCCCCAAGTGAAGAACTTGAAAGCGCAGGTAGAATCCCCGAGACTTGTTTACCCTAAAGCAAGATGCAGGCTGCCCAGTAGAGCTTCCTGCAATGCTGGAAGTGTTCCATATCTCTGCTGCCCAATACATTAAGCCCTCGCCACCTGTGGCTTTCCAGCGCTTGAAATGTGGCAAGTATGACTGAAGAACTGAATTTTTTAGTATTATTTAATTTTGAAAAATCAATTTAATAGCCACCTGTGGATAGGGCTACTATTCTATGGAACAGGGCATTTCTTCAGCAGTGATGCTTAAAACGAGACCTCACAGCAGCAGCACTAGATTACCTGAAGACTCGTGGGATATTCAGATTCTTGGGCCACACCCTCGTCTTACCAAAACAAAAACTCTGGGGCTGAGGGTCTAGCAATGAGCATTAGACAAGCCCTCCAGATGATTCTCGTGCATGCTAGAGTTTGAGAACCAGCGTTCTAAAGGAAAGAATAGGATGAAGAGCGAGGGGGGATGGTTAGTCTGACCGGGTGTGAGAGGAGAAGGGGCAGGGTAAGGGGTAAAGGAGACTCCAATGTGAAGGTCGCGGGAGGCCAACGATAAAAGCAGTCTCCGTCCCATCAATTCCAGGAACCTTGTTTAGACTAGGACCAGTTCCTGAAAACCCAGTGGTTGCTTTACCTTGTGTTATTCGGCCGCCGGTGGTATAGAACTTTCAAGGCTTCCAAGGGAGGTGAGAACAGGATAGCTTCACAGACGGAGGGACCCCTGCTTTGACCTTTGGGGCTTAGAAAGTTCCTCTGAATTTCAAACATAGGCTGAGAGAGGGACACGCAGCACATCACCATAACCAGGGTTTTGCTCCTCTCGGTCCATCCCACAACCACCAGATCCCCCTTCGCTGCATGCAAAGCCCATAGTGACTTTGCTGAAAAACTGAAGAAGGTATTTTGAAAACTTGATCTTGCTGCATTTGGGGGTTAATGTGAGTTGGGAGACAAGCTGCTCATAGTTGTTAGATTGTTGTAAGGGCCCATTTATTATTCCTTCTACTTTCCCTCTGTCTACTGCATGGATGTCACAGTTGGGGGAAATAGAGACATCGGGCATTTAAGATGTTTGTGTCCAGCTCGCAAGATCACTAGTGGCAGCTCTAAGACTCAGTCCATTAGGCTTCTTTAGCCCCCGATGTATTTAACCTGGGAGCTTTTTGAACTCTGAGCGTCATTTTCTGTAGCTTCCCCAGCAAGCTGTAAATTAACCGCACCTCCCGAAGACTCTTAGGATGCTTTCCTATTGTGTCAGACCCCAAGCGCACAATTACTAAACCACTCTGTTCCGTAAATACAGGGAACTATAGCACTCTGGGAACTCCCGCGACTTTTGATATCTTAGCTTGTCAAAAGTATCTCGAGTGAATCATGATTTGTTGTCCCATTATCCATTGATTTCAATATTATACTTTACTGATGCTGGAGGGCCATGTTTTAATAATCAATTAATTATGAGATTCTGTTCTTACATAAAAAAATTAGTCAAAGGCTGCTGACCTTGTCTATTCAGCCGACTTATCTCTTCTTACGGTTTTTTCACAAATCTAAACTTACCATGGTTTTCTTTGCCTTGAAATGAATCCTTCCCATAAAAAGTTTCCCTCTATTTTTAAAATTCGCATTACGCTTAGAGTGTAAACCCTGTTAAGTTTAATTTAATTAAACTTAATTCCACAAATAACAGATCAAAGTTGAGCATAGAATTCTGCTGAGTGCCTGAGTTGGTGAAATTAAAGGTCATTTATAATGTTACTCTCTTGGGCTGAACTTAATCAAGAAAAATTATATGTGTTTTATGCTTTGCTTTCTGTTCTCCACAGCCTCCCCCATTTCCTCCCTCCTTGTGCGCCCCCCCCTCCTTCCCCACCCCCAATCTTTTCTCCTTTGGTGTGTGGCCATAGACAGAAATTTATGGCAGGGGCCAACCTCCTTTACACTCCACACAAAGCTTGCTGACTTGAGAGAGTTTGTTCGCTCTCTCCCAGAAAAAACACCTGCAGTACGCTCCCCAAGAAACCTGGAGAGATGGGAGATTAATGTGGCTGTAATAGCTGGGCAGTGTTTTTGGTATTATGCCCTCTCCCCAGGTAGATGGGTCTTTTCCGAGATGATACCAATTATTTATTGCTGAAACATCTGTTGATAACTGCAGCTGCGCTGTGAAACAAAGCATATCATGGGGTCACAGGCTATAGGGACCTAAAATCCTACCTCATGCTCGTTTGAGACTATTCAGTAACACCCTCAAGTCCATGGGTTACCGTCATCTTTAATGTCTCATCAGGCCCTAGAAAATACTTTGTAAACACTGCACTGCCCTGCCCTACAGGCTTTGAAGTATTATTTCATGTTCATCGGTAATTTATATTCCAGTGCCATTGTGCTGTGGGAAAAAGAGGGGGAACCTTTTTTGTTTTCCATTTAATTGTATATCGCCTGACACTTTGACCTGTATTATTAGTATTAGTCAGAAAAAGGATTTTCTCCCTCTCTTATTTAAAAATAAAATTTCAAGGGAAAGTAAGCGCTCCTTCAGCTCTTTTCACTCAAAACAATGTTTACACTCTAAGACGGAAAGATGAAAAGCGCAGGCGATTTTTTTCGAGTGTCGGAGAAGGGCATTTCAGTTTTTGAAAGAGAACAGTAAGGCCCTTATAAATATCATTCAGCAAAACCTTTGATGGATTTTTTTCAAAAAGTATTGAAGGCATTTACCGTTAGCTTCTGTTTAGCTTGCTTTTAGGCGGGCACAGCAGAGTTCTTAGTAGTAAATCTGTCCTTGCTTCTGAGGTGCCAGGGGATGATGACACCAGCCTCAGTGTAGATGCCACCTTTTGTAATTTTTCCAGGAACTTTTACACTTCTAAAAAAGGATAATTTCTGCACAAAGAAAATATGAAAATAAAACTTTTAAAAAGGAGATAAAGGACATGGTTTGGATTTGCATGTCTGTGGTGGTTGAGAGCAGGCTGGGTTGCCAGGCTAAGAAAAATTGTTGGATAAGCCTTGGTTTTGTGCACTCTCTGCAGATTTGGGGTCCTGATCTTTTTTTCTTTTTTTTTAAGAATTTATTTATTTATTTGACAGAGAGAGAGGAGCGAGAGAGGGAACACAAGCAGGGGGAGTGGGAGAGGGAGAAGCAGGCTTCCCGCTGAGTAGGGAGCCTGATGGTATGTGGGGCTCGATCCCAGAACGCTGGAATCGTGACCTGAGCCGAAGGCAGACACTTAGCCACTGACCCACCCAGGCACCCTGGGGGTCCTGATCTTGATGAGGAACTGGCCTTTCCTCAGCCCTGTTTCTGTGGAGGGGGGGAACCTGAATTTAGTAGGGTGCCTCTGCAAAGAGATATACTGTAATTTTTAGAGGTTGACTAAAGTCAAGTCCAAGGAGATGAAACAGTCTCAGAATGAGGATATTTTTTCCATTTTCTTTTCAATTGTATAACCATGAAAATGGGTAATCTGATAAGCTTTATTCCACAGGTATTTTGTGGAATAAAAAAAAACCTTTGTGGGTGAATAAAGTTTGATATATTTAGCTTCCAGAATATTTTTCTAACATGTCTTTTCAGATAATCTTGGTGCCTTTAACTTGTTGATATTTTTATTTTTAAACTATTTAAATACTAAGGAATCAAAAATTAAAACATAAATAAGCATGTAATAAACATAAGAGTTGGTTATTACAATATTGTGGGGAAATGTTTTAAAAATGTCTAGTGTGATTAACCTAGGAGCAGAGAGGGGCAAAAGAGTCTTTAGCAAAAGATAAGTATAAATTTATTAGGAAATGAAAAGTCAAGTTGAAGAAAAATACATGGTGTGAGGATTAGGTAAGGTGAGATGCTATCCCTGGGAGCAATAGAATTCCCCTCCATGAATAATCTCTGGGTTAAAGAGGTTCTTAAAACTAATTTAAAACACATTTATTTCAGTTTTCATATGAGTAATAGAGAATTCAAAAGCAGTAATAGGTGATTTTTGCATTATGATTCTTTCAGCAAGTGATTTTTTCAAATGAAATTTTCATCTTTATGTGATTTGGAGTTTTAATAGCTGAGATCATTTTCATCAGGATGTAAAAAGCAAAATAAATGCAAGCTGCAAATTCACTCATTTATTCAGAAAAACTTTATTGAGTACTAACATGTGCCAGACATTTGATATATATAGAACACAGGGAGATGCAAAAGAAATAGAAGATCTAGTTCATGTCCTGGAAAAACTACCTGAATGAAAAGGTGGGTCAACCAACCCTTAGTCAAAAGACCTGCTTGTTGGAATGGTTACTTCTCTTTATTGACCACCTAATATGTGGCGGGTGCTCAATACATATTCTTCTAACTCTTTTTTTTATTTTTTAAAGATTTTATTTATTTATTTGAGAGAGAGAGTGAACACAAGTGGGGGTGGGGAGGGACAGAGGGAGTGGGAGAAGTAGTCTCCCAGCTGAGCAGGGAGCCTGATCTGGGTCTAGATCCTAGGACCGTGGGATCATGACCTGAGCCAAAGCCAGACGGTTAAACCAGCCACCCAGGCGCCCCCGTATTCTTCTAATTCTTCCAGACTTGGCCTTATGACCTGTCTTAGCCAATGAAATGTGATTAGAAGTGACATATGCCAGTCCCAAGCAGAAGATTTATAAGCCATTGTGTGGTTCAGCCATCGGAAGTTTTCCTTTGCCTCATGAACAAGATAATGGCTGTTCCCTCAGCCTGGATCCTGAAAAGGGCAAGATACATGGAGCAGAGTCTCAGAGTTAGAGCCAAACTGCAGCCAATGCCAAATATGAACAACAACCAAAATAACTCTGTTGTTAAAGGCACTGAAATTTTGGGGTTATCACAGTCTTACCAAGTGATATGGGTTCATTTGTTCCCCCACCAAAATACATTGAAGTCCTAACTCTTGGTGTCTTGCAATATGATTTTATTTGAAAATAGGGTCACTGCAGATGTAATTAGTTAAGTTGAGTTCGTACTGGAGTAGGGTAAGACTTTAGCCCAATCTGTGTGATGACAGAAGCAGAGATTGGGTTATGCAGCTACAGGCCAAGGAATGCCAAGGATTTCTGGCAACACCAGAAGCTGAGAGAAAGGTGTGCAACCTTAGAGAGAGCGTGGTCCTGCTGACAGCCTGATTTTGGACTTTGCGCCTCCAGAACTTTGAAACAATACATCTCCATTGCTTTAAGCCACCCAGTTTGTGGTGCTTTGTTGTGGCAGCCACAGGAAACTAATACACTAAGGGAAAGCTGGCTGATATACATGTGAAAGATAATGAAGCAAGAAAGCTCTCAAACAACTTCAAGTTTCTTGGTGTGCAGTCCAATGCCTCTGTAGGGAAGAAGGCAAAATAAACCACAGTCCACAATGAAGAACAGAATTTGTTCAAAAGAACACTTCAACAAAAATAGGTTCTAAAAGAAAAAAAAGTAGGGTATAATATTTACTATATTATTTCATCCTTAAACATGACTGGAGAAAATACATTGGAAAAAACATATAGTTCTTTATAGTTCATTCAGTTTGGGGCTATAATACAGTCAATAGCCCACTAACCGTCTCCATTTGGATGTCCCAGATATCTCAAGTCCACTAGGCCCCAAAGGCTCATCATCTCCCAAGTTTTTCTCACTCCATCAACTACATTTTGTCTTCCTCCAGCGATCACAATGTTAGTAAATGGTACCATGAACCTCCCAATTACCCCAATCAAGACCTAGGAATCATCTTTAATTCTGTCTTCCCCTTCAACCCTCATATCTTACTGATCATCAAGCCCCCCTGTTTCCTCTTAAATATCTCTCAAATGCATCTTCCTTTCTCCAACCCTACTGCAATCACACTGGTTCAGACCATAATATCTCCTTCCTGGATTATATCGAACCCTTCTCCCTACCTCTAGTCATGTCCTCTGTATAAATAAGGATAGTAAGCTTATGCTGCAGGAAAAAAAAAGCCAAAATCTTAGAGATTTGAAGCAATAAAGGTTTGTTTCTTTGTCTTGCTGTATGTCCATCTGAGGGGAGGGGGTGGAGAAGAGAGCTCTCTTCTTCATGTCACTCTCCCTCAGGGACCCAGCCTGATGGAATATCAACCATTTAGAATGTCGCTGGTTGCCATGGCAGGAGGAAGGGGAAATGATGAACTGCACAGTGGCTTTTAAATACATGCATGCAGAAATGACCATAGGTCACTTTAATGTGGGTTTGGTGGTGACCATAGGCCAAATTAAACCATGTAGTCACATCTCACTTCAAGAAGGCAGAGAAACACAATTCTACCACGTGCTCAGAAGGGGGAGACAGAGAAATAGATTGGCAGACAGTACCCATTATCACCGTCGCTCGCCAGCTTCACTCCACACTGCCGCCAAAACCGTCTTTCTAAAAGAGCAATCAGACACTTTTTCTTGTTTAAATCCCTGGGGGAAATCTCAGTTAATTAAAAAAAAATTGTAAATGTACTTCTTACAAAAGCATCTAATAGTAATCCTGAACAACAAAATCTAAATAAATTTGGGTGAACATGTTCATTAAAGTGGTGGGATTACTAGTTACTTTTATTCTTTATATATATATATATTTTTTTGATTGTTCACAAAACATCTCTTACCATTACAGAAAAGGAAGGAGAGAGAGAGAAGACGATCTGCTGATCAGTCACCTTTAAATCTAGATGGGGTCAAATGTTCAGAAAAACCTAAGTAAGGCTAGTAAGGCTATTCTGCACCACTTCCTTCAGAGCAAATACAAATGGCAAATTGCTTCTGTCTTAACAATGAACAAACTAAAGTATTTTATTAAGTGACTCGGACAAGGCATCTTTCATTGATAAAGTAAGGAATATTCTTATTTCGGAACCTTCTCTTCCATGTGATGGCCTGCTATTCGCTAAGTATCATTCTGCTCCTGCTTTGTTTCTGGAGATCATTGTAAATGCACACAGCTCTGTACCCACACATATGGAATATGGATGTGTATATATCTATATAACTGGTATTCACGAATATCAAATGATAGGATATCAAAGCTGGAGGGAAATTTAGAGATCATCTATTTCAAGTCCATCATTTGATAGATGGGGGACTGACACTCTGAGAGAGAAAGAAGTAGCTCACCATAAGTCACAGAGCCAGTCAGTGGGAGTCACAGGACACGGTACCCTGGCTTCCTGGTCCTGAGCCTGACATGTCCTCTTTGAGTCTACACAGCTCCATCCTTCACATGGGCCTTTTTCAGGACTGCGCCAGCCTTTCCCTGCTGCCTTCCTATCCTTCCTGCTGCCCTATCATCTGCCCTGCATCCCCTCTGTTCACATGATTGGACTTTTGTACGCAGAGCAGAATCAATTAAGACAGACATTTTATCATTTCCTACTGTCAACATTTAAAACTTTAGTTTCTGGGGGCGCCTGGGTGGCGCAGTCGTTAAGCGTCTGCCTTCGGCTCAGGGCGTGATCCCAGCGTTCTGGGATCGAGCCCCACATCAGGCTCCTCCACTAGGAGCCTGCTTCTTCCTCTCCCACTCCCCCTGCTTGTGTTCCCTCTCTCGCTGGCTGTCTCTGTCTGTCAAATAAATAAATAAAATCTTAAAAAAAAAAAAAAACTTTAGTTTCTTCTACTGAACCTTGTAGTTCTTCTTTTGAAAAGCAGTCAGACAAAATGTTCAGATTCATCAAAAATAAATTTCATTTAATGAATGAAAATTAAGCGCCCTTGGAAGATAAATATTAGCCCCAAGGCCTATGAAGTTTCAGACTCTAAGACAGAGTATGATTAAAATCACTAAGGATTTAAGCTGCTCTAAAACTGTGCCAAAAACTGCCCCTTTTAATACGGTACTTTCAAGTTTCAGTGGAAGATAAATTAAAAAGATGACTTGTTTTTAAAATTCTACCAACGAACCTTTGGTTGCCACAGAATCAGGCATGCGAGTTATCCCTTTGATGAGGGCTAACCCTATGGCATGAGCTTCATGTCTCCCCATAATGAGACCCAAAGGCTGAGCCAAGTCTTAGAGGACTCGATCCAAGTAAGATGAGCGAGCAGAGCAGCCCAGTTCAAAATGCAGGAAGTGAACAGGTTGCACAGCTGGGCAGACAGAAGAAAGCAATGACTTCCAGAAAAGGATAAGTCCTCGGGGTGTGTTTACTCAGTCCTGTCAGCAAGTAAGAATACCATCGCCCACATTGTATATGTGAAATCAAGAAGGAGCTTAAACAATAATATTGTCTCTGAAAATACATCTCCATATATCTGACACTGTTTATACTAGTTTAAAGGCTATGTCTTTGTATGTCAACAAATGTCAAATTGTGGCAATGTCATACGATTCAATCTGATACGTTCTTCACAACATACACTCGGGATGAAAACCCGGGAAAAGACATTTGATTAATTTTGCAGATGAAGTGATTGGCTCAGGGAGCTCGAGAGACTCTCCGAAGCACACCACAATGTGGCTAGGCTGAGACAGAACCCAGAACTTCCCTCTGTGCCCTCTCCCTCTGCCTGCCATCATCCTGTCATCATGTGGAATCACCTGCCTGGCTTATTCAACCAACTTGCCTCCCTTTCAAGAACAGACACTAAACATTTTTAAGCTCACCAAATTTCACAGGTATTTAGAATTAGCCCTTTCTTTTTCAGGATGTATTTGTGTGGCACAAAAGAGAGACTTGCATTATCCCACTGATAAATTTATTCTGAATCAGTTGTCTTTAATTTTTTTTAATGCTCATCCCATCAGTAAAAACTTTTTAGCAGGCACCCTGATAGACATTTATTTTTTCATTTAATATGTTATATGCATGCACTATGCTTTACTATGTTTTATATATATATATATATATATATATATTTCTATAGAATGAAATTTAAGAGCAACACAAAGATTAAATGACTATTTTAGAATAATTCCTTAAATTGCGTAATTGGCACGAGAACATTTTTGTTCATGTTAAAATTATAATTGGGTATGTTTAATTAGTTTTTAAAATCTTAGCACTGTGCTTTGAAGATATGGCTTAGACAGGTTTTTTCAACACTTAGTTTTAATGGCCGTCATAGCTGAAAAAAAAATTAGGCTTCCAAGATAGGTAGATCCCAAATAAAAGAGGTCAGCTAATTCTTGACTCTCATATTTCAATCCATCCACCAAGCCTGAAGAATCATTTGTTGAAATTCAGCTACAAATTTCCACCTTCCTTAGTGTCAGTTGTGTCTTTTTGCAAGTTAATCAGAAGATACTATTTTTTTTTAAACAAAGGACGTAAAACTGTTCATGTAGAAGATTTTTAAACAGGTTAAAAGTTTCCCATTTGTGTGAGTTATTTTTATGTGATGCTTTATTTTTGGAATGAAGATCACCGTGATGAAAACATTTCCAGTCCTCATTACCTGAAAAATATTTTTTTGAAGTATCAGTTGGATAGCATACTATTGTCAACCACTTATCACAGGAAAGGCAGGAAATTTTGGAGAACTTGTCTGTTTATAAAAAAAAATATCTAAACTCTTTAAATTTGACGATTCTTTAAGGAACTTTACCCTGAGATGTCTGTAGTCTTTGTCCTCTCATTATGAATTATTCCAAAGTATCTGCGACTTATGATAATATAATCTGTCAGTCTACTTAACCAGGTATACATAAACTGCAATACAAGCAACTGAAAACTGAGTTCAGTGTTCTCATTGTTGGCCCCTCCAAGATGAGGGCTTCCTCAAGCACCATCCATAATGAGTGGCCTCTGACATACAAGCAAAGGAAGGAGCTTGTGTCCATCCACTTTTTAAAATGTCAGTAAAGCTTAATTTCTTTCTTACTGGTAAATTTCAGTGGACTCTTTTTGAATTTGCATTTTATTTTGAGACCTGAGAGACTGATTCCATAGATCTACCCCCAACTGACTCTCAAAATAATGAGTTATTATTTATTGAGCATCTGCTGTTGAGCACTTTACATATATTTTCTTTAATTTTCTCAGTAATCTATGTGGTGTTATTATCCATATTTATATATAAGAAAGTTGAAATTAAAAAGTCAAATAAATTACCCCAAATCAGGTAGTGCCTCAGTACACTCAAAGCCCCCCTTTTGCACTTTCCTGCAGTATCTCCCGGTAGCAACTGAGGTGACTGGCTCTCTCATGAGAATAGCCCCAACAAGTTGGCTTCTTTTCTATACGTATGTATATTCTGTCACATTTTGAAAGTATTACCAACTCATTCTGGAACTTTTTCTATTTATTCAGCATTAAAGACTGGAAGCAAAATATGTTTCTTTCATGGTTATTGAAAACTTATCATACTAGACATGTATTATTCCCACTGACACTGTGTATGAAATTGAGATTTCTGGGCTTTCTGGAGTCATTGTCAGGTGGAAACCTAAAAAGCCTTGCTTGGAGATCAGACTCCTAACTTTCTCTCTCAGTAGCTTTCTCATTTTAATACTGTGAGCACGAGACTGTGACAGCTTCCCTTCACTCTTTGTGGAAGACTGTATCTTTGCCTAATATGCTTAAAATGTACATTACTTATACCTGTTTATGACTTTAATGGCCTATGATAGAGATTTCAAATACTGCTCAATGAATCAAGATTATTTGGGATGTCTGTGTGAGCTGGGGTGGGAGGGATGGGGAAAAGGGCAGCTTTAAAATACACCCAGAGATTCTGATTTTAGATCTCTATTGAGATCCAAGAATCTGTATTAACAAAACATCACTATTGACTCTAATGTACAATCTGGCTGAAGTGCCACTATTTTACTCCCCCTTTTAAGCATCTTATTTGTCATTAATAACATATTTGTAATTGAATCATATTTTAAATATATTATAGAAGCTCATTATTTAAGAATATTATAGTGAATCATGAAGACTACTTTGTGACATGAATAGCCATTCCTTAAGTTGACATTTCTTAGTATAGTAATCTGAGATTTTTTTCCTTAATGAGGTTTTATTAAAGCAAGGCTAACCCTTACTGACTGAACATTTATTTCTGCTGTGCTAGTGTGAATATGATTCTCTTGGACTATAAGATTATAAAGCGACAGGTCAGTCCATTTGTTTCTCTAAGTATGCATAGCTGTTAAAATTGCAACAGGCACAAGTCAGCTTTCAGTCCTTTCAGTGATAATTAATACTTTAAGAACCAGTAAAAAGCCCTAGGGACAATGAGGCCCAAACAGTTCTCTTTGTACTATATACTGCCACTATTCTAGTATATGGTTTTGGTAACAATGACAATCTTAATAAAAGTAAGACAGTATAGGTAGAGGCTGAGGAAGCTGACTTGGTAACTAGACTGCTTGGGTTTGAATCCAGGTGCTGCCCCCTTATTAGCTTGTCATCATGGGCAACCTATGTAAACTGCATCTATAATGATCATAATAACAGTACCTACTTCATAGATTGGAAGATTAAGTGAGTGGATAACATGGAATGCTTAGAATGGTGCCTGGCATTCAATAAATGGTAGCTATTATTATGGTATAAGCTAATTGACTGAAGGACATGGCTTAGGGCTAGATGGGATTTTTATAGTTATGAGGCAAGACAGACAGAAGCTCAAGGGAAACAAAA
The DNA here is from genome assembly GCF_024610735.1 of Ursus americanus. Classification (NCBI taxonomy): domain Eukaryota; kingdom Metazoa; phylum Chordata; class Mammalia; order Carnivora; family Ursidae; genus Ursus; species Ursus americanus. The sequence continues at coordinate 7,592,754 of NC_142139.1, forward strand.
GCAAAGATAAACTATTGGGACTACATCAAAATAAAAAGATTTTGCATAGCAAAGGAAACCATCCACAAAACAAAACAGCAACCTACTGAATGAGAAAAGATATTTGCAAATGATATATCCAATACGGGGTAAATATCCAAAATATATAAAGAACTTCTACAACTCAATACCAGAAAAGCAAGCAATCTGATTAAAAAATAAGCAAAGGACCTGAATAGAAATTTTTTTCCAAAGAAGATATAGTCATGCCAACAGACACATGAAAAGATTCTCAACATCACTAATCATCAGGGACATGCAAATCAAAACCACAATGAGATATTTTCTTTTTTTTTTTTTTAAGATTTTATTTATTTATTCGACAGAGATAGAGACAGCCAGCGAAAGAGGGAACACAAGCAGGGGGAGTGGGAGAGGAAGAAGCAGGCTCACAGCAGAGGAGCCTGACGTGGGGCTTGATCCCATAACACCGGGATCACGCCCTGAGCCGAAGGCAGATGCTTAACCGCTGTGCCACCCAGGCGCCCCTCACAATGAGATATTTTCTTACACTTGTCAGAATGGCAAAATCAAAAAGGCAAGAAACAGCAAGTGTTGGCAAGGATGTGGAGAATAAGGAACCCTCATACACTGTTGGTGGGAATGTAAATTGGCACAACTACAGTATGGATGTTTCTCAAAAAGTTAAAAATAGAAATATCATATGATCCAATAATTGCACTGCCGGCTATTTATCCAAAGAAATAAAAACACTGATTCAAAAAGATATATGCACCCCTATGTTTATTGCAGCATTATTTACAGTAGTCAAGATATGGAAGCAACCTAAATGTCCATCAGTAGACCAATGGGTAAAGAAGATGCAGTGTGTGTGTTTGTGTGCATTTATATTTATATGTAATGGAATATTATGCAGCCATAAAAAGGATGAGATCATGCTATTTGCAACAACTTAGATGGACCTAGAGGGTATTATGCTAAGTGAAATAAGTCAAACTGAGAAAGACAAATAGCATATGATTTCACTCATATATGGAATCTTAAAAAAATGTGAGTAAACAAATAAGCAGAATCAGACTTGTAAATACAGAGAACAAACCGATGGTTGCCAGAGGGGAGGGGAGTGAGAGGATGGAAAAATGGGTGAAGGGGAGAGGGAGATACAAGCTGCCAGTTATGGAATGAATAAGTCACAAGAATAAAAGTCACAATACTAAAAAAAGGAAGCAGGTATAAAATATTTTGTAGATTTTCAAATATTTTGATATTACAGTGTTACCCTTAGTATTCGTTTATATTTTTTAAAATACCATTTAGTTGTTAATAAACTGAGTTATTACTCAAAAGAAAAATACAAACAAACAAAAAAAAACCTCCCTGGAAAGACATATAAGAAATAGACAATGTTAATCACGTTCTTGGAGGGGAGGTAGGAGCTTGAGCCAGGGTGGCAGACTTTTCACTATATCACTATAAGTACATTTTGAACTATGTGAATATACTACTTACACACACACACACACACACACACAAAATAAAATAAATGAAATGTGAATTAAAAAAAAAAGCAGAAGCTAAGATCAAATAATCAAGCCTCTAGATGAATTTTGCTATCAGGACATCAAAAATGACTGAAATATTTTCAGATTTATTTATTAATGTATATAGGCAACCTTTTAAACAATGCAAACAACTTAACACTCCAAACAGTATGTTAGTGAATCTGACAGGTGAACTTCTTCATAAGTCCCTTCCCCAGCACCAGCAGACCCACACCACCACTATTAAAAAAAAGAGAGAGAGAGGAAAGTCATCACTAATGTAGCTGTGAGAGTACCCCAGGCTGCAAAACTGATTGTCAAGCTGGCTCTTCCTCTGCAACCATTCAAGACAGCCATTGAAATAGAAAAAGCATAGATGGTGGTGACCCAGTATTCTGGAATGCCCCCTGGAATGCCTTAAGGGCAAAGCCTGAGACTTCTTAGCTATGATCTCTCTCACAAAAACCCATTGGTTGTTAAGAGAAGTAATATCCACATGAGGTGGACTTAGTTCCCAGGAAACAAACGAACACCTTGTAACATCAGTTACAAGGGTCTTCTAATTCCATATTAGATAAAGACTTTGCCTTTGACCAGATTTGGACTCTTTGGGAAGGGAGGGCATCTCCCCAGGAGTCAAGGTGGTTAGGACATAGGAGAAGAATGAATCTTCTGCATCAAATAACCCTTCTTCTAGGGACCCATTTTTGGACTCGCACTCAATGTGTTGACTCAGATTGTAATGCTAAGCTTGTGATCTAAATATTAAATTTCCATTTTTAACTCTGACATTCATACATTCTATATTTTCTAAAAGCCACCCAATCCATTTAGCTGAGAATTTGCATCTTCAGGATGTTTACAGATCAGATAACACCATGTCTGTCTTTGTTATTATTATATATCCAATGCCTATAAGATGCATCTAGGAGATGCTCAATAAATATTTTGTTGGGTGAATGAATGAATTCTCAGTAAATCATATGCCAAGAATTTGCTACGTTATAAAGCTTCATGTGCAAAGTTTTCCCCTATTAATGGAGTGTATTGCAATGATGAGTTCCCCCTCGTTTTTGAGATTAAGCTCATGAGCCTCAACTCAGTTAAGTTCTGTCCACAGTTAAGTGTTATATCAACTAATATAGACTTTTGATTTTGCTTTTCATTTTATGTTTATTTCCAGTGAAAAGGTCCTCTAAGAAAATAGTTTTGCTATGGTTTTACAGACATTTTCATAGTAAAAAAAAAAAAAAAAAGGTATAAGGATTCCAATTTCTCAGGCTTCACTAACATTTCTTTGTCACCACATATAACCATGACATTAACTTCAATAATAAATATTGTAGACATCTGTGTGTAGTTTAAAGGCACAGCCAACAGGATTTGCTGATGGGTTGGACAAGAGGAAAAGAGTCACAAACTTGGAGTCAAAACTCTAAAGTTTTGTCCTAAGCAAATGAATGTATGGATTGTCTTTACTGAGCGGGAGGACACAGAGGGAGAAGCAAGTATAGAAGAGAAAATAAAGAGCTCTGTTTTAAGTATGCTAATTTTGGGATACCTAATTGACAAGCTAACTGTTGTCTAGGCAATTTCATATACAAGGCTGCATTCCAGGAAGGAGACTTAGGATGGTGTTCAAATTTGGGATTCACCAACAGAAATGATCTTTGAGGCTATGGGACAGTCTAGCTAGAGTATAGCTAGAGAAGAGAAGCAGTTTCAGGACTGAGTTTTAGGGCATTCAACATTCAGAGGCTGGAAAAGAAGAATACTCCAGCAGAGTAGAGTGAAGAAGAGAAGCCAGTGAAGTAAAAAAGAAAACCAGGAGGGTGTGAAATGCCAGAAATCATGTGAGTAAAAAGAAGGGATTAATTGGCTCAATCAAATGTTTCTAGGAATTTGAATAAAGATTAATAAATGGTCATTGGATTTGGAGGTTGTTGGCAACCTTGAAAAGGATGGGTTCAGTGGAGTGTTGGGGATGAAAGATATAGATTTAAGAAAGAATGGGAAATGAGGATATGAAGACAGTGAGTTTAGACAACTCTTGAGATTGGCTATGAAGAGGGCAGAGACAATGGGATAGGATCTGGGGAGAGATTGCTGTGGACCAAGTATTATGTCCCCTCGCCCACCCCAAATTCCTATGTTGCAATCCTAACCCTCGAGGTGAAGGTATTAGGAGGTGAGGCCTATGGGAGGTGACTAGGCCATGAAGGCAGAGCCCTTATGAATGGGATCCATACCCTCATGAAAGAGGCCCCAGGGAGACACAGGGAAAAGATGGCATCTGTGAATTAGGAAGTGGGCTCTTACCGGACACTGAATCTGCCGGCACCTTGCCCTTTGACTTCCCAGCCTCCAGAACTGTGAGAAATAAATTTCTGTTGTTTATAACAGAGTTTATACCACCCAGTTTATAGCATTTTATATTATAGCAGCTTGAACGGACAAAGACAAAGATGTCTGGGTAAAGGAAAACTTCTTAAAGATAGAAGGTGCTAGGTTTGTATGCTGATAAGAATGATCCAGTAGAGATGAGGAAATCAATGATGCAGAAAGAGAAAGGGAGTGTTTACAGGCAGTGTCCTCTAACAAAGAGGAAGGGATAGAACTGAGTGGGAGGTTGGCCTTAAGTGGGAGGTTGGCCTTAAACCTGCCAATGGGAGTCTAGGTTGGAACGTGGGCTCCACCGCAAGAGGGTTGGTAAATCTGGGTAAGACAATGAGGAAGGTCGCTTCTCATTGACTGTTTTCTCAGTGAAATAAGAAGCCAGGTTGTCCATGGAGAGTGTGGCAGCTTGAGAAGAAAGCAGAAAGTGTGAGCATAGCTGGACTGTGAGGCTGAGCTGAGGGCCAACTTAAGGTTATGGCCATAAATTTAAAGTGTCATGATTGTGTGTTTTTCTCCAGCCACATTAAAATTGTTTGGGTAGAGGCTCGGGTTAGGTAGAGAAGTAGATATAATTTGGGGATTGTAAATGACAATAAATAACATTCATCATCACCTCCTGTGTTCAGAACCAACTGAAAGATAGATGCAAAAGAGCAACCATCATTATTCTTTTTTTTTTTTTTAAGATTTTATTTATTTACTTGACAGAGAGAGAGAGAGAGCCAGCGAGAGAGGGAACACAAGCAGGGAGAGTGGGAGAGGAAGAAGTAGGCTCCCTGCCAGTGGAGCAGGGAGCCCGATGTGGGGCTTGATCCCAGGATCCTGGGATCATGACCTGAGCTGAAGGCAGACACTTAACAACTGAGCCACCCAGGCACCCCGCAACTGTCATTATTCTAAAATGGATAGGAGAATGTAGCTTTAGGTGTTCAGACAAGTGGGTTGGTAAATTCTCCACCCCAGACTCATCTTGTTGCTGGCAGGCTCCTTCCCTTATTGCAGAACAGGGAGGAAGTTTTGAAAAGATGGGAGAGGAGCACATGGGTGCTTCAGTTGGTTAAGCATCTGCCTTTGGTTCAGGTCATGATCTCAGGGTCCTGGGATCAAGTCCCAAGTTGGGCTCCCTGCTCAGCAGGGGAGTCTGTTTCTCCCTCTCCCTCTGTGCTCTCTCTCTCTTTCTCAAATAAATAAATAGAATCTTTAAAAGAAGAGAAAAGATGGGAGAGGAAGGTCTGAGGCAGGTATACTCCACCTATTAGATAATTTGTTCCATCTTTAGCAAGAAGGAGGAAATGAGGGATGGGGAAAGGCCAACAGTCAGGCTAGCTTGGGAGGTTGCAGCTGTACCTGTACTTTGGAATCACCTGGGAATATTAAAAGAAATCGATGAGTGGGTACACTTGCTGAGAATCTGATTTAACTGGTCTGGGGTGCCATCTGGACATCTGAACTTTTTAAAGTCCCCCTAGGTGATTTTAATGTGAGGCCAACATTTTCCCTTAACAATAAATATGATTGGAATTGCCAGACAAACATGACAGAAGCAGAAAGTGACAAAGGAGTCAAGAATGCTTTTTTAGGGGCGCCTGGGTGGCACAGCGGTTGAGCGTCTGCCTTCGGCTCAGGGCGTGATCCCGGCATTATGGGATCGAGCCCCACATCAGGCTCCTCCGCTGTGGGCCTGCTTCTTCCTCTCCTACTCCCCCTGCTTGTGTTCCCTCTCTCACTGGCTATCTCTATCTCTGTTGAATAAATAAATAAAATCTTTAAAAAAAAAAAGAATGCTTTTTTAAAAAGTCACTATATTGATGCACCCTGGGAATTTAAAGAATCAAGCAAGAACATGAGGGAATTGATGGCATAGCAAAAAATAGTAGGGTCAGTGGATTATGTGGTTGTCCCTAAAGGGTTACAGAATTGTTGGAGTTGAGGTCCTGATAAGGGCAGCTAGAATATGAGATAAATATCAGAGAACCAAGTGGTCAAGTTGAGATTCAGACTGTGCTGCCACCAAAATTGCAAGTTCTAGGGTATTTCTGACCATGGGAGTCATAGGTACCACAGACATAGGGACTAGGGCTGGTGTAGAACAAGATTGTTGGAAGTATGGAGGCCGTGGCAGGAGAGACCGGTGTGCTGAGTGAATCATTGTTGTGGATGTTGAAATGACCAATTATGACTGGAGTCATGGTGGCCACGGCAACCTTGAAGAGACTAAGGCATGCAGGTCCCTGGCTCCCAGGGACCATGAGATTCCAGTAGGATTCTGGGTAGGTGGTTCTCTGTTTGGAAACTGCTTTCTTTTTCTTTTAAAAGATAGCCAACTCCATCTATGGTAGATTTGAGAGAGAAAGGATGAAAAACAGGGAGAGACGATTGAAATGTTATCTTTAGGTATATAAAGAAAAAGATACAGAACTATTTTTCAAAAGGGCGTGAATCTGCATGTTGCACTAGTAAAACAAAGGCAGGTTGATGAAGTATTCACTGGTCTTGGGCATAAACCTTAGGAAAGTTCAAGTTTTTTTTCTCTTCCTCCCTCACCACATCAGTGGGTGGGTGAACACGGAGCATGATATGCTTGGTCTTCCGTTGACCTTGAGTAGTCCAGTTCGATGGCTTCTACTCTTCGTCTGATTTATTGTTGATGTATAAATATGCAGGCATCCTCACTTTTCATTTATTTGTTCTGCTAATTCCTCACCTCAGGACATCTTTCCCCTGCCTTTTTCCAATCTCCCAATTTGCTATGCAGCAATAATTTCCCTTTACACTATTCCTGCCAATTGCAATGCCAGATGGCTTCAGTTCTGAGTCCCCTCACCCAGCCCCCCTAGAGAACAGCTGCCATTGTCATTGCTGCGAATGTATCCCGGCTTTGAACCCATAGCTGGGACCCAAACTTGACGCTCAGTACCGGGAGGGGCTACCACTAATGCAAGGAACCATGAAAACGGCACACACTTTTCCTTGCTGCTGTTCAGCAAAAGCCCTTAGCAAAGGCTCTTTAGCATTTTTTCAATCATCTGTGTGTTGAAATCTCATTGTGGAGTTTGATTCCTTTACCACCTGACTCAGCTTTCTAGCCGTGAAGTTCCCTTTGTGCCATAAACTCAATTAGAACCCCGTATTTCCATTCCGAAAACAGATGAGAAAAAACAACTGTGGGGTTGTTGCACACGCACAAGCACACACACACACACACACACACACACATTTGTAAGCCTGTCTCTAGAAATCCAGCACACTCTCTTATCTATATCCACACATTTGTATCGGAACATGGTCAGTCAACCAGAAAAACACAATTTGGTGGCCATGTGGACAATCTGACAGCCTTTGTGTCAGGCTGGGGGAAGACAAAGGGGTAGAACTCCTGTTCGAATTTTTGTGTTTTTTTTCTTGAGTTATCCTATGTTGATTCCAACACTAAAATTCTGTTGCTGTGAGATTGTCTAAAAAGATCATATTTTTGAGTCCTCTGTGATGGCAGGTCAGTCATAGGCCTACAAACCCAAACAAAAGAATCCTGAATCAAATTCCATGTAGACCAATATGCATTTCAAAGGCACTGCCCATGTAGGCAGTGGGTTAGGGGTTTTGTGTTGTTTTCTTTTTCTTTCTTTTTTAGGGAGTGGGGGTGGGGGAGGGACTCTCTTTCATGTTAATCTAATTGTGCATAACCCAGGCACATTTTACCATGTAGGGAAACTTTCTCTTTTAGTGTCCTTCCCTGCCACACACCCTGGCCTCCTTTCATTCCCCTCCTTCTGAAGTCAGAGTGCTCCCCGGGCGTACATTTGGGGGAGATTCCCAGGATGGTGATGTATTCTGCGTGGCTGCTGAGGAATTTACTATCCCCTCACTTGGCAGCAAATGAAAGTGGGTACTAATTTCTCAGAGTGCTGGTAGAAACACGAGAGAGGGGCTACAAGAATGATACCCACCTAAATCTGTATGTAGTGCACAGCATGCTGCTGTTTCAAAAGAGGGAGAGAAAAGACAATGACAAGAAAAAAAAGATTCTCCTGAGTTGACTTCTCTGCATTTTGCATCGTTAGGTTTTGGAGAGAGATGCGAGAGGTTCGGCCCTGAACGGAGCTAAATTATGCAGCTGTGGGGATGCCAGGTCCTCCAGAATAGGATGCTTCGTTTAGATTTTCCACAATGCTATTGAAGTGCTTATTTTCCTCCTGAAGAGACACAAACAGATGCAAACTTCTGTAAACACTTTAGAAATGAATTCAGTGAGTTTGGCCTCTCAGCAGTGCTCAATAGCTGACAGAAAAATGTCTAATTAGTGCAAGTGGAAATAATAGGGCCACTTGGATTCCTTCCATCCTCCTCCAAGTCTACTTTTCCAAGGAACTCAAAGGCCCTTTGTCTGGCAGGTCACCCTCTCTCAGGCTTTTGTGCTCCAATCTATTAAGAGTAGAAGGGGGAAAAATAGATTAGGCAATGTTCTCTGCTCAAATATATGGCGTGTTCATGCGGGATGCAGAATAGGGTGTTTGCAGCATCAGTTTACAGGTGCTCGGGGAGGGATTCCTCCATTGGCGACAGCCAAAAGCAACTCGCACGTGCTGAGAAGGCCCCCTTTCAGGAACCAGCTTTCCTTCACCAACCGCCATAAAGCCTGCTCATTTTCCTTTTCTTTCTCGGTTTCTAGTAACATCACTCCTCAGAGTTGGTGAAGAGAAGAAAGAGATTAAAAGAAATTAGAGGCTTAGACATTTTCTGAAATAAGCCTTAGAGATGTTATACACATGATCTATTATTTCCTTTCTACTCTATTGAAAATTCCGCTGACATGTATTTCCAGAGCCTGTCTTTTCTTGTTATTTTCTCATGCAGGAGAGTGGGAATGCATGAACTGACTTCTTGTTCCTTTTTTTTCCCCCACAGTGTTCCCTGTCATTTATTAAGCACTCACCATGTGCCAGGCCCTGTGCTGAGCGCTTGACTCACATTTCCTCTAATCCTGAAAAGCACTGCAAATAAATATTATCCACATTTCACAGAGGAAGCCACTGAGACTCAGAGAGTTTAAGTAACTTACCATGGCAAATAAATGGCAGCTAGGAAACAAATTCAGGTATCTGTGCTTTCACTTCAGACATTATCTATTTTTTAATCTCTAGAACTTTGATTTGGATCATTTTTACATCTCCCTCCCATGTTTGTAATTCCACCTAGTTTTTACTCTACCTTCTGGAACTGATGAAATACAGTTATAATAACTGTCATTTTGAGGTCAGTTTCTATTGATTTATTTTTCTCTGCAATATGGGCTTTTTTTTCCCATGCCTGGTAATTTTGGGCTGGATGCCAGACATTGTAAATTTCACCACGTAGGATGGTGGGTATTTTGTGAGCCTGTAAATATCCTTGAACTTTGTTTTGGGGCTCAATCAAGTTAGGAAATTGTTTGATCTTTTTCAAGCTTGCTTCTAAACTTTTAGAGTGGGCCAAGAGCCACCTTATTCTAATTCTGTCTCACTATTGAAGTGATGCCCGTCTGAATACTCTACCCCATGCATGTGAACAATAAGATTTTCCTTTCTGGTTGGTGGAAACACAAGTCCTACATGAAGCCTGGGGACTGTTTCCTCAGTCCTTTCAGGTGGTGCTTTCTTCAGCTTTGGGTGGTGTCTTTCCATGCATGAGCTCTGCTGAAAACTCAAGGAACCCTCTTCAGATCTCTGGACTTCTTGCTTTGTATAGCCCTCTCTGTGAGCTCTGGCCACCTTGACCTACCCAGACTCCTAGAATCTCCATTGTCTCAAGTCAGGAAGACCACCTCACAGAAGTTTTCACTGGATTTGCAAAGTGTCTTTGCAGCTCAGTGTGAAGTTTGTCCACTAGAATAATTTCAAGCTAATCACCAAATTCATGGTACCAACTTTTACTAGAGAATTTCAAAACACTGGAATTAAAGGCCATCTCCTATAAAGTTTTCTCTTCTTTCCTTTACTTTTAAATACATAACAAGAACACTCTTTTCAATTTTTTTTTTGGCTCTTTTAGAATTTGCTCATCATAATAAAGGATATGTTTTCCTTAGAAACTGTCTGTATTCAGTGAGTGACAAGTTTAGCCCTAGCTCCAAAGACCCAGCTTCTTATGCCCAGGTTAGGCACTGAGCAAAATCACCTTGATCAGACCATAGGGAGGAAGTAGAAGAAAGATTGATTCTTAAGACAGTTGTGTTTCTCAAGTGTTGGCCAAGGATAGGGAGAAATTGGAACTCTGTTCACTGTTGGTGGGATTGTAAAATGGTACAACTTCTAAGGAAGACAAGCTGGACCTTCCTCAAAAAATAAAAAATAGAATTACACTATGATCCATATATTCCACTCCTGGATATATAGCCACAATAATTGGAAGCAGGATCTTGAAGAGATATTTTCATGTGCATGTCCTTCGCAGCACTATTCACAATAGCCACCAGTTTGAAGCAAACCAAATGTCCATCAGCAAATGAATGGATAAACAAAGTTTGGTATATACATACAACAGAATAATTCATCCTTAAAAAGGAAGGAAATTTTGTCACATGCTACAGCATGGATGAACCTTGAGGACATTATGCTAAATGAAATAAACCAGTCACCAAAAGACAAAAACTATATGATTCCACTTACTTAGAGTACCTAGAATAATCAAATTCATAGGAATAGAAAGTAAAATGGTGATTACCAGGGGCTGGGTTGTGGTGGGGAAAGGGGAGTTGTTGTCTGATCGGTATAGATTTCCATATTCGCAAGATGGAAAAGTTCTGGAGATCTATTCCACAACAATATACTTAACACTACTGAACTGTACACTTGAAAGTGGTGAAGATGGTAAATTCTATGTTATGCGTTGTTTACCACAATAAGAAAAATTATTTTAAAAAGATACAGACATGGGTTCCTGCCTGACCCTGATCCTTTGGACTTTGTAAATTTGGAAAGTCACTCAACTTCAGTTTCCTTACCTTACTTAGATGTTATGGTTACTATAAATTCAAATGGGATAGTGTATGTGAATGTTTCTCATAAACTAGATGGTACTACAATGATGGAAACCATTTTTATCAGGTAAGGATTGAGAATCATTTCTGGAAAATAGCCTGTCACTAAGCATTGCATCCCAAGTAGGTATACGGTTACCCTAAAACTGAACCAGGGCACCTGTGAGAAGGGAGAGCAGAGCTGACCATGAAGCACACACCAAAGGGCAACCGCAAAGAGAGGGAACTCACTGTGGCTTGCTGAGGACCCTGCAAGATACGTGGTCATGAGCAGGGTGACAGCAATAGCATTGCTCTTTCCAAGCACACGTTTCAGGAAGCCTAGCAGTGGAAGAGGCTGCAAGTTCTGCAGATAACAGCTGAGGTTGCAAACCTTCCTTGCATAGGAAGGACTCTTGACCAGAGACCAGCCTTTATGAACAGAGCTGGGCATACATAAAACCATAAATTTTCCTTTCCATTTGAATTTACAGTTTATGAAGGTCAATTGACTGACTTGTTCTCATTTTAAAATATGACAATTCTCAATAGAAGTTCTGAACACTTCAGTTTTAGTTTTTTTTGGTTGGAAGGAACAAAGGTTCACTCAAGCAAATTCACGAAATGGGGTGTGCATTATTATGAAAACATAATGGAACAATCAAGGAGGCCTGGAACTCTAAGAATGGCCTCTTGAAAAGGTACATTTAGATTCAGAGGCATCATTCTTCCATCTTCAGTCTGTTGCTGCTCATAAATGTGACTTAGCTACATTCTATTTTCTGCTTCTTTCTACCCTGACTCCCACTCTTTCTATGTTTCTTAGTTCAGATTTGAGAGTTCATTTTTTCAAGCCAGGCCACAGAGTCATGGGACCAGGGATCAGATGAGCACTCTGGGGTTAGCTTTGGGCTGGTGGTAGGGTGGGGCAATGGAGTCAAGTTCCAGCAGCAAAATGCATGTCAGTTTCAAAGACAGGAGCTGTGGGCAGAGCAGTTTTCTTAGAAAGGATTATGGTATATTAGGCCATGATTAACATTGGGATCTTTGCGAGGATCCAGGATTCTTTTCCTCCTGGATTCTGAGCAAACTGAGAAATAAAACAAGAATTAGGCAGACAAGAGGTTAAACATTACCTTTAATTCTGATAAAGGCTAAATTGAAAGGTATAGCTTCATATTAGAGTACAGGAGATCTGCTAGCTGAACCCCAGAATTATGTAGACAAATGCCTTATCGAGTTAAGAAAGCATCAGTATGAAAATAGAGCGGTTATTGTGCTGGTTATTGGTAGGCATTAACTGATTAATGAATACCTATAAATATAAATGTTATGTTCTACATGCAGTGCTATAGAACAGCACACCATAAGAGATATACCAAAAGTATACCAGATCAGCAATGGTAACAACGCCGATTACATATTTGGTATTTACCGGCATCACTGCAAGTATCAGATAATTGATACCCAACTCCTGTTTTCCTAAAATAAAGTTGGTACAACATGGAACTTGAACATGTGAGATTTGGACCTAGACTTCCTATATTCAAATTTCCCCTCTTAGTCACAGGTCATGTGACATTGGGCATGTTACCTAACCTCTATGAGTCTCAGGTTTCCCATCTGTAAAATGGGGGTATTATTAGAATCTGCCTGTTAGGATTGTTGTAAAGAGTGAGCGAATTAGGACACATAATGCACTTAGCACTGTGCTCTGCATCTAGTTTTACTCAGCAAGTGTTAGTACTTAGGATTATGTGGTAAAGAAATCAGTGCTTTGTGTAGTAACATTGTGCTAGGAAAATGAGCAATGCTTTCTTGGCTTCCTATGTGAACCAATATGCTCAGGAAACACTGCTTGATTTAGTCTAGCAAATGGAGAAAGTACTACAGAGTGGGAAACTCATTTATGCTGTTAGCTACATGACTTTGACTCTCTTGAGTGTAACACCTTGGAGACCAAAAGATGATGTTTGTCCATACAAGTTTGCCTCACTTATCTCTGCTTCTCACTCTTTATGTTACACTTTCATTCCATGCCTGTTTTCTTCTTTTTCTTGTTTTATTCATTACCTAAATATAAATTTAAAATATTGCCTAAAATTCTATATTTCTTCTCAATTAAAATGTAGGCGATGAGTGAAGCAGAGTGTTATGAACCGATGTGGAACGCTTTACTAGATGCTAAGATGACTGAGAGAACCAACTAACATAACAATATGTCTAGTATCATCTCATTTATGAGAGAGAAAAAGAGGGAGAGGAGAAAGGGGGAAGAGAGCAAGGCAAGGAACCAATTCATGTCTAAATATACACAAGACGGTAGAAGTTTCTAGAAGGATCGCTCTGAAACCATGATGAGGAAGAGTGAGAATGAGATTGGGGAGGAGGAGGGGAAAACTTAAGGTAAAGAGTCGGGAAACTAAGAGTCACTTTTCATTTTTACCTTGTGTTTGAATTTTCTAATAACAGGAAATATGCATCTATCACTTGTATAATTTTAGAAATGTAGTGGGGAAAACAAAATGAAAGATTTAATCTCACAATTGAATTGGATTTTCCCTTATTTATTTTTTCCTTTGGGTTCAGCCGCCCAATAATGTATGTTCTTCCCCTAGTTCTAGGTTTTGTTGTTCTTGTTTTGGTTAAAAACAACAACAACAACAAAAACCACCCAGAAGACTAAGCTTGGTCCCAAGGCGGCCTTCATTTTCTGCGGGGCGCTGCTTCTGTCTGGTTCATTATGTCGCATGGGTGTTCCTCCAGGCGTCCTTGAAAGCCTCCATCCTCGCCCGCGACTGTGCGACTGCTGCCGCCATTGTGTTCCTAAGCGACCGCTTCCTGTACGGGCTCGACGTCTCCGGCAAACTCCTGCAGGTCGCCAAAGGGCTCCACAAGTTGCAGCCAGCAACGCCGATTGCCCCGCAGGTGGTTATTCGCCAAGCCCGACTCTCGGTCAACTCAGGTAGGCCTCCCTCCTGCTGGCCCTCCGGTCCTGGGGCCGACCAGCCGGGGGGCTCGCCTTCGCTCCGGGGCTCCTTGACTTCCGCGGGAGGACGGCGGGCACCCGCGCCTGCGGGCCATCTTTTCAAGCCGCGGGCTCTCCCCGCCCCCGGCCCTCCGAGGTGCCCTTCCACCCGCCTCTTGCCAGCACAAAGGCCCTGGCATAAAGGGTTTCAGAGCCAAAAGCAGTTGAGAAAATTGTGAAAGGGTGTGGAAAATACTAATTGGAGCTTTTGTCTTCTAACAAATCTGTCCTGCTGCTTTCAAACAGGGGTATCTGAATTGCTATACTTCTGACCAAGAGCCTTTAAAAAGCAGATTAAAATTCGACTATTTTCTCTTAGTTCTCCTGTCTCCTTTCTGTAGGGCCACTTGACTATGCTAACAATAGAGCTGACAAATCCACTGAAGTAATTTAAGGGTTTTTTCCATCACCGGGAACACCGGTACAGTACCTGATTAGGCCCTAAAGTATCTTTTTTTCTTCTTCTGTCACTTTGAATGAAATGATAAATGAGGCTGACATTCTAACTTAGGATGCACTGTAGAGGGGGGCTGGAGGGAGAAAAGGCCTGCTATGTATTACAGTGAAGTTTACTTCTATAGAATTTTTGAATTATTTAAATTACTGAAAACCATGAGGTAGAGAAATGTGTAGCCTGTTATCCTCCTTTCTAAGAGTGTAAGAATAAAAGACAAAAGTAGAAGGCAGATTTGCCCTTCCTAAAAACAGAACTGGCTCCTTTTTTAAATTGATTTTAGCTATTATTATTGCTTAAGTAAGTCTGGTCTTCAAGGGGTTAAAGTATCTTTACTTCATTTCCTTTGAAAAGGAACTGTACTACTATACTAAATGGGACAATTGTTGGATGCAGAGAGGGACAGAGATAAAAGGACATGAGAGAAATGGGCTTGTGGAGGTTCACTTTTCAAAAGCCCAACTTCATTCACTTTCAAGTTCTTGCAGCTGTGCATAAATTGTGTCCGTGTTTATTACTTTCCTAGAGTAACTGCGGGGACAGAGTTGAACTTGGGAAGACTTGCTTCCTTCCAATATCCCTGACTTGGGACATTTTACAATGTTTGGCGTTTATAATGTTTGGGGTATGAGGGAAACCTAACAACTAATATTTCTTCAGATCGCATGGGATGGCGATGGTGTGTGTGCATAGCATTCCGTGGGGAGAACAGGATGATGAAGGCTGGGCGCGCACAGGCAGAGTTGTAACGTTGGTTCTCCTCAATTAGAGCTTGGAACAGAGCTAAGGTGGCCTATTTTATGATATACGGATTTGCTATAGTGTGACATGGAAATTGAGGTCAAGCGGAAGGCAGGCATGTTAATAGCTTTGTTTTACACAGCCAAACTGATTTTTTCACTTGTTTGTTTCGCTGTTTCTCTCATGCTTCTGACCATGATAACAAGTAAGCCTAGATATCATCATGAGCAGTGTGCTCCTCTGCTGATTCGTAGCCTGTGTCTAAGATAAAATTCTAGATCTCACTCCCCAACAGTTGGTTGTCTTTTTCTCAAAGATACTGCCGGAAGAGCCACAAGAAAACAAACACAGTCTCAGAGTTGAGTGATTTTTGTGAACTTCTCCCCCCAAACAGCTCTTTTAGTTTTTTTAAAAGATTAATTTATTTTAGAGAGAATGAGAGTGCAACAGTGGGAGTAGGGGGAGAGAAAAACTCAAGCAGACTCCAGTGAGCTCGGAGTTCGATACAGGGCTCGATCTCACAACCCTGAGATCGGAACCTGAGCCGAAACCAAGTCAGACTCTCAACCTACTGTGCCACTCAGCATCCCCCCCCCCAACAAACAACTCTTAAGCCTCCCCATACGCTGGATGTCTCAGAGAGAGGGGCTTGGAGCAGCAGTGGTGTCCTTGTAAAGAAGGTACCATGAGAAGCGGTCTCCATTCTCAGCATTTGGGACTGCTGGGATGGAGAAATGAGAGGACTATATGATATTATAAGGAGTAAGGAAGAGGATTAAAGGTCATATGAGGGGACAGCACAGTCCTACTGTTACCCCTTCAACTCAGCCCTTCCTAGTATCCACTCAAAACACATGCCAAAAGTCGGAGCATTCAGCATGGGATTTCAGAGGCAATAGAGGACATCCTGGGCCTGCCCAGCTCACTCTTACCTTTTAAAATTAGGAGGCAAAACCTTTTAAGCCATAATTAGAGGTAAAGGTTCAAATCTTCAGTTCTTTCACATGGAGGATTAAGCAAGTATATAATCTTCTCCTATCACATAGATGTTGTGAATATTTTTTTTTAGGTGTGGAAACATAGAAAGTGTTCAAAGTTAAAACAGTAGTCTACTGCTCATGACACTATAGCCAGAAGGGTTTACACTTGGGTATGGTCCTAGGGGAAGGGACTGTCATTTTAATCCCCATGTAGGGACAAGAGACAGGTCTATGGGACTATGTGAGGAGTGAAATAGTTGCACAAAGTGGGAATTCTTTGAGGTTGCACAGCTATGAGAGGTGACTGAACAACCCCACCAGCTCAGCCAGAGAAGTGACAAGGAAGGAAGCTTGCTTTCTACCCAAGCTCTGGGGTAGAGGCCAAAAAAGATCTCCCCAAATAAATAAGAACCCCAAGACTATGCCAAACGTGTGTGAGGAGTCTGAATTTACCCTACCCACAAGGGAGGGAATCCCCCCAAATAATTAACAAAAAACTGGTTCGGGACTGACATTTTGGGGGCCCAGCAGAATATCAAGTACAAAACAATGCTCTAGAGACACATCCTCACTCCAGGGGCATAGGAATCCCACAGGAGAATATCCTTGCTAACGAAGTCCTTGGTTAAACTGTGTAAGCAACAAAAGGAAATGAAACATGTAAGAGAAGAACAGCATGTACAACAAACAGGAAAAATGGCCCTCTAAAACAACATATAAAAATAGAACAACCTGAAAGACTCATATGGCTTAAAAAATAGTATGCTTAAGGAACAGAACGTAACAGGAAAAGAAAATGAATTCACCCTTTGAAAAAGAACTAAAGAGAATTTTCAGAAATTTAAAAATACAGATGGCTCAGTAGGTTAAGTGGCTGGCTCTTGGTTTTGGCGCAAGTCATGATCTCAGGGTCATGAGATTGAGCCCCTTGTCCGGCTCCGTGCCCAGCATGGAGTCTACTTGAGGTTCTCTCTCTTCCTTTCACTCTGCCCCTCTCCACACTCACATGCATGCACTCTCTCTAAAATAAATAAATAAATCTTTAAAAAAATTTTTAAAATACAGCAATTGAAATTAAAAAGCAGTGTTGTGGTCAGAAAGTTTAGTAATTGATAGGGATTTGCTTACAAAGCAAGCACAGCATCTAAGTTCCTCTTTTGTACATACAGGCTACAAGAATGTAATCACATGATGAAGGCTAGAGAGAGCCAAAAACCCAGCAGCTCTCCCAAGTTGGTGGCTAAGCTTTTCGAATTTCAAGTGCCTATGAGGACACCAACTGCCAAAGAAACTGCTTAAACTGAGGTGAATACAATAAAATAGAAATTATTAGTAAAATGAAATAAAAACATAAATACATAAAACTATAAGTCCAAAGTATTTCTCATTAGATTGAAGTCATAAAATTACTTTGGCAAAAGATATAAAAATTACCAAATGCTTACTCTCCATTTTTCACTTAATCTCATCTCAGACCGGTGATAAAAAGTCACAAATAGCTGGCTCGGTTGGAATACTCTTAATCTCGGGGTTGTGAGTTCAAGCCCCACATTGGGTATACAGATTACTTAAATAAATAAAAGTTTTTTTTAAAAAGTCTCATTATAGCAGTGCTTCCCAAACTTCAATGAACCACCCGAAGATCTTGTTAAAAAATGCAGATCCAGGGCACCTGGGTGGCTCAGTTGTTTGCACATGGGAAATCTTGATTTCTGTTCAGGTCATGATCTCAGGGTCTTAGGATGGAGACCTACATCAGGCTCCATGCTCCACAGGGAGTCTGCTTGAGGATTCTCTCCCTCTCCCTCTGCCCTCCCTCCAACTTGTGCATGCATTCTCTCTCTCTCTCTCTCTCTCTCTCAAATACATAAATCTTTTTAAAAATAAGCAGATCTTAATTTAGTAGGGATGTGTCAGGGCCTCAGATTCTGCATTTCTAACCAGCTCCCAGACAACACTGATGCTGCTGTTCTCCAAACCTCACTTGAGTAGCAAAGGACTACCTGGGGATGCCTGGGTAGCTCAGTTAGTTAAGCGTCTGACTCTTGATTTCAGCCCGGGTCCTGATCTCAGGGTTGTGGAATCGAGCTCCAAGTGGAGACCCTCCACTCAGCGCAGAGTCTGCTTGTCCCTCTCCCTCCGCCCCTCCCACTGCTCACGAACTCTCTCTCTCGCTCTTTCTCTGAAATGAATAGATAAATAATAAAACCTTTGGAGGAAGGAAGGAAGGGAGGGAGGGAGGAAGGGAGGGAGGAAGGGACGGCATGCCTGGGTGCCTCAGTCGATTAAGTATCTCCTTTTGGCTCAGGTCGTGATCCCGTGGTCCTGGGATCGAGCCCCACGTGGGGCTCCCTGCTCAACGGGGAGCCAGCTTCTCCCTCTGCCCATCCTCCCCTCACTTGTGCTCTCTCATGTGTGGGCTCGGTTGCTCTCTCAAATAAATAAATAAAATCTTTAAAAATAAATAATTTTTTTTAAAGGACTATCCAAAGATTCTAAATATGTGCCTACCTGTTACAGCTTAGTGGTAACAACCTTCCAAGAAAGATAAATTTCCTGGGGCAGTTTCTCAGGTGTTCTTACCCCCTAACTAATCTACCTGAAATGCATTCCTGCAGCAGACCTAACAGCAGGAGAGAAAGTGATGGAACTGGAAATTATATTTAAGGAAAATACTGAGAATGAAGCATCTAGAGTTAGGTAGATGAAAATATGAAAGAGGAATTTTAAAACTTGGAGAATAGAATGAAAAAAGCACATAAGCATAATAGGACTTCTGAGAGGACTGACTGGAATTGGAGAAAAACATGTCTTTGCATTGAAGAGATGGATGCAACCTTGAGCTAACTTCTTTTTTTTTTTAATCATCTAGACATAATGTGGTAAAACTACAGAAAATCAAACGTTGACAAAATCTTGAAACCAAGAGAAAAGACAGATTATAGATATGGGAACTATATTTAGACTGACAAAAAGCATTTTATCAGGAACAACAGAGTCCAGAAAGCAGTGGAATCTACAAAAAAAAAAGAGAGAGAGAGAGAGAGAGAGAGGAAATAGCTTTCAACCTAGAATTTTATACTTAGCAAAGTCATCATTCAAAAGTGAGGACAAAATAGACATTTTTAGACAAAGACTAAAAATATTTATTATTCTCAAGACATCTCTCTCCCTGTTTCTCTCTCTCTCTCTCTCACACACACACACACACATGAAAGAATATGTTTTGTTAAGGGAGATGTTGGATCTATAGAGATGGAGTAGGAGATTCAAAAAGCAATGATAAATAAAGAATAGGTAAATGCACAAGTCAGACTAATTAAGATAAAAATAAAAGGAAATTATATGGTAGTATCACTTACATAATTTATCAGATGCAAAAATCTTATAATATTATCAAATTGACCAGCATTGTATTAAATTAATAATAATACACTATAGTCAAGGAAGACTTATTCCAGGTATACAAGGATGGTTAAATATTTAAAAGTTGCTTCATTCAGGGGAACCTGGCTGGCTCAGTTGGTAGAGCATGTGACTCTTGATCTCGGGGTCATGAGTTCAAGCCTGCTTGTGTGTAGAGCTTACTAAATAATAATAATAATAATAATAGTAACAATAATAATAATAATAATAATAATAATAATGTAGTAACTGGTTCATGTTCACCTAAGATGTGAGAGGTGTTTTATAAAATTTTCAACCCATTTAGGTTAAAAATACAAACTAGGGTTAGAGATGTTCCTGGTTAGGTTCCAGTGAGGAGATGGAAGCAACACAGTAATTTGAACAAGGAACATTTAATATAAAGAGTTATGAACTATATCAGAGGATTAATGAGCAATTACTATTAAGTAGTAAAGAGAACTCTAAAGAATACAGGAGAAGCATTTATAAGGAGCAGCCGCTATCCCTTGTACTGAAGTAGAGCATATAAGAAAAAGCTCCCAATCCCACAGCCAGGCACACCAGAACCGCGCCCCAGACCTTGTTGGAGAAGGCACAGCCATGGCTCATGGGATGGCAGAGAAGTCAAGGAGGTCCTATGCCAGGAGAACTCACCGGAAATCCACCTTCTTGGGTGCTGGGAGAAGCCATTGTCTGAGAGGCGCCTTGGAACTTACCACAAAGCCACCTTTATGGAATGCCAGGAGGAAACATTCGTGGGGAAGTCCCTCCCTGGCAGCACTGCACTGCGAAGTTACCCGAGAGGATGCTGCAGGACACTGCTGACTGCTGGGTGCTGCTGACCTCTGCACACTGAGGAGCCAAGGAGAAGCGCTGGGGAAGCCACCTGCGTTTATTTATTTATTTGCAGAAGAGAGAGGGCAGAGGAGAGGGGAGGGGTGGAGAATCTCAAGTAGACTCCCTGCTGAACAGAGAGACTGATGTGGGGCTTGATCTCACAACCCTGAGATCATGACCTGAGCCGAAATCAAGAGTCCATCACTTAACCGACTGAGCCACCCAGGCGCCCCTGACTCTAAATTTTAAAACAGAATGTTTCCGAGAAAGGTTATGTTCCCTGTTATAATGTGTTAATCTTAAAGCATCAACTACTAGTAGTATTGAAGGCACATGTTCAAAACTAATTGTGTAGCATTTGGTTGCTTCTTTTCAGGGAAACTTTTAAAAGCAGAGTATATCCTGAGCAGTCTAATAAGCAACAATGGAGCAACAGGTAAGGTGCTTTCATATCTTCACAACGACCTTCACCTGCAGTATCTACTGGAGTTCTTGTTTAAAAGCAACTCAATAACCTAATAGTTACCCTACACTAGACGTCTCCGGAACTCCCTGGAATTTGGGTAGCAAATCATTCGAACCTTCAGATATTTTGTCTGAATTTCTGGAAATTAAAGTCAATAAGTTTCCCAGTAAACTGAACACAACTTCCAAGAGATTTTTAATCCCAGTGTGCTTGGATCCAAGGTTCCCAAGCTCCTTGAAACTTGTAGACATTTCCAGTGGGGAGGCAGTTGGGATACAGATATTGACCATACAGCCCTCATTTATGGCTACCATCACTAACCTATGATATGCACACATCCCATCTTCCATACCACACACACACACACACACACACACACACACGCTGGGATTAGAAGCCCAGGAGAATAGAGAACATGGTGTGACACAGAATCAAGGAGGATGTGATAATGAATTTGACTCTATTTTTGGTGTTTGACCGCTGACACTTTTCAGGCCCCAGCCTTCCCCCATCCACATTTTCCCATAACTGGACAGGCTGGCATGGGGGGGGGGTTTGGTTTGGTTTAAACTCACTCATCAATAAATTGAGCGTACCTTGTGGGAGACTTTACCCCAGCCCCACACCCCAATCACAATAAAAACCAAAGCCACTCACTACTCTTCACTCATGTCAAATGGACCAGCTTGGGTGCCTGCCTACTCTCCTCGGAAAGCCTCATTACATGAGTACTAAATCTTTTCATACCTTCTTGGTGTGCACGTGCAGTCATCAGTCTCGACCTCCAAGCCAATTTTGGGTGGACTGGAAGGAGGAGCTGGTCTCCTCAGGAACCAGAGGGAAGCGGGTCCCAGGCAGAGGTAACAGCAAGACACAGCTCCCATGATAAGGAACACAAATGAAGTCGGTGCGGCAGGACATAGTCAGCTGGCAGAGGCGGAGACCAGACAGGAGTTCATTTCTGTGAAGCCTTGTAGGTTACAGCAGCGAGTTGGGACCTTTCCCTAAATGTAGAGAAAAGATCATCTCTTGAATCTGGAGCGCATGTGCTCATGAAGACTTCTGTAAAAATGGTTTCATTTCACCAGGCTATTTCCTTGACAATTCAAAGCTAAAGCCACTTTGCTTTTTTCCCTCTTTTTTTGTAGGTACCTGGCTATACAGAAATGAAAGCGACAAGGTCCTGGTGCAGTCAGTCTGCATACAGATCAGAGGGCAAATTCTGCAAAAGCTGGGTACGGTCATCAAACATTCGTGCCTCTCAGGGCTCATTTACAAAGTCTGGCTGCGAGATTTTACCGTGGGATTTTCTTATTATATCTGGTTACAATTACTAATCCCCACTTCACTGAGTTTCCTCATCAAAAAGAAAATGGCGTTTAAGATCCCAGGAGTGTTATGAACATGAATAGAACAAAATATTTTCTGTCGAGTTTTGTTAAAGAAATATACAGTTGTACAGTGTGATGTTAACCCTAGGGTCCTCGGTATTATTTCTGGCTTCTAACTTTCAGTTCTACAGGACTCCATGTGCTAGAGTGACACCTTATTCTACCCCACCCCAACACCTTACCCATTCATTCCTCAGAGGGCATTCCTGAGTTTGTCAAACAAAATTTATAGAATGCTAACTGTGCTTTAAACTGCATGGCCCCGCCCCTGCTGTTTCCATCCCAGCAAGCCTGAGTGCTCTGCCAGCAGTCCAGGAGAGGGCTCCTAGCACTGTCCCCAGATCAGGGCAACCTGAACACTGGGGGTGGGGGTGGGGTTCCCAAGGAGGCATCCTGAGGAGGGAGGGACACAGGGCAGAGGCTCTGCTGTAGGTTGGAGGGAGGAGTGGGGAGATACGCTGAGAGGGAGGAAGGAGCCCCTGGGACTCCTGGGGCCCCTGAGGCCCTTCCCTCACCTGAACACTGAAGACTTTAAAAAACAACGAAAAAGCACTGGGTATTATATAAGACTGATGAATCACAGGCCTGTACCTCTGAAACCAATAATGTATTATATGTTAATTAATTGAATTTAAATTAATTTTTTTTAAAAAAAGGAAGAATAAAAAGGAGCTGTAGGTGCTCAAATAAATAAATAAATAAATATGCAAACTAAAGTGTTTGAAAAATTTTAACATAGAATGGTAATTAGTATTCTTGTAAATAATGGAGTTAATGATTTTTATATTCATATATATTACATATGATGTACAATAATTCTTACTGTTTCTCTGTGAAAGGGAGGAATTATCTCTCTTAAACCAACTGGAAAAATAAGCTGCTGTTTTTCCAGCAGATTTCTATCTGCTGATTGCTGTCAATATAATTCAACCCTAAAATTTCCTACAAGGAGCCAGTGAATCTTCTTTCTGTATTAGTTTGCAAAGGTATTTTCTAACACAATACACAGACACTAGCGGTGTGTCCTGTCTCCCCCTCTTTTTCCAGGGATGTGGTACGAAGCAGCAGAGCTAATCTGGACCTCCATCATAGGGTATCTGACACTTCCTCAGCCAGATAGAAAGGTGGTGTATCTAGCGCTTTTTTTTTTTTTCCTTTCCTACATTTGTCTTTGGATGATTATCTCCTTATGGCACAATTCAGTGTATCATTTGTCAAGTTTATTGGTTCTATTTTTATCGATTCTGCCTGGGCATAGGACCAGGAACATTTGGTAACTTCCTCTTGTATCTTGCCCTGTCCCCACTCACAGCTAGATTCCTGGCATGTAGTTAGTGTTTTGGCATTCATTTCTAACTATTTATGAATTTATTTTTTTGATCCATTCATCTATTTATTTGATTACTGATTTAGCCTTTACATGATTCCACAGGTTGAGATGGCCAAGTTGCTTATATGTAAAGTCGTTTTCCTTGAGTCAAGTGGGCAGGCTTCAATTAATTGTTTCTGGGGCGTCTTTATCCAAGAAACTGAGAGGCAACGTTCGCTTTCCTACTTGATGTTTTCATTCTCTGTACCTCTGCGGGAATATTCTCCTTGTTAACTGGAACACTGGGTTATCTCATCTCCCTGAGCTGTGTCAGCCTGCAATCCATTTACAACACAGAATGGGACACAAGGACTCTTGCTTGAGCCAATTCTTCAGGCCTAGCAGTACGGGGAAATTAGTGTTGACAGTCCAGTAAAGCCCAACTAAGAAATAGTTGTGTTTACATTAGGTCTGTGTCCTCAGGATGTGATGATCTTTCAAGCCCTGTGGCATCTGGTTTAGAAGTATTTCCACTGTCAGAATAACAATCACAATTAGAATAAGAAGCAACAGGAGCAATAGTTCATATGGAGGACTGATCGTTGCCTTTAAGCCTTGAGACAAGAGCGGTAATTGACCATAAATTCCTAATCTGTGTTTTTTGTTTGTTGTTTCTTACAGGGTATTTCCACATCACTAGGTATACTGGCAGATATCTTTGTTTCCATGAGCAAAAAAGATTATGAAAAGTTTAAAAACAATCCACAGATTAACTTGGTAATTATCACATGTCAAAACCACAGTGCAGAGTGGCATCACCTTACAAAACTGCCAACGTTTTTGGTGATTGTTACATCAATCTCGTTCTCTCTCCAGGAGTCAGGGAGCACAAGTGCCTCCCCTTTTCGGGTCACATGAACAATCTTGGGCACAATTCCTGTGGTGTCCTATTTGGCTTTATTATCTTAGCACCTAGCACAGTACCAGACATACAAGGGTACTAACAACAACAAAAAAGACAAGTGAATGAATGAATGAATACCATCGAGGTGATAAATGCTTTGAATCCCACTCATTTCCTTTCAAATCATCACAAAAATCCATTTCCACACTTGGGCTACCTCAGTGATAAGGCAAAGGGGTAACAATTTTTAAGATTTTATTTTTTTAAGTAAGCTCTACACCCAACATGGGGCTCGAAATGACAACCCTGAGATCAAGAGTTGCATGCTGTACTGACTGAGCCAGCCAGGTGCCCCAAAGGGGTAACAATTTTAAAACTTTAATTACCTTCTGTTCAACTCAGAGCATCAGTCACTTGTCTGGGTTCTTATTACTAATACTTATGTATTCCTTTACAACTCAATATATAGGGGTCATGTAAAACCCTATGAGGTAGGTAGAGCAAAATGTATTGTTCCCATTTTAGAGAAAAATAAACTGAGGTCCAGAGAAACTGAGTGAGCTCTATAGTTTGCAGACCCAGTAAGAAAGAATACTCGGAGCAGAAGCCAGGTCGCTGACCGTCAAGAGCATTAGCATAGACATCGAACTGCTCGCCTGCACTGCACTGGTCCTGAGAGGTTTAATATGATCATGAAGATTGCCATTTTCATTAAATACTAAAGTGACAAGAGTACCCGTATTTAGTAGTGATCAGTGTGGCATAAGAACGCATGCAGCTTGCTGCTGGCAGTCTGAGTCTTAGCAGAATGTTGCTTTTGCTGTCAAACCAACATACAAGAAAAGGGTTGTTAAATCCCTTGTTCGGTGAAGTTGTCTTTGAGGATTGTTTAAAATTATAAACTGCCAACGTGTGTGGCTGAGCATGTGACTCTTGATCTCAGGGTCTGAGTTCAAACCCCATACTGGGTACAGAGCTTACTTCACACACACAAAAAAAGGTTAAATTAAATCTTTAAAAAATTGGAAACTGCCTCCCCATCCTGAACCTCCTTCCCGCTTTATTTTTCTCTGGAACACTTATCGCCATGTCAGATACTCTGCATTGTACTCATTTCGTGTATTGACTGACCCCCTCCCCTCAGTAGGAAGTAAGCTTATTGCAGGCTCACTGTCTGCTATCTCCTTCATGTCTAGAACTGTATTTCTAGGACGAGTGAATGAGTCTTAATTGCTGTGAAATCATACATTAAACGGCTCTTTGCCAAGAACAGTGCAGAAATCATCAGCTAATCTGGCTGCAAAATATGCAGTTTCTGTGAACAAAGAGTTGCACGATCCTCCAGAGAAACTTGTGTCAGTTATTCTGTACCAGTAGGCGTTGTGAATTTTTGCACACATTAGGCCCTCTCTGGGGAGGGAGAGGGGATGGTTGTGTGTGGGTGCTGGGGGAAAGGCCACTCAGCTCCCTAGGGCCTTTTGAGCCACTTAATTCCTTGGCACTGTTCTGAAATAGTTATGACGAGGGGCAGAGTGTCCCTCAGAATCCTGAAAGAAAAGCAAAGGCAGTTCATAGCCTGACTTTTGCTAGTGGATAAATAATTGTCAGTACACCACTTGGCCTCCTGTTTTTTCACAGGGTTTGCTGAAGGAGTTTGACCACCATTTGCTGTCAGCTGCAGAAGCTTGCAAACTGGCAACAGCCTTCAGTCCCTACACGCCCCTCTTCGTGCTCTCGGCTGTGGTAAGCCAAGGGCAGCCTCTCCCTGAGCCTCTTCCCAGTGAGGAAAGTAACCAGTAACAGGGAAGGGACCAACCCAAAGTGGGCTTTGTGCACATCACTAGATAATTGTGATCAGGCCTTATGTATGGAAAGGTTCTATCAGTCAGAGTAGTGACATCCTGGTGGAAGCTAAATTAATTTGGCCTGAGGGTATGATGCGGTCTGCCTTAGACCAATGGTTCCCCAAGCACATCAGAATTGCCCAAGGAGTCTTTTCAAAATGCACATTCCTGGTCCACCCTAGATCCACTAAATGCAAATCTCTGGGATAGGTACCCAGAAATCTTTCATTTTGAAATAGTGCCCAGGTACACAGAGGGATTTGGAAGCCATTACTCTATTGTTTTGACTACTATTAAATAAATTATATTTTCATATACAGCAGCCTTATTTGCACAGAGAAGATTACTCTGTCTGCATCCCATGTATAAAGACTCTGTTTGTTAAAACTAACAACAGCAGTAACAGCAACAACAAATTTATCATCTTTGATCAAAAAGCATCAGTCCTGGGGCCCCTGGCTGGTTCAGTCAGAGGAACATGCAACTCTTGATCTCAGGGCCATGAGTTCGAACCCCACATTGGGTGTAGAGGGTACTAAAAAAAATAAACTTTAAAAAAAAAGATCAGGCCTACAGCAAGATAGTAGTTAGAGCTCATTTCTTACCCCCTCATGCCACCCAATCACATACATCCCAGTCCCTTCTCCTGATTCACCAAAAAGACTTTAGGTCCGTGACTCAACACTTGATTGTATATTTTTCTTAGAATATCTGTGACACGTGTTTATTTTCCTATAATACTTCTAACAACTGTCCTCTAGGAATGAAGATTTCCTGATTCACTTCCAGCTTCTAATTCAGTGTCTGATTTTGTATTTGGTATTTTCCTCAGAATATCCGTGGCACATGCTTGTTGTCATATAGTAGTTCTAAGGACTGTCCTCGAGAAATGAAAAATTCATATCTGTGTGAAGCCAAAGAGGCCTTCGAAATTGGCCTCCTCACCAAGAGATATGATGAACCGGTTACTGGAAAACAAGAGCTTCATAGTCTCCTCAAAGCTGCTTTTGGCCTTACCACAGTGCACCAAAGACTTTATGGGGAGACGGAGATAGTCCGTGCAGCAGGTCAGCTCTGTAATGAAGCTATGGGAAAGCTGTACAGTTTCAGTACTTCCTCTGGAAGTCAGGAGAGAGAAGCTCTCTCCCGGCAGGTCTTGTCTATTATCGCCCAGGTAAAGGATCATTTACAAATTCAAGGCTTCTCAAATTTATATGGCAAGTCTTATGTTCCAGAGAGTTTCAAGCATGGGTTGGATAAACCCATCTTGTATGGGCAAGTGGATTTCCAAAACATCCTTGAAGCCTATTCACAGCACCATACTTCAGTGTGTGAAGTATTTGAAAGCTCTTGTGGAAACAACAAAAATAAACAGAAAGATACAGAAACAGGAGTCTGTATCACTACTCTAAAAACAGAGACAAAAAACATAGACACTGTGTGTACTACTGAAGACCAATCACATTTTCAAAAAGGCATGGTAATATCTTCCTCCCAAATGGCCAAGAATAATCAGGAGAAACTCAGGAGGATAGGAAGGAAAAACTGGCCCCATTCTGATGCTTTTCGAGTCTCCTTGGATCAAGATGTAGAGACTGAGGTTGAGTCACCAGACCACAACCAGGGTAAAGGAGCTGTTTTGAACAAGTCTCTGAGTGACAGCCATTGTTCTAGTTCTTGGAGCAAGTTATCAGGGGTCAGTTCTTCTACAAGCTGGGAAGAAGTGAATTGTATCGATGATAGGTCAACCAGAAAAGAGCCTTGCAAAGAAGAACATCTTGTGGATACTCAGTGTTCCACTGCCCTGTCTGAAGAACTAGAGATTATTGAGGACGGCAGAGCTGTACATCCACTGTCTTCAGAGCTTCATGGTCTCTCTCTCCAAGGGTCCAAGGATGACAATTTAGAGTCTTCTCAAAGTCAGCTACACGAACACATGCCCTTGACAAACTTCTGTCCTCCTAACACAACAGGCATGTTCTTGGCCTCTGGTGCAGGGCTGTTAGAAGGAGCTCCAGAAGGTTTACAGAAAGTCAGAACCATGGGATCCAGAAACACTTCTGCTCATTCCAGACCCTTGTTTGGTTCTGCTTTGTCCTCTTCTGATTCTGTTTGGCCCAAGAACATAGCCACATATCCTTCGGTCCGAGAAGAAGAAACCTTTGAACTAACTGAATTTCCAGAAATCAACTGTGATGCCAAAGACAGGCATGGGGAAGAAATCAAAAGAGGCACAGGCCTTACATTTAAAGATAGCCCCTCCGGGGTTGACCCAGAAGGAGAAACAGAGGAAAAAGAAGGGGATATGCCCTTAGACTCTCATGTAGTCATGGAGGATTCTCTGGGCAAAAGTTCTATGATGGCATGTAGCTCTCTCACTCTTCATTGGCCTGTTCAAAATCCTGACTCAGGAAAGAGCAGAGGCTCAGTCAAAGAGCAAGACATTGACCCTGAGGCGTCCACAGTGGATGAGGAGGGCCAACTGCTCGACAGCACAGATGTTCACCCCGCAAGTGGGCGTGGCTCTTCTAGCTTGTGTGCTCTGAGGCAGCCGCATAGTCAGGGGGCTGAGACCCTCGACCCATCTGTAAGCAATAACATTGCCTTCCCTGATCTTAGCAAGGACTGCACTACCACAGAGGAAGGAAACAAACCAGGAAACATACTAAACTGCAGCCAGAACTCCAGCTCATCCTCGGCGTGGTGGTTGAAATCATCCTCATTTTCCGGCGGTTCTTCTGAGGGGGACAACCCCTGGTCCTTTCTGAATTCCAGTGGCAGTTCTTTTGTTTTGTTGCCAGGAATGATAAGGCAAGAGATCCTAGAGGCTCGAACCCTGCACCCTGATGACTTTGAAAAACTCTTGGCAGGTGTGACGCATGATTGGCTGTTACAGAGACTGGAGAATACAGGAGTTTTTAAGCCAAATCAACTCCACCGAGCACACAGTGAGTACAACCTTTCAGTAGATACAGCCTCAGGAAGCCTCTGTGTACCTTTGGGGTCCTCTGAAGAGCTTGATATGTAGGTCACTTAAAACTCAAGACACAGACCCCTGTTATGCTTTGTGAATATACAGAGAAATATGTACTTTGGGGGTTTCCCTCACTCTTGGTGTGGTGGACTCTAATGGTTGCAAAGACTAGAGGCGTACTCAGGCCACCTCATATATTGGGGGCTTGTTATGAAGATACACAAGGCAGTAAGGCAGACAGGAATCTTACAGGACCAAGGAACAGTTATCAGTCAGGGTTTAAAACAGCTTTGCATGTCATAGCCACTCAGCATCTGTCTTTTCCATGGATTCTCATTATCAGCCAGCTGATTTCTGTTTTTTCCCCATTCAGATTCTAGGTGGCAGAGTTTGACCTAGTTCGACATCACTCTTCTGGTGGGCAGAGATTTTTACACCTGTCCACAAGATTTCTTTCCAGCCATTGGATTGAGCAGGTGCCCCCTACTATTGCAATCAGCAACTATTTCTTGCTTATGGAACAGCCCAAGGTCATTTATCATAACAGGGAGCCTGAGTTGGGGCCACGCGGTAGTCGATGTGTCTATTACAGCTTAAAAGTGGTGGAGAGACTGGGAAGAAGACAAAAGAAGGCTCTTCTCTTAGCCCAGAGGATCACATGGTAGCACCCTCCAAGTTACCGAAGAATTATTTGAATGAGACAAAAGAAACAAACTTTGTGGATTGCTAAGCACTGGATACTAAAGTAGTAGTTCTCTGGGAGCCTGGGTGGCTCAGTTGGTTAAGTGTCCAACTCTTGATTTCAGCTCAGGTCATGATCTCAGGGTCCTAAGATCCAGCACCCTGAGGAGCACAGCATCAGGCGCCGTGCTCAGTGGGAAGTCTGCTGGAGGATTCTCTCTCTCCTTCTCCCTCTGCCCCTTCCTCCACTCTTGCACACACACTCTCTCTCTCAAGGAAATAAGTAAATCTATAAATAAATTAATTAGCTAATTAATTAAGTAGTAGTTCTTAATCTTAGCACCATATATAAGAATCCCCTGGGGGGGTGCTTTTTAAAATTTCCAGTGCCCCACCCCTGAGATTCCAATCTAATGGGCCTGGGGTTTGGATCCAGACATCAGTATTTTTTAAGAGCTCTTCAATGAGTTTTTATAAAGACAATGTCAGTAACTTCTGCTTCAGAGTATTCCGGTGCTTTGCCTGCTGCCTTGAAGTCAGACTGAAATACAGATCATGTTGTCATAAAAAGAAGCAGAATGTTCCACGATGACAGGGTTTCCCTATGCACTATTTCCTTTTTAGGGATCGTGTAGGTTCCGAATCACATATCTTAGAGTTAGGTAACTGCTTTATTGTTATGCCTATGTGCCAATTTGTGGGTGAAAAGCCACATGCACATGATCTCAGACCCATTAGGGGACATTATTATCCCCAGTATACAGATGAGGAAAACAGAGAAAGGCCAAAGTTGAGGAAACAAAGAAAGTTATACATTTCCTCCATCTTCCTTCCCTCAGTTCCCTGCCCTTCCTATGAATGTGTGCGAGCAGCTCACCTTCTGTTTCCATGCCCAGCTTCTCTGACTGAGGGGCTCAACGCTGGCCACTGTCTTCCCAGCCTCCAGTCATCTCCCACCCCAGACCCAGACCCTTGAGTTTATCTTACTTAAGGTATTTTCTCTCCTGAGTCTTCTGTTCCTTCACCCATTATCACGACCTAGATGCAGGAGGTCCTTGTTCACTTCCTTTTAACTTGGATCCCAAAATGTTGCATTTCTTCCTCAGAGTTCATGTCTTTCCCCTCAAAGAAATGCTTTCTTGCTAGCAGTGTTCTGCCTTTCCTTAAGGTGGAGACAGTTTTTGCTTTTCCTTCTTATCTTTTCCTTTTTCGATTGAATAGCGTCTTTGTATGGTGGCTGTATTTTGTCAAGTGATTCCTGGACTTTCCCAACTTAAACAAAACAAGAGAAAATTCAGGTGCACTTTAATAGGTAACTATGATTTCTGGAGTTGCCAGGAGTCTTTGAGGTAAAGTTATTTCATTTATTTCTGTCTGTGTGGTCTGGCACCAGTAGCAGGCTCATTGTCCGGGTCCCCCAGATAATTAGAAGAAGATGCGAACATATATCACTCTTCCAAGATGGTCTCTGGGGTTTTGCTGTTTAAAGAGCCTTTATTTTCCACCATTTTCTTGCGGAAACTCTGGCCTTATCTTCATCTTCATCAAGCAAAAGAGTTTGTGAATCTTCGTTACATTTGCAAAGCTTTACTTTATTGTACTTCACTAACTTTGTAGTAGTCGTCATAGAAGGAGCTGAAATTTGAGAAAATGTCTAAAGCTGACGATTTCAGACAAGCTGGACTAGGATCTGTGCACTTCATCTTTATTCATAAATTGTAACATCCCTTTGAAAATAACATCCATTTTTATCTTATCTTTTTTTCCAGATGCTCTTTTATTAAAATACTCTAAAAAATCAGAATTATGGACAGCCCAAGAAACTGTTGTATATTTGGGGGACTACCTGAATGTGAAGAAGAAAGGCAGACAAAGGAATGCGTTTTGGGTTCATCATCTTCATCAAGAAGAGACCCTGGGGAGGTATTTCTTTAAACATCTATATCACTAATGCAAAATGGGCTAATTATGCCCTTTGGTTAATTCATCATATATAAGATTTTGGAAGAGCTGGAAAACTTAGCCACAATGTATATTTTCAGATTCCTACACCTTCCTCCTCCTCATTAATTAACTAACAGTAGTTACCACACACTGACTAACATTGTGTCAGCCATTTTACATAGATGTACATAATGTCCAACCTCTCAGGGAGACATTGTTATCCCCATTGTAAAGATAAGAAACATGGAGTTTCTGACTGTATGGCAGGACAGAGAGCCTCAAACACTCCCACTAAAAATGCTGGCAAGAAGTCTAGTTCAACTATGAAAAACACACTTATATGTAAATAAATGGGTCTGCAAAAAAGGTAGGGAAATCCTTTGAGGCTAGGGATGAAGCATATCCAGGATATAAGCGCATACTGAGCCTTTAAGACGCC
This sequence comes from Ursus americanus, assembly GCF_024610735.1. Lineage (NCBI taxonomy): Eukaryota > Metazoa > Chordata > Mammalia > Carnivora > Ursidae > Ursus > Ursus americanus. Next base: position 7,625,086 of record NC_142139.1, read on the forward strand.
CCCTGTAGAAGTTTTGAGTGGGGTGGGATGAGGTGGCAGCTAGTGACCAAAGTTACACATGTAAGGGCATGTTTAGAGACCAACCATATAAAGCAGGGATGCAGGAACAGCTACATCCTCAAGGAAAAAGTTATCTTAAAAAAAAAAAAACAAAAAAACCATGCCCAGGCACATGGCTGGCTCAGTTTTTTAAGCATCCAACTCTTGACTTTGGCTCAGGTCATGATCTCAGGGTCATGAGATCGAGCCCCGTGTCAGTCTCCCTGTTCATCAGAAAGTCTGCTTGAGATTCTGCCCCTCCCCCTGCTCTCTCTCTCTCTCTCAAATAAATAAATAAATCTTTAAAAACAAAACCATCCCACTGAGGTAAATACCTGGAAAGTTTTTTGTTTGGCCTTAGTTCTGGATGACAACTTCAAGCAAAAACACACCTGAAAAAATTAGTCACCACAGGTGGTCCCCATTGGGTTTGAGGCCAAATTCTACATCATCTGTGTATTTAAAAAAACGCTATAAGCCAAGAATTTTAAGATGGACCTGTTTTTTATCCAAATCCAAATAACATAGAAATAAATAGGAAGAGAGGAAATGAGAAAGAGTGAGAAATTGGGTGATTCTTAAACAGTGGAAGTACATTTCTTGAAAAGGTTGTTGATGATCATAATAATAATAGAAACATGTAAATATACTTACCAAGTATATATGTGCTAAGTCTTACTTTAAGTGATTTATATACTAATTTAATTAATCATCACAAAACACTATGAGAAAAATGCTATTATCCGATTTTACAGATGAGGGAACTGAGGCATAGAGATGTTAAGAAACTTGCCCCCATCACACATCCAAGTGATGAAGCCATGTGTAATGGGTTGAATGAGTTTTTTAACAGCTCTGTACCTCCAGCCTCAAATTCATATGGTGAAGTCCTAACCCACAGTACTCAGACTGTGATCTTATTGAAATAGAGTCATTGCAGATAAAATTAGTTAAGACGAGGTCATACTGGAATAAGGTGGGCCCCTCATCCACTGTGACTGATATTCTTATAAAAAGGAAATTTGGAGATAGACATGCACAAGGAGAATACATGTAAAATTGTAGTTATGTTGCCACAAAGCAGGAACCACCAGAAGCCAGGAGAGAGGACTGGAAAACATCCTTCCCTAGTGGCTTCAGATGGAACACGGCCCTACTGACATCTTGATCTTGGACTTCCAGGCTCCAGAACTGTGAGAGAATCCATTTCTGTTGTCACTCAATTTATGGCACTTGGTTATAATAGCCCTAAGAAATTAATACAGCAAGAAGCATCATAGGAGGATCTGAGATGGGAAATAAAAGAGAGAATAAGAAATATGGAACATGGAGTGAGAGGATCCAACACATGTCTGATCAGAAAAAGATAAGAGAGCAAATAGAAAAGAATTACTATTTGAATAGATAATATCTGATAATTCCCAGAATTGCCAGAACACATTAATCTTCAGATACAGGAATCATAGTGAATCCTAAGTAGGATAGAAATGGAAGGAGAGAAATGGAAGGAGGGAAGAAACAAGAAAGGAAAGAAGAAGGAAGGAAGGAAGGAAGGAAGGAAGGAAGGAAGGAAGGAAGGAAGGAAAGCAGACGATCATAAATCCACTTCTAGCTATATAGTAGTAAAACTTTCGAACACCAAGAATAAAGAAATAACCTTAAAAGCTGTCAAAGAAAAAAGAGTTTACTGTTAACAAATCCTTACTGAAGAAAAATGGTCCCAACGAAATGGCATAAGATGCCAGAAAGAATGGGCCTCTGTTCCCAGATAGATGATCCTGTAACTAGCGCTGGAGGGCCTCTGACAGAATGTTTGGGAAACGCGGTGGTACCAGGGTTTGCTCAAAGTTCTGAACTGACTCAGAGCTCCCACGGCCCAGCGGTCCGCCCAGAGCAGAAGGGCCTGAAGCACTGGCAGGACACGCCTGTTATGACAACTGCTCCTCTGCTGGCTGCTTTCTGATGCCGTGGAGGTTCCTCTTCTGAGTCTCCACTGTCGGATTGCTTTTTTTTTTTTTAAGATTTTATTTATTTATTTCGAGGGAGAGAGAGCGAGCGAGCAGGGGGAGGGGCAGAGGAAGAGGGAGAGAGAGAATCTCAAGCAGACTCTGCATTGAGTGCAGAGCCCAGCACCAGGCTTGATCTCACAACCTGACTAAGGTTATGAGTTAAGATCATGACTTAAGCCGAAACCAAGAGCTGGATGCCTAACTGAGCCATCCAGGCGCCCCTCAGATTTCCTTTCTGCTCCCCAGGAGTCTGAATGGCCAAAACTGCAGCCAACTTAGATTTCATTATCCTACTGGACTCAGTAATTTCTGGAGTGTTTTCTGTAGTTGAGGTCTGTAACTGACAATTCCCTTAGATTTTTGGAGGTCACTCTGGACACATGCAAATTACTCATAAATTCACACCAGCTTACAGCAAATACAAACTACAGTAAAGTGTGTTAGTTACTATTTTGCTCTTTTCAACACTTAATCATTTACTGCCTCATATCTTCTGTCTCCAACTATGCATTAGTCCTTGAAATATACAAATCATATTTCACACTTTCTTCAAAACACTCAGGACTAGCACAGGGCTACGACCATAATAGATGATGATGGAAACAAGTATTTGTACAGATGAAGGAATCATATAAGGAAGGGGTAGAGGAAGGCATCAGATTGGTTAATTGACCTGTTTAAGGCCACATTGCAGGTAGTAAAAGATCTGGTTGCAGAGCCTGCACTTTCCAGTGTCCATCCTGGCGCCCTTGGCTCACCAAGGAAGTCTGGCAAACTGTGACATTAACTGGACACTTTCTCTATAATCAGCATCATCCTGGGTCAGTGTATCAGACAGTGTTCTTCAGAAAAACAGAACCAAGAAGAGACAGATAGATGATAGATAGATAGATAGATAGATAGATAGATAGATAGATGATAGATAGATAGATAGATAGATAGATAGATAGATAGATAGATAGACAGACAAAGAGTTATTGTCAGGAATTGGCTTTCATGATGATAGAGGCCAGAAAATCTCAAGATCTGCAATTGGCCAGCTGGAGACCCAGGAGAGCTAATGGTGTGGTTCCAGGCCAAAGGCCAGCAGGCTCAAGACCCAGGAAGAGCTGATGTTTCAGTTCAAGTCCAAAGGCAGGACAAGACCAGTGTCCCAGCTCAAAGGCAATTTGGCAAGAGGAATTCTCTCTAACTAGGGAGAAGGTTAGTCTTTTTCTTCTATTTTTTGTCCTTCAACTGATTGGATTAGGCTCATCCACATAATGGAGAGCAATCTGCTTTTCTCAGACTATTGATTTAAGTGTGAAATTCATCCAAAAACAACCTCACAAAAACACCCAGAATTATGGTTGATCAAATGTTGGGGCATCCTATGGCCAAGTCAAGATGGCATATAACATTAGCCATCACAGTCAGCCAACATGAATTCTGTTCTCTTGTTCAGGAGGCTCTTACAAAATTATTTGAGTCATGAGGTAAGTCAAGATAATTAATATTGGCTGTCCAAGGTAGAGAAAGAGTAACGTCTTTCAAGCATTTTTGCATATCTCCTTTGGTCTCCGCTCTCTTACTCTGTGATAAGATCACTTTCACATTTCTTTTGTGTGTTTTTTCCTCTGGTCATAGATACGTTGGGAAAGAATATAAGGAGCAGAAGGGGCTCTGGTACCACTTCACTGATGTGGAACGACAAATGACTGCACAATACTATGTGACAGAATTTAACAAGAGACTTTATGAACTAAAGATTCCAACACAGATATTCTATATCCCATCCACAATATTACTGGTAAGATTAAAGAGAGCAAAGGTTTGGTTAAACAAGCCTTAAGTATATATTAGGTTACATTTTTGGTAAAATCCAGTAAACTCAGTCACCAGACTCTTTCAACTACTTCATCTACTTAGATATATAAGAACTGCAACCTTCTAGACCCTGCATACATAATTTGGATCTTCCAAGTCACCCTGTTAATTTAGTATCTGGTCCCACATGGTCAAGTTAGCGTTCTTAGTATCCTTTCCTTGTGTACTGTCTATACTTTCAAAGAGAGAAGAAGGACCCTAAAGGTTATATGTAGTACAAATTATACCCTCAACATGATGCATGAATTCCCTGTTTTACATCTGTACGTACGTCTTCGCCCCTGGCAACCAAGTAATTACTAAATCATAGCTTAAACACCTTTAATAAGGAAAAAGAATTATTCCCTTTTCACTTTCAAATAATTCTAGTTGTTAGGAAGTTCTTAGATTGAGCCCAAATCTGTCTTCCTCTGATTTCTATCTAGGAATTGCAGCTCCACGTTCTGGGGCCATTGAGACCAATCTGTTTTCACTAAGATATCTCTTTAAATACATAAAGGCGGGGTGCCTGGGTGGCACAGCGGTTAAGCATCTGCCTTCGGCTCAGGGCGTGATCCCCGCTCTATGGGATCGAGCCCCACATCAGGCTCCTCTGCTATGAGCCTGCTTCTTCCTCTCCCACTCCCCCTGCTTGTGTTCCCTCTCTCGCTGGCTGTCTCTATCTCTGTCAAATAAATAAATAAAATTTTTTAAAAAAAAAAAATAAATAAATACATAAAGGCAACCATCCATCTCCACTGACTTTTCTCTTATTTGGATTAAGAATACCCTTGGGGCACCTGGGTGGCACAGCGGTTGGGCGTCTGCCTTTGGCTCGGGGCGTGATCCCGGTGTTGCGGGATCGAGTCCCACGTTGGGCTCTTCTGCTGTGGGCCTGCTTCTTCCTCTCCCACTCCCCCTGCTTGTGTTCCCTCTCTCTCTGGCTGTCTCTGTCTCTGTCTAATAAATAAATGAAATCTTTAAAAAAAAAAAAAATAAGAATACCCTGCCTTCCCAAACATGTTGGATCCTTAGCTCATTCATACCTAAAGGATTTTTTGTTTTACTTTGGCCAAAAACATTTTTTGACCCATATTTTATTACTACCAATAATAGCTGTCATCCGTTTTTCACTTTCTTTATGTCAAGCACTATGCCAGGCATTTAACACATTAACTCCAACCTTTGAAACAACTCGGCAAAATGGATCATACACACAAATACTTGAATTGATAATGCAGCCCAGCATTCCAGGGCATGATCTATCTACATGTCCTGACGAGCTAGCTCCCTAGGGTAGGTCACTTCATGGCCTCATTTTTGTGAGTATTTTAATAAAAGAATAATAATTATAGGTTCTGTTATATGCCACATTAAATGTTAAGCACTTTACATGCATTTTTCTCATTTAATTTTTTTAACAATGCTCTAAGGTAGCTATTATGATAATATCTGCTTTACAAATGAGCAGACAGTAATCTCCAGAAGTAACAGAGCTCCTAATTGGCAAAGCCCTGGTTCAAAGTGAGGCCAACCCGACCCCAGAGCCTGAGGCCTTCCCAGCCATTATGGTATATTGTCTCCCGTTTCTATTTTTCAGATTTTGGAAGGCAAGACGATAAAGGGATGTATCAGTGTGGAACCTTACATACTGGGAGAATTTGTAAAGCTATCAAATAACACGAAAGTGGTTAAAACAGAATACAAAGCCACAGAATATGGTTTGGCTTATGGCCATTTTTCCTATGAGTTTTCTAATCATAGAGATGTTGTAGTCGATTTACAAGGTATGTGAAATTAGGATTTATTTTTTTTTTAGTGTTACTCATATGTATATGTGAGGTCTTGTAACTAGCTCTTCTGGTCATCATTTAATAGATTGTTCAGTGCCTAGACTACAATTTGTAATTAAATTAATTGATTTTACTGTATGTAGCAAATAATGTCTGAAAAAAAATGTCTAAAGCTTCTCCAAGGGTCTACAGTGTCACATAATCAGTGAGAAGATCTGGCTCACATTCTGTTGGGCTTAATTCTAGAGCAAATCTACAATGGCTTTTTTTAATTTCACTTAAGTATATTTGAGTGATGTAGGTTTTTTAATATTGTGTGCTTTAATATATGAAAGTCTTTCTACTCTTTTCTTCAGCCCTTTACCTTTATCACAAGTGTGATATTAGGTTTCATAATGGGGCCATTATGAAATGGAAAGTTGTGTGTACTCGAATCTGACTTTTTTAAAATTTTCTGCATTAATACTTTAATTTTATTTCAGTTCATCTAATATTTTATTTACTGAATTATTAGCCAATACTCTTCACTTCATTTAAATGATAAATGAGGTTTATTATAACTATTCTTAGTAATGATTCTATGACCATCCCCCAAGATTTTCTCTATCCCCCTTCCATAGCATTTATCATCATTCTCTGTCATATTATATATTTGTACTTACTTATATTGCTTATTAATCTGTCCCACTTCACCAGAATGTTACCTTAATGAGTATAGTGATTTTTTTACTCACTTATTCATTGCTAAATCCTCAGCACTCAAAACAGTGTCTTGTATAGTGTATATGCTCAATAAATATTTGTTAAATGAACAGATGAATTAATGGGTTAGGCACTAAAGTGACTTATGAATCATGAAAGAAATATTCAATATATTGTGATCTTCGTAATTAAACTGAGTACATTTTATTGCTCTCTAATTCCTTGAAAATTGGTGGTCTAGGTATGTCATATTTGACAAATTTAATTACCCAATGTTCGGTTTCCCTTCATAAACCAATAATTGGAATATGCAATACCAAATCCCTTACAAGAACTTATTAAACATAAGCCTCAGTATAACTGAGTTTTTAAAGTATCTCTTTAAGTATATACATTTTATTTTTCTGAAATACTTTACTGACATTTATAGAGGCTTTAATTCTGAGACATACTTATTTCTCTTGTAGGTTGGGTAACTGGTAATGGAAAAGGACTCATCTATCTGACAGATCCCCAGATTCACTCTGTTGATCAGAATGATGTCACTACCAATTTTGGAAAGAAAGGAATTTTTTACTTTTTTAATCACCAGCATGTGGAATGTAATGAAATATGCCATCGTCTTTCTCTGACAAGACCTTCAGTTGAGAAACCAAAAAATTCATAGACTATCTGGCGTAGTAATGGGGTAGGTTTAGTGCTGCTTACCTGTGTGGGGTCCTCCTCTCCTTCCAGGCACACACAGTATGGCATAACCTGGTCCCCTTGGGCTTAGGCAGGGCCACTGGAACTAGGTCTAGCCAATAATTTGTGAGACGCATTGTCAAGTATTAATTTCAGGCCCGTATCTCATTGCCAGTGCAAGATGCTGTGGAATTACTTTCCCTCTGCCACAATTAGCAAGAATATTAGCACAAGTCCTGTAGTGAGGGCAACCTGGAAAAGGCCCCATCGTGGACACAAAACAGATGAGAAATAAACTTTAGGCTTAAGCCATCGAGATGTTGGAGGTTTATGTCACTGTCTATCAACGCTGATACTATGGGTGTTTTTCTTATTGATTTAGGAGTTCTCTGTATGTATTAAAGAATTCAGGACATTGTGATATGAGTTCCGGTTTTTTTCTGTTTGTCTTCTGCCATTTGACTTTGTATGAAACTTTTTTTCCACACAGAATTTACTTTAGACAGTTGAATTCATTAATCTTTTATTTTATGGCTTCTAGGTTATACGTCATATGTAGATCCTCCCTACCATGGGTTTCTTTATTTTTAAAGTATGTTTCTAGTACATTTACATTTGCAAAAGGTATGAGGGAAGAATGGTGCGTTTTAACAGGCACAACAGTCCACTCCTTGCACCAAACAGATCTGCTTCTTCACACAGGTGTGGGGAGCAGCTCATCCATGATCTTGTTAAAAGAAACTTAGAAGAAGGATATTGGTGAGGTATTCCCTTACTGAGGTTGGTCTTTGGGGATGCAACTGGTTTTCACTCTTTCCCTTCTCTACTGTTCATTCTAAATTTCCCTCATTCTTACGTATTGCTTCAGCAAGTCTTAGTCGCGTATCTGGTGGTGTGACTCAGACTGTGTACATGAGGTTTCTGTATACTTGATAGAGCTTTCTCAGTTCGGGGTTACTGCACCAGTCTGTCCACAGCTGCAGCTGGAGCAAGTGAGAACCGTTACAGATCTCCTGCTGTGAGGGGTGTGCTTGACTGACTCTCCAGCTTCCGCCCCTCTGGGTCACAACGGAGTCATGCTCCCCAGCATGCTCTCAGCCAGTGACTCAGCAAAGGCCAGGAAACCAGGCTCAGAATACTTCAACATGTGACTGTACGCGTCTTCCCAGTGGCCTGATAAAAAACCTTCTTAACACTACGTTGTCGTCTGACACTCTTCCTGCCCAGTCCTCCTTTGCCCTCTCCTTCCACTGGTACCACACCTGCATATCCCTGTTCCGACTGCTTAGCCTTTATTTTTTTTTTTGCAATAATAA